>NW_025319038.1:0-618500 GCF_017639315.1 Drosophila ananassae
AACAGTGACGAATTTCTAGCCGTATTTATCGCTAAATTAGCGATGATTTTCTAGCGGTTTCAGCGCTAACAGTGATGTTTTTCTAGCCGGTTTTTTCGCTAAATTAGCGATGATTTTATAGTGGTTTTAGCGCTAACAGTAATGATTTTCTAGCCGGTTTTATCGCTAAATTAGCGATGATTTTTTAGCGGTTTTTCGTGCTAACAGTGACGATTTTCTATCCGTATTTATCGCTAAATTAGCGATGATTTTCTAGCGGTTTTGAGCGCTAACAGTGATGTTTTTCTAGCCGGTTTTATCGCTAAATTATTGCTGATTTTCTAGCGGTTTTAACGCTAACAGTGATGGTTTTCTAGCCGGTTTTATCGCTAAATTAGCGATGATTTTCTAGCGGTTTTAGCGCTAACAGTGATGTTTTTCTAGCATGTTGTATCGCTAAATGAGCGATGATTTTCTATCGGTTTTAGCGCTAACAGTGATGGTTTTCTAGCCGGTTTTATGGCTAAATTAACGATGATTTTCTAGCGGTTTTAGCGCTAACAGTGACGATTTTCTATCCGTATTTATCGCTAAATTAGCGATGATTTTCTAGCGGTTTTAGCGCTAACAGTGATGATTTTCTAGCCGGTTTTATCGCTAACAGTGACGAATTTCTAGCCGTATTTATCGCTAAATTAGCGATGATTTTCTAGCGGTTTTAGCGCTAACAGTGATGTTTTTCTAACCGGTTTTTTCGATAAATTAGCGATGATTTTCTAGTGTTTTTAGCGCTAACAGTGATGATTTTCTAGCCGGTTTTATCGCTAAATTAGCGATGATTTTCTAGCGGTTTTAGCGCTAACAGTGATGTTTTTCTAGCCGGTTTTATCGCTAAATCATTGCTGATTTTCTAGCGGTTTTAGCGCTAACAGTGATGATTTTCTAGCCGGTTATATCGCTAAATTAGCGATGATTTTTTTGCGGTTTTTCGTGCTAACAGTGACGATTTTCTATCCGTATTTATCGCTAAATTAGCGATGATTTTCTAGCGGTTTTAGCGCTTACAGTGATGTTTTTCTAGCCGGTTTTATCGCTAAATTATTGCTGATTTTCTAGCGGTTTTAACGCTAACAGTGATGATTTTCTAGCCGGTTTTATCGCTAAATTAGCGATGATTTTCTAGCGGTTTTAGCGCTAACAGTGATGTTTTTCTAGCATGTTGTATCGCTAAATGAGCGATGATTTTCTATCGGTTTTAGCGCTAACAGTGATGGTTTTCTAGCCGGTTTTATCGCCAAATTAACGATGATTTTCTAGCGGTTTTAGCGCTAACAGTGACGATTTTCTATCCGTATTTATCGCTAAATTAGCGATGATTTTCTAGCGGTTTTAGCGCTAACAGTGATGATTTTCTAGCCGGTTTAATCGCTAAATTATTAATGATTTTCTAGCGGTTTTATCGCTAACAGTGATGTTTTTCTAGCCGGTTTCATCGCTAAATTATCGATGATTTTCTAGCGGTTTTACCGCTAACAGTGATGTTTTTCTAGCCGGTTATATCGCTAAATTAGCGATGATTTTTATCGATTTTAGCGCTAACAGTGATGTTGTTGTAGCCGTTTTTATCGCCAAATTAGCAATGATTTTCTAGCGGTTTTTCGCGCTAACACTGATGATTTCCTAGCCGTTTTTATCGCTAAATTAGCGATGATTTTCTTGCGGTTTTTAGCGCTAACCCTGATGATTTTCTAGCCGGTTTTATCGCTAAGAGTGACGTTTTTCTAGCCGGTTTTATCGCTAAAAACGCGATGATTTTCTAGCGGTTTTTAGCGCTAACAGTGATGATTTTCTAGCCGGTTTTATCGCTAAATTAGCGATGATTTTCTAGCGGTTTTAGCGCTAACAGTGATGTTTTTCTAGCCGGTTTTATCGCTAAATCATTGCTGATTTTCTAGCGGTTTTAGCGCTAACAGTGATGATTTTCTAGCCGGTTATATCGCTAAATTAGCGATGATTTTTTTGCGGTTTTTCGTGCTAACAGTGACGATTTTCTATCCGCATTTATCGCTAAATTAGCGATGATTTTCTAGCGGTTTTAGCGCTTACAGTGATGTTTTTCTAGCCGGTTTTATCGCTAAATTAGCGATGATTTTCTAGCGGTTTTAGCGCTAACAGTGATGATTTTCTAGCCGGTTTTATCGCTAAATTATTGATGATTTTCTAGCGGTTTTAGCGCTAACCGTGATGTTTTTCTAGCCGGTTTTATCGCTACATTAGCGATGATTTTCTAGCGGTATTAGCGCTAACAAAGATGTTTTTCTAGCCGGTTTTATCAATAAATTAGAGATGATTTTCTAGCGGTTTTGCGCACTAACAGTGACGATTTTCTATCCAAATTTATCGCCAAATCAGCGATGATTTCCTAGCGGTTTTAGCGCTAACAGTGGTGTTTTTCTAGCCGGTTTTATCGACAAATAAGCGATGATTTTCTAGCGGTTTTAGCGCTAACAGTAATGATTTTCTAGCCGGTTTTATCGCTAAATTATTGATGATTTTCTAGCGGTTTTAGCGCCAACAGTGCTGTTTTCTAGCCGGTTTTATCGCTAAATTAGCGATGATTTTCTAGCGGTTTTTAGCGCTAACAGTGATGTTTTTCTTGCCGGTTTTATCGCTAAATTATTGCTGATTTTGTAGCGGTTTGTAATGCGCTTGTTGTAACTTAACAACAAACCAAATGCCTAAAAGTAAACCTCATTTAGTTAAGCTTGGAATAACCGAAAATACAAAACAAAAAAAACAAAAAGCTTGGTTAAGCTTAAAGTTTCTTATCTATTGATAATCAATTATCTACCCAGAATTGAGCATTTAAGTATCGGTCTAAGCATAGAATAAGCAGCGGCCAACTTCTTTTCTCTTGTGGCTGCTAAGATAAGCGCATCGCTCGCGGTTAAACTCCAGTATATATTTAACCCCCGGAAAAAAAAAAGACACGTGGTGGGGAATTTCCACATAAGTTTCCCAAAACTAAACGCAGAGGGAAGTGAGCAGCGCTCAGTGTATTAAAAGTGAATTACATTTTTGCGGTGCCAATTCAAGGTAAATAAAACCTTTGTCTTCGGCCTCACGCGTTTTTTTATTCGACTTATTTTTTTTTAGGTCGAATTGGCACCCAGTAAGAACCCATTTGTGTATTGTTCTTACATTGGGAATAAGTATACAATCCCCCAAGCAGCCAGTTTACCCTAAGAAGGGCTTCCAGCGCCACGCCGCGGGATCTGATGGATTTATTATAAATTAGTGTGAGAGACACAATTTTCTTTTGGGATTAAGGTGCATGTGCAATAATTTTCCCTCATTAATTAAAACCCGCCAATGGCCAGCATATGCACCCGAATTATTCTCATCCAATGACGTCACTCATCGCCCAAGACAGTTACGCTTGTCCCGTATTGGTTTCCGGAATTATTAATTTGATTTAGTTATTTTTATTTTGGTAGTATTTAGTTTTTTTTTGGAGCTTGGCGTTTAATAATGTAAGAAAATAACGTTTCCAGTTCCCTTAATTTTGTATTTCTTTTTTTATTACTTAAATACTAAAACTGAACGGTATGGAAATATTAATTAATTTGGTGAATATATATATATATACATACATAAAAATAACCTCTATGCCCTAAAATTATAGATTCATCGCTCAACCCGACAAAAGATCTTTTGGACGTGGAAATTAAACTCGATGTAAGTGAAAAAAAAAACTCATTACCCCAAATTAAATATTGTTGGTGGTTAGGCTGATTTTTCTCAGTGTAATAAAAGCTTTACCTGAAAGATTTTTATCTCCCATACGGTAAAATCGAACCACGCGGTTGCAATTAAATACCGAACACCGGTACACTGAAAGAAAAGAAAAAAAATAAAAACGAAAATTTTCCTGGCACGTGCTGGCTAACAGTTGATTATATATAAATATTTTCCTTTTTTTTTTATTCCCAATATTTAATAATGGCCTTCCGCAATGACAACAAAGAAAAATGAATTACATTTCTTTTCTTTAATTAATTAAGAAATATTTAATAAAAATTAATGGAATCTTGGAACATTATTTTTAATACTCTTGCCGTGTTCCAACATTAAAAAAAAAAAAAAAAAAAAAACCCTTGCTAAAGTTAATCATAAACCCTTGCTATCAAATTTGAATTGGAAATGAATAACTTACTATGGAGACATTTTACGATATACATTTAGGAAATAATATTAGAGAATACCCGCTATGGAAGACAAGATTCTCTACATAAACATGATTCTTGTTATTAATTTTATATAGACATATAAAATATTATTGCCTATTAATGCGACTTATTATTTCTTATACCAACTTATAAAGATATAAATTCTAAGATAATTTGTTTTCTCGATTATAACCTATCTAATAGATACATTTAATTATATACTTGATTTAAATTTCCTTCTTTTGCCTTATGCAACTTAATAACCATGAATAAATTTTATAACGTTTAAAAATGAATTGCTAATCTATTATCTAGAGGAGTCATGCAGGATGAAGATGGCAGGTGAAATTAATTAGCCGGATTTTCTTTGGGATCATCAAAAAATTATTTCGCGGACTTGGTGATCATGGAAGGGTGGGCAACGGCTGTGGCAAAACATCCGCTCAGCTTTACATCGTCTGCTGCAACTCCACCAGCGCAGTCGCAACGGCCTTAATTACTCTGAATGTCGAAAGCAATGCAAGAATCCTTTTTATTCCCTTTCCCAATATTTCCTTCAGTACGTACTAACCCCCCCCCGCACGCGAATATCTTTTAAATAATCGATTGATAACTGCGAGCGAGTAGCACAAGGACCCTAGGGATCCACTCCCTTCTACCGACCAAAAAGCCGGAACCAGCGCGTGCAACCTCCTTGCAGCTACACAACCATCTGCCCGCTTACATGGTTACATGTTACAATATTATTTAAGATGGCGCCCAACATGGGGCTAGCCGTTTAAGGCTGCCCAGGAAAATAAAATGTACAAAAATTAAAATATCTATGTCATTCCATCCGACATATACCCTCGTACGTATTAGTTAGTTTCGGATGCCACTTCGGATCCAAGAAATTCTCATAGACTTCAAGGCCAAGTGTTTAACTCCGATAACTAGATACTGTGGTTAAGCTTCGACTACCTGGATGCGTTACATCTTTAATTGGATATAACTCCGGAGTCATCGCGGCTTAACCTAGTCCGGTGTTTAGGCAGGGCTGGTAAAGTTTAAGCGCAATTGAATTGGCGGATTTCAAGCCGCAGTCATCCCTTAAAACTTCCATCCTGTGCTGTTCTCCGTTGGGGTTGAGAGATAAATCTGAATTGGAAAATATCTTTGTCTGATGCAGGCGCCTTTCCAACAGAATATCCTCTCTAACCTAATCCCCTGTTGTGGCTCGAAGAGTATACGGACTAGGAATATATCTTTTTCTGATAGAGACACTTTTCCAACCGAATACTTAATGGCCATGGCTCAATCCTTATATTCAAAGCCTAGTAAATACTTCTGGAAGATGTCCAATGATTCGGAAGATGGGCCGCCGAAGTTTTACGAGGTTAACGATTATAAAAAGAATTAAGATCTTGCAACACTTTCGTTCATATAAAGACAAAAATACAAATTAATTCCTATCAGCCAGAAGCAGAATGCATGACTCCTAGATTTTGTTTTGAAATTTTTAACTCTTAAATTCATATATTCTTATATTTTTATTTTTATAAATTTTATAAAATCTTATTTTTATAAATTTATTCTATGAAGTTGAAGATAGCATATTCCACATAGTAGGTAGAAGTAAACTTAAATCAAAAAAAAAAAGAAAAATTATTACTTATACTTATACTTAAATTATACTTAGGAAACCCCGAAATGGTGTTATCCCATAGCACGGAGAATTTGTCTCAAACGAGTGATACAGGAGAACATTGTTTCATTTGCTCCGAAATAATAGTTTATCAAGCGCAATTATTATCTACATCTTGTGGGCATATCTTTCACCGTGCGTGTTACAATTCCAAAGTAGGAAAGTCAAAAAAGTGTCCCGTCTGTAAGCAGGAACTAACGCAATCTAATTCGGCCTCTGTGGAAAACCTGAGTTCAGATCGATTATCCACTACAAGCACCATCATGGCTTCAACATCTCAATCCCTACAGACTCGACTTCAAACAAAACGAATGGCTGCCGTACAACAGTCAGAGGTTCCTAATTCAGACTCGAATAATATGGTTCAGACTATCACCAACCAACCGCATGAACCCACCAATACGGCTGAAACGGTACCTTCAACTCTTGCCGAAGCAATAAAAGCAGCCATGATAGAACAAACTCAGATGATAGCTTCTAGCTTAACCGATCAGACTAACAAGATTATTCAAGCACTCTCAGGTTGTCTTCGTGATAGTAGTTTAGCGGGTTCAGCCAATGAATCTCCATCTAGTAGGCAAACAAGGGCACAATCGGGTTTGCCATTTCAGAATCCACCGGAAACAAGATCAGAACCTTCCATGGGATTACCAACTCAGTTGCCGCATCCTAATCATTATGAAGTACGACCCGATCGGATAAGCCAAATAATGGCAAATTGGAAACTCAGATTCACTGGAAGGTCTTCTATGTCAGCTGAAGACTTTATCTATTGTGTAGAGGCCCTGACGATCCAAACTTTAGAGGGGGATTTTAATTTAACGGCCAAATATGCCAGTAATTTGTTCGAGGGTAGCGCTAGCGAATGGTTCTGGCGATATCACAAAAGTGTCACTGTACTTACTTGGCCAGGTCTGTGTCAGGCCCTTCGTGGACAATTTAGCGATGATAGGACCGATAGGAGTATTAGGTCAGAAATAGAACACCGCAAGCAACGTCATAATGAACTGTTTGACGATTTCTATGGTGTCATAGCGGCCCTAGCCGACAAACTTTCAAACCCATTGTCCGAAGCTTCCCTAGTGGAAACATTAAGATATAATTTGTTGCCGGAAATTCAACATGAAATATTGTACGTCCCTACAACTACTCTCAAGGAGTTAAGAACAGTGGTCCGCACAAGAGAAATGTTCTTAAGAACTGTCTCAAAACCGAATCCCCTATCGACTTCTCGACCCACTCCTAGGCGACAAGTCAATTCTCTTCAGAACCCAGAGGTGGCACCTTCATCAGATGAGGATTCAGGTCAGGACGAATACGAGCTCTCTGTGCTTGAGGTTTCCTGCTGGAATTGTTCCGCTAAAGGTCACAGATATCAAGAATGTCTGGCTGATCGAAAAATATTTTGCTATGGTTGTGGGAAGGCCGATACGTATAAACCTACATGTCGGACTTGTAACCCAAACGCTCAAAAAAACTATCAAGGGCGTGCACCACAGAAAAGTGCACGCAAACAGTTAATCAGCAGAGCGACCAATACAGAGTAACACTTCCCGACGACCCCATTTCTGTAGGCCCCTTACCGCAACCTAAATGTATACCATTCCCTATATCTAAGATAGACGTTAAGAGAAAACGGTCTACTGGTCGTCGAGAAGCTTTTAAAAAACAATGTAAAATAGAAAAGAAATTAATCCTTTCATCCATATTAGATAATCCTCTTGACTTACGTCCTCACGCTCAAGTGATGCTTTGTGGAAAGTCTGTAGTTGGATTAATGGACACTGGTGCTTCTGTAAGTTGCATAGGTGGTAGGTTTGCAAACGATCTACTTCAGGAAAACCTTAAATACAAGTTAATGACCTCCAAGATCAAAACTGCTGACGGGAAAAGTCAAACTATAGTCGGAAAATTTTCAACTGACATTACTTACCGAGGAGAAACAAAAACCTTGTATTTTTATTTAGTTCCTACTTTAGTCGAAGACTTATATCTGGGAATTGACTTTTGGACCGCCTTTGACTTACTCCCAATGCATCTGTTAACCAAAAATCATAATCTAGCCTCCATTAGCGATCCAAGTATGAGAGAACTTTCGAAGGATCAACAGAATTCATTGCAGAACGTTATCAAATTATTCCCGTCATTTTCTAAGCAGGGACTAGGACGTACATCGTTAATTTCACACTCGATCGATGTGGGAGAAGCTAAACCGATTAAGCAGCGGCATTATGCCGTGTCACCGGCAATTGAGAAACTTATGTATGACGAGCTCGATCGAATGCTCGAATTAGGAGTTATTCAAGAATCTAATAGCTCTTGGTCATCTCCAGTAGTGTTAGTGAAGAAACCAGGAAAAGTAAGACTCTGCGTAGATAGTAGGAAGGTGAATTCCGTCACCGTAAAGGATGCATATCCAATGCCAATAATCGATGGTATCTTAAGTAGATTGCCAAAAGCTGAATTCATTACTAGCCTCGATTTAAAAGATGCTTTTTGGCAAATACCGCTAGACCCGAAATCTCGCGATAAAACGGCCTTCTCAGTACCCGGACGTCCGTTGTATGAATTTGTGGTCATGCCCTTTGGCCTCACTAATGCGCCGCAGTCTATGTCGCGACTTATGGATAAAATAGTTCCAGCCTACTTACGTAATGAGGTTTTTATATATTTAGACGACTTACTCATTGTCTCCGATACCTTCGAACGACATCTTGAAGTCTTATCGGTAGTCGCTTCCAACCTGGCTCGTGCAAATCTTACAATTAATGTTGAAAAAAGTAAATTCTGTCGAAAAGAGGTGAAGTACTTAGGACACGTGATAGGTAATGGTATTATTAGCACCGATCCTGATAAGATAGCTGCAGTCAGAGATTACCCAACACCCCGTTCGGTTAAACAGGTTCGAAGATTCCTTGGAATGACCGGATGGTATCATAAGTTCATTAAGGATTATTCCGCTATTACTTCCCCGTTGACAGACACCTTGAAAACCAATCGGAAGTTTGAGTGGACAAGTGAAGCCCAGGGGGCTTTTGAGTCCATAAAGGCAAGCATGTGTGCAGCCCCAGTACTGCACAGTCCCAATTTTTCGCTCCCGTTCTCACTTCATTGCGACGCAAGCCACACAGGAGTAGGTGCAGTCTTAATGCAAGTGAATAAAGATGGCGCAGAGGTGCCGATCGCTTTCATGTCAAAGAAGCTAAATCGTTGTCAACGTCAATACACCGTTACCGAGAAGGAGTGCTATGCCGCTGTTTTGGCCGTGAAAAAATTTAGAGCTTATGTCGAAGGACAGGATTTCGTAATAGTTACAGATCATGCCTCCTTAAAATGGCTTATGGCCCAGGCAGATCTAAGCTCGCGTCTCGCCCGTTGGTCTCTTAAGCTTCAAGGATTCCAATTCAAGATACTTCATCGAAAAGGTACTCACAACGTAGTCCCCGACGCTCTTTCGCGAACCTTTACCGAAGACTTGTCAACCCTTGCTTGTGATAGTCTAATAGTTGACGTCAATTCCACCGAATTCGATTCAACCGAATACGATTCGCTTAGGAGTAAGATCCGCCTTAATAGCTCTTCCCTACCGGATCTCAAAATTCAAAAGGCTCCGACGTTATTATTTCTGGCCTAACATGGTTAACGACATAAAAACTTTCATCAATAGTTGTGATATTTGTAAGGCCACGAAACACCCTAATCGATCGTTTAAACCTCCTATGGGAAACACTGGAATACCCCAGCGTTTCTTTCAGAAGATATTTGTTGACTTTTTGGGACCCTATCCACGCAGTAAATCGGGAAATGTAGGTATATTTGTGGTGCTCGACCATCTCACTAAGTTTCCCTTTTTGAAACCAGTCCGCAAGTTTACCGCCGACTCGATTGTGCGATATTTGGAAGAAGATCTTTTTCATTGTTTTGGGGTTCCAGAATATGTGGTTTCTGATAATGGAGTTCAGTTTAAATCGCAAACTTTTAATTGCTTGTTAAACAAATATAATATCAGACATACATATACGGCCTTTTATTCCCCACAGGCAAACGCGTCGGAAAGAGTGAATAGATCAGTTCTTTCAGCCATAAAGGCTTACATAAACCCAAATCAGAGTAACTGGGACGAAAACCTTAGTAGCATCAACTGCGCTCTACGATCGGGAGTTCATCTGGCCATAAACACTAGCCCATATAAGCTAACGTTTGGTCAACATATGGTCACGAATGGCGAAACTTTTCAACTACTACGAGATTTAGGTATGCTAGAAGATCGAAGTGTCCAATTTAATAAGGAAGACTCCCTAGACATTTTACGCAGCAAAGCCCAGAAAACCATGATAGCCCAACGCAATCGGAATGAAAAGTTCTACAACACGCGCACAAGGGACGTTTCTTTTAAAGTAGGTCAAGAAATTTTCCGACGTAATTTCCAACAAAGCAATTTCGCAAAAGGGTTTAGCTCCAAGCTGGCTCCCAATTTCCTTAAAGCGCGAGTGCGAAGGAAGTTAGGGAAGGTATATTACGAGCTAGAAGATCTACAAGGCCGCCTGATCGGGAATTTCCATGCCAAAGATATTAAGCCATAAGCGTAGACAACAAGCGGGAATCTTCCTTGTGTTGTTCCACCCCAAGTTAGATTTTAGTGGGGGGGAAAATGTAATGCGCTTGTTGTAACTTAACAACAAACCAAATGCCTAAAAGTAAACCTCATTTAGTTAAGCTTGGAATAACCGAAAATACAAAACAAAAAAAACAAAAAGCTTGGTTAAGCTTAAAGTTTCTTATCTATTGATAATCAATTATCTACCCAGAATTGAGCATTTAAGTATCGGTCTAAGCATAGAATAAGCAGCGGCCAACTTCTTTTCTCTTGTGGCTGCTAAGATAAGCGCATCGCTCGCGGTTAAACTCCAGTATATATTTAACCCCCGGAAAAAAAAAAGACACGTGGTGGGGAATTTCCACATAAGTTTCCCAAAACTAAACGCAGAGGGAAGTGAGCAGCGCTCAGTGTATTAAAAGTGAATTACATTTTTGCGGTGCCAATTCAAGGTAAATAAAACCTTTGTCTTCGGCCTCACGCGTTTTTTTATTCGACTTATTTTTTTTTAGGTCGAATTGGCACCCAGTAAGAACCCATTTGTGTATTGTTCTTACATTGGGAATAAGTATACAATCCCCCAAGCAGCCAGTTTACCCTAAGAAGGGCTTCCAGCGCCACGCCGCGGGATCTGATGGATTTATTATAAATTAGTGTGAGAGACACAATTTTCTTTTGGGATTAAGGTGCATGTGCAATAATTTTCCCTCATTAATTAAAACCCGCCAATGGCCAGCATATGCACCCGAATTATTCTCATCCAATGACGTCACTCATCGCCCAAGACAGTTACGCTTGTCCCGTATTGGTTTCCGGAATTATTAATTTGATTTAGTTATTTTTATTTTGGTAGTATTTAGTTTTTTTTTGGAGCTTGGCGTTTAATAATGTAAGAAAATAACGTTTCCAGTTCCCTTAATTTTGTATTTCTTTTTTTATTACTTAAATACTAAAACTGAACGGTATGGAAATATTAATTAATTTGGTGAATATATATATATATACATACATAAAAATAACCTCTATGCCCTAAAATTATAGATTCATCGCTCAACCCGACAAAAGATCTTTTGGACGTGGAAATTAAACTCGATGTAAGTGAAAAAAAAAAACTCATTACCCCAAATTAAATATTGTTGGTGGTTAGGCTGATTTTTCTCAGTGTAATAAAAGCTTTACCTGAAAGATTTTTATCTCCCATACGGTAAAATCGAACCACGCGGTTGCAATTAAATACCGAACACCGGTACACTGAAAGAAAAGAAAAAAAATAAAAACGAAAATTTTCCTGGCACGTGCTGGCTAACAGTTGATTATATATAAATATTTTCCTTTTTTTTTTATTCCCAATATTTAATAATGGCCTTCCGCAATGACAACAAAGAAAAATGAATTACATTTCTTTTCTTGCGACTTATTATTTCTTATACCAACTTATAAAGATATAAATTCTAAGATAATTTGTTTTCTCGATTATAACCTATCTAATAGATACATTTAATTATATACTTGATTTAAATTTCCTTCTTTTGCCTTATGCAACTTAATAACCATGAATAAATTTTATAACGTTTAAAAATGAATTGCTAATCTATTATCTAGAGGAGTCATGCAGGATGAAGATGGCAGGTGAAATTAATTAGCCGGATTTTCTTTGGGATCATCAAAAAATTATTTCGCGGACTTGGTGATCATGGAAGGGTGGGCAACGGCTGTGGCAAAACATCCGCTCAGCTTTACATCGTCTGCTGCAACTCCACCAGCGCAGTCGCAACGGCCTTAATTACTCTGAATGTCGAAAGCAATGCAAGAATCCTTTTTATTCCCTTTCCCAATATTTCCTTCAGTACGTACTAACCCCCCCCCGCACGCGAATATCTTTTAAATAATCGATTGATAACTGCGAGCGAGTAGCACAAGGACCCTAGGGATCCACTCCCTTCTACCGACCAAAAAGCCGGAACCAGCGCGTGCAACCTCCTTGCAGCTACACAACCATCTGCCCGCTTACATGGTTACATGTTACAGGTTTTAGCGCTAATAGTGATGTTTTCTAGTCGGTTTTATCGCTTAATTAGCGATGATTTTCATGCGGTTTTGCGCGCTAACAGTGATGATTTTCTATCCGTATTTATCGCCAAATCAGCGATGATTTTCTAGCGGCTTTAGCGCTAACAGTGATATTTTTCTAGCCGGTTTTATCGCTAAATTAGTGATGATTTTCTAGCCGGTTTTAGCGCTAACAGTGATGATTTTCTAGCCGGTTTTATCGCTAAATTAGCGATGATTTTCTTGCTGTTTTTAGCGCTAACACTGATGATTTTCGAGCCGGTTTTATTGCTAAATTAATGATGATTTTCTAGCGGTCTTAGCGCTAACAATGACGATTTTCTATCCGTATTTATCGCTAAATTAGCGATGATTTTCTAGCGGCTTTAGCGCTAACAGTGATGATTTTCTAGCCGGTTTAATTGCTAAATTATTGATGATTTTCTAGCGGTTTTGCGCGCTAACAGTGATGATTTTCTATCCGTATTTATCACTAAATTATTGATAATTTTCTAGCGGTTTTACCGCTAACAGTGATGTTTTTCTAGCCGGTTTTATCGCTAAATTAGCGATGATTTTTAACGATTTTAGCGCCAACAGTGATGTTTTTGTAGCCGTTTTTATCGCAAAATTAGCGATGATTTTCTAGCGGTTTTTTAGCGCTAACAGTGATGATTTTCTAGCCGGTTTTATCGCTAAATTAGCGATGATTTTCTTGCTGTTTTTAGCGCTAACACTGATGATTTTCGAGCCGGTTTTATTGCTAAATTAATGATGATTTTCTAGCGGTCTTAGCGCTAACAATGACGATTTTCTATCCGTATTTATCGCTAAATTAGCGATGATTTTCTAGCGGTTTTAGCGCTAACAGTGATGATTTTCTAGCCGGTTTTATCGCTAAATTATTGATGATTTTCTAGCGGTTTTAGCGCTAACCGTGATGTTTTTCTAGCCGGTTTTATCGCTACATTAGCGATGATTTTCTAGCGGTATTAGCGCTAACAAAGATGTTTTTCTAGCCGGTTTTATCAATAAATTAGAGATGATTTTCTAGCGGTTTTGCGCACTAACAGTGACGATTTTCTATCCAAATTTATCGCCAAATCAGCGATGATTTCCTAGCGGTTTTAGCGCTAACAGTGGTGTTTTTCTAGCCGGTTTTATCGACAAATAAGCGATGATTTTCTAGCGGTTTTTAGCGCTAACAGTGATGTTTTTCTTGCCGGTTTTATCGCTAAATTATTGCTGATTTTGTAGCGGTTTTAGCGCTAATAGTGATGTTTTCTAGTCGGTTTTATCGCTTAATTAGCGATGATTTTCATGCGGTTTTGCGCGCTAACAGTGATGATTTTCTATCCGTATTTATCGCCAAATCAGCGATGATTTTCTAGCGGCTTTAGCGCTAACAGTGATATTTTTCTAGCCGGTTTTATCGCTAAATTAGCGATGATTTTTAACGATTTTAGCGCCAACAGTGATGTTTTTGTAGCCGTTTTTATCGCAAAATTAGCGATGATTTTCTAGCGGTTTTAGCGCTAACAGTGATGATTTTCTAGCCGGTTTTAGCGCTAACAGTGATGATTTTCTAGCCGGTTTTATCGCTAAATTAGCGATGATTTTCTTGCTGTTTTTAGCGCTAACACTGATGATTTTCGAGCCGGTTTTATTGCTAAATTAATGATGATTTTCTAGCGGTCTTAGCGCTAACAATGACGATTTTCTATCCGTATTTATCGCTAAATTAGCGATGATTTTCTAGCGGCTTTAGCGCTAACAGTGATGATTTTCTATCCGTATTTATCACTAAATTATTGATAATTTTCTAGCGGTTTTACCGCTAACAGTGATGTTTTTCTAGCCGGTTTTATCGCTAAATTAGCGATGATTTTTAACGATTTTAGCGCCAACAGTGATGTTTTTGTAGCCGTTTTTATCGCAAAATTAGCGATGATTTTCTAGCGGTTTTAGCGCTAACAGTGATGATTTTCTAGCCGGTTTTAGCGCTAACAGTGATGATTTTCTAGCCGGTTTTATCGCTAAATTAGCGATGATTTTCTTGCTGTTTTTAGCGCTAACACTGATGATTTTCGAGCCGGTTTTATTGCTAAATTAATGATGATTTTCTAGCGGTCTTAGCGCTAACAATGACGATTTTCTATCCGTATTTATCGCTAAATTAGCGATGATTTTCTAGCGGCTTTAGCGCTAACAGTGATGATTTTCTAGCCGGTTTAATTGCTAAATTATTGATGATTTTCTAGCGGTTTTGCGCGCTAACAGTGATGATTTTCTAGCGGTTTTAGCGCTAATAGTGATGTTTTCTAGCCGGTTTTATCGCTAAATTAGCGATGATTTTCTAGCGGTTTTGCGCGCTAACAGTGATGATTTTCTATCCGTATTTATCGCCAAATCAGCGATGATTTTCTAGCGACTTACTTCTAGCGCTAACACTGATGATTGTCTAGCCGGTTTTATCGCTAAGAGTGACGTTTTTCTAGCCGGTTTTATCGCTTAAAAAGCGATGATTTTCTAGCGGTTTTTAGGGCTAACAGTGACGAATTTCTAGCCGTATTTATCGCTAAATTAGCTATGATTTTCTAGTTGTTTTAGCGCTAACAGTGATGTTTTTCTAGCCGGTTTTATCGTTAAATTAGCGATGATTTTCCAGCGGTTTTTCGTGCTAACAGTGACGATTTTCTGTCCGTATATATCGCTAAATTAGCGATGATTTTCTAGCGGTTTTAGCGCTTACAGTGATGTTTTTCTAGCCGGTTTTATCGCTAAATTAGCGATGATTTTCTAGCGGTTTTAGCGCTAACATTGATGATTTTCTAGCCGGTTTTAGCGCTAACAGTGATGATTTTCTAGCCGGTTTTATCGCTAAATTAGCGATGATTTTCTTGCGGTTGTTAGCGCTAACACTGATGATTTTCGAGCCGGTTTTATCGCTAAATTAACGATGATTTTCTAGCGGTTTTAGCGCTAACAATGACGAACTTCTAGCCGTATTTATCGCTAAATTAGCGATGATTTTCTTGCGGCTTTAGCGCTAACAGTGATGATTTTCTAGCCGGTTTAATTGCTAAATTATTGATGATTTTCCAGCAGTTTTAGCGCTAACAGTGATATTTTTCTAGCCGGTTTCATCGCTAAATTATTGATGATTTTCTAGCGTTTCTACCGCTAACAGTGATGTTTTTCTAGCCGGTTTTATCGCTAAATTAGCGATGATTTTTAACGATTTTAGTGCTAACAGTGATGTTTTTGTAGCCGTTTTTATCGCCAAATAAGCGATGATTTTCTAGCGGTTTATGGCGCTAACACTGATGATTGTCTAGCCGGTTTTATCGCTAAGAGTGACGTTTTTCTAGCCGGTTTTATCGCTTAAAAAGCGATGATTTTCTAGCCGGTTTTAGCGCTAACAGTGATGATTTTCTAGCCGGTTTTATCGCTAAATTAGCGATGATTTTCTTGCTGTTTTTAGCGCTAACACTGATGATTTTCGAGCCGGTTTTATCGCTAAATTAATGATGATTTTCTAGCGGTCTTAGCGCTAACAATGACGATTTTCTATCCGTATTTATCGCTAAATTAGCGATGATTTTCTAGCGGCTTTAGCGCTAACAGTGATGATTTTCTAGCCGGTTTAATTGCTAAATTATTGATGATTTTCTAGCGGTTTTGCGCGCTAACAGTGATGATTTTCTATCCGTATTAATCGCTAAATTATTGATGATTTTCTAGCGGTTTTAGCGCTAACAGTGATGATTTTCTAGCCGGTTTTAGCGCTAACAGTGATGATTTTCTAGCCGGTTTTATCGCTAAATTAGCGATGATTTTCTTGCGGTTTTTAGCGCTAACACTGATGATTTTCGAGCCGGTTTTATCGCTAAATTAACGATGATTTTCTAGCGGTTTTAGCGCTAACAATGACGATTTTCTATCCGTATTTATCGCTAAATTAGCGATGATTTTCTAGCGGCTTTAGCGCTAACAGTGATGATTTTCTAGCCGGTTTAATTGCTAAATTATTGATGATTTTCTAGCGGTTTTGCGCGCTAACAGTGATGATTTTCTAGCGGTTTTAGCGCTAATAGTGATGTTTTCTAGCCGGTTTTATCGCTAAATTAGCGATGATTTTCTAGCGGTTTTGCGCGCTAACAGTGATGATTTTCTATCCGTATTTATCGCCAAATCAGCGATGATTTTCTAGCGGCTTTAGCGCTAACACTGATGATTGTCTAGCCGGTTTTATCGCTAAGAGTGACGTTTTTCTAGCCGGTTTTATCGCTTAAAAAGCGATGATTTTCTTGCGGTTTTTAGGGCTAACAGTGACGAATTTCTAGCCGTATTTATCGCTAAATTAGCTATGATTTTCTAGTTGTTTTAGCGCTAACAGTGATGTTTTTCTAGCCGGTTTTATCGTTAAATTAGCGATGATTTTCCAGCGGTTTTTCGTGCTAACAGTGACGATTTTCTGTCCGTATTTATCGCTAAATTAGCGATGATTTTCTAGCGGTTTTAGCGCTTACAGTGATGTTTTTCTAGCCGGTTTTATCGCTAAATTAGCGATGATTTTCTAGCGGTTTTTAGCGCTAACAGTGATGTTTTTCTTGCCGGTTTTATCGCTAAATTATTGCTGATTTTGTAGCGGTTTTAGCGCTAATAGTGATGTTTTCTAGTCGGTTTTATCGCTAAATTAGCGATGATTTTCATGCGGTTTTGCGCGCTAACAGTGATGATTTTCTATCCGTATTTATCGCCAAATCAGCGATGATTTTCTAGCGGCTTTAGCGCTAACAGTGATATTTTTCTAGCCGGTTTTATCGCTAAATTAGCGATGATTTTTAACGATTTTAGCGCCAACAGTGATGTTTTTGTAGCCGTTTTTATCGCAAAATTAGCGATGATTTTCTAGCGGTTTTAGCGCTAACAGTGATGATTTTCTAGCCGGTTTTAGCGCTAACAGTGATGATTTTCTAGCCGGTTTTATCGCTAAATTAGCGATGATTTTCTTGCTGTTTTTAGCGCTAACACTGATGATTTTCGAGCCGGTTTTATTGCTAAATTAATGATGATTTTCTAGCGGTCTTAGCGCTAACAATGACGATTTTCTATCCGTATTTATCGCTAAATTAGCGATGATTTTCTAGCGGCTTTAGCGCTAACAGTGATGATTTTCTAGCCGGTTTAATTGCTAAATTATTGATGATTTTCTAGCGGTTTTGCGCGCTAACAGTGATGATTTTCTATCCGTATTTATCACTAAATTATTGATGATTTTCTAGCGGTTTTACCGCTAACAGTGATGTTTTTCTAGCCGGTTTTATCGCTAAATTAGCGATGATTTTTAACGATTTTAGCGCCAACAGTGATGTTTTTGTAGCCGTTTTTATCGCAAAATTAGCGATGATTTTCTAGCGGTTTTAGCGCTAACAGTGATGATTTTCTAGCCGGTTTTAGCGCTAACAGTGATGATTTTCTAGCCGGTTTTATCGCTAAATTAGCGATGATTTTCTTGCTGTTTTTAGCGCTAACACTGATGATTTTCGAGCCGGTTTTATTGCTAAATTAATGATGATTTTCTAGCGGTCTTAGCGCTAACAATGACGATTTTCTATCCGTATTTATCGCTAAATTAGCGATGATTTTCTAGCGGCTTTAGCGCTAACAGTGATGATTTTCTAGCCGGTTTAATTGCTAAATTATTGATGATTTTCTAGCGGTTTTGCGCGCTAACAGTGATGATTTTCTAGCGGTTTTAGCGCTAATAGTGATGTTTTCTAGCCGGTTTTATCGCTAAATTAGCGATGATTTTCTAGCGGTTTTGCGCGCTAACAGTGATGATTTTCTATCCGTATTTATCGCCAAATCAGCGATGATTTTCTAGCGACTTACTTCTAGCGCTAACACTGATGATTGTCTAGCCGGTTTTATCGCTAAGAGTGACGTTTTTCTAGCCGGTTTTATCGCTTAAAAAGCGATGATTTTCTAGCGGTTTTTAGGGCTAACAGTGACGAATTTCTAGCCGTATTTATCGCTAAATTAGCTATGATTTTCTAGTTGTTTTAGCGCTAACAGTGATGTTTTTCTAGCCGGTTTTATCGTTAAATTAGCGATGATTTTCCAGCGGTTTTTCGTGCTAACAGTGACGATTTTCTGTCCGTATATATCGCTAAATTAGCGATGATTTTCTAGCGGTTTTAGCGCTTACAGTGATGTTTTTCTAGCCGGTTTTATCGCTAAATTAGCGATGATTTTCTAGCGGTTTTAGCGCTAACATTGATGATTTTCTAGCCGGTTTTAGCGCTAACAGTGATGATTTTCTAGCCGGTTTTATCGCTAAATTAGCGATGATTTTCTTGCGGTTGTTAGCGCTAACACTGATGATTTTCGAGCCGGTTTTATCGCTAAATTAACGATGATTTTCTAGCGGTTTTAGCGCTAACAATGACGAACTTCTAGCCGTATTTATCGCTAAATTAGCGATGATTTTCTTGCGGCTTTAGCGCTAACAGTGATGATTTTCTAGCCGGTTTAATTGCTAAATTATTGATGATTTTCCAGCAGTTTTAGCGCTAACAGTGATATTTTTCTAGCCGGTTTCATCGCTAAATTATTGATGATTTTCTAGCGTTTCTACCGCTAACAGTGATGTTTTTCTAGCCGGTTTTATCGCTAAATTAGCGATGATTTTTAACGATTTTAGCGCTAACAGTGATGTTTTTGTAGCCGTTTTTATCGCCAAATAAGCGATGATTTTCTAGCGGTTTATGGCGCTAACACTGATGATTGTCTAGCCGGTTTTATCGCTAAGAGTGACGTTTTTCTAGCCGGTTTTATCGCTTAAAAAGCGATGATTTTCTAGCCGGTTTTAGCGCTAACAGTGATGATTTTCTAGCCGGTTTTATCGCTAAATTAGCGATGATTTTCTTGCTGTTTTTAGCGCTAACACTGATGATTTTCGAGCCGGTTTTATCGCTAAATTAATGATGATTTTCTAGCGGTCTTAGCGCTAACAATGACGATTTTCTATCCGTATTTATCGCTAAATTAGCGATGATTTTCTAGCCGGTTTTAGCGCTAACAGTGATGATTTTCTAGCCGGTTTAATTGCTAAATTATTGATGATTTTCTAGCGGTTTTGCGCGCTAACAGTGATGATTTTCTATCCGTATTAATCGCTAAATTATTGATGATTTTCTAGCGGTTTTACCGCTAACAGTGATGTTTTTCTAGCCGGTTTTATCGCTAAATTAGCGATGATTTTTAACGATTTTAGCGCCAACAGTGATGTTTTTGTAGCCGTTTTTATCGCAAAATTAGCGATGATTTTCTAGCGGTTTTAGCGCTAACAGTGATGATTTTCTAGCCGGTTTTAGCGCTAACAGTGATGATTTTCTAGCCGGTTTTATCGCTAAATTAGCGATGATTTTCTTGCTGTTTTTAGCGCTAACACTGATGATTTTCGAGCCGGTTTTATTGCTAAATTAATGATGATTTTCTAGCGGTCTTAGCGCTAACAATGACGATTTTCTATCCGTATTTATCGCTAAATTAGCGATGATTTTCTAGCGGCTTTAGCGCTAACAGTGATGATTTTCTAGCCGGTTTAATTGCTAAATTATTGATGATTTTCTAGCGGTTTTGCGCGCTAACAGTGATGATTTTCTAGCGGTTTTAGCGCTAATAGTGATGTTTTCTAGCCGGTTTTATCGCTAAATTAGCGATGATTTTCTAGCGGTTTTGCGCGCTAACAGTGATGATTTTCTATCCGTATTTATCGCCAAATCAGCGATGATTTTCTAGCGGCTTTAGCGCTAACACTGATGATTGTCTAGCCGGTTTTATCGCTAAGAGTGACGTTTTTCTAGCCGGTTTTATCGCTTAAAAAGCGATGATTTTCTTGCGGTTTTTAGGGCTAACAGTGACGAATTTCTAGCCGTATTTATCGCTAAATTAGCTATGATTTTCTAGTTGTTTTAGCGCTAACAGTGATGTTTTTCTAGCCGGTTTTATCGTTAAATTAGCGATGATTTTCCAGCGGTTTTTCGTGCTAACACTGATGATTTTCGAGCCGGTTTTATCGCTAAATTAATGATGATTTTCTAGCGGTCTTAGCGCTAACAATGACGATTTTCTATCCGTATTTATCGCTAAATTAGCGATGATTTTCTAGCGGCTTTAGCGCTAACAGTGATGATTTTCTAGCCGGTTTAATTGCTAAATTATTGATGATTTTCTAGCGGTTTTGCACGCTAACAGTGATGATTTTCTATCCGTATTAATCGCTAAATTATTGATGATTTTCTAGCGGTTTTACCGCTAACAGTGATGTTTTTCTAGCCGGTTTTATCGCTAAATTAGCGATGATTTTTAACGATTTTAGCGCCAACAGTGATGTTTTTGTAGCCGTTTTTATCGCCAAATTAGCGATGATTTTCTAGCGGTTTTAGCGCTAACAGTGATGATTTTCTAGCCGGTTTTAGCGCTAACAGTGATGATTTTCTAGCCGGTTTTATCGCTAAATTAGCGATGATTTTCTTGCGGTTTTTAGCGCTAACACTGATGATTTTCGAGCCGGTTTTATCGCTAAATTAACGATGATTTTCTAGCGGTTTTAGCGCTAACAATGACGATTTTCTATCCGTATTTATCGCTAAATTAGCGATGATTTTCTAGCGGCTTTAGCGCTAACAGTGATGATTTTCTAGCCGGTTTAATTGCTAAATTATTGATGATTTTCTAGCGGTTTTGCGCGCTAACAGTGATGATTTTCTAGCGGTTTTAGCGCTAATAGTGATGTTTTCTAGCCGGTTTTATCGCTAAATTAGCGATGATTTTCTAGCGGTTTTGCGCGCTAACAGTGATGATTTTCTATCCGTATTTATCGCCAAATCAGCGATGATTTTCTAGCGGCTTTAGCGCTAACACTGATGATTGTCTAGCCGGTTTTATCGCTAAGAGTGACGTTTTTCTAGCCGGTTTTATCGCTTAAAAAGCGATGATTTTCTTGCGGTTTTTAGGGCTAACAGTGACGAATTTCTAGCCGTATTTATCGCTAAATTAGCTATGATTTTCTAGTTGTTTTAGCGCTAACAGTGATGTTTTTCTAGCCGGTTTTATCGTTAAATTAGCGATGATTTTCCAGCGGTTTTTCGTGCTAACAGTGACGATTTTCTGTCCGTATTTATCGCTAAATTAGCGATGATTTTCTAGCGGTTTTAGCGCTTACAGTGATGTTTTTCTAGCCGGTTTTATCGCTAAATTAGCGATGATTTTCTAGCGGTTTTTAGCGCTAACAGTGATGTTTTTCTTGCCGGTTTTATCGCTAAATTATTGCTGATTTTGTAGCGGTTTTAGCGCTAATAGTGATGTTTTCTAGTCGGTTTTATCGCTAAATTAGCGATGATTTTCATGCGGTTTTGCGCGCTAACAGTGATGATTTTCTATCCGTATTTATCGCCAAATCAGCGATGATTTTCTAGCGGCTTTAGCGCTAACAGTGATATTTTTCTAGCCGGTTTTATCGCTAAATTAGCGATGATTTTTAACGATTTTAGCGCCAACAGTGATGTTTTTGTAGCCGTTTTTATCGCAAAATTAGCGATGATTTTCTAGCGGTTTTAGCGCTAACAGTGATGATTTTCTAGCCGGTTTTAGCGCTAACAGTGATGATTTTCTAGCCGGTTTTATCGCTAAATTAGCGATGATTTTCTTGCTGTTTTTAGCGCTAACACTGATGATTTTCGAGCCGGTTTTATTGCTAAATTAATGATGATTTTCTAGCGGTCTTAGCGCTAACAATGACGATTTTCTATCCGTATTTATCGCTAAATTAGCGATGATTTTCTAGCGGCTTTAGCGCTAACAGTGATGATTTTCTAGCCGGTTTAATTGCTAAATTATTGATGATTTTCTAGCGGTTTTGCGCACTAACAGTGATGATTTTCTATCCGTATTTATCACTAAATTATTGATGATTTTCTAGCGGTTTTACCGCTAACAGTGATGTTTTTCTAGCCGGTTTTATCGCTAAATTAGCGATGATTTTTAACGATTTTAGCGCCAACAGTGATGTTTTTGTAGCCGTTTTTATCGCAAAATTATCGATGATTTTCTAGCGGTTTTAGCGCTAACAGTGATGATTTTCTAGCCGGTTTTAGCGCTAACAGTGATGATTTTCTAGCCGGTTTTATCGCTAAATTAGCGATGATTTTCTTGCTGTTTTTAGCGCTAACACTGATGATTTTCGAGCCGGTTTTATTGCTAAATTGATGATGATTTTCTAGCGGTCTTAGCGCTAACAATGACGATTTTCTATCCGTATTTATCGAGTCCGGGAGAGAGCGAGACAAACGCAAGTGCATGACGGCAGATGCAGGTGGCCGATCGAATGCACGAGAGCGGGCGATGCAAACATAAGTACAAAAGAGAGTGACGTCACGAACTCACTAAATTAGCGATGATTTTCTAGCGGCTTTAGCGCTAACAGTGATGATTTTCTAGCCGGTTTAATTGCTAAATTATTGATGATTTTCTAGCGGTTTTGCGCGCTAACAGTGATGATTTTCTAGCGGTTTTAGCGCTAATAGTGATGTTTTCTAGCCGGTTTTATCGCTAAATTAGCGATGATTTTCTAGCGGTTTTGCGCGCTAACAGTGATGATTTTCTATCCGTATTTATCGCCAAATCAGCGATGATTTTCTAGCGGCTTACTTCTAGCGCTAACACTGATGATTGTCTAGCCGGTTTTATCGCTAAGAGTGACGTTTTTCTAGCCGGTTTTATCGCTTAAAAAGCGATGATTTTCTAGCGGTTTTTAGGGCTAACAGTGACGAATTTCTAGCCGTATTTATCGCTAAATTAGCTATGATTTTCTAGTTGTTTTAGCGCTAACAGTGATGTTTTTCTAGCCGGTTTTATCGCTAACAGTGACGATTTTCTGTCCGTATTTATCGCTAAATTAGCGATGATTTTCTAGCGGTTTTAGCGCTTACAGTGATGTTTTTCTAGCCGGTTTTATCGCTAAATTAGCGATGATTTTCTAGCGGTTTTAGCGCTAACATTGATGATTTTCTAGCCGGTTTTAGCGCTAACAGTGATGATTTTCTAGCCGGTTTTATCGCTAAATTAGCGATGATTTTCTTGCGGTTGTTAGCGCTAACACTGATGATTTTCGAGCCGGTTTTATCGCTAAATTAACGATGATTTTCTAGCGGTTTTAGCGCTAACAATGACGAACTTCTAGCCGTAT
The DNA here is from genome assembly GCF_017639315.1 of Drosophila ananassae. Lineage (NCBI taxonomy): Eukaryota > Metazoa > Arthropoda > Insecta > Diptera > Drosophilidae > Drosophila > Drosophila ananassae. The sequence continues at coordinate 23,796 of NW_025319038.1, forward strand.
TTATCGCTAAATTAGCGATGATTTTCTAGCGGCTTTAGCGCTAACAGTGATGATTTTCTAGCCGGTTTAATTGCTAAATTATTGATGATTTTCCAGCAGTTTTAGCGCTAACAGTGATGATTTTCTAGCCGGTTTTAGCGCTTACAGTGATGATTTTATAGCCGGTTTTATCGCTAAATTAGCGATGATTTTCTAGCCGGTTTCATCGCTAAATTATTGATGATTTTCTAGCGTTTCTACCGCTAACAGTGATGGTTTTCTAGCCGGTTTTAGCGCTAACAGTGATGTTTTTGTAGCCGTTTTTATCGCCAAATTAGCGATGATTTTCTAGCGGTTTATGGCGCTAAAACTGATGATTTTCTAGCCGGTTTTATCGCTAAGAGTGATGTTTTTCTAGCCGGTTTTATCGCTAAAAAAGCGATGATTTTCTAGCCGTATTTATCGCTAAATTAGCTATGATTTTCTAGTTGTTTTAGCGCTAACAGTGATGTTTTTCTAGCCGGTTTTATCGATAAATTAGCGATGATTTTCTAGCGGTTTTATCGCTAAATCAGTGACGATTTTCTATCCGTATTTATCGCTAAATTAGCGATGATTTTCTAGCGGTTTTAGCGCTAACAGTGATGATTTTCTAGCCGGTTTTATCGCTAAATTAGCGATGATTTTCTAGCCGTTTTTATCGCTAAATTAGCGATGATTTTCTAGCGGTTTTAGCGCTAAATTATTGCTGGCCAAACTTTTTCTAGCCGGTTTTAGCGCTAACAGTGATGATTTTCTAGCCGGTTTTATCGCTAAATTAGCGATGATTTTCTTGCGGTTTTTAGCGCTAACACTGATGATTTTCTAGCCGGTTTTATCGCTAAATTATCGATGATTTTCTAGCGGTTTTTAGCGCTAACACTGATGATTTTCTAGCGGCTTTAGCGCTAACAGTGATGATTTTCTAGCCGTTATTATCGATTGCTAAATTATTGCTGGCCAAACTTCTTTCCGGCGGGTGCTTGACCCGACACTAACGATGATGATTTTCTAGCGGTTTTGCGCGCTAACAGTGATGATTTTCTAGCGGTTTTATCGCTAAATTAGTGATGATTTTCTAGCCGGTTTTATCGCTAAATTAGCGATGATTTTCTAGCGGTTTTGCGCGCTAACAGTGATGATTTTCTATCCGTATTTATCGCCAAATCAGCGATGATTTTCTAGCGGCTTTAGCGCTAACACTGATGATTTTCTAGCCGGTTTTATCGCTAAGAGTGACGATTTTCTATCCGGTTTTATCGCTTAAATAGCGATGATTTTCTAGCGGTTTTTAGCGCTAACAGTGACGATTTTCTAGCCGTTTTTATCGCTAAATTAGCGATGATTTTCTAGTTGTTTTAGCGCTAACAGTGATGATTTTCTAGCCGGTTTTATCGTTAAATTAGCGATGATTTTCCAGCGGTTTTTCGTGCTAACAGTGACGATTTTCTATCCGTTTTTATCGCTAAATTAGCGATGATTTTCTAGCGGTTTTAGCGCTAACAGTGATGTTTTTCTAGCCGGTTTTATCGCTAAATTAGCGATGATTTTCTAACGGTTTTAGCGCTAACATTGATGATTTTCTAGCCGGTTTTAGCGCTAACAGTGATGATTTTCTAGCCGGTTTTATCGCTAAATTAGCGATGATTTTCTAGCGGTTTTAGCGCTAACATTGATGGTTTTCTAGCCGGTTTTAGCGCTAACAGTGATGATTTTCTAGCCGGTTTTATCGCTAAATTAGCGATGATTTTCTAGCGGTTTTTAGCGCTAACACTGATGATTTTCTAGCCGGTTTTATCGAGTCCGGGAGAGAGCGAGACAAACGCAAGTGCATGACGGCAGATGCAGGTGGCCGATCGAATGCACGAGAGCGGGCGATGCAAACATAAGTACAAAAGAGAGTGACGTCACGAACTCACTAAATTAACGATGATTTTCTAGCGGTTTTAGCGCTAACAATGACGATTTTCTATCCGTATTTATCGCTAAATTAGCGATGATTTTCTAGCGGTTTTAGCGCTAACAGTGATGATTTTCTAGCCGGTTTTATTGCTAAATTAGCGACGATTTTCAAGCAGTTTTAGCGCTAACAGTGATGATTTTCTAGCCGGTTTTAGCGCTAACAGTGATGATTTTCTAGCCGGTTTTATCGCTAAATTAGCGATGATTTTCTAGCGGTTTTAGCGCTAACAGTGACGATTTTCTAGTCGGTTTCATCGCTAAATTATCGATGATTTTCTAGCGTTTCTAGCGCTAACACTGATGGTTTTCTAGCCGGTTTTATCGCTAAATTAGCGATGATTTTTAACGATTTTAGCGCTAACAGTGATGTTTTTCTAGCCGTTTTTATTGCTAAATTAGCGATGATTTTCTAGCGGTTTTTAGCGCTAACACTGATGATTTTCTAGCCGGTTTTATCGCTAAGAGTGATGATTTTCTAGCGGTTTTTAGGGCTAACAGTGACGAATTTCTAGCCGTATTTATCGCTAAATTAGCGATGATTTTCTAGCGGTTTTAGCGCTAACAGTGTGATTTTCCAGCGGTTTTTCGTGCTAACAGTGACGATTTTCTATCCGTATTTATCGCTAAATTAGCGATGATTTTCTAGCGGTTTTAGCGCTAACAGTGATGATTTTCTAGCCGGTTTTATCGCTAAATTAGCGATGATTTTCTAGCGGTTTTAGCGCTAACAGTGATGATTTTCTAGCCGGTTTTAGCGCTTACGAGTAATTATTTTCTATCCGTATTTATCTCTAAATTAGTGATGATTTTCTAGCCGGTTTTATCGCTAAATTAGCAATGATTTTCTAGCGGTTTTAGCGCTAACAGTGATGATTTTCTAGCATGTTTTATCGCTAAATTAGCGATGATTTTCTAGCGGTTTTAGCGCTAACAGTGATGATTTTCTAGCCGGTTTTAGCGCTAACAGTGATGATTTTCTAGCCGGTTTTATCGCTAAATTAGCGATGATTTTCTAGCGGTTTTAGCGCTAACAGTGACGATTTTCTATCCGTATTTATCGCTAAATTAGCGATGATTTTCTAGCGGTTTTAGCGCTAACAGTGATGATTTTCTAGCCGGTTTTAGCGCTAACAGTGATATTTTTCTAGCCGGTTTCATCGCTAAATTAGCGATGATTTTCTAGCGGTTTTACCGCTAACAGTAGCCATTTTTATCGCCAAATTAGCGATGATTTTCTAGCGGTTTTTCGCGCTGACACTGATGATTTTCTAGCCGTTTTTATCGCTAAATTAGCGATGATTTTCTAGCGGTTTTTAGCGCTAACACTGATGATTTTCTATCCGGTTTTATCGAGTCCGGGAGAGAGCGAGACAAACGCAAGTGCATGACGGCAGATGCAGGTGGCCGATCGAATGCACGAGAGCGGGCGATGCAAACATAAGTACAAAAGAGAGTGACGTCACGAACTCAATAAATTATTGCTGGCCAAACTTCTTTCCGGCGGGTGCTTGACCCGACACTAAGAGTGACGTTTTTCTAGCCGGTTTTATCGCTAAAATGGCGATGATTTTCTAGCCGTATTTATCGCTAAATTTAGCAACAGAATTGACGATTTTCGATCCGGCTTTTAGGGCTAACAGTGACGAATTTCTAGCCGTATTTATCGCTAAATTAGCGATGATTTTCTAGCGGTTTTAGCGCTAACAGTGATGATTTTCTAGCCGGTTTTATCGCTAACAGTGACGATTTTCTATCCGTATTTATCGCTAAATTAGCGATGATTTTCTAGCGGTTTTAGCGCTAACACTGATGATTTTCTAGCCGGTTTTAGCGCTAACAGTGATGATTTTCTAGCCGGTTTTATCGCTAAATTAGCGATGATTTTCTAGCCGGTTTTATCGCTAAATTAACGATGATTTTCTAGCCGTATTTATCGCTAAATTAGCGATGATTTTCTAGCGGCTTTAGCGCTAACAGTGATGATTTTCTAGCCGGTTTAATTGCTAAATTATCGATGATTTTCAAGCAGTTTTAGCGCTAACAGTGATGATTTTCTAGCCGGTTTTAGCGCTTACAGTGATGATTTTCTAGCCGGTTTTATCGCTAAATTAGCGATGATTTTCTAGCGGTTTTAGCGCTAACTGATGATTTTCTAGCCGGTTTCTATCGCTAACAGTGATGATTTTCTAGCCGGTTTTATCGCTAAATTAGCGATGATTTTTAACGGTTTTAGCGCTAACAGTGATGTTTTTCTAGCCGTTTTTATCGCTAAATTAGCGATGATTTTCTAGCGGTTTATAGCGCTAACACTGATGATTTTCTAGCCGGTTTTATCGCTAAGAGTGATGTTTTTCTAGCCGGTTTTATCGCTAAATTAGCGATGATTTTCTAGCGGTTTTTAGCGCTAACAGTGACGATTTTCTAGCCGTATTTATCGCTAAATTAGCGATGATTTTCTAGCGGTTTTAGCGCTAAAAGTGATGATTTTCTAGCCGGTTTTAGTGCTAACAGTGACGATTTTCTATCCGTATTTATCGCTAAATTAGCGATGATTTTCTAGCGGTTTTTAGCGCTAACAGTGATGATTTTCTAGCCGGTTTTATCGCTAATTAGTGATGATTTTCTAGCCGGTTTTATCGCTAAATTAGCGATGATTTTCTAGCGGTTTTAGCGCTAACAGTGACGATTTTCTAGCCTGTTTTATCGCTAAATTAGCGATGATTTTCTAGCGGTTTTAGCGCTAAATCAGTGATGATTTTCTAGCGGTTTTAGCGCTTACAGTGATGATTTTCTATCCGGTTTTATCGCTAAATTAGCAATGATTTTCTAGCCGTTTTTATCGCTAAATTAGCGATGATTTTCTAGCGGTTTTAGCGCTAACACTGATGATTTTCTAGCCGGTTTTAGCGCTAACAGTGATGATTTTCTAGCCGGTTTTATCGCTAAATTAGCGATGATTTTCTAGCGGTTTTAGCGCATAAGAGTGATGATTTTCTATCCGTATTTATCGCTAAATTAGCGATGATTTTCTAGCGGTTTTAGCGCTAACAGTGACGATTTTCTTGTCGTTTTTATTGCTAAATTATCGATGATTTTCAAGCGGTTTTTAGCGCTAACACTGATGGTTTTCTAGCCGGTTTTAGCGCTAACAGTGATGTTTTTCTAGCCGTTTTTATCGCTAAATTAGCGATGATTTTCTAGCGGTTTTTCGCGCTAACAGTGATGATTTTCTATCCGTATTTATCCCTACGAGTAATTATTTTCTATCCGTATTTATCTCTAAATTAGCGATGATTTTCTAGCCGTTTTTATCGCTAAATCAGCGATGATTTTCTAGCGGTTTTAGCGCTAACAGTGACGATTTTCTATCCGGTTTTATCGCTAAATTAGCAACGATTTTCTATCCGGTTTTATCGCTAAATTAGCGATGATTTTCTAGCGGTTTTAGCGATAGAAGTGATGATTTTCTATCCGGTTTTATCGCTAAATTACAATGATTTTCTATCGGTTTTTAGCGCTAACAGTGACGATTTTCTTGTCGTTTTTATTGCTAAATTATCGATGATTTTCAAGCGGTTTTTAGCGCTAACACTGATGATTTTCTAGCCGGTTTTAGCGCTAACAGTGATGATTTTCTAGCCGTTTTTATTGCTAAATTAGCGATGATTTTCAAGCGGTTTTTAGCGCTAACACTGATGATTTTCTAGCCGGTTTTATCGCTACAATGACGATTTTCTATCCGTATTTATCGCTAAATTAGCGATGATTTTCTAGCGGACTTTAGCGCTAACAGTGATGATTTTCTAGCCGTTTTTATCGCGTACGGGAGTGAGTGATTTTATAGCCGGTTTTATCGCTAAATGCAGGTAGCCGATGGAATTTACGATAGCGGTTTTCGCGCTAACAGTGACGATTTTCTATCCGTATTTATCGCTAAATTAGCGATGATTTTCTAGCGGTCTTCAGCGCTAACAGTGATGATTTTCTAGCCGTTATTATCGAGTCCGGGAGAGAGCGAGACAAAAGCAAGTGCATGACGGCAGATGCAGGTGGCCGATGGAATGCACGAGAGCGAGCGATGCAAACATAAGTACAAAAGAGAGTGACGTCACGAATTCAATAAATTATTGCTGGCCAAACTTCTTTCCGGCGGGTGCTTGACCCGACACTAACAGTGATGTTTTTCTAGCCGGTTTTATCTCTAAATTAGCGATGATTTTCTAGCCGTATGTGAGAGGATGGTTTTCTTAGTGGTCTCATAGGTTTATTAATGTATGGATATGTTAGATATAGTTTACATGTTGATCTTAACTTATGCGTCGTTTCTGCTCTATTTCTTGCTTAAGACTAACTACTCGCAGCTTTATTAACAGTCTCCTCTACTATTCCATAACAGCTTCTGTTATCCTACATTTGATTGCTGCTTAGCTGTTTACATTCGGCCTTTCCTGATAAATTCTCAGCGTCCTCGCGAGATTCGTAGATGGGGTCGTCCTTCGAGTCATCGTCGTCATCTGGGTCATCTTCTGGAAGTTCACACCAGCGCTTCATCTTGTCGGATGCATAAACCGACTTATAATGTCTCTGCTTTCGTTGGGCCTGGGGGATATCTTCCACTAGATATCGGTCGTTCGGCAACACCTTGTTGACAATAAAAGGTCCTTTATAGCGAGGCTCCAATTTTCTGGAAGTACCCGTGCTGCTTGGCTCCTTCTCCACCAGTACAATATCTCCTAGCTTATATTGTGTGGGCTTAGCGTGTTTTGCGTCGTACCGTTTCTTGGCTGCAGCTCTTTGATGGTTGACTCTAGTTGCAGCGTCTGCTCGTAGCGTATCCAACTCGACATCTGTCATCATCCTCTGCTCTTGATTCTGGATCACGCTGGTCAGGGTGTTCTTTAAAATATCTCTTGGCTCGTATCCATAGAGAAGCTGAAATGGGGAACATTTAGTTGTGCTATTTACCATGGTATTAATGCTCCACTGGATAGATCGTAGCATTTCGTCCCATCGCTTATCGTTTTCATTCGAAGGCAGTAGCATGGACAAAATAATTCTGTTCGTTCTCTCTGCATGACCGTTGGCTCTCGGTGTCCTTACAGCGTTAAGGATGTGCTTTATGTTGTTCGACTTGCAATATTTTTCGAAATCTTTCGAAGTGAAGGCGGTACCTCGATCAGTGATAATTCGTCCTGGCATTCCCAAGTAGCTCGTAACCTCTTGCAGGATCCAAGACATGTTTAGTTGCAGTACTTTTTGTTGCTCGAACTATAGTAAACTTCGTAAAGGCGTCGACAATAACTAGAATATGCTCATTCCTCTTTGAACTCTTTGGAAAAGGTCCTAGGTGATCCATGTGTACAGTATAAAATGGGATAGGCTTAATGTCATCGTAATGATACTCTCCTTCTTGGCATCCACCTGGTATTTTGTTTAGCGCGCAACCTATGCATAGTATAAGGTATCTTAGCTGTTTCGGCACAACCCATAGCAACTTGTTTTCGTATTTTCGAAATAGGCGATTTTGCTCTATTACGTACTCATCGTTCTCGGTTTGCTTCGCACTTGTCATATCCGCTACGATGTTCTGGATCTTCTCATCTTGTAGTTGTATCGCGAATAACCAGTCAGCTTCATCTATCAGGGTTTTGGAAATCTTCAGACATGCAGTCTCCATTTCATGTGCGTTTTCAAAAGGTGCTCGGCTTAAAGCATCAACGTGGCACATCAGTATTCCAGCTCGATGTACAATCTCGATGTCATATTCTTGAATCCTTAACCACCATCGTGCAATTCGGGGTATAAGTTCCTTCTTATCCATTGAAGATTTCAGGGCATTACAATCGGTAACTACTCGAACATTTTTACCGTAGACATAATACTTAAATCGCTCCAACGACTCGACGACGGCTAGAGCTTCCAGCTCATAACTGTGATAATTTTTCTCAGACTTAGACGTTGCTCGACTAAAATAAGCAATTGGCTTTAGTTGACCCTCTTCATTTTGCATCAGTACGGCGGCCAAACCCACAGCACTGGCATCTGTGTGTAATTCGTGTTCAGCATATAGGCGATAACTTGTGATAACAGGTCTTGACGTTAGGCATCTTTTCAATTCGTTAAACGCGTCCTCTTGGCGCTGCTCCCATTTGAATGTTTGTGCTTTTCGCAACAGCATACGTAACGGCTCTGATATAATAGCGTATCCGGCGACAAATTTTCGAAAATATCCTGTCAGTCCTAAAAACTGACGTACTTCGGTGACATTGGTCGGTGTGGGGAACATGGAAATGGCATTCGTCTTTACTTCTCCTGGGCTGATACCTCCATCGTGAATTTGATGTCCTAGAAACGTAATAGATTGCTCGTACAACTTACATTTATCCAGATTTAGAGTTAGTCCACACTCTCGCAATACTGTAAGGACTCTCTCTAGCTTGGCATACATCTCCTCGAAATTATTGCTACCAATAAGAATGTCGTCCATGTAGTGAATCATATCTCCTTTATGCACTCGCTTTTGTAGTTCTGCCATGAGACGATTGAAAATGGCTGGGGCATTCTTTAGCCCAAACGGGAGTCGCTTAAACTCGTAAAGTCCATCCGTGGTGATGAATGCGGTAAACTTTCGGCTTTCAGGTGCTATCTCAATTTGGTAATATCCGCTATTTAAATCCAGTGAGGTGAAATACTTAAATCGTTTCGCCTCTTGAAGACGCTCTTCTATATTCGGGACCGGAAAATTCTCCTTCTTTAACAGCTTGTTCAGACGGCGGTAATCAACACATAGTCGGTCACTACCGTTCGGCTTTTTGATGAGTACTATGGGGCTAGCATACTCTGACGTAGATGGTTGGATAATATCCTGCTGCAATAACTCGTCCAACATCTTGGCGACAACTTCCTTCTTTGGCTCGGGAATTCTGTATGGCGGCTGGGAAGCTACTTGGTTGCTCTCAACATCTATTTTGGCTTGGACAATGTTTGTTTTTCCTATTCCTTGCAATCCTGTAGAGAAGACATCTTCGAACTTGCTCAACAACTGACTCATTTGACTTCTTTCCTGATTGTTTTGCATATTAACAAGAAGCTTATGAGTACCACGTTCGCTTCCAATAGTTTCTGCTTGCTGCACCGCTCGCTTGACTTCGACATAACCTCTGCCGTAAACTTTAGGGATAACTGGGCGCTAACAATGACATCCTGTCCCAGCAAAAGGTCTTCTTGCAAAAGCTCGTCGTCTGCGACGTATAACTTGGCATCAATGGTCTTCCCTTCAACGTCCATCTGGATAACGACTTCTTCAGAAAAAACACACGATCCTCCACATATGCCTCTAATCCTCATAGAGCACTCATGCCGATCTGCCTTTAATTCATCCGCAACTGACTGTCGAATGATACTAGCTTGGCTACCCGTATCTATAAATGCGTTATAGCTCTTTAAATTTATACGGACTATTCTGGTGAATAACTTGTCTTGATTTGTTGCTCCTAAACGCATCACCTTTGCAGTTTGGCAACTTTCAGTGATTGCATGAAAAGTATTGCATTTGTTACAGCGGGGCTTCTGCTCCTTACTTGGGCACGAATTGGCAAAGTGTCCCAACTCTCCACACTTGAAACATGTCTTCAAATCCTTTGGCTTGCTGTCTTCACATCGCTGTCCTGTTTCATCTCGAAATTGTTGTATTTAGGCACAAACTCCTTTTTGTTTGCTGTTGTCCGACCTCTGTTTACGAAATAAGATTCGGCTGCATCTCTAAGCTGCTTCATTGTTGAAAAATGTATCGCTGCAATGCTGTTTTGCAACTCTCGGTGCTGTAATCCTGCGCGAACATATCTGATAACCGCTGCCTCGCTCAGACTGTACCGCACTCCTAGGGCTGACATCCGGAAACAATATTCCTTCACTGTTTCTTTTGCTCGTCTGGTTGCATTAGTCATGTTGAAATGCACTTCCGCTTCATCCGGGCTTGCTCCAAACTCATCCCTCATAGCTTGCGCGAAGTCACTCCACGTAGTGTGCACCACTGGCGAAGAATCGAACCACATCTTGGCTGGTCCCTTGATCTTTGTATAAATTGCCAATAACAAAAACGTCTCGTCCCAATGATACGCACCAACCACTTTGTTGACACGATCGATGAACTGGTTCACTGATATAGCGTTCTCGTCTCCTGGATCAAATTCTGGCAAAGTGTCTGCGATTTCCTTTACCGACGCTTGTCTCACGTTGTTTCTGGCTTGTAGATTAGGAATATCGTCTCCTTGAGTTCTGCTATCTTGACCATTTTCCTCAATGCTTTTTCCAAAATGTTCTTTTCAATGCGAATTTCACCACGACGCCCATATACACACAATCCCTTTGTGTTATACTGTCTGGCTTTTTCTTTAAATCCGTCTGCCACGCACAAGTATCGAGTAATCTCTGGGGCTGCTACCCATTACCAACTTTCCACGCCGACGATTCTGTTCCAATTTTCCTGACTATATCTCCACAACACTGCACCAACACATTAGTATCCCACTTCTGAACTGTGAGAGGATGGTTTTCTTAGTGGTCTCATAGGTTTATTAATGTGTGGATATGTTAGATATAGTTTACATGTTGATCTTAACTTATGCGTCGTTTCTGCTCTATTTCTTGCTTAAGACTAACTACTCGCAGCTTTGTTAACAGTCTCCTCTACTATTCCATAACAGCTTCTGTTATCCTACATTTGATTGCTGCTTAGCTGTTTACACGTATTTATCGCTAAATCAGCGATGATTTTCTAGCGGTTTTAGCGATTGAATTGACAATTTTCTATCCGGTTTTATCGCTAAATTAGCAACGATTTTCTATCCGGTTTTATCGCTAAATTAGCGACGATTTTCAAACGGTTTTTAGTGCTAAACCTGATGATTTTCTGGCGGTTTTTATCGCTAAGAGTGATGATTTTCTAGCCGTATTTATCGCTAAATTAGCGATGATTTCTAGCAGTTTTTAGCGCTAACAGTGACGATTTTCTTGTCGTTTTTATTGCTAAATTATCGATGATTTTCAAGCGGTTTTTAGCGCTAACACTGATGGTTTTCTAGCCGGTTTTAGCGCTAACAGTGATGTTTTTCTAGCCGTTTTTATTGCTAAATTAGCGATGATTTTCAAGCGGTTTTTAGCGCTAACACTGATGATTTTCTAGCCGGTTTTATCGCTACGAGTGATGATTTTCTATCCGTATTTATCGCTAAATTAGCGATGATTTTTTAGCGGATTTTCGCGCTAACAGTGACGATTTTCTATCCGTATTTATCGCTAAATTAGCGATGATTTTCTAGCGGTTTTAGAGATAGAAGTGATGATTTTCTATCCGGTTTTATCGCTAAATTACAATGATTTTCTATCGGTTTTTAGCGCTAACGGTGACGATTTTCTTGTCGTTTTTATTGCTAAATTATCGATGATTTTCAAGCGGTTTTTAGCGCTAACACTGATGGTTTTCTAGCCGGTTTTAGCGCTAACAGTGATGATTTTCTAGCCGTATTTATCGCTAAATTAGCGATGATTTCTAGCAGTTTTTAGCGCTAACAGTGACGATTTTCTAGCCGCATTTATCGCAAAATGAGCGATGATTTTCAAGCGGTTTTTAGCGCTAACACTGATGATTTTCTACCCGTTTTTATCGCCAAATTAGCGATGATTTTCCAGCGGTTTTAGCGCTAATAGTGATAATTTTCTAGCCGGTTTTATCGCTAAATTAGCGATGATTTTCTAGCGGTTATAGCGCTAACAGTGATGTTTTTCTATCCGGTTTTATCACTAAATTATCGATGATTTTCTGTCGGTTTAAGCGCTAACAGTGATGATTTTCTAGCCGTTTTTATCGCTAAATTAGCGATGATTTTCTAGCGGTTTTTATACCCTTGCAGAGGGTATTATAATTTTGGTCAAAAGTGTGCAACGCAGTGAAGGAGACATCTTCGACGCTATACAGTATGTATTTTCTTGAGCCGGTTTACCTCCTGAGTTGAAATTAGCATGTCCGTCTGTCCGTCTGTCCGTCTGACTGTTTCTATCCGTATTTATCTGCCATAAATTAGGTGATTTTTAAGCTAGCGGTTGGGACCCATTAGCGTTCTACACATGTGATATTTGTCTAGCCGATTTTACGTACAAATTTTCATAAGGATCGGCCGACTTTATCATATAGCTGTCAAATTAACAACGATCGGAATTGGCATAACTTTGGCGGTTTTTACGCTAGACAGATGATTTTCGTGCCGATTTTATTTTGCTAAAAACGATCTGATCTGGCGGTTTTCCTAACAATCGGCCGACTATTTACGATCCGCTATATATCTAATAATATAAGATGCGTGGCGCCACCTAGCGAACAGTGACTGATTTTCTAGGGTATATTAACTTCGGCTCCGCCCGAAATTAGATTTTCTAGCTTGTTAGCGCTAACACTGATGATTTTCTAGCCGGTTTTATCGCTTACAGTGATGATTTTCTAGCCGTATTTATCGCTAAATTAGCGATGATTTTCTAGCGGTTTTAGCGCTAACAGTGACGATTTTCTATCCGTATTTATCGCTAAATTAGCGATGATTTTCTAGCGGTCTTCAGCGCTAACAGTGATGATTTTCTAGCCGTTATTATCGCACGAGAGCGGGCGATGCAAACATAAGTACACAAGAGAGTGACGTCACGAACTCAATAAATTATTGCTGGCCAAACTTCTTTCCGGCGGATGCTTGACCCGACACTAACAGTGATGTTTTTCTAGCCGGTTTTATCTCTAAATTAGCGATGATTTTCTAGCCGTATTTATCGCTAAATCAGCGATGATTTTCTAGCGGTTTTAGCGATAGAAGTGATGATTTTCTATCCGGTTTTATCGCTAAATTACAATGATTTTCTATCGGTTTTTAGCGCTAACAGTGACGATTTTCTTGTCGTTTTTATTGCTAAATTATCGATGATTTTCAAGCGGTTTTTAGCGCTAACACTGATGGTTTTCTAGCCGGTTTTAGCGCTAACAGTGATGATTTTCTAGCCGTATTTATCGCTAAATTAGCGATGATTTCTAGCAGGTTTTAGCGCTAACAGTGATGATTTTCTAGCCGTTTTTATCGCTAAATTAGCGATGATTTTCAAGCGGTTTTTAGCGCTAACAGTGATGATTTTCTAGCCGTTTTTATCGCTAAATTAGCGATGATTTTCTAGCGGTTTTAGCGCTAACAGTGATGATTTTCTAGCCGGTTTTATCGCTAAATTAGCGATGATTTTCTAGCGGTTTTAGCGCTAACAGTGATGATTTTCTAGCCGGTTTTAGCGCTAACAGTGATGATTTTCTAGCCGTTTTTATCGCTAAATTAGCGATGATTTTCTAGCGGTTTTTAGCGCTAACAGTGATGATTTTCTAGCCGGTTTTAGCGCTAACAGTGATGATTTTCTAGCCGTTTTTATCGATAGAGAGTGATGTCACGAATCGCTAAATTATTGATGGCCAAACTTTTTCCAGCGGGTTTTAGCGCTAACAGTGATGTTTTTCTAGCCGGTTTTATCTCTAAATTAGCGATGATTTTCTAGCGGTTTTATCGCTAAATCAGCGATGATTTTCTAGCGGGTTTTAGCGCTGACAGTGATGATTTTCTAGCCGTTTTTATCGCTAAATTAGCGACGATTTTCAAGCGGTTTTTAGCGCTAAACCTGATGATTTTCTAGCGGTTTTTAGCGCTAACAGTGACGATTTTCTAGCCGGTTTTATCGCTAAAATGGCGATGATTTTCTAGCGGTTTTTAGCGCTAACAGTGACGATTTTCTAGCCGTTTTTATCGCTAAATTAGCGATGATTTTCTAGCGGTTTTAGCGCTAACAGTGATGATTTTCTAGCCGGTTTTATCGCTAAATTAGCGATGATTTTCCAGCGGTTTTTAGCGCTAACAGTGATGATTTTCTATCCGGTTTTATCGCTAAATTAGCGATGATTTTCTAGCGGTTTTAGCGCTAACAGTGATGATTTTCTAGCCGGTTTTAGCGCTAACAGTGATGATTTTCTAGCCGGTTTTATCGCTAAATTAGCGATGATTTTCTAGCGGTTTTTAGCGCTAACACTGATGATTTTCTAGCCGGTTTTATCGCTAAATTAACGATGATTTTCTAGCGGTTTTAGCGCTAACAGTGACGATTTTCTATCCGTATTTATCGCTAAATTAGCGATGATTTTCTAGCGGTCTTTAGCGCTAACAGTGATGATTTTCTAGCCGTTATTATCGAGTCCAGCAGTTTTAGCGCTAACAGTGCATGTTCTTTCTAGCGGGTGCTTTAGCGCTAACAGTGATGTTTTTCTAGCCGGTTTTATCGCTAAATTAGCGATGATTTTCTAGCGGTTTTAGCGCTAACTGATGATTTTCTAGCGTTTTTATCGCTAACAGTGATGATTTTCTAGCCGGTTTTATCGCTAAATTAGCGATGATTTTTATCAGTTTTTAGCGCTAACAGTGATGATTTTCTAGCCGTTTTTATCGCTAAATTAGCGATGATTTTCAAGCGGTTTTTAGCGCTAACACTGATGATTTTCTAGCCGGTTTTATCGCTAAGAGTGATGTTTTTCTAGCCGTTTTTATCGCTAAATTAGCGATGATTTTCTAGCGGTTTTTAGCGCTAACAGTGACGATTTTCTAGCCGGTTTTATCGCTAAATTAGCGATGATTTTCTAGCGGTTTTAGCGCTAAAAGTGATGATTTTCTAGCCGGTTTTATCGCTAAATTAGCGATGATTTTCAAGCGGTTTTTAGTGCTAACAGTGATGATTTTCTATCCGGTTTTAGCGCTAACAGTGATGATTTTCTAGCCGGTTTTATCGCTAAATTAGCGATGATTTTCTAGCGGTTTTTAGCGCTAACAGTGATGATTTTCTAGCCGGTTTTAGCGCTTACAGTGATGATTTTCTAGCCGGTTTTATCGCTAAATTAGCGATGATTTTCTAGCGGTTTTAGCGCTAACAGTGATGATTTTCTAGCCGGTTTTATCGCTAAATTAGCGATGATTTTCTAGCGGTTTTAGCGCTAACAGTGATGATTTTCTAGCCGGTTTTATCGCTAAGAGTGATGATTTTCTATCCGTTTTTATCGCTAAATTAGCGATGATTTTCTAGCGGTTTTAGCGCTTACAGTGATGATTTTCTAGCCGTTTTATCGCTAAATTAGCGATGATTTTCTATCGGTTTCAGCGCTAACAGTGATGATTTTCTAGCCGTTTTTATCGAGTCCGGGAGAGAGCGAGACAAACGCAAGTGCATGACGGCAGATGCAGGTGGCCGATCGAATGCACGAGAGCGGGCGATGCAAACATAAGTACAAAAGAGAGTGACGTCACGAACTCACTAAATTATTGCTGGCCAAACTTCTTTCCGGCGGGTGCTTGACCCGACACTAACGATGATTTTCTAGCGGTTTTACCGCAAATAGTGATGATTTTCTATCCGTATTTATCGCTAAATTAGCGATGATTTTCTAGCGGTTTTAGCGCTAACAGTGACGATTTTCTAGCCGGTTTTATCGCTAAATTAGCTAACAGTGATGTTTTTCTAGCCGGTTTTATCGCTAAATTAGCGATGATTTTCTAGCGGTTTTAGCGCTAACAGTAGCCGTTTTTATCGCCAAATTAGCGATGATTTTCTAGCGGTTTTTAGCGCTAACAGTGATGATTTTCTAGCCGTTTTTATCGCTAAATTAGCGATGATTTTCTAGCGGTTTTTAGCGCTAACACTGATGATTTTCTAGCCGGTTTTATCGCTAAGAGTGACGATTTTCTATCCGGTTTTATCGCTAAATTAGCGATGATTTTCTAGCGGTTTTTAGCGCTAACAGTGACGATTTTCTAGCCGTATTTATCGCTAAATTAGCGATGATTTTCTAGCGGTTTTAGCGCTAACAGTGATGATTTTCTAGCCGTTTTTATCGCTAAATTATTGCTGGCCAAACTTCATTCCGGCGGGTGCTTGGCCCGACACTAACAGTGATGATTTTCTAGCGGTTTTTCGTGCTAATAGTGATGATTTTCTAGCCGTATTTATCGCTAAATTAGCGATGATTTTCTAGCGGTTTTAGCGCTAACAGTGATGATTTTCTAGCCGGTTTTATCGCTAAATTAGCGATGATTTTCCAGCGGTTTTAGCGCTAAAAGTGATGATTTTCTAGCGGTTTTATCGCTAAATTACAATGATTTTCTATCGGTTTTTGGCGCTAACAGTGATGATTTTCTAGCCGTTTTTATTGCTAAATTAGCGATGATTTTCAAGCGGTTTTTAGCGCTAACACTGATGGTTTTCTAGCCGGTTTTAGCGCTAACAGTGATGTTTTTCTAGCCGTTTTTATTGCTAAATTAGCGATGATTTTCAAGCGGTTTTAGCGCTAAAACTGATGATTTTCTAGCCGGTTTTATCGCTTACAGTGATGATTTTCTAGCCGTATTTATCGCTAAATTAGCGATGATTTTCTAGCGGTTTTTAGCGCTTAACAGTGAATGATTTTCTAGCCGTTTTTATCGCTAAATTAGCGATGATTTTCTAGCGGTTTTTAGCGCTAACACTGATGATTTTCTAGCCGGTTTTATCGCTAACAGTGATGTTTTTCTAGCCGGTTTTATCGCTAAATTAGCGACGATTTTCAAGCGGTTTTTAGCGCTAAAGCGATGATTTTCTAGCGGGTTTTATCGCTAAGAGTGATGATTTTCTAGCCGTATTTATCGCTAAATTAGCGATGATTTCTAGCAGTTTTTAGCGCTAACAGTGACGATTTTCTAGCCGTTTTTATCGCTAAATTAGCGATGATTTTCAAGCGGTTTTTAGCGCTAACACTGATGATTTTCTAGCCGGTTTTATCGCTACGAGTGATGATTTTCTAGCGGTTTTAGCGCTAACAGTGATGTTTTTCTAGCCGTTTTTATCGCTAAATTAGCGATGATTTTCTAGCGGTTTTAGCGCTAACAGTGATGATTTTCTAGCCGGTTTTAGCGAGTCCGGGAGAGAGCGAGACAAACGCAAGTGCATGACGGCAGATGCAGGTGGCCGATCGAATGCACGAGAGCGGGCGATGCAAACATAAGTACAAAAGAGAGTGACGTCACGAACTCAATAAATTATTGCTGGCCAAACTTCTTTCCGGCGGGTGCTTGACCCGACACTAACAGTGATGATTTTCTAGCCGGTTTTATCGCTAAATTAGCGATGATTTTCTAGCGGTTTTTAGCGCTAACAGTGATGATTTTCTAGCGTGTTTTATCGCTAAATTAGCGATGATTTTCTAGCGGTTTTAGCGCTAACAGTGATGATTTTCTAGCCGGTTTTAGCGCTAACAGTGATGATTTTCTAGCCGTTTTTATCGCTAAATTAGCGATGATTTTCTAGCGGTTTTAGCGCTAACAGTGATGATTTTCTAGCTGTTTTATCGCTAAATGAGCGATGATTTTCTATCGGTTTTAGCGATAACAGTGATGTTTTTCTAGCCGGTTTTATCGCTAAATTAACGATGATTTTCTAGCGGTTTTAGCGCAAACAGTGACGATTTTCTATCCGTATTTATCGCTAAATTAGCGATGATTTTCTAGCGGTTCTAGCGCTTACAGTGATGATTTTCTAGCCGGTTTAATCGCTAAATTATTGATGATTTTCCAGCGGTTTTAGCGCTAACAGTGATATTTTTCTAGCCGGTTTCATCGCTAAATTAGCGATGATTTTCTAGCGGTTTTACCGCTAACAGTAGCCATTTTTATCGCCAAATTAGCGATGATTTTCTAGCGGTTTTTCGCGCTGACACTGATGATTTCCTAGCCGTTTTTATCGCTTAATTAGCGATGATTTTCTTGCGGTTTTTAGCGCTAACACTGATGATTTTCTAGCCGGTTTTATCGCTAAGAGTGACGTTTTTCTAGCCGGTTTTATCGCTAAAAAGGCGATGATTTTCTAGCGGCTTTTAGGGCTAACAGTGACGAATTTCTAGCCGTATTTATCGCTAAATTAGCGATGATTTTCTAGCGGTTTTAGCGCTAACAGTGATGTTTTTCTAGCCGGTTTTATCGTTAAATTAGCGATGATTTTCCAGCGGTTTTTCGTGCTAACAGTGACGATTTTCTATCCGTATTTATCGCTAAATTAGCGATGATTTTCTAGCGGTTTTAGCGCTAACAGTGATGATTTTCTAGCCGGTTTTATCGATAAATTAGCGCTGATTTTCTAGCGGTTTTAGCGCTAACAGTGATGTTTTTCTAGCCGATTTTATCGCTAAATCATTGCTGATTTTCTAGCGGTTTTAGCGCTAACAGTGATGATTTTCTAGCCGGTTTTATCGCTAAATTAGCGATGATTTTTTAGCGGTTTTTCGCGCTAACAGTGACGATTTTCTATCTGTATTTATTGCTAAATTAGCGATGATTTTCTTGCGGTTTTAGCGCTTACAGTGATGTTTTTCTAGCCGGTTTTATCGCTAAATTAGCGATGATTTTCTAGCGGTTTTAGCGCTTAAAGTGATGTTTTTCTAGCCGGTTTTATCGCTAAATTAGCGATGATTTTCTAGCGGTTTTAGCGCTAACAGTGATGATTTTCTAGCCGGTTTTAGCGCTTACAGTGATGATTTTCTAGCCGGTTTTATCGCTAAATTAGCGATGATTTTCTAGCGGTTTTACCGCTAACAGTAGCCATTTTTATCGCCAAATTAGCGATGATTTTCTAGCGGTTTTTCGCGCTGACACTGATGATTTCCTAGCCGTTTTTATCGCTTAATTAGCGATGATTTTCTTGCGGTTTTTAGCGCTAACACTGATGATTTTCTAGCCGGTTTTATCGCTAAGAGTGACGTTTTTCTAGCCGGTTTTATCGCTAAAAAGGCGATGATTTTCTAGCGGCTTTTAGGGCTAACAGTGACGAATTTCTAGCCGTATTTATCGCTAAATTAGCGATGATTTTCTAGCGGTTTTAGCGCTAACAGTGATGTTTTTCTAGCCGGTTTTATCGTTAAATTAGCGATGATTTTCCAGCGGTTTTGCGTGCTAACAGTGACGATTTTCTATCCGTATTTATCGCTAAATTAGCGATGATTTTCTAGCGGTTTTAGCGCTAACAGTGATGATTTTCTAGCCGGTTTTATCGATAAATTAGCGCTGATTTTCTAGCGGTTTTAGCGCTAACAGTGATGTTTTTCTAGCCGGTTTTATCGCTAAATCATTGCTGATTTTCTAGCGGTTTTAGCGCTAACAGTGATGATTTTCTAGCCGGTTTTATCGCTAAATTAGCGATGATTTTTTAGCGGTTTTTCGCGCTAACAGTGACGATTTTCTATCTGTATTTATTGCTAAATTAGCGATGATTTTCTTGCGGTTTTAGCGCTTACAGTGATGTTTTTCTAGCCGGTTTTATCGCTAAATTAGCGATGATTTTCTAGCGGTTTTAGCGCTTAAAGTGATGTTTTTCTAGCCGGTTTTATCGCTAAATTAGCGATGATTTTCTAGCGGTTTTAGCGCTAACAGTGATGATTTTCTAGCCGGTTTTAGCGCTTACAGTGATGATTTTCTAGCCGGTTTTATCGCTAAATTAGCGATGATTTTCTAGCGGTTTTAGCGCTAACAGTGATGATTTTCTAGCATGTTTTATCGCTAAATTAGCGATGATTTTCTAGCGGTTTTAGCGCTAACAGTGATGATTTTCTAGCCGGTTTTAGCGCTAACAGTGATGATTTTCTAGCCGGTTTTATCGCTAAATTAGCGATGATTTTCTTGCGGTTTTAGCGCTAACAGTGATGATTTTCTAGCATGTTTTATCGCTAAATGAGCGATGATTTTCTATCGGTTTTAGCGCTAACAGTGATGTTTTTCTAGCCGGTTTTATCGCTAAATTAACGATGATTTTCTAGCGGTTTTAGCGCAAACAGTGACGATTTTCTATCCGTATTTATCGCTAAATTAGCGATGATTTTCTAGCGGTTCTAGCGCTTACAGTGATGATTTTCTAGCCGGTTTAATCGCTAAATTATTGATGATTTTCCAGCGGTTTTAGCGCTAACAGTGATATTTTTCTAGCCGGTTTCATCGCTAAATTAGCGATGATTTTCTAGCGGTTTTACCGCTAACAGTAGCCATTTTTATCGCCAAATTAGCGATGATTTTTTAGCGGTTTTTCGCGCCGACACTGATGATTTCCTAGCCGTTTTTATCGCTTAATTAGCGATGATTTTCTTGCGGTTTTTAGCGCTAACACTGATGATTTTCTAGCCGGTTTTATCGCTAAGAGTGACGTTTTTCTAGCCGGTTTTATCGCTAAAAAGGCGATGATTTTCTAGCGGCTTTTAGGGCTAACAGTGACGAATTTCTAGCCGTATTTATCGCTAAATTAGCGATGATTTTCTAGCGGTTTTAGCGCTAACAGTGATGTTTTTCTAGCCGGTTTTATCGTTAAATTAGCGATGATTTTCCAGCGGTTTTTCGTGCTAACAGTGACGATTTTCTATCCGTATTTATCGCTAAATTAGCGATGATTTTCTAGCGGTTTTAGCGCTAACAGTGATATTTTTCTAGCCGGTTTCATCGCTAAATTATTGATGATTTTCTAGCGTTTCTACCGCTAACAGTGATGTTTTTCTAGCCGGTTTTATCGCTAAATTAGCGATGATTTTTAACGATTTTAGCGCTAACAGTGATGTTTTTGTAGCCGTTTTTATCGCCAAATTAGCGATGATTTTTTAGCGGTTTTTCGCGCCGACACTGATGATTTCCTAGCCGTTTTTATCGCTTAATTAGCGATGATTTTCTAGCGGTTTTAGCGCTAACAGTGATGATTTTCTAGCCGGTTTTATCGCTAAATTAGCGATGATTTTCTTGCGGTTTTAGCGCTAACAGTGATGATTTTCTAGCATGTTTTAACGCTAAATGAGCGATGATTTTCTTGCGGTTTTAGCGCTAACAGTGATGATTTTCTAGCATGTTTTATCGCTAAATGAGCGATGATTTTCTATCGGTTTTAGCGCTAACAGTGATGTTTTTCTAGCCGGTTTTATCGCTAAATTAACGATGATTTTCTAGCGGTTTTAGCGCAAACAGTGACGATTTTCTATCCGTATTTATCGCTAAATTAGCGATGATTTTCTAGCGGTTCTAGCGCTTACAGTGATGATTTTCTAGCCGGTTTAATCGCTAAATTATTGATGATTTTCCAGCGGTTTTAGCGCTAACAGTGATATTTTTCTAGCCGGTTTCATCGCTAAATTAGCGATGATTTTCTAGCGGTTTTACCGCTAACAGTAGCCATTTTTATCGCCAAATTAGCGATGATTTTTTAGCGGTTTTTCGCGCCGACACTGATGATTTCCTAGCCGTTTTTATCGCTTAATTAGCGATGATTTTCTTGCGGTTTTTAGCGCTAACACTGATGATTTTCTAGCCGGTTTTATCGCTAAGAGTGACGTTTTTCTAGCCGGTTTTATCGCTAAAAAGGCGATGATTTTCTAGCGGCTTTTAGGGCTAACAGTGACGAATTTCTAGCCGTATTTATCGCTAAATTAGCGATGATTTTCTAGCGGTTTTAGCGCTAACAGTGATGTTTTTCTAGCCGGTTTTATCGTTAAATTAGCGATGATTTTCCAGCGGTTTTTCGTGCTAACAGTGACGATTTTCTATCCGTATTTATCGCTAAATTAGCGATGATTTTCTAGCGGTTTTAGCGCTAACAGTGATATTTTTCTAGCCGGTTTCATCGCTAAATTATTGATGATTTTCTAGCGTTTCTACCGCTAACAGTGATGTTTTTCTAGCCGGTTTTATCGCTAAATTAGCGATGATTTTTAACGATTTTAGCGCTAACAGTGATGTTTTTGTAGCCGTTTTTATCGCCAAATTAGCGATGATTTTTTAGCGGTTTTTCGCGCCGACACTGATGATTTCCTAGCCGTTTTTATCGCTTAATTAGCGATGATTTTCTAGCGGTTTTAGCGCTAACAGTGATGATTTTCTAGCCGGTTTTATCGCTAAATTAGCGATGATTTTCTTGCGGTTTTAGCGCTAACAGTGATGATTTTCTAGCATGTTTTATCGCTAAATGAGCGATGATTTTCTATCGGTTTTAGCGCTAACAGTGATGTTTTTCTAGCCGGTTTTATCGCTAAATTAACGATGATTTTCTAGCGGTTTTAGCGCAAACAGTGACGATTTTCTATCCGTATTTATCGCTAAATTAGCGATGATTTTCTAGCGGTTCTAGCGCTTACAGTGATGATTTTCTAGCCGGTTTAATCGCTAAATTATTGATGATTTTCCAGCGGTTTTAGCGCTAACAGTGATATTTTTCTAGCCGGTTTCATCGCTAAATTAGCGATGATTTTCTAGCGGTTTTACCGCTAACAGTAGCCATTTTTATCGCCAAATTAGCGATGATTTTTTAGCGGTTTTTCGCGCCGACACTGATGATTTCCTAGCCGTTTTTATCGCTTAATTAGCGATGATTTTCTTGCGGTTTTTAGCGCTAACACTGATGATTTTCTAGCCGGTTTTATCGCTAAGAGTGACGTTTTTCTAGCCGGTTTTATCGCTAAAAAGGCGATGATTTTCTAGCGGCTTTTAGGGCTAACAGTGACGAATTTCTAGCCGTATTTATCGCTAAATTAGCGATGATTTTCTAGCGGTTTTAGCGCTAACAGTGATGTTTTTCTAGCCGGTTTTATCGTTAAATTAGCGATGATTTTCCAGCGGTTTTTCGTGCTAACAGTGACGATTTTCTATCCGTATTTATCGCTAAATTAGCGATGATTTTCTAGCGGTTTTAGCGCTAACAGTGATATTTTTCTAGCCGGTTTCATCGCTAAATTATTGATGATTTTCTAGCGTTTCTACCGCTAACAGTGATGTTTTTCTAGCCGGTTTTATCGCTAAATTAGCGATGATTTTTAACGATTTTAGCGCTAACAGTGATGTTTTTGTAGCCGTTTTTATCGCCAAATTAGCGATGATTTTTTAGCGGTTTTTCGCGCCGACACTGATGATTTCCTAGCCGTTTTTATCGCTTAATTAGCGATGATTTTCTAGCGGTTTATGGCGCTAACACTGATGATTGTCTAGCCGGTTTTATCGCTAAGAGTGACGTTTTTCTAGCCGGTTTTATCGCTTAAAAAGCGATGATTTTCTAGCGGTTTTTAGGGCTAACAGTGACGAATTTCTAGCCGTATTTATCGCTAAATTAGCGATGATTTTCTAGTTGTTTTAGCGCTAACAGTGATGTTTTTCTAGCCGGTTTTATCGTTAAATTAGCGATGATTTTCCAGCGGTTTTTCGTGCTAACAGACGATGACGATTTTCTATCCGTATTTATCGCTAAATTAGCGATGATTTTCTAGCGGTTTTAGCGCTAACAGTGATGATTTTCTAGCCGGTTTTATCGATAAATTAGCGCTGATTTTCTAGCGGTTTTAGCGCTAACAGTGATGTTTTTCTAGCCGGTTTTATCGCTAAATCATTGCTGATTTTCTAGCGGTTTTAGCGCTAACAGTGATGATTTTCTAGCCGGTTTTATCGCTAAATTAGCGATGATTTTTTAGCGGTTTTTCGCGCTAACAGTGACGATTTTCTATCTGTATTTATTGCTAAATTAGCGATGATTTTCTTGCGGTTTTAGCGCTTACAGTGATGTTTTTCTAGCCGGTTTTATCGCTAAATTAGTGATGATTTTCTAGTGGTTTTAGCGCTAACAGTGATGATTTTCTAGCCGGTTTTATCGCTAAATCATTGCTGATTTTCTAGCGGTTTTAGCGCTAACAGTGATGTTTTTCTAGCCGGTTTTATCGCTAAATCATTGCTGATTTTCTAGCGGTTTTAGCGCTAACAGTGATGATTTTCTAGCCGGTTTTATCGCTAAATTAGCGATGATTTTTTAGCGGTTTTTCGCGCTAACAGTGACGATTTTCTATCCGTATTTATTGCTAAATTAGCGATGATTTTCTAGCGGTTTTAGCGCTTACAGTGATGTTTTTCTAGCCGGTTTTATCGCTAAATTAGCGATGATTTTCTAGCGGTTTTAGCGCTAACAGTGATGATTTTCTAGCCGGTTTTATCGATAAATTAGCGATGATTTTCTAGCGGTTTTACCGCTAACAGTGATGTTTTTCTAGCCGGTTATATCGCTAAATTAGCGATGATTTTTATCGATTTTAGCGCTAACAGTGATGTTGTTGTAGCCGTTTTTATCGCCAAATTATCAATGCTTTTCTAGCGGTTTTTCGCGCTAACACTGATGATTTCCTAGCCGTTTTTATCGCTAAATTAGCGATGATTTTCTTGCGGTTTTTAGCGCTAACACTGATGATTTTCTAGCCGGTTTTATCGATAAATTAGCGATGATTTTCTAGCGGTTTTACCGCTAACAGTGATGTTTTTCTAGCCGGTTATATCGCTAAATTAGCGATGATTTTTATCGATTTTAGCGCTAACAGTGATGTTGTTGTAGCCGTTTTTATCGCCAAATTAGCAATGCTTTTCTAGCGGTTTTTCGCGCTATCACTGATGATTTCCTAGCCGTTTTTATCGCTAAATTAGCGATGATT
Organism: Drosophila ananassae; assembly: GCF_017639315.1. Lineage (NCBI taxonomy): Eukaryota > Metazoa > Arthropoda > Insecta > Diptera > Drosophilidae > Drosophila > Drosophila ananassae. The sequence goes on from NW_025319038.1 coordinate 48,340, forward strand.
TTCTTGCTGTTTTTAGCGCTAACACTGATGATTTTCTAGCCGGTTTTATCGCTAAGAGTGACGTTTTTCTAGCCGGTTTTATCGCTAAAAACGCGATGATTTTCTAGCGGTTTTTAGAGCTAACAGTGACGAATTTCTAGCCGTATTTATCGCTAAATTAGCGATGATTTTCTAGCGGTTTTAGCGCTAACAGTGATGATTTTCTAGCCGGTTTTATCGTTAAATTAGCGATGATTTTCTAGCGGTTTTAGCGCTAACAGTGATGATTTTCTAGCCGGTTTTATCGATAAATTAGCGATGATTTTCTATCGGTTTTAGCGCTAACAGTGATGTTTTTCTAGCCGGTTTTATCGCTAAATCATTGCTGATTTTCTAGCGGTTTAAGCGCTAACAGTGATGATTTTCTAGCCGGTTTTATCGCTAAATTAGCGATGATTTTTTAGCGGTTTTTCGCGCTAACAGTGACGATTTTTTATCCGTATTTATCGCTAAATTAGCGATGATTTTCTAGCGGTCTTCAGCGCTAACAGTGATGATTTTCTAGCCGTTATTATCGAGCCCGGGAGAGAGCGAGACAAACGCAAGTGCATGACGGCAGATGGAGGTGGACGATCGAATGCACGAGAGCAGGCGATGCGAACATAAGTACAAAAGCGAGTGACGTCACGAACTCAATAAATTATTGCTGGCCAAACTTCTTTCCCACACTAACAGTGATGTTTTTCTAGCCGGTTTTATCGCGAATTTAGCGATGATTTTCTAGCGGGATTTCGCGCTAACACTGATGATTTTCTAGCGGTTTTTTTCGACAAATTAGCGATGATTTTCTAGCGGTTTTAGCGCTAAAAGTGATGATTTTCTAGCCGGTTTTAGCGCTAAATTAGCGGTGATTTTCTAGCGGTTTTAGCGCTAACAGTTGTTTTTCTAGCATGTTTTATCGCTAAATTAGTGATGATTTTCTAGCGGTTTTAGCGCTAACAGTGATAATTTTCTATCCGTATTTATCGCTAAATTAACGATGATTTTCTAGCGGTTTTAGCGCTATCAGTGATGTTTTTCTAGCCGGTTTTATCGCTAAATTAGCGATGATTTTCTAGCGGTTTTAGCGCTAACAGTGATGATTTTCTAGCCGGTTTTATCGCTAAATTAGCGATGATTTTCTAGCGGTTTTAGCGCTAACAGTGACGATTTTCTATCCGTATTTATTGCTAAATTAGCGATGATTTTCTGGCGGTTTTAGCGCTTACAGTGATGTTTTTCTAGCCGGTTTTATCGCTAAATTATTGATGATGTTCTAGCGGTGTTAGCGCTAACAGTGATGTTTTTCTAGCCGGTTTTATCGTTAAATTAGCGATGATTTTTGTAACGGCTATGTTTGAAAAGAAGGGATTTAGGAATTCGCCATCTAGCGGGGGATAGACGAAACACTCTAGTATTGCCATATGGGGGCTACGAATCACCCATAGGTAGTCAAAATTCGTATAAAGACTATCGATAACATGACTTATCGAAAGCTGCAGAGTATATATGTATATATATATATAGGTATATATGAAACGGATATAACCTTTCGAGCAGCCTTGATGTCTCTCGTGGATTTCTTTTCGATCTGACCCTCCATAGGAAAGGTACTGCCAGTGAAGTGTTGTAACAAATAAAGTCGGCTAAGATCATAAGATCTGCTTAAAGTGTGCCTAAAGTCTAAAGTCTAAAAATTACCCAGCAGGAAAATTCCCTGGCATCTTTTAAACCGTCCTGTGGTTCATTGAGAAAGTGATTTTTTTTGAGAAGGGTATTGACTCAGGTTTTCACATTTAGGCGGCCTACAAAAAGTTAGAGCCTGCCCCTCCAAATTGTCGGTGTTCCCAAGTCCAGCTAGGCGTTCGAACGCCGCTTTAAGCGCCGTTTCCCTATCGCAATACACTGGGAGAAGGGAAACATTGGAAAAGTGGATTCAGAAGTCTCAGTGCAGCCCATCAGGAGCCGTCAGCAGCATCAAGAATAAATAGGTTAAATTAAAGGTTAAAAACCACAAAAACAAAAAGAGCACGAATTAAAATTATTATGTTAAAGTAAAGCTTAAAAATATTATATTACAAATTTTCTCACAGTTTGTTATGTGACGAAATTATGATTAGTTTTACGCTTAAAGGCAATTAAATAATTTTATAAATACTGTCATGTAAAACTGAATTGCTAAAAATTTCTCTCAGTGCGGCATAAAACGATGAAATATAAACATACATTAAAACACATGCTTTAGAATAAATAGAAAAGAATCAAAAAATGGAAGAAATACTGGAATTTTGAATACCAAGAAGTGAACCAATATTGTAATTAAATGTTAACTAAATTCGATTATAAGAAAGAAACTCAACTTAGTATCTGTCAAGAAGCATGTATAAGATAAAATTCTTGCAAGGTCAAGTAAAAGTAAAAGCTCACATGTAGAATATTAAGAGAAGAAATTATGTTATAAGATAATAAATACCAACGAATAATGCAGAGAGAATTATATGAAAATTTGTAAACTGAGAATTAGCCTACATCTATCATCGTAGAAGAGAATTAGTAGATGAAGAGCTGCTAGAAATAATGTAAACGGCGAGTGCATATTGTATAAGCAAGATAACCTTAAGATTTGTTTTTGTGCTATTCCCTTATGCCTAAGTTTTCAGCTGCAACACTCATGGAACCGCTTTCATCGGGGGATCAGCAGGTGAGCGCTAAATAATGTTTTGGTGAGTGTGGGCACAACAACGAAACTATGCTAATATGCATCAGCTGCTCTGCAGACTCTCTTATCTTTATACCATTTCATATCTTAGTAAAAACACAGAATGATATTTATTTAACGTAAAGTAAAGTAAAGTTTAAAATCTAAAAGTAAACTCAATCAAAGTTAAAATTCCTTTTTTCATATAAATTTTCCTTGTTCTCTTCTGAAATTCAGTTTGAAGAATTTCTCGATCTTCCACTGATTTATGAAATTTACATTTATGAATAACAAAATACGCACACATATACACATACATCTTAAGATAGTTCGTATTTTTAATTATTAATAAACCATATTTTATAATGTATGAATAATTAACCCTGTTCTCCATGCTGATCGCAAAGCCGCCGTAGAAGCCTGCAAGAAAAAGGGGCCTAGCAGATATGATAGACGGAAGTATAGGCCATGGTAGGGTGGGCCAAAAACGCCCCAATGCAACCTGGGGGTGTAAGATTGTTTGTTATTTTTGGTTCTTTATCTGTCTCTTAACCCTCGCTATTTTGCTGTGTTGAGCTTATCTCTCCTTTTCCGGCCTGAATGGCAAACTATTTCGCACGCATATTGCGAATATTTCGCAGCTCATCGAACACCACTACACTTGCCGACGAGACAGAGCCGGATTACAAATGCGTGCAACGCTCAGTCGGGACTAGCATCTGCTCTAGGTTATCCGTTCCAGGAATAATTATTATAAAATCCTAATATTTGTGGCGCCCAACGTAATGGGGTCTCACTGTACAGTGGGACTCATGAATAAGCGAAAAAACACAGTTAAATATTTCACCTCTTTAACCTTCTACACTTCACAATCTAATTGAAATCTTGAGTATCCTCTCGTATAAGTATGGAGGTAGAACCATTTTTTTTAGTTTGTTGAAACTGTCCTTTAGTCAGCTCTCTATTCTTTCAGTCGCTTAGGAATGAAGCTTTAATACTAACTAAGGTGGAAAGGTGGTTTTAGCGCTAACAGTGATGTTTTTCTAGCCGGTTTTATCGCTAAATCATTGCTGATTTTCTAGCGGTTTTAGCGCTAACAGTGATGATTTTCTAGCCGGTTTTATCGCTAAATTAGCGATGATTTTTTAGCGGTTTTTCGCGCTAACAGTGACGATTTTCTATCTGTATTTATTGCTAAATTAGCGATGATTTTCTTGCGGTTTTAGCGCTTACAGTGATGTTTTTCTAGCCGGTTTTATCGCTAAATTAGTGATGATTTTCTAGTGGTTTTAGCGCTAACAGTGATGATTTTCTAGCCGGTTTTATCGCTAAATCATTGCTGATTTTCTAGCGGTTTTAGCGCTAACAGTGATGATTTTCTAGCCGGTTTTATCGCTAAATTAGCGATGATTTTCTAGCGGTTTTAGCGCTAACAGTGATGTTTTTCTAGCCGGTTTTATCGCTAAATCATTGCTGATTTTCTAGCGGTTTTAGCGCTAACAGTGATGATTTTCTAGCCGGTTTTATCGCTAAATTAGCGATGATTTTTTAGCGGTTTTTCGCGCTAACAGTGACGATTTTCTATCCGTATTTATTGCTAAATTAGCGATGATTTTCTAGCGGTTTTAGCGCTTACAGTGATGTTTTTCTAGCCGGTTTTATCGCTAAATTAGCGATGATTTTCTAGCGGTTTTAGCGCTAACAGTGATGATTTTCTAGCCGGTTTTATCGATAAATTAGCGATGATTTTCTAGCGGTTTTACCGCTAACAGTGATGTTTTTCTAGCCGGTTATATCGCTAAATTAGCGATGATTTTTATCGATTTTAGCGCTAACAGTGATGTTGTTGTAGCCGTTTTTATCGCCAAATTATCAATGCTTTTCTAGCGGTTTTTCGCGCTAACACTGATGATTTCCTAGCCGTTTTTATCGCTAAATTAGCGATGATTTTCTTGCGGTTTTTAGCGCTAACACTGATGATTTTCTAGCCGGTTTTATCGATAAATTAGCGATGATTTTCTAGCGGTTTTACCGCTAACAGTGATGTTTTTCTAGCCGGTTATATCGCTAAATTAGCGATGATTTTTATCGATTTTAGCGCTAACAGTGATGTTGTTGTAGCCGTTTTTATCGCCAAATTAGCAATGCTTTTCTAGCGGTTTTTCGCGCTATCACTGATGATTTCCTAGCCGTTTTTATCGCTAAATTAGCGATGATTTTCTTGCTGTTTTTAGCGCTAACACTGATGATTTTCTAGCCGGTTTTATCGCTAAGAGTGACGTTTTTCTAGCCGGTTTTATCGCTAAAAACGCGATGATTTTCTAGCGGTTTTTAGAGCTAACAGTGACGAATTTCTAGCCGTATTTATCGCTAAATTAGCGATGATTTTCTAGCGGTTTTAGCGCTAACAGTGATGATTTTCTAGCCGGTTTTATCGTTAAATTAGCGATGATTTTCTAGCGGTTTTAGCGCTAACAGTGATGATTTTCTAGCCGGTTTTATCGATAAATTAGCGATGATTTTCTATCGGTTTTAGCGCTAACAGTGATGTTTTTCTAGCCGGTTTTATCGCTAAATCATTGCTGATTTTCTAGCGGTTTAAGCGCTAACAGTGATGATTTTCTAGCCGGTTTTATCGCTAAATTAGCGATGATTTTTTAGCGGTTTTTCGCGCTAACAGTGACGATTTTTTATCCGTATTTATCGCTAAATTAGCGATGATTTTCTAGCGGTCTTCAGCGCTAACAGTGATGATTTTCTAGCCGTTATTATCGAGCCCGGGAGAGAGCGAGACAAACGCAAGTGCATGACGGCAGATGGAGGTGGACGATCGAATGCACGAGAGCAGGCGATGCGAACATAAGTACAAAAGCGAGTGACGTCACGAACTCAATAAATTATTGCTGGCCAAACTTCTTTCCCACACTAACAGTGATGTTTTTCTAGCCGGTTTTATCGCGAATTTAGCGATGATTTTCTAGCGGGATTTCGCGCTAACACTGATGATTTTCTAGCGGTTTTTTTCGACAAATTAGCGATGATTTTCTAGCGGTTTTAGCGCTAAAAGTGATGATTTTCTAGCCGGTTTTAGCGCTAAATTAGCGGTGATTTTCTAGCGGTTTTAGCGCTAAATTAGCGATGATTTTCTAGCGGTTTTAGCGCTAACAGTGACGATTTTCTATCCGTATTTATTGCTAAATTAGCGATGATTTTCTGGCGGTTTTAGCGCTTACAGTGATGTTTTTCTAGCCGGTTTTATCGCTAAATTATTGATGATGTTCTAGCGGTGTTAGCGCTAACAGTGATGTTTTTCTAGCCGGTTTTATCGTTAAATTAGCGATGATTTTTGTAACGGCTATGTTTGAAAAGAAGGGATTTAGGAATTCGCCATCTAGCGGGGGATAGACGAAACACTCTAGTATTGCCATATGGGGGCTACGAATCACCCATAGGTAGTCAAAATTCGTATAAAGACTATCGATAACATGACTTATCGAAAGCTGCAGAGTATATATGTATATATATATATAGGTATATATGAAACGGATATAACCTTGTTGTTTTTCTAGCATGTTTTATCGCTAAATTAGTGATGATTTTCTAGCGGTTTTAGCGCTAACAGTGATAATTTTCTATCCGTATTTATCGCTAAATTAACGATGATTTTCTAGCGGTTTTAGCGCTATCAGTGATGTTTTTCTAGCCGGTTTTATCGCTAAATTAGCGATGATTTTCTAGCGGTTTTAGCGCTAACAGTGATGATTTTCTAGCCGGTTTTATCGCTAAATTAGCGATGATTTTCTAGCGGTTTTAGCGCTAACAGTGACGATTTTCTATCCGTATTTATTGCTAAATTAGCGATGATTTTCTGGCGGTTTTAGCGCTTACAGTGATGTTTTTCTAGCCGGTTTTATCGCTAAATTATTGATGATGTTCTAGCGGTGTTAGCGCTAACAGTGATGTTTTTCTAGCCGGTTTTATCGTTAAATTAGCGATGATTTTTGTAACGGCTATGTTTGAAAAGAAGGGATTTAGGAATTCGCCATCTAGCGGGGGATAGACGAAACACTCTAGTATTGCCATATGGGGGCTACGAATCACCCATAGGTAGTCAAAATTCGTATAAAGACTATCGATAACATGACTTATCGAAAGCTGCAGAGTATATATGTATATATATATATAGGTATATATGAAACGGATATAACCTTTCGAGCAGCCTTGATGTCTCTCGTGGATTTCTTTTCGATCTGACCCTCCATAGGAAAGGTACTGCCAGTGAAGTGTTGTAACAAATAAAGTCGGCTAAGATCATAAGATCTGCTTAAAGTGTGCCTAAAGTCTAAAGTCTAAAAATTACCCAGCAGGAAAATTCCCTGGCATCTTTTAAACCGTCCTGTGGTTCATTGAGAAAGTGATTTTTTTTGAGAAGGGTATTGACTCAGGTTTTCACATTTAGGCGGCCTACAAAAAGTTAGAGCCTGCCCCTCCAAATTGTCGGTGTTCCCAAGTCCAGCTAGGCGTTCGAACGCCGCTTTAAGCGCCGTTTCCCTATCGCAATACACTGGGAGAAGGGAAACATTGGAAAAGTGGATTCAGAAGTCTCAGTGCAGCCCATCAGGAGCCGTCAGCAGCATCAAGAATAAATAGGTTAAATTAAAGGTTAAAAACCACAAAAACAAAAAGAGCACGAATTAAAATTATTATGTTAAAGTAAAGCTTAAAAATATTATATTACAAATTTTCTCACAGTTTGTTATGTGACGAAATTATGATTAGTTTTACGCTTAAAGGCAATTAAATAATTTTATAAATACTGTCATGTAAAACTGAATTGCTAAAAATTTCTCTCAGTGCGGCATAAAACGATGAAATATAAACATACATTAAAACACATGCTTTAGAATAAATAGAAAAGAATCAAAAAATGGAAGAAATACTGGAATTTTGAATACCAAGAAGTGAACCAATATTGTAATTAAATGTTAACTAAATTCGATTATAAGAAAGAAACTCAACTTAGTATCTGTCAAGAAGCATGTATAAGATAAAATTCTTGCAAGGTCAAGTAAAAGTAAAAGCTCACATGTAGAATATTAAGAGAAGAAATTATGTTATAAGATAATAAATACCAACGAATAATGCAGAGAGAATTATATGAAAATTTGTAAACTGAGAATTAGCCTACATCTATCATCGTAGAAGAGAATTAGTAGATGAAGAGCTGCTAGAAATAATGTAAACGGCGAGTGCATATTGTATAAGCAAGATAACCTTAAGATTTGTTTTTGTGCTATTCCCTTATGCCTAAGTTTTCAGCTGCAACACTCATGGAACCGCTTTCATCGGGGGATCAGCAGGTGAGCGCTAAATAATGTTTTGGTGAGTGTGGGCACAACAACGAAACTATGCTAATATGCATCAGCTGCTCTGCAGACTCTCTTATCTTTATACCATTTCATATCTTAGTAAAAACACAGAATGATATTTATTTAACGTAAAGTAAAGTAAAGTTTAAAATCTAAAAGTAAACTCAATCAAAGTTAAAATTCCTTTTTTCATATAAATTTTCCTTGTTCTCTTCTGAAATTCAGTTTGAAGAATTTCTCGATCTTCCACTGATTTATGAAATTTACATTTATGAATAACAAAATACGCACACATATACACATACATCTTAAGATAGTTCGTATTTTTAATTATTAATAAACCATATTTTATAATGTATGAATAATTAACCCTGTTCTCCATGCTGATCGCAAAGCCGCCGTAGAAGCCTGCAAGAAAAAGGGGCCTAGCAGATATGATAGACGGAAGTATAGGCCATGGTAGGGTGGGCCAAAAACGCCCCAATGCAACCTGGGGGTGTAAGATTGTTTGTTATTTTTGGTTCTTTATCTGTCTCTTAACCCTCGCTATTTTGCTGTGTTGAGCTTATCTCTCCTTTTCCGGCCTGAATGGCAAACTATTTCGCACGCATATTGCGAATATTTCGCAGCTCATCGAACACCACTACACTTGCCGACGAGACAGAGCCGGATTACAAATGCGTGCAACGCTCAGTCGGGACTACCATCTGCTCTAGGTTATCCGTTCCAGGAATAATTATTATAAAATCCTAATATTTGTGGCGCCCAACGTAATGGGGTCTCACTGTACAGTGGGACTCATGAATAAGCGAAAAAACACAGTTAAATATTTCACCTCTTTAACCTTCTACACTTCACAATCTAATTGAAATCTTGAGTATCCTCTCGTATAAGTATGGAGGTAGAACCATTTTTTTTAGTTTGTTGAAACTGTCCTTTAGTCAGCTCTCTATTCTTTCAGTCGCTTAGGAATGAAGCTTTAATACTAACTAAGGTGGAAAGCGGTTCACCACGGGGAAAGTAAAAGAGAAATCTGACTCCTTTTTTCCTATATACTTATGCTACATGAAGCTTAGTGCGCTGGAAATGCAGAAAAGTAAACTCATGAAAGAGTATCTGACCGCGCATTGTTAGTGGATGGTGACATATGTAAGTCTACTTCCTAGGACTCGCTCTCCCAGGCGGACTACAGATAGTATGCTTCAGAGACACTTATCTGACCGATTCAGGAAAAGGCGAGATCCAAAAGGAACTACACAAAAGCTAAAACTAATAAAGGGTGGTTTGCTTGGATAACATCCAGAATTTACTGTCAAGTAGGTCGGTTGGCCACAAGCTACCATAGTTTTGTTTCTCTTTTTCATATTCTTTTTCACACACCTATCATTCTCAAGAATCTTTTAATCACCAATCTCTAAAAATTACAAAAGCAGAGCTTCAAAGGTGAGTTTTCGATCAAGCATGGAGTAAATTAATGTTATTATCTTATCTTTTCGCACTCTTATATATTTTGCTAAGTGGCATATTGAATATCGCATAAGTAACTAGTCATTATTTTGCACTCAACCTCGATGAGAATTTTTAAATAATTCCTTGATTTTTGTCAGCAATTTTTTTTTTGAAAACGTAAAACCTGCGAAACAGAAAATATTAAGTATTAAATTACCTTAGGTGAATTTAAGAGAGCTAATAGAGTAAGTTAGTCAATCCCAGGTATAGTTAGGAGATAGTAGGAGTAAGATGGGTATTGATCACTCTGATACTGAGGAGGCCAGAGGCTCATCAGAATTTTGTACTCTATGTAGAACTCGAACATCGTCAACTGAATTGTGGACATAACCAAATGTGGACATAGTTTTCACAAAATCTGCATAAAAACTCACTTTACAAAAGAAAAGAATTGTCCGATCTGTAAAACATCCTGCCAAGGGGAACCAGTAGGAAGAACAGATAGTGTCGCACATCACACGAGACAGAAGCAGAGGGTCGCCAGTTCACAGGTAGAGAACGTAGAGAAGAGGGTGGCGGATATGGAGAATACAAGTCGAGAACAATCAAGTGGGCAAGAAAACATAGAAAGCATGTTGCGTGATGCAGTAAAAGGTATGCAAAATGAGTTGCTCACACAGTTGACAGAAAAAATGTCTCTTTTAATTCAGTCAAATTTGGCAGCCACGAAGCATCATTGCAAGGAGTGGCTAACGCAAGTCCGTCTTTCGACCAATTGCTAGGTATAGATGCAGGGCAAACAAATGAACTACGAAACCCTATGAACTCTAACTTATCACCCAGGTCGAACGTTTCTGACCTTTCACAAAGACCTGACAAGGTATCCCATATAATGAGTGGATGGAAGTTGCGCTTTAGTGGTGCCGATGGAAGCATAAACATTGATAATTTCATTTATAGAGTTCAGGCTTGGCGGAAGGTTCGATATCCTTTGTGGAAACGCAAGCGCCCTGTTTGAAGGGAAAGCGAACGATTTCTTTTGGCGGTACCATAAATCTGTTCAGATCGTAAGATGGAATGATTTATGTACGCCGTCAGTTCAGAGACACGAGAACTGACGTTGACATTCGAGAAATGATAAGAGATCGAAAGCAAAAAGAAAAAGAAACTTTCGATTCGTTTTATGACGCAGTGGTCCAATTGACAGATAGTTTAGATAGTCAATTAGAAGAGAGGGAGAGTTAGAGGGCGAAATTTAAGACCAGAGATAAGGCACGAAATTTTAAATATTCCTGTAGGTTCAATTTCAAGGCTCCGTGAAATTTGTAGAAAGCGAGAGTGTTTCCTTGAAGAGCTTAAGCGAGAGCAAGTGTACAAAAAGGGACCTCCATTCAAAAGCCACGTTTCTGAGCTCCTTGGAAATACTCGAGAGGAAGACGAACCGGAGTTTTTCGAAGAGTTAGATGGCGCTGTTGAGGCCATATCGTTAGTCTGCTGGAATTGTAGAAAGGAAGGACACAGATATCAAGACTGCACAGCATCTCGCAAAGTGTTCTGCTACGGGTGCGGTGCACGAAATACATATAAAACGTCTTGTCAAAGGTGTTTAAAAAACTTCCAACAGAACACCCTCGTTCTCGGACTGTTCTGAAGGCACAGGGAACGAACACGGAAAGGCCGGAAGAGTAGAAGGGATAGAGAGTATTCCTTGTTCGTCCGTAATACAAATCCCCTAGACCAAGTTGAGACCACCTCAGAGGGATGGCATCAAAGAGTTGGTATGGTGAATAATTTTGGAAATGATAGTATTAGAAAAATTTATAAAAATGTAAGGATTAAAAGTAAATCTAGGAATACTAACAGGCTAAGGAAATTTTGGAGAGTCACAAAGGATTTGAATGCGCTCCGAAATAGTAGTGTCGATACTCGACCATATGCGATAGTTAGAGTCCTTGACAGGGAAGTCAAAGGACTAATGGATACAGGAGCAGCGATGAGTTGCATTGGCGGTCGATTTGCTAAAGAGATTTTAGGAAACGGAATGCCCGTACGTATTTACCAATGTGTCGACTGCAGATGGCAGTAAGCAAAACATTGTCGGGCGGATAAAAACTGGAATTGAGTATAAAGGCCAAAGCAGGATTATTGAATTATATGTAGTCCCTTCGTTAACGCAGGACCTTTATTTAGGCATTGACTTTTGGAACCTTTTTGATCTATTACCTCCAGATATTCAGATATCGGAGCTAAGTACTCACAATCTGTCAGAAGAGCAGAGAAAAATTCTGCAGACGGTAGTAGAAAAGTTTCCGTCTTTTTATGTTTCGGGATTAGGCAAAACTAGCCTGCTTTCGCATCAAATTGATGTTGGGGAAGCGAAACCCATTAAACAGAGACATTTTCCGGTTTCGCCAGCCGTAGAGAAATTACTTTATGCAGAAGTTGATCGAATGCTGCAGTTAGGGATAATTGAGGAATCCGACAGCGCCTGGTCATCACCAGTAGTCCTGGTTCAAAAGCCCGGAAAGGTTAGGCTCTGTCTCGATAGCCGAAAAAAACGCGGTGTCTGTGAAGGACGCATATCCGTTGCCACAAATTGATGGCATCCTCAGTCGACTACCCAAAGCCGTTTTTATCAGCAGTTTAGATCTTAAGGACGCATTTTGGCAGATACCATTAGATCAAGCGTCTAGGGATAAAACAGCTTTCACGATCCCTGGGCGTCCTCTTTACCAGTTCAAGGTGATGCCGTTTGGACTCTGCAATGCGGGCCAAACTATGTCACGATTGATGGATAAGGTTATCCCAGCAGCCTTACGAAATGAGGTCTTCATCTATCTCGATAATCTCCTTATAGTCTCCGAAAGCTTTGAAGCGCATATGGAGATACTTGAGACCGTTTCAGATTGCATCCGATAAGCAGGTTTGACTATTAATGTCAAGAAGAGTCATTTTTGCGTGCAGCAGGTCAAATATTTGGGGCATGTAATTGGGGAAGGTGTTATACGCACAGACCCAGATAAAGTGGCGGCAATAGAAAGGTTTCCACTACCGAAAACTCTTAAGAGTTTGAGAAGCTTTTTGGGTATGGCTGGCTGGTATAGAAAGTTTATTGACAATTTCGCAGCAGTTTTCGCACCTTTGACCGATTTGTTGAAAACAAAGAGGAAGTTTCAGATGACGGATGAGGGAAGAATGGCATTCGAAGAATTAAAGTCTAGGTTGTGTTCAGCACCGGTTCTTAGAAGTCCGGATTTTTGCAAGCCTTTTTATATTCACTGCGACGCAAGCAAAAGCGGAGTAGGAGGCGTTTTGGTCCAGAAGACAGACGATGGAAATGAGTACCCAATCGCTTATGTGTCTAAAAAGCTTAACAAAGCCCAGCGAAATTACTCTGTAACAGACAGGAGTGTCTTGCGGCAATAATAAGTGTCAAACGCTTTCGTCCTTACGTAGAAGGCCATGACTTTACGATCGTAACCGATCACGCATCGCTTAAGTGGTTGATGAGTCAAACGGATCTGCATTCCCGTTTAGCGAGATGGGCCCTCAAGTTACAGGCGTTTAGGTTCACGATTGAGCATCGTAAAGGGTCGCTGAATGTCGTTCCGGATGCCCTTTCGAGAGTAAATGAGGACGAGTTGGCAAGTATAGATGCTTCTCAGGGGTTGTTAGTAGATACCGCCTCGGAACATTTTAGAAGTCCCGAGTATATGAGTCTGATAGATATTTTTGAAGCCAATAGTGCGAAATTCCCTGACATAAAGGTTGTGGACGGATTAGTATATAGGCGCTCAGAACATGCAACAGGTGAGCCGCTCCACGACGTATATATTTGGAAGCTGTGTGTACCCGTACAACTGGTACGTGATGTTTTGAAGAACGCGCATGATCATCCGCTTGCATCTCACGGCGGAGTTCACAAGACGCTGGAGCGAGTAAGACGCTATTATTACTGTCCCGGCTTAGTGGGAGACGTTAAGGCGTATATTGGCGGGTGTGAATCTTGTAAGACCTCTAAGGCACCCAACAGTCCCTTAAGACCTCCAATGGGGAAGGCTCCAGAGTCTGAAAGATTCTTTCAACGGATTTATATGGATTTCTTAGTTCCATAGCCTCGTTCAAGGAGTGGGAATATAGCTATCTTTATAGTCTTAGACCACTTTTCAAAGTTTATATTTGTCAAAGCCGTTAAGAAATTGGAAGCAGCAGTCGTTATTAAGTATCTAAAAGAAGAGTTGTTTCACCTCTGCGGGGTTTCAGAAACAGTTTTATCTGATAATGGTTCACAGTTCAGATCAGAACAATTTCAAAAGCTTTTGAGGGAACATAGGATTACCCACAAGCTGACTGCTATCCATTCGCCACAAGCAAATGCGTCAGAACGCGTTAACCGATCAATTATTACGGCAATTCGATCTTATGTTGATATCAGCCAAAAAGACTGGGATGCAAATTTAAGCAGCATTTGCTGTGCTTTATCCACCCATTCAGCAATTGGTACTTCACCCTATTATATGGTGTTTGGCCAGCATATGGTAACATCAGTGGGTACATATGCTTTGTTGAGGTCGCTTGAGATTTTGCAGGATAGAGGAGTAGCATTCAGTAGGGAAGACTCACTTGAATTGGCTCGAGTTAAAGCAAAGAAACTTTCTCAACAGCAGGACAGCAAGAACAGAGAGCGATATAATCTGAGATCAAGGGAAGTAAGTTTTGCTAATGGTCAAGAAGTCTTTCGCCGTAATTTTAAGCAAAGTTGCTTTCAATCCGGCTACAACGCAAAATTAGGGCCAGCATTTCTGAAGGCACGCGTGCGGCATAAATTGGGAAATTCCTATTATGAGATTGAAGATCTGCAAGGAAAATTAGTCGGATGCTATCATGCAAAAGATTTGCACCAGTAATTATGGCGGGATCTGCCTTGGTGAGTTTACCCCCATGTCAGATTTTGGTGGGGGGGTGTTGTAACGGCTAGGTTTGAAAAGAAGGGATTTAGGAATTCGCCATCTAGCGGGGGATAGACGAAACAGTATTGCCTAGTAGTATTGCCATATGGGGCTACGAATCACCCATTGGTAGTAAAAATTCGTATGAAGACTATCGATAACATGACTTATCGAAAGCTGCAAAGTATATATGTATATATATATATAGGTATATATAAAACGGTAAATATAACCTTTCGAGCAGCCTTGATGTCCCTCGTGGATTTCTTTTCGATCTGTGAAGTGTTGTAACAAATAAAGTCGGCTAAGATCATAAGATCTGCTTAAAGTGTGCCTAAAGTCTAAAGTCTAAAAATTACCCAGCAGGAAAATTCCCTGGCATCTTTTAAACCGTCCTGTGGTTCATTGAGAAAGTGATTTTTTTTGAGAAGGGTATTGACTCAGGTTTTCACATTTAGGCGGCCTACAAAAAGTTAGAGCCTGCCCCTCCAAATTGTCGGTGTTCCCAAGTCCAGCTAGGCGTTCGAACGCCACTTTAAGCGCCGTTTCCCTATCGCAATACACTGGGAGAAGGGAAACATTGGAAAAGTGGATTCAGAAGTCTCAGTGCAGCCCATCAGGAGCCGTCAGCAGCATCAAGAATAAATAGGTTAAATTAAAGGTTAAAAACCACAAAAACAAAAAGAGCACGAATTAAAATTAATATGTTAAAGTAAAGCTTAAAAATATTATATTACAAATTTTCTCACAGTTTGTTATGTGACGAAATTATGATTAGTTTTACGCTTAAAGGCAATTAAATAATTTTATAAATACTGTCATGTAAAACTGAATTGCTAAAAATTTCTCTCAGTGCGGCATAAAACGATGAAATATAAACATACATTAAAACACATGCTTTAGAATAAATAGAAAAGAATCAAAAAATGGAAGAAATACTGGAATTTTGAATACCAAGAAGTGAACCAATATTGTAATTAAATGTTAACTAAATTCGATTATAAGAAAGAAACTCAACTTAGTATCTGTCAAGAAGCATGTATAAGATAAAATTCTTGCAAGGTCAAGTAAAAGTAAAAGCTCACATGTAGAATATTAAGAGAAGAAATTATGTTATAAGATAATAAATACCAACGAATAATGCAGAGAGAATTATATGAAAATTTGTAAACTGAGAATTAGCCTACATCTATCATCGTAGAAGAGAATTAGTAGATGAAGAGCTGCTAGAAATAATGTAAACGGCGAGTGCATATTGTATAAGCAAGATAACCTTAAGATTTGTTTTTGTGCTATTCCCTTATGCCTAAGTTTTCAGCTGCAACACTCATGGAACCGCTTTCATCGGGGGATCAGCAGGTGAGCGCTAAATAATGTTTTGGTGAGTGTGGGCACAACAACGAAACTATGCTAATATGCATCAGCTGCTCTGCAGACTCTCTTATCTTTATACCATTTCATATCTTAGTAAAAACACAGAATGATATTTATTTAACGTAAAGTAAAGTAGAGTTTAAAATCTAAAAGTAAACTCAATCAAAGTTAAAATTCTATTTTCATATAAATTTTCCTTGTTCTCTTCTGAAATTCAGTTTGAAGAATTTCTCGATCTTCCACTGATTTATGAAATTTACATTTATGAATAACAAAATACGCACACATATACACATATATCTTAAGATAGTTCGTATTTTTAATTATTAATAAACCATATTTTATAATGTATGAATAACACAGGCCGACAATTTCCAACTTTTTTTTCCTCCACGCATAATTTTACCTGCTCCATAACCTTTAGGCTCCCCTGAACCAAAGTCCAGAACAAACATAGGTTCTATCACCCACCGTTTCCGCGGGACACCTAAGAGAAGAAATTGATCAAATTTTACCATATATTGAATTATGTAGGCCGTGTAATGGCGATGACCATCATTGTTTCTAGTACATATCATTTTTTAAATGTATGCGTACCAACTAAAATTAAAAAATGGTATCTAGCAGTTACCATATCTTTGGAATACTCACCCAAAGTTTAAATCTCAGATTTTCTACATTAATTTTTGGTCTTCTATGATTTTTCCCCAAACAGTTTTCTATGGAAGATTTTTATTTTCTTATTGAAATCAGTAGATCATACCATGTTTTAATTTTGGATTTAAGGAAAAACTCGAAATAATTTTATTGATAATTCAATATATGGTAAAATTTGATCAATTTCTTCTCTTAGGTGTACCGCGGAAACTGTGGGTGATAGAACCTATGCATGTTCTGGACTTTGGTTCAGGGGAGCAGGTAAAATTATGCGTGGGCGAAAAAAAAGTTGAAAATTGTCGTCCTGTGTAATACTTCTATAGTTTCGCCTTTGACATTTATCTTTAGTCCGGAAATGACTTCTGATATAAGTGTTTCATTTCCGACTCAGTTTCTGGCGACACCTTTTAGTTTTGTTTTTATTATTGGAATAGCTACTTGTCCGTGTTCCTTTTATTGATTCTATAATCACCAGTGCATCGAGAAAACTTGCTAAATTTTCTGCTTTACCATCAAATACTGGTATAAGCTTTGATGCAGTGTTGAGTATCAGTATTTGATTGTGCCATTGTAATAAATTGTTCTTCAACTATGCTCGATCTATTGTCTGAATCTGCAAAATTGTCCAATTCAGACATTAGTATAGCTGGGATAGTGAGATTATTTATTTCTTCCTCTACCAAATCTTGTTGGTCAATAACTTCTTTTGATTCTGGTTTCAATTATTATTGAAGTATTAGGAATATTAGGTATTGAAATATGTTTTGTTTATGGCTCTTTGTGTATTCATACTTGGATACACACACTTATATATATATATTTTGTTTCAAATTTTCTTTATTTTATTTCATTGTCGTTACTTTTATTTTTTAATAACATTTTATTATATTTTGCATCATTAATATTTGTTGTTTGTGCGCTTTGTTTTTTTTTTTTTTTTAATTTTGAGCAAGTTGTTTGCTTGGCTCATATATCTTTTTTTCAAACATTTATTGTGAAGTTTTTATAATTTATAAAAGCAATTGGAACACATTATGATAACAATTATTAATAGCAAATTATTTACAAATTCCAAATTAATGGTATTGGGCTCAACTGTATTTATTACGTTAGCAGTGGAATTCACTGACTTAACGTCTACTATAGCCATTGTTGTTTTTTGAAAATTATAATTATAGTTATAATTATCACCATTTTCTTCACTCAATTTACTTATCGAATTACTTCTCATCTATTCCTTCTTATATATTTTTTTTGTTTCTTTTACATTTACCTATTGTTTCGCATAGCTTTACGGGCTATACTTCTAAACGAGCGGAAATGGTTCCGCACTCTTTTACAAAAATTTTGTCTTATATTTTATGTAGTATATTTTATGTCTTTACCAGCGCCGGTATCTTCTTCGCTGGCGGTGGTTGAAATTTTGTTATCAACTTGTTTTTAATGTGTATTTTGTATTTAATGTGAGTGAGTTGCAGCAATTGGGCGTCTCTCTGTGAGGCTTGTTTTTAAAAAACAAGCTCGGCCTGCAACATTTGTGCAGTCGATCACGCGGTGTTTTAGGAAATAACAGCCACTTAATGTGTGCTATTGTTCACCTTATTTTTAACACCTCCGCGTCTTCCCATTGCTTGTACTCAACTGACTCAGTTATTTATATTCTCCGTTTTCCTCGCATGTTGTTGGTTTGGCTGATGCTGGTTTTGCTGGAACATCATCTTATCGGTCATCCTGTGCAGGACAGGTTTTCTTGTTTGAATACTATTGTACTTTGTAACGGTTTGGCACATGTCCTGAAGGTACTTCGATCTACTTAACAGGCTCCAGCCGTGCTCAGGGAAAGTGGGAGTGGTTCTTGTACCTTCAGTAGGGACATGGTCGTCACGCGAATCGTCGTAGATCGAATAGGAAGGGTCCTGGGAGAAGGATTCCTAAATAGCATTGTTTTGGGGGTGAAAAAAAAAAAAAATAAAATTCCTTGGCTAAGATGTTTGAGGTGGCTAACTGTTATTTAACTGCATGGGTGATTACTTCCGGTGCCCAAACAAAAGGTCTAATATAAATTCATTTTAGTTAACGTTATAATTCAGGAAAATCTCTTATAAAATAAATTAACATAAGGTGGTTTTCATTAACCATAAAAAGATATTTTCGATGATGATTAATATTAATGTGGCGGTATTTAGAACAGTTCAATAGTAAAGATAATAATAATTAAAGATACTTAAAGTTAATTAAAGATAATTAAAGATAATAATTCAGGTTTGGGGCTTAACAAGTAATTTTTTTTTTAAATGGATTGCTTAGAAATAATAATTCAAGACTTTTCAGAAAATGATATAAAAATTGATAATTATGGATTTTTAGGTTTTCCTTTTTTATTCTTCTTTTTCATTTGGTAATTTGAAAATTAAACTTTGGAATTTGAATTTTGAAGTTTAAAGGGTATTCGAATTTGCTGGACTTTTTTTTGTCCTCTCTCGCGGGGATATTTAAGAGTTGTAGTTACGTGATATTTGTAATTTTTTATATAAAAAAAATACATAAAAAAAATCCAAGACTCCACAGGCA
Organism: Drosophila ananassae; assembly: GCF_017639315.1. NCBI lineage: Eukaryota > Metazoa > Arthropoda > Insecta > Diptera > Drosophilidae > Drosophila > Drosophila ananassae. The sequence goes on from NW_025319038.1 coordinate 67,425, forward strand.
GAGGGGTTATTGTTGCCGGCGGAATTTCGGCGACGGGTCGTAAAAATAATCCCTGAAGCTTGGTGGTGATGCTGGTGCTTATGAAGGATGCCGAGGTTGGGCCAGGTGGTGCCTCCAAATCCACGGGCATCGAGGGTCATCCAGCGACAAAAATCCGCTAAACGGGAAAATAAACACTAAGCCAATGCAGGGAATGGCATGGAGCTTAATATTTTCTCACCTCTATTCTTATAAATTCACACACTAATTTTCTCCTCCACGAGGTTGGGTCACTGGTTTAAAAAAATTTTTTTAGCACAGATGCACAGGTCTGCCCGCAGCGAGATTCAGAATAAAAGTGAAATCAGGTGGCTGACAGGAAATGCATCTTTTGGGATTGTCACTTTTTGACAGGTGCTTACGTGGGTGGGTGAATTCCCAAAAAGGGGAGCAGCTGTGGTGGGGGTGAATGTCAATTGGGGTCAGCTGAGCCTATCGATATTTTTAATTAGCTGCATTGGGTTCAAGAGGTAAATAAGACCATATGTTTTTTGTTTACTATTTTTGTTTTCTTTTTTTTTTTTTTTCTAAAAATTTTTAAATTACATTTTTTTGTTTTGTTTTGGCTTTGAACCCACGAGCGACCCCCACATCACAGGTTTTATTTTGGTATTCATGCCTAAATAAAAGCTGAAAAAGGTCGGCGAGTTGGAATTAGGCCTTCCAGATATCCTTAGCGTGAAAATTGCCTAGCTCCTTCCCCTTAAGGTCTTCCAATCTATAAATGGCAGAGCCAACTTTCTGTTTTATCCTGGCTTTGATAAGCCCCAATTTAGCATTAAAATTCGATGCCAAATTACTAAGCTGAAAATTTCGTTTAATAACCTCTTCCCCTACTTCAAACGATTTTGGTCTTGCTCTCAGATCGTACGTCCTTCTATTTTTCGAGAATGCCCTTTTTAAGTATTTCCCAATATCATCACGAATGTTTGTAAATTCGTCTTCTCTTTCTATATGTCCTGCTCCACTATTTAACAGATCTAACTTCCTAAGCAACGTGTAATCCTTTCCATGCGTTATCATGTACTGACCAAACACAATACGGTAAGGATCCGCTCCGACTGATTGAAGTATGGAGTTTCTCAACGCGCAGTTTATACTGGGCAGGATGATATCCCACTCTCTCTGATTATGACGTACTTAGGTTCGGAGCGCTGCGTTAATGGAGCGATTAACTCGTTCGGCGGCATTAGCTTGAGGGGCGTACGATGCCGTGCAGATATGCTTAATACCATACTTAGTAAGAAATGCTGCAAACTCATGACTTTTGAATTGCGATCCATTGTCACTTACAATGGATTCGGGAACTCCGAAACACGCAAAGATCTCATCCCTTAAGAAGTCGATAATGATCTGGGACGAAAACTTCCGAACAGGCTTTAGAAAAGTAAACTTGGAAAAGTGATCAAGAATGATGAAAATACCTATATTGCCCTTTTTCGATCGTGGAAAAGGCCCTATAAAATCAATATCTATAAAATCAATCACCCTATAAAATCAACAATCTTTGAAAAGGTCGTTCACTGATGATCTGGCTTCCCATAGGTGGTCTTTGGCTATAATTTGGATACTTGGACGTCCTACACAATTCACATTTTGCAATATATTGCCGAACGTCTGAAGCCAATCCTGGCCAAAAGAAATTTCGTCGGATACGTTCCAAACATTTGGCTACGCCCCCATGTGCCGAAGAAGGCTGATCATGACTAGAGCGGATAACATCCTCTCGCAGGGCGGTTGGAACGTACAATTTCCAAACCTCATCTCTATTTCCAGTTGTGGAAAAGCAATTTCGATGGTAAAGAAAATTGTCGATAACCTGGAAATCGGGTAATCCGGCTTCGATAAACTTGTCTTTTAGTGCCGTGTATTCTTCGGATTGAAAGGCACTTGACGTTAAGTCAATTGTTGGTGAAAGCTCTACCTCAATAGCATTTACCGCATCCGCTTCTTCGAAAGAACGAGAAAGCGCATCGGGAACTACATTCTGCGATCCCTTTCGATGTTCAATTTAAAAGGTGTATCGTTGTAATTTGAGTGCCCATCGGGCCAATCTACCACTAAGATCGGTCTGTTTCATTAACCACCGTAAACTGGCATGATCCGTAACAATTTTGAAAGGATGCCCTTCGATGTACATTCGAAACTTCAAAACTGCCAAAACAACAGCCAAACACTCTATTTCGGTTACGGTATAATTACGCTGAGCCTTGTTCAATTTCTTTGACATGTAGGCAATTGGTCTTTCTACGTTGTTGTCATCTAACTGAGCGAGTACCGCTCCCACTCCATGAAAAGATGCGTCACATTGGACAATGAAAGGCTTTTCATAGTTGGGGTGCATTAATAGAGGTGCTGAACAAAGTCTCTTTTTTATTTCTTCAAATGCGGATTGAGCTTGCTCATTCCATTTGAACGCCTTCTTTCCTAAGAGCTCCGTTAGTGGAAATATTACGGTGGAGTATTGGGATAAGAACCGCTGGTACCAACCAGTCATTCCCAAAAACCGCCTGTTAGCTGTTTCTGAGCTGTTTCTGAGTATTGGGAACGGGAAATTCGGCTACTGCTCTAACCTTCTCAGTGTTGGTTTGCAACGTTCCTTCTCCTACTATGAAACCCAAGTACTGTACTTGTTTCAAGCCAAATTGACTTTTCGCGACATTTATGGTCAACCCCGCCTTTCGAAGTTGGACAGCTACTTCGGCTAAGTGTTTCAGATGATCCTCAAATGTTGAAGATAGAACTAATAGATCGTCAAGGTAAACTAGAACATGAGATTTCATATTATATGGAATCACCATATCCATTAGTCGACAGAGAGTCTGCGGGGCATTGGACAATCCAAATGGCATACGTTTGAATTGATACAACGGTCGATTGGGGACTGTGAACGCTGTTTTCGCCCTTGATTGAGAATCTAACTCGATTTGCCAAAAGGCATCTTTGAGATCAATTTTCGAAATACAGTGCACGGGTGGCAATCGACTCAACAACCCTTCTAATATAGGCATCGGATAAGCATCTTTTATGGTGACTGAATTTAGTTTCCTTGCGTCTAGACAGAATCGAACCTTGTTTGGTTTTACTAACAGCGTTACTGGTGATGACCATGCTGATGAAGGTGCTTCTTCAATTACATCTTGTGCGATCATTCTATCAATTTCTTCACATAAAAGTTTTTCCCTGGCAGGGGATAAAGGATAAAATCTCTGTTTGATAGGTTTGACCTCCCCTGTGTCGATAGAATGTTCTACTAGAGAAGTTTTCCCTAACCCGTCTACCTCAAAGGACGGAAAAGAATTTATTACCGATTTTAAACGACGCTTCTCCGAAGGAGAAAGATGAATTTGGTCTTTTTCCGTTTCGCCTTCCGTTTGGTTTATCTCACTTATATTTCCCACTAAAGATAAGGAAATTCCGAATTTCTTCCAGAAATCCATGCCGCAAATAACATCCTGATTTATTGACGGTACTATTAGAAACTCTATGCTGTCATGCTTGGTGTTAAAAGTCAATGATACGGTGATCACTCCAGCGATATTCTGCATTTGCCCATCGGCGGTTTTTACCATCCCCTTTCGGGACTCAAAATTATTTTTCTCCGCCAGTATGCGTTTCGCTAAAGCACCACCTATTACACTTTTGTTGGCTCCGCTATCCAGCAGAGCTAAATATGGTTGACCTAATATTTGTATTTGTGAAAATGGACGAATGTCGTTATGCTTGTGTAAGAGTGATGAAATTACGACTTTCTTTAGCTCCCGAACGTTTCTAAAATAATTTTGAATGCGCTCAGCGCTACGACTTTTAACTTTTGAGGCTGTTAAACTGTCCTTATTTTCACCGTCCGATAGTGGTTTGTCTAAACGTCTATGATAGGGAGTAAATTTGATAGGGTTTACGTTAAGTTCGTCTTCATCAAGTTCTGATTTGATTGGTTCCGAGATTTGAAAAGGATATTCGCTTAATGGTTTTGGCGAATATCCCGAGATCGGTTTTCCGACCCGGGATGACATTTCGAACAATTGGGCTTATAGGTGTTAATCGACCCACACCCATAACAAAATATGCGACGAGTTTTTAAACAATCTTGATAACGATGTCCTTTTTCGTTACAGTTCCAACATTTGATTTTGTCCGTCGAACGAATGGCACAGACTTCATTTGATTCCTGGTCGCCATCAAAATCTTCCTCCGTCTGGTTAATGAATTGAATTTCGTTAAGCGAAGGTCGAGTATTCGTTCGCGGGACGGCTCTATTACGAAATCCTTTGAAGAACTCTTCATGCCTGTGGCATTCAGTGCGCAACGCCGCCAAGGTTGGGGTTGGAACATGCAACAACTCGTGTTTCAATTCCGCCCTAAGATTATGTCGGACCTCTTCCGTTATTTCGGAGTCAGACAACGGATCTCTTAACGCGTCCGCGATCCCTAACATCGAATCTAGGAAGTCATCAAAGGTTTCGGTGTTTCCCTGCTTGCCACGTCGTAGAGATTCTTTGATATCGCGATCTGATCGTTGATCCTGATATCTTTCCTTTAGTCGGTCACACAAACAAAACCAATTTGTGAGATCGGGAGACCGATGTACTCGCCAATAAAACTTCAATGCCGGACCCGTAAATAATAAGTTTGCAAATTGAAACAGCAAATCATAATTTCCATCTAGACACTGAGTGGTTAAAATATTCACTCGATATATAAAATCCTCGATAGGGATTTCCCCATTGGATCCGCTAAATTTGAGGTTCCAGTTTGAAATTACGCTAGATACTCTATCTGGTCTGTCTACTGAGTGATTGCTTAAACGATTTCTTGACGGAATGTTTTCTCGGAAATTATCGCGAGGTGGGTTACCCCTAGACACAAAACTGGGTACCTCATTATCCCATTCGAGTGGAATTTCGCCCCGTGATCCTCTACGACTTGGACCCAGATTTAAATTTGCCATTGTGGCACTAATTTGATTAGAGATTGACGCTGCCAAGCTCGACATCTGATTTTCTAAGGCCCCTGCTATTATTTGGTGTACCCGCTCTTCTGAGACGCCGTTGCCAGCCGAAGAACTTCGCGTATGGTTCGCCCTTTCGGGATTCTGCATGGTATTCCGAGTTACCCTGGGAATGGTGGTGGCAACTCGATTATTACGAGAGCCCTGCCTGGTCTGAGGCCGTGTACGCGGAATGGTGCCTGTACGCGGACTATTGCCAGTCGATGGCACTACCTCGATCAACTGTCGGGCTTCACCTGCTTTAGGATTCCCTAACTCGCTTCTACTACATGCCCTTCTGCAGAGTGGACAAGTGGCGTTGGTTTCAAGCCAAGTTGTGAGACACCTCAAATGGAATTGATGCCTACATGCGGTTATAGTCCATTCTGCTTCCTCATTAGCTTCATTGCAAATGGTGCAAATATGAGATTCCCTAGGCTGTGACAATGCAGGGATATTTTCAAGACTTCGTCTAACCGCCATGATATTGAATTATATTATATATATATATATATGAATTAGATTATTATAATTGCTACTTTAAATTTGCCTAATAATTTTAGTGGGGTAATGGATGTTTTGTTACGTAAAGAAATTATATATGTATGGGTACTGTTGATCAATAAAGGTGAATTATCAATTTTCGTTATCAAATTATTGTTTATAAATTTGAATTGGGACTTATCCTTCAGAACTCTCGCCATTAGTTAAAAGCCTATTTATTTTATTTTATTCTTCCTAGCCAAGGAACTAAAATTATTTATTTAATTTCAAATGTCTTATTTGGAGAGGGAAAAGCTCCGTTCGTCCAAAGCTTGTTCCATCTCAATCCAAAAATGACCAAAAGATTCTAAAAAAAATTTAAATGAATTTCTTCCTTGAAGAGTAATCCGCTTCCAGCTTGCGAAAACAAAAAAATCTCAATTCAAGTCGTAATATAAAAATAAAACCGGAATGAAAAATTACTACTGGAGTTTCGCTTGTTTTTGAAGAGGAACAGACTCCATACTTGCGAAGCCTGAGCAATCTCAATCAAAAACCAAAATCTCCACAAAAAAAATACTATAGAAATTTGTTTGATTAACTTCCTTGAAGAGGGACACACTCCCCGCTTAGGAGCATGAACAATCTCAATAAAAAAAACCTAATCAAACAAAAAAAGAAGTTAAAGAATTGACTTTGAATGAAGAGAAAAAAAAAAAACAACAAAAAAAATACTATTAGGGCTAAGAAAAGGTTAAAGGAAATCGGGCATTGCAACTTAATATTTTTCGAATATCCTTAAAGGATAATTAAAGCCGCGTCGTTGCCCCACGTTGGGCGCCATAATTCTGTAACGGTTTGGCACATGTCCTGAAGGTACTTCGATCTACTTAACAGGCTCCAGCCGTGCTCAGGGAAAGTGGGAGTGGTTCTTGTACCTTCAGTAGGGACATGGTCGTCACGCGAATCGTCGTAGATCGAATAGGAAGGGTCCTGGGAGAAGGATTCCTAAATAGCATTGTTTTGGGGGTGAAAAAAAAAAAAAATAAAATTCCTTGGCTAAGATGTTTGAGGTGGCTAACTGTTATTTAACTGCATGGGTGATTACTTCCGGTGCCCAAACAAAAGGTCTAATATAAATTCATTTTAGTTAACGTTATAATTCAGGAAAATCTCTTATAAAATAAATTAACATAAGGTGGTTTTCATTAACCATAAAAAGATATTTTCGATGATGATTAATATTAATGTGGCGGTATTTAGAACAATTCAATAGTAAAGATAATAATAATTAAAGATACTTAAAGTTAATCTATATATATAAAAGAACATCGTGTTTTATGTTACACCACTTATAAATCAAGAACGGAAGAACAGATTTGAGTGAAAATTGGTAGGGAGGTAGCTTAGAGCCAGGAGAAGGACATAGGATACTTTTTGTCCCGTTCGACAGCGTTCCTCCCTGGCCCATACTTTTTTATTTAGGCAGACAGCTAAGAAGAAAATGTCAAATGTCAAAATGTCAGTTACAAACGAAGTCAAATTCATAGTCAGGCTCTCAAATTTAACAACGAACCAAAAAGATTGTGTTGCGCTGAAATCAATATTAAAACTATTTCTATTAAATAAATAATTAACAAGTGGATTGAAGTTAAGTGAAGTTTAATTAATAATGCCGCGACCAAGACGGTCGAATCTTTCCCGACAAAGCCGTAATGCAAGAAGAATACAAAATATTGCATATGAAAGGACTGAAGAAGAACGAGAAATTGCACGTGAACAGCGCCGCAATAGTATGGCTCGACTTCGTGCTTCTCAAATAGATTTCAATTTGCGACGCAGATATTTAGCTGATTTGAATCGAGCTGCGTTTCGATACGATTGCAGCAATGATTACAGCTTGCATCCTAGCGTTTGCATTGGGCAAATGGACGTTGTTTGCGAGTATTGTGATGCATTAAAGTTTTCCGGAGAAACGCCTGGATTATGAAGAACTATTGAAGAACCAACGTGTAATATTGCAAAACACTCAGCAATGGCCAAAGTTTTAGCGACATCGAAAATCATCATCTGGGACGAATGCACAATGGCGCATAAACGTGCATTAGAAGCACTTAACCGAACATTAAAAGATTTACGCAATGACTCGAGATGTTTTGGAGGAGCAATGATTTTACTGTCTGGCGATTTCCGCCAAATACTGCCAGTAATTCCAAGATCTACGGCTGCAGACGAAATAAACGCTTGCCTCAAATCGTCAAATCTATGGCGCTATGTGAAGAAACTGCAGCTGACAACAAACATGAGAGTTACATTGCTTAATGATACATCTGCTGAAGATTTCTCGGAGCAATTGCTGACTATCGGTAATGGTCAAGTACCTGTCGATGAATCGAGCGGTTTAATATCATTTCCAAATAATTTCTGTAATTTTGTCTCATCAAAAGACGAACTTATCAACAATGTATTTCCAAATATTATTTCTAACTACAAAAATAATGAATGGTTGAGTGAGCGAGCAATTTTAGCGGCTAAGAATAAAGATGTAGATGACCTGAACTACATAATTCAAAATAAGATCATTGGAACAATGCATTCATTCAAATCTATTGACTGCGTCACAAATGAAGATGAAGCCACCAACTATCCAATTGAATTTTTAAACTCTTTGGACGTGCCTGGCTTACCACCGCACAATTTACGCCTAAAGGTTGGCTCCGTAGTAATCATGCTTCGAAACATAAACCAACCAAAACTGTGCAACGGTACGCGTTTGGTGGTTAGTAAATTGATGAACAATGTAATTTACGCTACCATAATGATAGGAAAATTCAAAGGTGAGGAAGTTCTCATTCCGAGGATCCCGATGATCCCAACCGATATGCCGTTTGAATTTAAAAGACTTCAATTTCCGATACGTCTTGCATTTGCCATGACAATCAACAAATCACAAGGCCAATCCTTAAAAGTTTGTGGTTTAAATCTAGAACATTCATGTTTTTCCCATGGTCAATTATACGTGGCATGTTCACGGGTCGGAAGACCATCTGCGTTGTTTGTTTTTGCGCCTGATAATAAAACAAAAAATGTCGTGTATCACAAGGTGCTTAAGTGAAGAGCAACCTATGTACTAAAATACAGAAATAATAATGAATGATTAAGGAGGAGAAACAAAGAATATTGTATACCCACAAGTATTACAGAATTTAATTAATTTGAAAATTATTCTTTTTTGTTTGACTTATTTTTTATGCGTGCAACAACAATATGCCACAGCGAAACGTGGCAGGGTACTGCTAGTTAAAGATAATTAAAGATAATAATTCAGGTTTGGGGCTTAACAAGTAATTTTTTTTTTAAATGGATTGCTTAGAAATAATAATTCAAGACTTTTCAGAAAATGATATAAAAATTGATAATTATGGATTTTTAGGTTTTCCTTTTTTATTCTTCTTTTTCATTTGGTAATTTGAAAATTAAACTTTGGAATTTGAATTTTGAAGTTTAAAGGGTATTCGAATTTGCTGGACTTTTTTTTTGTCCTCTCTCGCGGGGATATTTAAGAGTTTTAGTTACGTGATATTTGTAATTTTTTATATAAAAAAAATACATAAAAAAAATCCAAGACTCCACAGGCAGAGGGGTTATTGTTGCCGGCGGAATTTCGGCGACGGGTCGTAAAAATAATCCCTGAAGCTTGGTGGTGATGCTGGTGCTTATGAAGGATGCCGAGGTTGGGCCAGGTGGTGCCTCCAAATCCACGGGCATCGAGGGTCATCCAGCGACAAAAATCCGCTAAACGGGAAAATAAACACTAAGCCAATGCAGGGAATGGCATGGAGCTTAATATTTTCTCCCCTCTATTCTTATAAATTCACACACTAATTTTCTCCTCCACGAGGTTGGGTCACTGGTTTAAAAAAATTTTTTTAGCACAGATGCACAGGTCTGCCCGCAGCGAGATTCAGAATAAAAGTGAAATCAGGTGGCAGACAGGAAATGCATCTTTTGGGATTGTCACTTTTTGACAGGTGCTTACGTGGGTAGGTGAATTCCCAAAAAGGGGAGCAGCTGTGGTGGGGGGTGAATGTCAATTGGGGTCAGCTGAGCCTATCGATATTTTTAATTAGCTGCATTGGGTTCAAGAGGTAAATAAGACCATATGTTTTTTGTTTACTATTTTTGTTTTCTTTTTTTTTTTTCTAAAAATTTTTAAATTACTTTTTTTTGTTTTGTTTTGGCTTTGAACCCACGAGCGACCCCCACAACTTGCTGCTGTTGTTATTGTTATTCATAGATTTTGTTGTTTGATTATGCGCTCACTTTTTCTTCAGGTTCTTTGGAACCGAAGTCACGGTCGCCATGTAGAATTAAAAAGATGTGACTTATTCAGTTCAGTGTCTTTATTCGAATGTTTTCTTGTTTTGTTACACTAAGGCTTGCTATCTGTCGGCGCAGCGGCAGAGCAGCCGCTTTATATATTTTATATATAAGTAAAGTTATAGTATGTAGAAACGGGCAGAGAGTTATGCATGCACATATGTATACAAGTGGTCAGCGTGGGAACCATGCTGACTCGGCTCTAAGTGGTGAATGCATATCATATTACGTATGCACTTGAAATGTGTTTTGGCCCTTGCCACGCTGTCGCTGAGTGACAAAGGCAATGCCCTGTGTACATTATTGGTATAACAACAAAGTGTTGTGACTTCGGCTAACAAAGTGTTACAGCTCAATATTTATGTTGTGTAATAAGAACTCATGTGTGCATACACCACAATGCTGACAAGTATCAACATTGACAGTGCTTCTTACTAGATGAGATGTTAACGAGTTGATGACATAGACTGGTGACGCTAGATGATGATTTTAAGGGGTCTGTATATGAGCTTATGGATATGGATATGGAGCTGTGACTGCGTGACGTGTGAGTCCCGGCAATTGAGCGGAACAATGATCGATTAAGGCTCGAATAACTGCCGATTGTTTGGTTTTGTTGTTGTGTATTTGTACCAAAGCTGTGGCTAACAGAATGGAACGAGTTGACGGAGCAGCAGTGGCCACAGTACTGTAATGGAATCTGAAGGTGGAGTAGGATCGGAGCCTTCCAAGGCTGCGTTCTGAGCATCCGGATTTCAGCTGTCGTACGTCGTAGGGAAATGAAGCTGGGTATGGTGATGATGCCCGCATTGAAAGCCAATTTTATTGCTGCTACACTGCAATAAAGGATGAGTGATACTGGAGCAATTTAGGCATTCCTTTGTGTGATCGACAATTTGTTTGCGAGCGAAGCAATGCTTGGAGAGAAAGTCAAGACATCGTCACAAAATGTGGGCTTGCGGACAATGAACCCCATGGTTCCTGTCGTGATGCCCTTATACTAGCCGGAACCCTCTTGCTTGGGATTTTGGCGTTGGAAATTTATCAATTTGTTGATCGAGTGGGCTGAGAAGATTTCCAGTTTTCAATGATGTTCATGCTGACAAGGCGATTGTTGAGAAAGGTTTCCAAGATAGCGAAGCGCGGAATGTCACTGGAGTTCCCCAAGCAATGTTCTCAGGCTTGTACTGTAGACGTAGGCAGCCTGGCGATTAGAAGATAGACTATCCATTGCGTGCTAGAATGGATATTAGTTTTGCGACGGTTGAATTCATTGATGCATACGTTGGTTAAGTTATGCTTTATCTCCGATGAGTTTTCCCTTCAGAGGAAAGGAAAGTCGAAGAGGGGTGATGCATGAATTGCAGACTTTGATTATCGTAGTGTTTGATAACAAGATCCCATGCGACCGTGTTGGCGCCATCCGTTAGTTCCTTTTGATCCTGCTCTTTAGACAGTGCTTGCTTGAGAAAATGAAACTGCTGAAGATTCGATAACGCCTGGTTCTGGTGAATAAGTTGCGTGAACAGACTATGGAAGGCTGACCAGTTGGAAATTGTGTTTTGTTTTGCGAGACGTGCTGTCCTTTTTAAAGTTTATTTGAAATTGGTTGTGTTGGTTACAAAGATCTTTCTGCAGCGCAAATAAACTGTCGGCGTTGCCACCCTTTGCCGTTGTTTCTGAGTCTTGAGCAGAGGAGTCTGCCTTGGGCTTGCTTATTTTTCTTATGCACTCACTTGCTTACGCAACTTTCAAAGGGAGAGATCATCACTGGCCTAGCGGTTTGTGCGACACGTGCGATGAGAACTTCTCCACTTCGGTTCGTACTTGCTTTATGACTCTTTTTTGGATACTACTTGAACAAAAACGAGAAAAATGCTAAGCTTGCAGAGGTTCTAGGGAGAAAGTAGGTATATTCTAAGCTCGCTAAAGATGGAGCGGTAAATAGAAAAGATAAAGTCAGAATAGTTTAAAATTACCTCGTCTGAAGTCAAAACACTTGTTATTTTGCTGAAAGCTTCAATAGCTTGATCATCTAGTTATATCAGTTTCTTTTTTGTTCCATTTTTGGACAAGAGGTAGAAGTCTATGCCAACTTAGCAAAATTCCTTATAAACTATCTATAATATCCTGCCATTCCTAGGAAGGCTCTAAGAGCTTTCAATGAAACGGGAAATGGATACTTGACAATTCCTAATATCTTCTTTGTGTTATTTTCAATACCTGTGTCCGAAATGAAGTAGCCGAGGAATTCGACTTTTGTTTTGTGAAACTCACATTTCTCCAATTGGTATTCTTGTAAAGTTTTAAAGATTGTTTTTAAATTTTTTGTGAGTTGTCGCTAACTTTACTGAAGATGTGACAACATCAATATAGATGAACATATTTTAGCAATATATATTTATAAAGAATTTCGTTTAGCGTACGCTGAAAAATAGTGATTTTTTAGACCAATTGGCGTCATATATGGCATTGTTGAAACAAAAAGTTGTCTTTTCAATGTGTTTTTTTGTGGTATCACTGTGTACGGCAGTCCACGAGGTGACCTGCATACATTGGCGTGCGCGAGGAGACTTTAAATATAGCCGAAGAATTAAAAATTTTCTGTAGGTAACCGATCAATTGAAAGGTATTGTTTCAATTAGATAATTTTTTTCAAAATGAAGCCAGTGTGTGTCTGTTTGTCTGGTTGTCTGTTTGGACTATTTTTTTCTTGGCAATCCTAAAAAAAATTGGAGATGTTTGTTACTATTATATGAACTATTTTGCGCGGGTCCCACTGCATACGTACAGCCCACCTCCCGTCCAACCGACCGAGGGACGCTGCCGCGTAACTTACGGCTCGTATCGCGGGAATAGATCCGAGATAGTTTAAGCGAGGAGTAGGAGAAAGATATCACGAGGAAGAGTGTTGCACAGATAAGGCGTTTAATATAAGCGATTTAAGATTGTTAGTGGAGCAAAGTGATAAGATGTGGTAGAGACCATTGTAGTCCGAACATAATACACTGAACGGATCGTGTTGGGCATATGTCGAACTACAATAGCTGAGGAGTAGAGGACGAAAGTTTCTAGTCCTTCTATTAGGAACGTTAAAATTAACGCGTTAGTAAATGCTGGCTGTCTACATTTCCAAAAATAAGATTATCTAGAAACATGACATGGACATGACAGGATCAATGATGTACATAACGTTTTAGTTATGTACGGGTCATTAAATTCTTTTGTCCATCTTTTAATAAAGCCAAGCACACCCATAGCTTTATTAACCATGGTAGATATGTGGTCGGTAAATTTAAGTCTCAAATCTAATAGGACACCTAGATCGTTAACCTGAGTTAATCGTTCTAAGGCGTTCCCATAGAGAAAGTACATAGCCTGGTGAGGACTAGATCGGTAAAAAGGCATGAGTTTATATTTCGATCCATTAAGCTTTAGGTTATTTGCTAACACCAATTTTGAAGTTTATCCAAATCGGATTGAAGTCTAGACTGGGCACTTGTGAATTTATAGTGAAGGGATAGCTTAACGTCATCAGCGTACATAAGTACAAGTGAATTAGTTAAGGCAAGGGGGAAGTGTAAAAAGTAGGGGTACAGATGTTGCGCGGACTAAACGCGAGGTAACATCTTTAGAGAAGAAGAAGGGTTCTCCCAGATAAGTAGCTTGAAATCCAGATAGGAAGATCAGTTGGGAATCCCAAAAGACTGAGTTTACTTATAAGAAGCGAATGGTTAACTAAGTCAAATGCTTTACTGAAGTCAGTGTAAATGACGTCTGTTTGTAAGCCATTTCGGAACCCATCCGTGATAAAAGATGTTAGCTCCAATAAGTTGGTAGTGGTGGAGCGGCGCTTTATGAAGCCATGCTGGAACGGAGTTATTATTGAACTACATAGGTGTTGCAAATGTGGAGTGATAAGTTTTTCAAAAAGCTTAGGAATTGCTGACAATTTAGAGATGCCACTATAATTTGCTGCGTCGAATTTATCCCTTTTTCTGCAGCGGAATAATGAAAATTTCCTTTCACATTTAGGTGAATTTTTTGAAATAATAACTTGTACTAATCTTTTTATAAAAAGTTACATTCCATTTCCACACTGCAATATGGTAAAGAAGACGATTTCAAAATAATAACATTTAAAACAAAGAACACGTCGACAATGTCGGCAATGATGTTTTCGCATGGTAATTGTACATTTTACGGTACATTCTTGGCATACATCAGACTCTGACCAGGGTGATTCCTGCGGCAATTGATCTAACAATTTGTGAAGCAATTGGTTTGTGGTAAGCTTAAAGTTAAAAATATTAATTCCATCCTTGTTTTCTGTTCCTAAACAAGCGCCTGCTTTTACAAGAACTTTACAAAGTGGTGATGCCCACGCATGAAAGAGAGAAGTAACGGAGTATTTCCATCCATATCAGGAATGTTAATTGGGTATTTAGGCATACACTCGAGAAATAACTCGCAAATGGTAGAAGCGGTATTGTCCTTAAGGGATTCCGTCCATTAAAATTCATTGCTTCTGCGTTTATTGTTGATTCTGTTAAAAGGTCCCGAACAATTAAAAACTGCCCGTTACGAACAGCAAGGTGTAAAGCAGTATTGCCGTCAACGTCTATTGCGTCGAAGTCAGCATTATTTTGAATTTAAGCAGAAACAGCGGAAAGGTTTCCCAGTCCGATAGCAGTATGCAGAGAAATTTTTTGTAACGCATCCCTTTCATTTATGCGGGCACCAGTTAAAATTAAATTTCTAGAAATCATTTAATTTTGGAATGCTGCAGCCAAATGTAATGGCGTAGATTGATTGGCATCATGCACACGGGAATTAATATCTACCTGCACTGATATTAAAAAAAGAACATTTTCTAAATCATCTTTTGCAATAGCTATCTATGTCTATCTAAAATACGCTGTGCAGCTTACTTCTAAAAATTAAAAAAACGTTGTTAATTTAATAACTTTATAATTAAGAAAGATATTAAAACGTGCTTTACACCGTTGAAAAGGGTTTTTAAATATCTATTTCATTTTCTTTGAGACCTAACGTCTTTATAGTACACAAAAAAAATACGCTGAAAATAAATTTTTTTTGTAAGAAAAAAAATTATTTTTTTAAATTTTGCTCATTTGATATTTGATTGAGATGAGATTTGATTGAGATGACGCAAATTGTTATATATCGCTTATATCAGCAAAATTCGTTAACTTAAGATATCGTCCTATAAGTGCAGCTACCAATTTTGTGCAGCCACCTGTGAAGCTTGCTGTTACTCACACATGTATGTGTAAGTTAACTAAGTCAACCGGGCGACGGCAACGACCGATCGTCCGACAGCTCGCTCCGGCCAAACTGCTGACCCAGCGTCTGGCCGGAAGCTCGTGCATAGCCGGCAAGCACTGCCCATTGGAGTGGCCGCTATGAGTCTCACTTTTGTTAGTTCTTAAGTTCAGTTCTGTTTTGACAATTATGAAATAAAGAGCCATCGCTCTCATACAGTAACTCCGACGATCCGTCGTAAAGCATTTATTATTATAAATCTGACTGAGTCTCTAGGCCAGCGGATAAAGAGGGACAGTCATCCCTCCAACCTAATCTTCCTAACTGGATATTCTACGGCCAGCCGGCTAGAAGACATCAAAGGGCCTGTTGCCCCAACTTTACATCTCCAGGAACAATCCTTGGCGGAATAGAAATTGTCAACGGCGAATCATCACCGCACAACATCTCATTAATTTTGTCAACGGCGAGTCATCACCGCACAACATCCTATTAATTGGCGCCCAACCTCTTTAAGTACCCACTGTAGCAAATTGGGGAAACATGTAAGTGAGCACCTCCAATTACATATACTTTCCCATATCTGCATTAGTTTAGCTTCAAAATAAATAAAATAAATCGCTGCCGGAATAATTTCTGCAGCTCCACTTTAATATTTTTGTATTAACTTTGTATTAAATTAAAACTAATTAACTCATTATTTGATTGACAATTTAATGGTGAATTATATGTGCGATAATAATATCTGTTTTATGCTGTCTGTGTATTGTTTGCATTTTACTGCCAAAAATAAGTACGGGTATTAAATATCTCTAAAGCACTAGGCAGTCGCTAACGAACAAATTTGTCGTGAATTTGTTTAAAATTATTTTTCACTTAATATCGGCGTTTAATTCTGCAGTTTGGATATTCATAAATTGTGAATTTGTTTATATAATTCGTTGTGCCTCTTTGCTTAGACCCTAAATTCTTAGTATTTGCCTCGCAATACATTTTGTTTTTATTACCCCCACTCGGCCACTGCTGGTAATCCGATCCCGCTGCATATGCATTTGTATGGCAAATTCTTGCTATTCATTTCTTTGTTTCTCATAGCGGAGGCTCAGTCCCCGCATACCCTTGACCCTATCGCTGCTTGGCAGGGCACCGGCTCGATTTGACGAGCTCATTTACTTGTCGCTAGAGCGGCGGCTCCGACCCCGCACACCCCTTGCCATGCCAACTGCCTTCATGGGCAGAATAGCTTGAGCAAACATTCCCCTACCGGTGCAATTTAACTTGGCCACATATGAGCTCTCCATTCCAGCGGTACAGGGAGAATAAACAATACGCTAGTGACTCAGAATCTGATAGCGAAGGGCCCCCGCGTACTAGCCCCACAGTAGTAGGAATTATTGACCCAGAACAACTTAAAGTTGTAATTCAGGCCGCGGTTAACCATGCCTTGGCAGAAAGGGTCAACAAGGAGCAAGAATTGCGCCAAGCCATAGAGCAGTTGGCCGCTCAGGTGGCAGCGGTGCAAGTCGCACCCGCACAAGCAGGGGCTCCAAAAATCAAGGTTTATGAACCCATTGACATCAAAGACAATGTTCAATGCAATGAACCTTTAGATGCCGTTAAATGCCTGCCCGAATTTACGGGGGCACAAGAAACGTACGTCTCTTGGCGGCAAGCGGCGGTAGCTGCGTATTACATTTTTAGGAATTATGTTAATAGCTCACGCCATTATCAGGCGGTAGTCATAATTAGGAGTAAGATTAGGGGCCCTGCCGATGCAGTGTTATCCTCGTTTGGCACAATATTGAATTTTGATGCGATTATAGACCGCTTAGATTTCACATATAGTGACAAACGTCAGATTCACGTCATCGAGCAGGAAATGGGCACCCTCAGACAGGGAAGCCTCACGCTTCTGCAATACTATGACGAGGTCGAGAAGAAACTCACCTTGCTCACTAATAAGGCAACTATGTCGTACGAAGCGTCGGCGGCAAGAATTTTATGCGAAAAGTTCCGGGATGATGCGCTCCGTATTTTTATTTCGGGACTCAAACGCAGCCTCTCCGATGTCCTTTTCTCGGCAAAGCCGAAGGACATGCCAACTGCGCTGGCATTGGCGCAAGAAGTTGAATCAAACCACGAGAGGTACACCTTCGCGGCATCGTTCGCGAAGAGCCTGGAAGATAGGGACAGGAAACAAGTTCCAAAGGCGCAAGATCGCCAACAAACATCATATCAAGGGTACTCCCAAGGGGGTGCGGGTAAAAACCCGCACTTCACCAAACAACACAAGGCTCAGGTGCACTCCGCTCCGAGCGGTGACAGGCGTGGAGCCCATGGACGTTGACCCTTCAATGTCTAGGTTGCTCAAGCCATCTCAAGCGCCGGCCTACCAAAATAGGACGCCGGCCGGATCCGATCGGTCCGGCCCGCCCAAAAGGCAGAGGATAAACCACGTTACCCAAAGCCCAAATGGAACTGAGGATTATACCGCCGCAGCTTCAAGCGCGGCACAAGAGGTCAGTGACGATGCTATCCTTGAATACGACTCAGACGCAATTAATTTTTTAGGGGAAAATCCCTGCTACCTGTCATCAGACGAAGAGTAGCGGGGGTAAACATGAGACTTTTAATAGATACGGGCGCGGCAAAAAATTTCATCCGTCCGTACGAAGGATTGAAAGGTGTCCGCCCAGTAGAATCGCCATTTGCGATACATTCGATCCATGGCGTCACCACTATCACTAAAAAGTGTTATGTTTCCCTATTTAACTTGAAGGCCACGTTCTTCATATTACCAGATTTGTCCTCCTTTGATGCCATAATTGGTCTTGACCTGTTAAAGCAGGCAGGGGCATCGCTTTGTCTAGCTTCCGGCCACCTCAAATGGGGCTCCGAAGTAGAAAATTTAGAGTTCCAATCGTGCCCCGACGTCAATTTTACCAACATTGATTGCTCGGACGCGCCACCTCTAGTTAAAGATACCTTTATCAAAATGCTTGGCAAACGAAAGAAAGCCTTCGCAAACCCCAACGAGGCCCTGCCTTACAACACGTCGGTGGTAGCTACCATCAGGACGGTAAGCGAGGAGCCCATTTATGCAAAGCTTTACCCATACCCAATGGGGGCTGCGGATTTTGTCAACAGCGAAATCCAAGAGTTGCTAAAGAACGGCATAATACAAAAATCAAAGTCCCCCCTACAATAACCCAATATGGGTAGTAGATAAAAAGGGCACTGACGAAGCGGGCAACCGAAAAATGCGACTCGTGTTGGACTTTCGCAAATTAAACGAGAGCACGATACCCGATCGCTATCCCATGCCAAATATCTCTATGATACTAGGGAATTTAGGCAAAGCCAAATACTTCACGACACTTGATCTGAAGTCAGGCTACCACCAAATCACTTTGGCAGAGCGTGACCGCGAAAAGACTTCCTTTTCCGTTAACGGAGGAAAGTACGAGTTTCGCCGTCTTCCGTTTGGCTTGAAGAATGCTGCCAGCATCTTTCAGAGAACCATCGACGACATACTGCGAGAGCAGATTGGCAAATTTTGCTATGTCTACGTTGATGATGTCATCGTTTTTTCAGAAGACGAAAACGCCCACATACGGCATGTGGATTGGGTTCTTAAGAGCCTGCTCGACGCCAACATGAGGGTGTCGGTACAAAAATCGCGTTTCTTTAAAAAGAGCGTTAGTTTCTTGGGCTTTATTGTCACTAATAAAGGTGCCACAACAGACCCAGAAAAAATCAAGGCCATACAGGAATTCCCCGAACCCAAAAATGTATTCGAGGTGAGATCGTTCCTTGGCCTGGCCAGTTATTACCGATGCTTCATCAAGGATTTCGCATCAATAGCTAGGCCCATACATGAAATACTTAAAGGGGAGCATGGAAGTGTCAGTAGGCACAGATCCAGGAATATCCAGGTGCAATTTAGCGAGCAGCAACGGCTTGCTTTCCATAAGTTGCGTAACATTCTGGCTTCAGAGGATGTCATCCTCAGCTACCCCGATTATAAAATGGCATTTGATCTAACGACAGATGCCTCGGCATACGGCATTGGCGCAGTGCTTTCTCAAAAGGGACGACCCATCACTATGATCTCCAGGACCTTAAAGGACAGAGAGGTTAACTACGCTACCAACGAAAGGGAGCTGTTAGCCATAGTTTGGGCACTAGGAAAGCTGCGTCACTACCTGTATGGGGTCAAAGACATAAATGTCTACACTGACCACCAACCTCTGACCTACGCGGTGTCGGATTCTAATCCGAATACGAAAATTAAAAGGTGGAAAGAACGCATCGACGAGTATGGTGCCAAGGTTCATTACATGCCTGGCAAAGACAACCTCGTTGCAGATGCCCTCTCAAGGCAACAACTCAACGTTGTAGAAGAAGAAGAGGCGTTTTCAAGCGCGGCCACAATCCACAGTGAGCTGTCGCTAACCCACACTATCCCGTCAACGGACAAGCCTCTAAATTGCTTCCAAAACCAGATAACTCTGGAAGAAGCCCGCTGTTCGTCGAAACGCAGCTTCGTTCTCTTTGGAAATAAGAGACGGCATAACATTGACTTCTCTTGCGAGGAGTCATTGCTGGAGGAGCTCGCGGACATAATAGTTCCTAAAGGCGTAAACGCCATCCATTGCGATTTGCACACGCTAGCAATGGTACAGGACAAATTGGTTCGGCAGTTCCCTGCCACCAAATTTTGGCACTGCAAAAACCGAGTAACGGATATTTTTGCAATTGACGAAAGACGGGAAATTCTCACTGTCGAGCACAACAGAGCTCACAGGTCTGCCCAAGAAAACGTGAAGCAAGTACTCTCCGAGTACTACTTCCCGAAAATGGCTAAACTAGCAAGCGAAATAGTCGCTAATTGTAGGACATGCGCTAAGGCGAAGTACGACAGACACCCCAAAAAGCATGAGCTTGGCGAGACGCCAATTCCATCGCATGTAGGAGAAATGCTACACATAGACATTTTTTCCACGGACAAAAAACATTTCCTTACGTGCATTGACAAATTCTCGAAATTTGCCATAGTCCAACCAATTTCCTCTAGAACCATAGAGGACCTGAAACCGGCATTACTACTGCTGATGAATGTTTTCCCTAAAACCAAGGTCATATATTGCGACAATGAACCATCGTTAAAATCGCACACCATTTTGACCATGCTTGGAAACCATTTCGGCGTTAACGTTTCAAACGCACCGCCCCTCCACAGTACCTCAAACGGACAAGTGGAGCGCTTCCACAGCACTCTGGTGGAGCTCGCCAGGTGCCTTAAAATTGATAAAGGCATCAGTGACACCGTCGAGCTAATCTTGCTGGCCACAGCCAGATACAATAATTCTATCCATTCGGTCATCGACAAGAGGCCGGCCGATGTGATACAAACACAATCGGAAGAACCATTGTATGAGATTCAGGATAAGATTAGGATTGCCCAGGATAAGCTCAGAAACAGGGAAAATGCTTCCCGACAAAACAGGGTGTTCGAAGTTGGCGAAAAAGTCCCAGTAAAATCCAACAGGCGACTAGGCAACAAACTCTCTCCATTGTGTGAGGAGAAAGTTGTGGAAGCGGACATGGGGACCACAGTCCTCATTAAGGGGAGGGTAGTCCACAAGGACAACCTTAGGTAGACGAGGCATGGCCATGTTGGCTTGATTCGTCTGATAATTTTTACTACCTTTTTTTCACATTTTTTAATCCTAGCCACTTGGCATAAGTTTTCTTATTTTTTATTTGTCATTACCATTGTTTTTACTTAGGCTATTCTACGCTTTATTTTATATGCTTGGTGGTGGGCTTCTTAAATCTTGCAAACAATAGACAGGTCAATATTAACAGTAAAGTACAAGAACAGATAAATAACATTATCAACACAGCCAATCAAATTCTGAGGTCGGCTAAAAAAGCACAAATCGATTCGGGACACCTATACGAGATGTTATTATCTCGGAATAGGATGATTACAATGGAGCTGCAAAATTTATTGCTTGCAATAGCGCCCGCCAAAATCAATATAGTTAGCCCTAGCATATTAGATCATGCAGACCTGGAAAGTATGTGGATAGAGGAGCCCACAGATACCCCCATCAAAGATATATTGTCCGTTGCGTCCGTTAAAGTTTTACAATCCGCTAACATTATTCATTTCATTGTCAAGTTTCCTAAAATTAAGTCAGCTTGCGTCAAGATTACAATTTTTCCCGTGTCACATCACGACACAATGCTCAGACTGGAGGACAAGGTCATAGCGGACTGCGATGGAGAGATCCACACTGTAAAAAACTGCTCCGTGTCATCGGGAGTAACGTTTTGCCAACTGGCGTTGAGAAGATCTTGCGCCCAGGAACGCCACTCGGGTGGGATTGCGCACTGCGACATCCAGCATAGCGACCTGCATCCCATCACGTATGTGGACGAAGGAATCCTCATCATAAACGATCGCCCGGCTCGTGTGAGTGTCGACAAGGGCACTTACATCTACCTACAAGGAACACACCTTATCACCTTCATCGAGAGTGCCACGGTTAATGAAACCCGTTATATCAATCATGATACGGCCCAGAAGAGGGCACCAGGAGTAGCCAGCTCGCCTTCCCTGAACATTTCTCTGGAGCACAATATTCTCAGCCTCCCTTACCTTCACCGCTTGAGTGAACGTAACCTGGAGCATATCAAGAGATTTGGGGAAGATGTCAACAACTACCGCTCGCGCCAGATAGCGCTAGTCGCGGGAGCAGTTTGCTGCGTGTTGATTTGTATCGGCCTCACTTATTGGCGAGTCACCCAGGCCAAGAGATCTACGGCCCAACTAAAGGAAGTGATTGCCCAAATAGGGTCGGCCGAGGGCGGCCTTAATCTGGAGGGGGGAGTAGTTAACTAAGTCAACCGGGCGACGGCAACGACCGATCGTCCGACAGCTCGCTCCGGCCAAACTGCTGACCCAGCGTCTGGCCGGAAGCTCGTGCATAGCCGGCAAGCACTGCCCATTGGAGTGGCCGCTATGAGTCTCACTTTTGTTAGTTCTTAAGTTCAGTTCTGTTTTGACAATTATGAAATAAAGAGCCATCGCTCTCATACAGTAACTCCGACGATCCGTCGTAAAGCATTTATTATTATAAATCTGACTGAGTCTCTAGGCCAGCGGATAAAGAGGGACAGTCATCCCTCCAACCTAATCTTCCTAACTGGATATTCTACGGCCAGCCGGCTAGAAGACATCAAAGGGCCTGTTGCCCCAACTTTACATCTCCAGGAACAATCCTTGGCGGAATAGAAATTGTCAACGGCGAATCATCACCGCACAACATCTCATTAATTTTGTCAACGGCGAGTCATCACCGCACAACATCTTATTAATTTGTATTTGATTAGCAACTTTGCTTTTTGGAGTCTGCATATATTTGGGTGTATAAATAGATGTAGATAATAAGTGGAATTTTATGAAGTCTAGTATAAGTTAGTTTAGGGCGGAGCGGGAGCGCAAGTGAAGCTCTCACTTGCGCTCTCCCATGAATTCGCCCCGCTTCGCCGCACTAGATAAGCTAGGCTTAAGGTTTTGTTAATATGAATATAATCGAATTTATAACGTCGAAGAGTGCACGCATTTTCGTTTCGTTCGTTTTTTTTTGCAATTTATTTTTCTACAGCCACCTTTTTTCCTTTCGTGTGTTTTCGCGAAGAGATAAAATAATCTCGATACACATTTTGGCGCCCCCGGGTGGACTGTAGTATAATTAAATAAAAAAAAAAAGCAACAAAAAATAGTGACAGTGACACATAACATATATAAACAATATATATAACATATACATATATATTCAAAAAAAAGAGTTGCTCGCGACGGTTGTGCCAGTGAATTCACAAATAAAAATTAAAGAATTCTCCGCGTCGCGAAACAAACTTCTCCATAGCTGCTACTGGAAGGATTCGTCGTCCCCATGCCCTGCACCTGCATCGATTGTGAAAGGAAAGTGGCCGCAGGATTAAAGGATCCGAAAGCAGAACCCCAGGTATTTGTGCAAAAAATTGAAAGTTGAGATAAGACAAATTAAAATCCGTCTTGTGCTGGAATATTGTACCCTCCTTTCAATTCTTGGCGCATACGTACGTAGAAAAAATAGTAGAGCAAAAATAAATAACAACATATATAAAAATTCTAAAATTTTAATTATAAATATATGTGCTAACCTAAATGTACTGCCTGTGGATAAAATAAAAAAGAGAATATTTATATTATTTGCAATCACTGTCGCCCCCTACCCCTCGTTCTCGAATTTACAAATCTTCCAAATAAATACTAAAGTGCAGCCAAAAATTATTATATTTATTACAGATAAAATAAAGGTGCATATATATTTGGTTTACATACATACAAATAGATGCAGCGATAATATTCTCGTTTTCGTTTCCCACCGTTATCCGCTGCTGTATGTATGTATGTATATGCACTTTTTGGCGCGTATAGTTTACCGGTCTGCCAAGTGACGCGCTCCCCTACAATTTGGTCGAGCATACTCTCTTCCTTCACTTCATAGCGAACGGTCGTGATTATTTTTTGCGCTTGCGATAAATTCTATTTTTGCCAAACGCGGGTTTGAAACCTTAATTTAAACACTTTGTTTTCATTACTAATATTGTGTCTTAACATTAAAGTTATACCCGTATCGCTTCGCGCTTGTGCAGTGCCATATTTGGGTGAGCATTTAATAAAATTAAAAAGTCGCAATCCAAATATAGCTCTGCTTCTTTTTTTACTCTCTGCCTTTTTAATTTTTGCAGTTAATTCTGCTCTTATCTTTTTGCGCGCATTTCGTTACACTTGCGCTCTCCCGTAGCTCTCTCTTTACTAACACTCTCCTCTACCTACTCTTTTACTAACCTTAGTTGGTACAGTGGTTGAAGGCTTATTTGTTTAAAATAAAAAAAACAAAAAATAATAGAATATTTAAAAATTATAAATTAAATTTTGCTAATTTGCTAATTAATTTTTTAAAATGGAATATAATGTTGTCTGCTCTTTAAAATCGTGCAATAAGCCGATATCTGCGTCCCAGGCCAGCATCTATTGTTGGCTATGCGAAAGTGTCTCACATGCCAAATGTGCTGGCCTTACTGCATCTGTCTCAGATGCCATATCCCGCCGTGTTGGCCTCCATTATTGCTGCAGTGGGTGCCGAGCTGTCCAAGATGAAATGAGATCATTCATGCGACAGACCAAGAGTGGGTTTAAAGATTTGATCGTTGGTTTCCGAAAAATCAACGATCAACTCAGTGCGCTGGATGTTCAATTCAATAGCCTTCAGCTGTTGAATGAATCTCCTAAGCGGAAAAAATCTGCTACTAGGGAAGTTGCAGCTCCAGTAATCGCGGAACAGCTGGATCCTCCCGCAATAATGCAGCCGCTCATTTCCCTTGCTACTCCAAGAGCAGGGACGGTAAATGAAAAGTTAGCACCCGAATTTACCGTAGCAGAGCAAAATTTGTCTGCTTTGTCCTCCATGGCATCACTCCAAGTGATTCCCAGGAATACCCTTGAATTAACCCCCATAGCTTCCACTAGAAATGGAAACCCGCCGCCCGGACCCCCGGAACGGACTGATGCCGCGGTATTACCGACCGTGGCACCAAAACCATTACAGGTAATACCACCTGTTAGACAAATATTTGTCTCACGGCTAGCCCCCGATACCTCGGAGATTGATATCTCGGCTTATATCAAAGCCAAAACCAAGGCCGTTATTAGAGTGGAAGACATTAGGAAATTTAAATACTCCTACTCGAGGCGCATGTCATCCTTCATTATACGTGTGCCAGTGCCGATGTTTGTGACAATATGTTCGCCTGGCTTCTGGCCAGAGGACATATTTGTACAAGAGCATCAGCCGAGTAAGGTAAAGAAAAAAAACTCGAAGCCTGCTGGAGTCAAGCTCCCAACATCTGTCCAATCCGACTCTTCAAAAAACTAACACGTTCTATCAATCTTACCTATTAGAACTGTCGGGGCCTACGTAGCAAGCTCCCTAGACTTTATTCTGATAGTCTTTCCTTTGCGTCCCATATTATAGTCTTTACTGAAACTTGGTTAAAGCCGGAGATCTTTTGCTCCGAAGTTTTTCCAAGTAGGTACACCACTTTTAGACGTGACCGACCTCTGGGAAGAGGAGGAGGAGTCTTAATTTCTATTGACTCCAATTTCGTTTCTGAAGAGGTAAAGTTACCAGAGTTTGGTGATTTCGAATTTATTTGCGTTAAAGTCATATTGTCTGCTCAATCATTGTTTATTACATGTTCTTACATTCCACCATCTTCCGAGCCGCCCACATACTGGCATCACTTGTCGGCTATACAGGCTGTTACCAATCTTATGTCAGATATTGACCTTCTGATAGTTCTTGGCGACTTTAATTTACCAGAACTCAATTGGTCAATTACTGAAAATTTAACTTTCTTATCACTTTCCACCCATCACGATTTCACGGCGGGCATCTTTGACTTGTCCCTAGGCCAGATCAACCATGTTAGAAATTCGTTAGGTCGGCTTCTTGACTTATGTTTTGTATCTGATCCAGATAGTACCACACTTTCCAGAGCGTTGCCCCTCTCAACCCCTGAAGATCCATACCACCCAACGCTTGAAGTTTCAATTGAAACCAATTCTGGTGTCAATCAGAAGACTTCCTGCGTATCAAAGAAGATTCGTTGTTTTCGTAAAGCTGATTTTCGTAAACTTAATTTATTAATTGATACTTTTGACTGGTCCGATATTCTGGCATGCACTGATATAAATATCATCCTAGATAAATTTTATTTGACATTAAATTCATTTTTTGACTTAAGCGTGCCGTGGAAATATCCGTCCACTACAAATAATCCACCTTGGTTTACAAGGTGCCCAACTAAATTAAAAACATATAAAGACAGGCTTTTAAATAAATATAAAAGAACCTGTAGCAGCATAGATTTCTCAAGATACTTAATAGCTCGGCTAAATTTCTCCGTGCATAACGCCGAATGTTATAAAAATTATATTCGCCGCTGTCGGATTCAGTTCACTCAGGATCCAAAGCAGTTTTATAACTTTGTAAACACGAAGCGTAAACATGTATCTTTTCCCTCCCTACTCACGTATCAAAATTTATCAGCGACTTCGCATCAGGCCATTGCGGATTTATTCGCAAAATTTTTCCAAACAACTTATTTACCTCCTAACACTTCAGATCAGCCATACGCTTACAACATTCAACCAACTAATAGTATATTTGTTCCATTTCTTTCTGAAAACAATATACTATTGGATCTTCAAAAGGTAAAACCAGTTTATTCGCCAGGCCCCGACCAGCCTGTGTGCTAAAATACTGTGCTAGGGCTCTGTGCAAACCTCTTCAAAAACTATTTAACTTATCTTTAGAATCTTCGATTTTCCCCTTTAAATGGAAGGATCTTTCATAATTCCTCTGCACAAAAAGGGGAAAAAATCCGATGCTGCCAACTACAGAGGCATCTCAAAATTGTCAGCGATTCCAAAGTTATTCGAAAAATTAATAACTCCTCATTTGCAACACCTATGCTCATCAATAATTTCTCCATTTCAGCATGGTTTCATTAAGCGTCGCTCAACCACCACTAATTTATTGGAGTTGACATCCTTTGTTTTAGATGGCTTCCAAAAGGGACTTCAAACTGATGTTATTTACACAGACTTTAGTAAAGCATTTGATTCAGTTAATCACTCACTCTTGTTGAGTAAACTAAATCTTTTGGGATTCTCAACCGACCTCATTACGTGGATCTCCAGCTATTTAAATGGAAGAACACAGAGAGTCTTATTTAAAAATCAATACTCCCGCTTAGTCCGTGCCACATCTGGTGTCCCTCAAGGAAGCCATCTTGGCCCATTACTATTCACTCTTTTTATAAATGACTTGCCCCCATCCATAACGAACGCGCTGGTACTAATGTACGCAGACGATGTTAAGCTTTGTCTCCAATATAAGTTCCCGTCTGCCCAAAACAGACTCCAGTCGGATCTTGACAATTTTCAAAAATGGTGTTTAGCTAATGACTTAGTACTTAACGGATCAAAATGCAAACTTATGTCTTTTTATCGTACTAGTCCTCACCAGGCTTCGTACAATCTATCTGGGATTGCCTTAGAAAAATTAACTCAGGTTAATGATCTTGGTGTCCTCTTAGACATAAAACTTAAATTTTCCGACCATATTTCTTCAATGGTTAATAAGGCTAAAGGTGTTGTCGGTTTTATTAAAAGATGGGCAAAGGAATTTAACGACCCTTACATTATTATTTATTTATCCTTGCTTATTTATATCCTTGGTCCGCCCGATACTGGAGTACGGTTCATGTGTCTGGTGTCCCCAATACGGTGTTCATCAAGACCGCATAGAATCCGTACAAAAAAACCTTCTTATTATTTGCTCTTAGGGGACTTAACTGGGACGCAAATCTTCACCTACCTTCGTATAATAGTAGACTCCTACTAATAAACTTACCCTCCTTAAAAAACCGTAGAACAATGCTGGGTGTCGTTTTCCTACAGAACCTTATTAATGGTGATGTAGATAGCCAGCACTTACTAACACGCTTACAGTTTAACGTTCCGAATAGAAGGACCAGAAACTTTAGTCCTTTATTCTTAAGTCATTGTAGATCGACATATGCACAGCATGATCCCATTAGGATTTTATGTTCGAACTACAATGGTCTGTATAATATTATTTCTCTTTCCTCCCAGTCAAATTTGAAAACCTCCATTTTAAATTACCTACAAGAACATACTAATTCTTCCTCGTTTTCTTTATAATCCTTCTATTTAAACTTATATACATACTATACTCATTATACTAACTCGAATTTATTCCCGCGATTCGAGCCGTACGTTATGCGGCAGGCGCCCCTCGGTCGGTTGGGCGGGAGGTGGGCTGTACGTATGCAGTGGGAACCGCGCGATAAAAAAAAAAAAAAAAAATATTGGTTTCGGTGTCATTGGTGACCAACTATTTTTTTGGATACTCTGTGCCTCGACTATCAATAATTCGTTATCAGTTAATTAATCAATTTAGATTTGGTTAAATTTAATAAATTATTTATTATATTTAAATAAGATTAATTAATTATTTTCGTTTTCGCATTTTCTTGTTGTTGAATTAAATTCAATAAAATTTTAAATAAATTTCTAAAAATTTATTTATTAATAAATTTTTAATATTTATATTTTAAAATTAATAAAAAATTTTAAATAAATTATTAAATCTTAAATTTGCATCATTTTCGTTTTTGTATTGAAAAAACAAATTTTTTTTTTAAATGGAAAGTACTAAACAAAAACTTAATTCCACGACTCTTTTTGACTTAAAAATAAGATTAAATGTTAACAAGGTTAAAAGCATTCGCCGGTTGGAGGAACGTTTGGAAGATGGATCACTTCCTCTAAACAAAACCGAGCTAGAATGCAGGCTTCAGGTTTTAGATGAGGCAATTTCTAAAGCAAATGAGTTGCAAGACCAGATCGAGCAAATAGATGAAATGGATGATTTCGGAGCCGAGTTGGAAGAATTAGGAATAACTACGAAGGCAAGGATTATGTCCTTATGTAATGCCTTGAATTCAGCTGAAGACTCCCGTTCAGCTACTGCAATTTCTGCAGCCCCAACTCGAGCTCGACTTCCTAGTTTGGCATTGCCAAAATACAGTGGAAATTATTCGGATTTTAAAAATTTCATAAGTCTTTTCGAGACATTAGTTGACAAAGATGTGAACATTCCAGTTATCGAGAAATTTAATCATTTAATTTCTTGCCTCTCTGGTGAAGCCTTAGGAACTGTCAAGGCATTCCAGGTCACCGAGAGTAATTACGCCAAAGCTATCGCTAGTTTAAAAAGAGTTTATGATAACGAATGTCTCATCTTTGCGAACCAAATACGTCAACTGTTCAGCCTTCCGAAAATTTCCCAGCCGTCTGCGTCGTCGTTGAGGGGTCTCATCGACACTGTGTCATCAATTTATGGATCACTATTATCCATAGGAGATGATACTAAAATTGCAAACTCAATGATTATTCATTTAGTTTTGAGTAGAGTGGATCCAGTGACCAAGCAAAAATGGGAAGAGTCACTGGATTATGATGAATTGCCGCTGTGGTCCGATTTCGAAAAAATACTAAATCGTAGATACCAGCATCTGTCCGCTGAAGAGACTGGCAAACCAAAACAAGAAAGAACTGGGTTCGGCAAGCAACTAAATATAACTTCGTTGGCTTGTTCTTCTACCAACGCCAAACCAGCTTGCAGTTATTGTAACGCGAACAACCATTTTTTGGCCCAGTGTAGTCCGTTCGCTCGCCTTGCTGTAATGCAAAGGTTTGAGTTTATTAAGTCAGCCTCCCTATGTTTGAATTTTCTGCGAAAAGGTCACACGGTAGCGAATTGTAAATCGACCAGGTGCCAAATCTGTTCAAGATCGCACCATAAACTTCTGCACCGATTTACAGTGACCGAAAATAGCTTAGCATTACCACCACCCACACAAAATCCTCCTCCAGAGATAACGAATGATGGCCCTTCTACTTCACATGCTTTGCATGCGTCGTCTGTAGAAAGGGTTTTGTTAGCAACGTCGATCGTAAGCGTTCGCACAAAAAATGGTGAGCACATCTTGGCCCGAGCATTACTTGACCCAGGGTCACAAATGAATTTTATTACAGAAGATCTTGCTCAACGCTTTCAGATCCGTAGGGAGGAATCGTGCATCAACTTGCTTGGAATTGGTCAAACTAATTCACAAGTCAAGAAAAAGATACACACCGTGGTGAAGTCGAGAGTCAATGGTAGCGAGTTTCCGTTCGACTTTTGGGTTTTGAAAACCATTTCAGGCTATCACCCTGACCAGTCGGTGAACGTGAAAGATTGGACCCTACCAAAGAACTTGCCGTTAGCAGACCCATATTTTTACAAACCTCAGCGGATAGATATGCTAATTGGAGCTGAGTCATTTTTCGAACTGTTGTCCGTTGGCCAAATAAAACAAGGTCCGAACCATCCCATCGTTCAAAAAACTCTCCTTGGGTGGATAGTATCGGGAAAATATCTGGCAAATTCCTCAACTCCTCCACAGCCAGTCTCTAGTCTGAATTGCCAAGAGGAAGTATTAGAGTCAATAGACAAAAACTTGAAAAAATTCTGGTCGTTGGAAGAAGTTCCATCTTCTAAAAAGATGTTGTCGCCAGAACAAGAGCTATGTGAGGAACATTATCGGAAGACTACAAGAATACTGCCTTCAGGTCGATTTGAAGTGAAACTTCCATTTAAGTCGGATCCAAGCGTTTTGGGCAATTCATTCGAGATAGCCAAACGCCGATTCCTGTCGCTCGAGAGAAGATTATCTCGAGATCCGAACTTAAAGAAAATGTATTTGGAATTTATGGAAGAATACGAATCCCTAGGCCATATGTCCCCTGCAAGCAATGACGTTCTTGCTTCTCCACACTACGTCATACCCCACCAGTGTGTCTTGCGGCCGCAAAGTACAACGACCAAACTTCGAGTCGTTTTCGATGCGTCCTGCAAGACATCCACACAAAAGTGTTTAAATGAGTTGTTGATGGTGGGCCCAAAAATTCAGGAAGAGCTTTACTCAACTCTTCTTAGATTTCGGCTAAACAAATTCGCTCTGGTAGCCGACATAAAAAAGATGTATCGTCAAGTGATGGTAAATGAAGCAGATCGACGATACCAGTTGATAGTGTGGAGAAAAGACCCGTCTGAGTCCTTGAAATTGTGCAAGCTCAACACCGTTACGTATGGCACTGCACCAGCCCCATTCCTGGCCATAAGGTGTTTGAAGAGGTTGAGTGAATCCGCGAAAAATACATTCCCTCGAGCTGCTAAAGTTATTGGGTCTGACTTTTACGTCGACGACATGTTAACGGGTGCTGGTTGCGTGGAGGAGCTAAAGACAATTAAGTCTGAAGTAACTCAGGTTCTTCAAAACGCTGGGTTTGAATTGAGCAAGTGGTTTTCAAACTCGCCTGAAGTTACTGCATCCGAGAGCACGGTTAAGCCAATAACACTTTCGGACTCAGAGCTGACAAAAACATTAGGAATCGTTTGGGTTCCTAAAGATGATGTATTTAAATTCGAAATTGATATGTCAGTCATGGGTCAAAGGGCGACTAAGCGGAATATTCTTTCGGTGACATCAAAGCTTTTCGACCCTCTTGGCTTATTAAGCCCGATCCTTATTAAAGGAAAGATCCTGTTACAGGAACTTTGGCTCAATAAGCTAGATTGGGATGAGTCCATTCCACTGCACTTGGAAACCGCATGGAACAAGATTCAGCTTGCCTTGTCACAGTTAGAAGAGATCTCAATACCGAGATTTGTGATGAGTGAGCCAATGTCACCAATTGAAATTCATGCCTTTTCTGACGCATCGATGAGAGCCTATGGAGCCTGCGTCTATATCCGTTGCAAATCTGCAGAAGGTAGTAAAGTCTCATTGTTGACAGCAAAGTCGAAAGTAGCGCCGCTCAAGACAAAGACGCTCCCCCGTCTTGAGTTATGTGCCGCTCACCTTCTCGCGGACCTCTGTCGTAAAATAAAACCTCTTATCAAAGCACCGATCGAACGAAGTGTATATTGGTCAGATTCGGAAGTTTGTCTTCATTGGATTCGTTCCCATCCATCGTCGTTGTCAACGTTCGTATCAAATAGAGTTGCTGAGATTCAAGAGTGGTCAGAGGATAGCACGTGGCGGCATGTACCAACTAAACAGAACCCGGCAGATATTGTGTCAAGAGGTGGAGACGTAAAGGAAACGATAGAATCAATTTGGTTCACAGGTCCATCGTTTTTAACGGAGCCGGAAGATAATTGGCCAACGAGCCCTTGGTTTGATCCGTCACCAGAGATTTTGCAGATGGAAGCAAAGAAGAGTGCGGTCGGACTGACTGCAATGGTCTCTACCTCATATTTGTTGGAAGTGATAGAAGGATTTTCCTCTCACTTAAAACTGCTGCGAGTGTTCGTTTACATGGTCCGCTTTATAAAGAAGTGTAAAAAATTAGTAGTTCCTTCTGATAATGTACCTTCCCCTGTCGAATATCGAGACGCGTTTAATAAAATTGTCCAGATAGTCCAAGAGCACGAGTATCAAGAGGAAATTAAAAATGTTAGAAAAAATCTTGTTGTTAGCCCAAGCCTACAGAAGCTAAGTCCGTTTGTCCATGAAACCTCTCAGGCTGGGCTTACCTTTTCGTTGTTGCGGGTCGGGGGGCGACTAGCCAATGCTCCTATTTCGTACGATGCCAAGTTTCCAGTATTGTTGACGAAGCGCTCTCAATTTGTTCAGAGCTATGTGAGTCCACGAGCACTAGTGAGTCTCTTGCGACAGCGCGTTTGGATAGTAAACGCGCAGGAAGTCTGCAGTCAGATAGTGCGGTCATGCATACGCTGTTTTAAATGCAAGCCTCATCTGATGACTCAAATCATGGGAGATTTACCCTT
The DNA here is from genome assembly GCF_017639315.1 of Drosophila ananassae. Lineage (NCBI taxonomy): Eukaryota > Metazoa > Arthropoda > Insecta > Diptera > Drosophilidae > Drosophila > Drosophila ananassae. The sequence continues at coordinate 100,155 of NW_025319038.1, forward strand.
AGATCGAGTTCGTGCTCTCCGCCCATTTTCCATATGTGGCGTGAATTTCTGTCGCCCTATTGAGACGACCTTGAAAATTCGTGGTAGGCCACCATACAAGTCCTACATTGCCCTGTTTGTATGTTTTTCGTCTAAAGCAGTACATTTAGAAGTAGTTTCCGATTTGTCAACTGATTCCTTTCTATTGGCTTTTCAAAGGTTCGTTGGGCGCCGAGGATGTCCGCAGATCGTGCACTGCGACAACGCGACGAACTTCGTCGGAGCGAGTCGCCACTTCGCGGCACTGCGGCACCAGATCGAGAGCGAAGCGGACGAGCTGCGGCAATACGCATCAAAAAAAGGATGCGTATTTGCGTTCATACCGCCGCGGGCTCCGCATATGGGCGGACTATGGGAGGCAGGTGTGAAGTCTGCAAAGAACCTACTCCTACGAGCGGTGGGCAGCGCGAAGTTGACCGCAGAGGAGCTGCAGACCGTCCTCGTTGGAGTCGAGGCCGTCCTGAACTCGAGGCCCCTGGGCGCCCTCAGTCAGGACCCAAGCGACGGCGAGGCGCTGACTCCCGGGCACCGCGGACCCCGGACCAGCAGGGTCTAACGTGCTTGCGGCGATGGCGGCTTGTCTCGTCAATCAAGCAAATGTTTTGGCAGCGTTGGTCCCGGGAGTACGTCTTGGGCCTACAGGCACGGTCGCAGTGGCAGCGGGAGCAGGAGGACGCCAGGAAGGGCGATCTGGTCCTGGTCGCCGAGGACGACTAGCCGCCCCAGCAGTGGATCACCGCCAGGGTCGTCGAGACTCACGCCGGCGCGGACGGAAGGGTCAGGGTCGCCGACGTCAGGACGAGTAGAGGAGCATTGTTTCGGAGAGCAGTCCACAAGCTGGCAAGGCTGCCAATAGTTGAAGCCTAAGGAAGGCCTTCAACGGGGCCGGTGTATAATTAGATGTAGATAATAAGTGGAATTTTATGAAGTCTAGTATAAGTTAGTTTAGGGCGGAGCGGGAGCGCAAGTGAAGCTCTCACTTGCGCTCTCCCATGAATTCGCCCCGCTTCGCCGCACTAGATAAGCTAGGCTTAGGGTTTTGTTAATATGAATATAATCGAATTTATAACGTCGAAGAGTGCACGCATTTTCGTTTCGTTCGTTTTTTTTTTGCAATTTAATTTTCTACAGCCACCTTTTTTCCTTTCGTGTGTTTTCGCGAAGAGATAAAATAATCTCGATACACATTGGGAAATACCCTAAAAAATATAGAGTATATCTTTTCAGCTTTTAGTTTATTTATTTAAAAATAAAATCCAAATTAATAAAGGGCTTAAAAAGTAAAATATAAACATTGGCTCAACAAGGACTCGAACTCCTTGCTCTCCACTCAGCTAACCTCAAACTTTGTCTTTCGATGGAAAATTTTGATGTAAAATTCAATTAGATATTAAATTGTATTGCATTCAATTAGATAATAAAAAATATTGAATATAACAGTTTATTTTGAGACTGCAATATTAAAAAAAATTAAAGTAAACAAAAATCAACCCATAATAAAGATTTTACTGCTTGGAAACCTTTTTGAATTGTTTTTGTTTTTCGAAAGAAATTTGACATTACGGCCGGAAAAGGCGGTGACAAGAATTTCAGTACTGATGGGTTTTTTGAGCTTGTTCATTAACTTGAAAATATTGCCATATAACTGTTTGATCGGAAATGCTATAACTTTGGTGTTTTTTAAGTTGGAGGGTTGGGACTTTCCACACATTTAATATTTGGTCAAAACATCTTATGGGCAAAATTCATAAGGATCCGCCGATTAAATCCAATAGCTGTCATATGTTTATGCAGTGGCATGTTTTTTAAGTTAGAAAGATGGGACTTAGTACAGATTGCATTTTGGGCAATCTTATCCGATTTGCAAAACTTTATTAGGATAATTGGCTTAACTTTGTTGTTTTTGAAGCTAGAATGATGGGACTATCTACGGTTTCCGTTTTGGGCAATCTAATCCTATGTTTCATAAGGATCGGCTGACTAAATCCTATACCTGCCATATAACTGATCGATCGGAAATGGCACAACCTTGCTATTTTTAAAGAGGCTTGGGGCTGTTTATATATTTTTATTAGACATTTTTTTGTTGGTGAAATTCTCTTAAGGATTGGACAACTACATACGATTCGATATATACAATAATAATATAAGCTTCTGCAAGGGTATATCAACTCGAAGTTAGCTTTCCTTTCTTGTTATACCCTTGCAGAGGGTATTATAATTTTGGTCAAAAGTGTGCAACGCAGTGAAGGAGACATCTCTGACCCTATAAAGTGTATATAAGTTAACACTTCTGAGGGGTAACAAACAGTCGGTAGAAATCTTGGGTGATTCTTGGATCAATCTAGTCTTTATAATGTCGACTCAGCATACCCGCCTTTGGGGGCCGTGCCTGGATCCCACTGGTTTCCGGTATCTTGCGATCGTCAGCATTTCCCACTGTCACGCGGTCGGCCTGCCGACTAGGCACCCTACTGCTAAGTTCCTCAGTTCTGTTTTATAATCATTGGAATAAAGAGCACTTAGCTCCATAAACTTAACTCCGGCCATCGCCGTTTTATTATTTGCATTCGCCCACTGAGCTTAAGGCCAGGGGTATAGGGGGGCAGTCACCCTCTCAACATAAACCTTATTTTACACTTCATCAACCACCATATCGGTGGCACCCCATCAGTGGCCACCTGGGACCAGCAGCCCTGCCGCCAATTCGTGCCAACCGCTACTACTCATCAAGCACCCTACTGGTGCCACCTCATCACCGGCGGATCTGGAGCAGCCTTACCATCGAGAAACGTTCAACTAGATAACTGGCGCCTAACGAGCAAAAAACTAGCGACCCAAAAATTTTGAAATATTGTGAAATTGTGAAAAAAAAAATTGTGAAAATATATTTTAATAAATTGAATAAATATAAAATATATTAAAGTCTTATGCCAGCCGGACAGAATATTCGGCCATATGTATTGAACCTCGTATAAATTAGGTGGCATAAGTTCAAGTTTTTAATGAACTTTCCAGGTCCGTATAGAGAAATTAAAAAAGAAGTCGTGAGTGATAGTGAAGAAGAAGAGATCCGGGGTTTTAGACCGGGGCAGGCTCAAATCGTAGAGAAAGAAAAAATAATGAACGCGAACGAATTGCAAAGTATTATCCAGGGCGCCTTAGCGCAACAGGAAGCTAGGCTCCGAGCTGAATTTGAAGCTCAAATCAATTCCGTTAACGTGCAGTTACAAAACATGCGCGTAGAGACCCCACAGGTGGAGGCCTACCAAAGAGTGTCGGTACAGCCAGGAGCGCCCCCATGCGACATACCGCTCCACATAATTAAGTCAGTACCAGATTTTAACGGTGAGCAAGACGGGTACGTAGCGTGGAGGCAGTCCGCCACGGACGCATACGAACTCTTTAAACCTTACCAGGGCAGCTGTGCCCATTATCAAGCCGTTACCATAATCAGGAATAAAATTAGGGGCCCAGCGCGAGCGTTGTTGGTATCACACAACACTGTGCTTAATTTCGATGCCATTCTGGCAAGATTAGACTGCTCCTACGCAGACAAAACTTCGTTGAGGCTGTTACGACAACAGCTTGAGGCAGTTCGCCAAAGTGACCAAAGCCTCATGCAATACTATGACGAGGTTGAGCGTAAGCTAACCCTCGTCACGAACAAAATTGTCATGTCCCACGACATTGAAAGAGCCACACTGCTCAACAATGAGGTAAGGGCGGACGCACTACATGTGTTTATCTCAGGCCTAAAAAAAAACCTGAGAGCAGTCGTTTTCCCGGCACAGCCAAAAGACCTTCCTTCGGCATTGGCATTAGCTAGGGAGGCTGAAGCCAGCATCGAAAGAAGCCAGTTTGCGGCAACGTATGCTAGGGCAATGGAACAGAAGACACAGAATTCTGATTTTTGTAGGACTCAGTTCCGCACTCCTGATAAACAAGGAAACGAAAAGAACCCTCATTATTTTAAAAGACCAGATAAAAACCAACAAAATGGTTCTGGGCGTAAGCCAGAGGACTGGGCCGACCGTGGAGATCCACGTCAGGCAGCAGAGCCCATGGACTGGAACCCATCGTCTTCTAAGTCCAAGCAACAGCATTTTAAACAAAACCAATATGTATCACAACCGCAAAATATGCAGGCAAAAAATTCAAAAAGACCCAACTCCTCTGATAGGATAACGGATCAAAGGCGTCAGCGGCTTAACAACATCGAGCAGACCGCTAGTGCCAACGATCAAGAGTATGAGAGTGCTGCGGTAGCCGCGATGAGCGCAATCGAAGACGACAGCGACTCGATCGACTCCCATGACCTCCTCAATTTTTTAGAGAGCGGTCCCGGCTGCCGTTCATCGAACGACAGTTGGCTGGGAGGACTTTAAAAATTCTTATTGATACAGGGGCAGCGAAAAGTTATATAAAGCCCGTAAAGGAGCTTAAAAACATAACGCCAGTAGCCTCACCGTTTCGCGTGAATACAATTCACGGATCCAATAGCATAAATAAAAAGTGCCAAATAAATGTCTTGGGAACAACTTCCCCATTCTTCATATTAGATTCCCTAACAACATTTGACGGGATCATAGGCTTCGACTTGCTAACGCAAGTGGGAGCCACCCTCAATATGCAAACTAAAAAAATATTGTATGGTTCCGTGTCTGAGGACCTGCAGTTTCTTGATTGCAACGATGTAAACTTTACCAACATAAAGGACATAGTCGTTCCAGAATCAGTAAAAAAGGAGTTTATCGATATGATGAAAAAAAGATCTAAGGTCTTCTCCGTCGCAAATCAAACGTTGCCGTACAACACAAATGTTGTGGCTACTATTCGCACTGAGGATAACAACCCAGTGTACTCTAAAGCGTACCCGCACCCAATGGGTGTCGCAGACTTCGTTAATAAAGAAATAAAAGACCTACTGAAGTCTAAGATTATAACCCCGTCGAGATCACCGTATAATAATCCAACTTGGGTGGTCGATAAAAAAGGGTCAGATGAGACAGGTGGTAGGAAAAAGCGTTTGGTAATCGACTTCAGGAAACTGAACGAAAAAACCATTCCTGATAAATACCCCTTGCCAAGTATCGAGTTAATACTTGCAAACCTTGGCAAAGCCAAATATTTTACAACTCTAGACTTAAAATCTGGTTATCACCAAATTTTCCTCGCGGAACAAGATCGCGAAAAAACATCATTTTCAGTCAACGGAGGCAAATATGAATTCTGCCGTTTGCCTTTTGGATTAAAAAATGCTGGTAGCATTTTTCAGAGGGCAATCGATGACGTATTGAGAGAGCAGATAGGGAAGTCGTGCTACGTCTATGTTGACGATGTCATAATCTTTTCGGAAAACGAAAAAGAGCATGTCAGTCACATTGACTGGGTCCTGAAAAAATTAGGCCAAGCCAATATGACCATCTCGAAAGAGAAAACCCATTTTTTTAAAGAAAGTGTCCAATACCTCGGCTTCGTGGTAACCCGAAATGGGGCTACAACTGACCCAGAAAAGGTAGCAGCCATTAAGGAATACACAGAACCGACAAGCTTATTCTCACTAAGATCATTCTTAGGACTAGCCAGCTATTATAGGTGTTTTATAAAAGATTTCGCTACAATAGCCAGGCCACTAACCGACCTCCTTAAGGGAGAAAACGGTTCCGTAAGTAAACACATGTCTAGGAAAATACCCATTAAATTTAACGATCAGCAAAGAGACGCGTTCGATAGACTTCGAAACATTTTGGCATCAGAAGATGTCACCCTTAAATACCCAGATTTTAAGAAACCGTTCGATCTGACAACCGATGCGTCAGCTTACGGCATCGGGGCAGTACTGTCGCAGGACAAAAAACCCATAACAATGATATCCAGAACCCTTAAAGACTGCGAGACCCGTTACGCAACTAACGAAAGAGAGTTACTCGCTATAGTCTGGGCTCTAGGAAAATTAAGGCAGTATCTGTATGGCACTCGTGACATAAGAGTCTACACAGATCATAAGCCGCTAACGTTCGCTGTCTCCGACAAGAACCCAAATGACAAATTAAAACGTTGGAAATCATTTATAGATGACTACGGCGCAAAAGTCATATACACTCCAGGCAAAGAAAATTTTGTTGCCGACGCACTTTCGCGACAAAACATCAACGCCCTTCAAAACGAACCCGAATCTGATTGTGCAACAGTTCACAGTGAAGAATCTAGCACTTATACGATAGAAACAACGGAAAAACCTCTAAATTGTTTCAAAAATCAGATAGTCCTAGAAGAGGCAAAGTATTCCTTAAAGCGATACTTTATATTTTTCGGAAATAAATGCCGGCACATTATACATTTCACGGAAAAATCAACCCTGTTCGAAACATTAAGACCAATCATTAACCCAAAAGTTGTCAACGCTATTCATTGTAACTTGCCAACATTGGCAAGTATCCAACATGCATTAGTATCAAATTTTCCAGCTACGAAATTTTGGCACTGCAAGAACTTTGTGTCAGATATTTCTAATAAAAGTGAGCAGATTGAAATAATCACCGCAGAGCACAATCGTGCACACAGAGCTGCCCAGGAAAATATCAAACAAGTCCTCCGCGACTATTATTTTCCAAAAATGTCAAAGTTAGCTACTGAAATAGTGACAAATTGCAAAATTTGCACTACAGCAAAGTATGACAGACACCCCAAGAAACAAGAACTTGGGGTAACTCCAATTCCGTCAAACGTCGGCGAAATGCTACATATTGATATTTTTTCCACCGATAAAAAACTATTTTTAACGGCCATCGACAAGTTCTCCAAATTTGCGGTAGTACAACCAATAGTGTCTAGGGCAATAGTAGACGTGAAAATCCCTATCCTCCAATTAATAAACTTGTTCCCAAATATAAAGACAATATACTGTGATAACGAAGCGTCTTTCAGCTCTGAAACGATCACATCGTTACTCAAAAATCAGTATGGCATAGATGTTGTAAATTCACCCCCCCTGCACAGTAGTTCAAACGGGCAAGTCGAACGCCTCCACAGCACCCTAACAGAAATAGCGAGGTGCATCAAAATGGATAAGCAAATTAATGATACAGTGGAGCTAGTTATGCGGGCGACCGTTGAATATAATAAAACATTACATTCGGTCATTAACCAAAAACCCATTGATGTAATCCACTCTGCTTCCGAAAAAGTTAAGGAAGCAATAAAAATTAATATTGAAAAAGCGCAGAGAGATAATCTTGACAGGTGTAACCCATCAAGACAAAATAGAATATTTGAGGTAGGAGAAAGAGTCTACTTAAAGAACAATAAAAGACTTGGCAATAAGTTAACTCCGTTATACACGGAAAAACACGTAGAAGCGGACCTGGGGACAGCGGTCCTCATTGGAGGGAGGGTGGTCCACAAGGACAACCTTAAGTAACCCTTTTCTCCAATTAACACACCCAACACAAACACAAACTTGGAAATTAGCCAATAGATTTAACTTGTCATTTTCTTACAGGATCGCGGGAATCATATTAACAATATTAGCAGTAGTTAACGCTAGAGTGACAGACTACACTCACGCCCGGTACATCCCCATAACCGACGGAACTGCTTTGGTGTGGGAACATAGGAATTACTTTAGGCATTCGAGCAATTTGACGGAGTTTTCAATTATGATAGACGAAACAGCTAAATTGTCCGCTTTATTCCCACAATCGCACATGCGAAAATTGTTAGATGTTGATACTGATCATATTAGAAATATATTATCCGTACTAAAGGTACACCACCGCATTGCTAGAAGCCTAGACTTTTTAGGCACAGCGTTAAAAGTGGTAGCGGGCACACCTGATGCCGCTGACCTCGAAATGTTAAAAATGTCCGAGTCCCGGTTAATCGAATCAAACAATAGACAAGTAGTTATTAACACCGAAACGCAAAAGCAGATTAACAAGCTAACCGATGCTGTCAACGAAATCATTAAGGCCAAAAAGAATAACCTGGTTGACACACCCCATTTATACGAAGTTCTTTTGGCCAGAAATAGAATGCTAATTACAGAGATACAGAATCTGATGCTCACGGTCACACTTGCAAAATCAAATATCATAAACCCTGCCATTTTTAACCATGAAGATTTGAAGTCCGTTTTAGTTGATCATCCCACAGAGGTCCCCGTTATCAGCCTAATAGAGGCATCTAATATTAAAGTCCTTCAGTCCGACAATATTATTCACGTGCTCATTGCATACCCTAAGATTAAATTTAATTGTAAAAAGGTTACCGTCTTCCCCGTTTCTCACCAACACACCGTTCTCCAATTACGGGACAACGTGGTAGCTGAGTGCAACCAAGGAGTCTTAGCGATCACTGATTGCGTGTCGACGATGTACGGAGCATTCTGCAAACTGGCAACCCAGGACACTTGCGCCCGAGGTCTACACGCAGGGGTCACGGCGCATTGCGAAACGCAGGCCAGCCACCTAAGCCCCATAACGCTGGTAGACGATGGTATAATGATAGTCAATGAGTGTCCGGCAGTAGTCAGCACGGATGACGGCCCCAATATAGAAACAAATGGCACGCATCTAATAACATTTGAGCGACTAGCCTTTATAAACGGCACAAAATACCTGAACCTGCGCGAAAGCATAAGAAAGACTGCGGGCGTGGCGGCCTCCCCCCTGCTAAACATTATCGGGCATAATCACGCCCTTAGTATGCCAATGCTTCAGAGGATGAACAGCCAAAACCTGGAAACGACCCAAACCCTCAAAAACGAAATAAAGTCGGCTGGATCAACGGACATCTGGATCGCTGTCGGCGTGGGAGTAAGCTTTTTGGTCAGCACTTTCATCCTGCTCCACCTCGTGTGGAGGAGGAGACGAGATGCATGGGAAATGCAACAGGTTGCCGAAACATTCAAGACGACCGAGGACGGTCTTACTCCTAAGGGGGGAGTAGTTAACACTTCTGAGGGGTAACAAACAGTCGGTAGAAATCTTGGGTGATTCTTGGATCACCCTAGTCTTTATAATGTCGACTCAGCATACCCGCCTTTGGGGGCCGTGCCTGGATCCCACTGGTTTCCGGTATCTTGCGATCGTCAGCATTTCCCACTGTCACGCGGTCGGCCTGCCGACTAGGCACCCTACTGCTAAGTTCCTCAGTTCTGTTTTATAATCATTGGAATAAAGAGCACTTAGCTCCATAAACTTAACTCCGGCCATCGCCGTTTTATTATTTGCATTCGCCCACTGAGCTTAAGGCCAGGGGTATAGGGGGGCAGTCACCCTCTCAACATAAACCTTATTTTACACTTCATCAACCACCATATCGGTGGCACCCCATCAGTGGCCACCTGGGACCAGCAGCCCTGCCGCCAATTCGTGCCAACCGCTACTACTCATCAAGCACCCTACTGGTGCCACCTCATCACCGGCGGATCTGGAGCAGCCTTACCATCGAGAAACGTTCAACTAGATAACTTATATTCTTGATCAGGATCACCTCCTGAATCGATAAAAGCATGTCCGTCTGTCTGTTTCTAAGCAAACTAGAGTCTCAGTTTTAGAGCTATCGAGTTGAAACTTTGCACACATCCTTCTTTTGTTTGCAGGCAGTATTTAACTCGGAACGGCCGGGATCGGTCAAGTATATCCTCTAGCTGCCTTTATAACTGTTTGATCGGAAATGCCATAACTTTGTTTTTTAAGTTAGATGGTTGGGACTTCCCACACATGTTATATTTGGCCAACATATCTTATTTACAAAATTTCATAAGGATCGGCCGACTATATCCTATAGCTGTCATAGAACGATCGAAATTAGCATAACTTTGGTGGTTTTTAAGTTAGAAAGATGGGATTTGATACAGATTCTATTTTGGGCAAAATAATTTGTCGAATTTCATAAGGATACACATATCCTATAGCTGCCAAATAACCGAACGATCGGAAATGGCACAAACCTTAACCTCGGCTCCGCTCGAAATTAGCTTTCCTTTCTGGTTTTTTAAGTTAGAAAGATGGGACTTGGTACAGATTCTATTTTGTGCCGGAGACAGGATAGGAAATAATCTAATTTTCTGAATTTCATAAGGATCGGCCGACTATATCCTATAGATGCCATATAACTGCACGGTCGGAATTGGCATTACTTTGGTGTCTTTTCAATCTTATTATTTGTCTTGTCAATCTTATTTGTTCTGCAAAATTTCATAAGGGTCGGTCGACTATATCCTGTAGCCGCCATATAACTGAACAATCGGAAATGGCACCACCTTAACTGCAAGGGTATATCAACTTCGGCTCCGCCCGAAGTTAGCTTTCCTTTCTTGTTTTTTAATGAAATTTTTCTCGTTTTTTTCAGTATTAATACGACAACATTGATATGTGGCATAAATGACAGAATTTTTGGCAGAAGAAAGGAATATGCTCTTATTCTTATACACACTGTTACTCCGGAGCGCTTGCAAGGTTGAATTGACTTTTTTTGGGAAAAGATTTTTAACTTCAATAATTTTTATTATTATACCCTTGCAGAGGGTATTATAATTTTGGTCAAAAGTGTGCAACGCAGTGAAGGAGACATCTCCGACCCTATAAAGTATATATATTCTTGATCAGGATCACCTCCTGAGTCGATATGAGCATGTCCGTCTGTCCGTCTGTCCGTCTGTCCGTCTGTCTGTCTGTCTGTCTGTCTGTCTGTTTCTACGCAAACTAGTCTCTCAGTTTTAAAGCTAACGAGTTGAAACTTTGCACACACCCTTCTTTCTATTGCAGGCAGTACATAAGTCGGAACGGCCGGGATCGGTCGACTATATCCTATAGCTGCCATATAACTGATTGATCGGAAATGCTATAACTTTTGTGTTTTTAAAGTTAGAGGGTTGGGACTTTCTACTCATGTTATTTTTGGCAAAAACATCTTATGTACAAAATTTCATAAGGATCGGCCAACTATATCCTATATCTGTCATAGGAGGATCGGAATTGGCCTAATTTTGGTGTTTTTTAAGTTAGAAAGATAGGACTTGGTACAGATTCCATTTTGGCCAACATAATCCGATCTGCCAAATTTCATAAGGATCGGGCTACTATATCCCATAGCTTCCCATATAACTGATTGATCGGAAATGCCATAACTTTGCTGTTTTTTAAGTTAGAGGGTTCGGACTTTCCACACATGTTATATTTGGTCAAAATATCTTATCAACAAAATTGCATAAGGATCAGCCTACTATATCCTTTATCTGTCATATAAGGATCGGAATTGGCATAATTTTGGTGTTTTTTTAAGTTAGTTGCATGTGGTGAAGATTTATAAATTTTATTCGAAATTTTATAAATTCTCTATATATAAAATATACATTTTTTTTTTAAACTAATTAAAACAAAGGATTGATGCTGGTTTCCGTGATGTTTATTATGAATCCTCACATACTCAGCCCCCTCACCACGACAAGGTCTCAATCCACGAGAGGGAAATAAATAACTTAATCTATGTATATTGCACTTTTTTAAATAAATAATTTATCTAAATCTACAAGCATATTACTGATTTCTATAAATATTTACAATTTATGTTAATGAATTTAATAAATAAATTAATAATAAATATGATTAATAAAGAAATTAATAATAAATATGATAAATAAATAAATTAATAACTAAAGAAAATTCCATCATGATGACTGTAGATTGTTTTGTACGTAATAGCTACAGCATTCCTCAGCTCATTTTCAGCAAATATCCAATCAATTTGCGTAAAATGTTTTGTAGTTGCAATATTATTGATTGGACTAAGGTTATGTTCCCTTAAAGCCTCTTCAAGTTGATCAGTGCTCCTGGATCTGCATATATTAAAATCTCCTAATATTACCAATTTGCTATTATTATCTAATCTGCGTATTCTTTCTACATCCGCCATAACTTCATTTCGAAATTGTGTTATAGGATACGCAGGATTCCTATAAACAACAATAAAAGATGTATCAAGATATTTAAAGGCAATTGATTGATATATGGTTCTGGGATTTAAGGACTTGTTTGTCTCAAACAAAAACACTACATTTTCTGAAATGTTTTGCTTGGCATAAATAATTATTCCATTTTTCCCAAAACCATTTAATCGATTGCTATCAATTCTTTTTATAATATCGAAATCTTGCAAAGAGAAATCTTCGCTGGGAAGAGTCCAAGTTTCGACAAAACAAAGAAAATTTGCAGAACAAATAATAGGGTCGTTAAAAATATCTTCGCGATGGCTTCGAAGAGACTCAACATTATGGTAATATAGGCAGCTTGCTTCGTTTCTGTTAACCACAAGCTCGTAATGCGTAGTCAAGAACTTTTCCTCTCTTAAATTTTGAAGTTCGGCTTGGACATTTAGAGCTCCAAATCTTGTTGGAGGAACAAAGTCGCCTATAAGGAAAAGTCCCGATGCGCTAGTGGCTCTACTGCATCCAACATATAGCGAAGCTCGTTTAATGCCTCTTTTAAGATGCACTGCGACTTTGCTATATGTTGCTCCTTGGCTTTTATGGATGGTAATAGCCTCAGCAGGAACAATTGGGAATTGTTTTCTGTCAACAGAAGCATGCTCTGATCGTCCACACTGAAAAACTCGAGAGGCTTTTACTATAGGAGTCCATTCGGGATCTGGACTATTTCGAACTTTTGATCTGGCGATTGCACCAACCATGGGCTCGAAAAAATTAATCCAAAGTCGCGTTATTATATTTGAGCCATTAACTACGCAATGGTCAATTTGCTTTAGCTGACCAGTTGCTCCATTTACAAGTCCGTCATTTGTGTCAATATTAACGGTAACCATATATTTAGCAGTTGTTTTGAGATGAAGAACATATGGTAAACCCTGAGTTTCAGAGGTTTTCATATTTTGATCATATCTTAACGTATTTTCTCTATTTCGTGCAGATATGTTCGCAGTTTTCACTGTATCAACTGCAGTGGAAACCAACTCTTCCGTCCCAATTTGCGCTAATTTAATGGAATTGAAATGGTTTACTTCTTCGTTAGAAGAAAATAAATTAATGGCATCATCTGGAACTTTGCTGGGTGAAACAACTCTTTGTTTTAGGAGCTCTATGTCTGCAATTGTCATACAAGCCTCAGATAAATTATTTAAGGCTTGTGCAAATGCATGATCGCCTCTTTGGCGCATTATTTCTGTGAGCTCAAAATACTTAAAGTTGCTCCATAGGCTATTTCCTGCTAAAACGCTTTAAGGATTATTCATCCTCTCCGAAAATATCCAACTGTCTCCAACTGGGGAAAGCTGCTTTAGGTCTCCAAAAACTATAATTGATTTTCCCCCAAAACATAAGTCTGGGCATCGGAAAATTTGACGAAGCCTTTGATCCAAAAATGAAAGCATTTTTGAGCCAACCATGGAAATTTCATCAATTATAATTAATTGGAGATCTATCAATTTGCAATGAATTGTATTTAAACTATCATTGCTTAAAGGTCTTAAAGGACCTGAGGCCTGATTAATTGGAAGAGAAAACACTGAATGCAGAGTTAACCCTCCAATCCCGAAAGCAGCTTTTCCAGTTGGAGCACATAGTAAAACTTTTGCCGAATCCGTAGCACCAGGAAGCTTATTGGCTCGCCAAGTCACAGACTGATATATGGTTGAAATCAGTCTGCTTTTCCCTACACCGGCCCCTCCACCAACATATTCGTAAAATATATTTTTACAAACAACATTATGCATTACATGTGCATAATATTGTCTTTGTTTGTAGTTGAGCGACCGAGTTAGCGAGCAAAGGTCATCATTGGAAACTAACGGGGGGAGTCTAATTAATTGAAGTTCGCCATCTTCTTCAGGATTATTCGTTGCATTGTCATCCTGAAGAATATTTACGTTCCGCTCTATATTAGGCACTGCTAAAGCTCTAAATTCTTCGTCTAAAAATTGGGAGGCAGGTTCTTCCAAATTGGGATTATTATCCCCCCTATCCTCTTGCAAATCTTCAAGAACTCTTTCTAACTCCATATCATCAAACACATCATAGTTTCTTTTCATGATCCTAATAGATTCATGATTAGTTCTGAATGTGTTTTCAACGTCGTTGGAAAGAAGTTCAGCTTCTTCATTTCGCCAAGGATAGAAGAGCATTAAATGCTCTCGGAAATAATCCGATGGTGAAGAGTTAATGCTAAAGCGAACCCATCTAAGAATCAAGGGATGCTTACGTTTCTTAACGTAACCAGACCCGTCCATCAGTGGATAGTTTTGCTCAGCAACTTCGTCTTCAACATCAACCTCCAAATCATTTGCTTCATCATAGTCCTCACCATGATTAGCGGCAGATCGTGTATTGCGCTTATGGAATGTATACCAAGCTGCAAAATCTGCTAAACAAATTCCTTCCAGCTGCTCATGCCTTTGCACATATCGGTCAAGAATATTACGCTCAAAAATATCCACCGAGTTGTTTGGTAGTCGCTCTAATTCTTCATTTGAGCGAGCCAATCGAACTCGTTTGTCTGGATGGCAAGTGTTTATAAAAATTGTACCTTCACTTGCCTCCGACATATGCAGGCCCAAAATATTGTATGATGCTTCTTGGGCTGATATTTCTGTAGCGTTAATAAACTTGTTCCCTAGGTGCTGCAATTTCCTTTTAATAGATATATTCCCATGGCTTATTTCTGCCATGGCTTCACGGAGCAACTGCGAAACGCCTCTGTTTGATTTGTTTATGTAGTTAATGATATAACTACAACAGGCGTAGGCATCTAGGATAAATTGAATATCCATATTAGCTCTGTGTAAGCCTAGAATATCTCTATTATAAGCATTGAGCAGTCGGTCGGAAAATTGTCTGCGAAGAAAAATTTGTGGCTTTTTCAAGCTGGAACGTAAGGCTAATTTGTAGGCTTCAAAATTAGTATTAAGGTGGGACAGAAAATATTCAAAATTATTAAATAAAGCTGCGTCTTCATTAGGAATGGTTCTTGAAGTTTCCTTAATTTTTTTGTACAAAGTTTTATGTTCTTCAACATTTACTTCGTTTTCTTCTATCGGATGCAAAACAAGCGTTTCGGGCATAGGAGGGTGTGGCATATTGAATCGGCAAAACTCCTGTCCGCGTAACTCTCTTAGGCAAGATGAACTGTGCTTGTGACGTTGATACTGAATTACTTCCTGTAGTTCAGGATCGTCTCCATTTGTGGTAATAAACCTATCGATAAAGTTTATTACTTGCTCGGTATTTTCGGTGTCGTCGAGCTTAGGAGCACCAGCAAGCCAGTACATGCCATGAGAATGCGGAGATCCTCTGTGCTGAAATTCGATTCTCCAATAAAAATGGGAAAGATTGAATTCCCCAAATATATCGGTTTTGAACAATTTCATTAATTGTCGCAACCTGTAATCGAAGTATCGAGAGCACGTCACTGGATCGGATCGGATTAACCGAGCCTTTTCGGAGCTGGAAAGAGCTGCCGCTTCTTCCTCGCTTATAACCCTATTGTCCAATAGAAGAGAAAGGATAACTAAAAGTTCATTCCACTTAGTTTCAGCAGCGGAAAGTGTTATAAAAAACGTTGGCAACCCGAATTGTCGAATCATGGCGATCACTTTCTTTTTCTCAGCCTCCCAATGAGCTGGTGCAGACCGTAAGCCTTTGAGGATGTGGTAGCCATCATCATGTTGCACAAGTCTATGTACAAAAGACTCATCCCGCAGATTACCAGCGGTAACTGCTCCTGATTTTTTGCGTAAAGCAATAGAAATTGAATTTTGTATACGCTGCATTTCGTAAAATTTATACATATATAAAACTTTAGGAACCACAGCGCAACGACGGTCGTAAAAACGGATTTGAGATCTAGCTTTCTTCGCATAGGTTGTATTTCCTTTGAATATTTCTCCGCAAGAAATAGTTGGAAAGTTCCTCTGCATCTTCGTCAAGCGTTAAGCTTGTTGGGCGGCGGCCTTCTCCCGGTGCCAAAGCAATACGTTGAATAGCAGTATCATTATTTTCCAATAATGTTTCATGGCCTCCGGGATTTAAAGTTTCTTCGAGCTCTACAGCATTTTGGGATAGGTGCTGCTGCTGAAGAAGTTGCTCTACCGCTTCGCGATCAGATTCATCCGCAATAAAAGGAATTTCATTTCTTCCTTGAAGTTGTGCTAGCCATGACTCGTTAAGTGAAATGTTGTGCTTTCTGTAGAGCTCGGTATTCACTAAGTACCGTACAGCTTCAAGGACCCGAGCGGGTCGAATAGTTTCAGTCATGAAATTGTGAGCGTACTCTAGTCTCCTTTTTAAATGGACTTGGATGACATGAGTAGAGTCGAAAGAGCGCGGAAGCGCAGTCACAATGTCAGGAACTGAAATTGGAACGTTCACCACAGCGCCTCGGATACCGCATTGCCTTTCATAGCCGAGAGAAATAATCCTCATGAAAGGGATTCTCGGTGAAATCAGGCGCTCTTCGAGGCAGGTGAGTCCATTTAAGCACTCGGGGATTTCGGGAAAGTCGAAACCATTCGAAAGGCAAAGTGATGGGAGTTTGCCTAAAGAGACGGCACGACGGCAGGTGTTGCAAAAATTATATTTGCCGGACGGACTGGGAAATTTTCTCGACAAATAGAAAGCGTTGCCAACGTTTAGGAGGGGAAATTTAGAGGAGATAGCAAGGATGTATAATCCACTTACCTGCGAACGGAACCACGTTCCTCCACAGCAGACGCAAATTTCCGTTGGTCCTTCCTTTATGTTCCTGTGATAAAGATCCCTCGCCGATGATCGAATCCTGTGACGCTGTAGTTCGCGTTCCTGTTCCATCTCATCCTCCGAAAGTTCTGCTCTTGCGTCCATATTCCTTTGTGACTGCCTTTGGGAGGCATCCAGTCGGTTTTGGGGGTCCATCCTAAAGTTGATTAGCCGATCCTCTGCCATTTGCCGAATTTGTTCCTCCCGAATCCTCCGCTGTTGGCGTGTTTCCCGTCGTTGAGATGTGTTCATCCGTTGCTCCTGCGATCTTGCGATGGGATTTCTCCTGATTGCTCTCCTGTTATTGGCGCCCATTTCCCGTTCTCGCTGCCTCTCTTCCGGATTCCTTCGTCGTTGTCGGTGCTCCTCAGTATTTCTCTCCTGTTCCCTTGCATGTTCCTCAGAGTCCTGCCGATGATAAGTGCGCGCTGCGGCATCCCGAATCCGTTCAGGAATTCGGTACTCCGGGTCGGTCCTCCGAGCGGCATGGTCAGCAGTGTTTTGCACCTGCTCTCGTCGTCGCTCCTCGGGGTCCTCTCTGCGGATAACACGTGCTTCCGTATCCCGAATCCGTTCAGGAATTCGGAACTCCGGATCGGTCCTCCGAGCGGCATGGTCAGCAGTATTTTGTACCTGCTCTCGTCGGCGCTCTTCGGGGTCCTCTCGGCGGGTCGCACGTGCCTCCATATCCCGAATCCGTTCAGGAATTCGGTACTCCGGATCGGTCCTCCGAGCGACATGGTCAGCAGTGTTTTGCAACTGCTCTCGTCGGCGCTCTTCGGGGTCCTCTCGGCGGGTCGCACGTGCCTCCATATCCCGAATCCGTTCAGGAATTCGGTACTCCGGATCGGTCCTCCGAACGACATGGTCAGCAGTGTTTTGCAACTGCTCTCGTCGGCGCTCCTCGGGGTCCTCTCGGCGAGTCGCGCGTCGTTCAGTATCCCGAATCCGTTCGGGAATACGGTAATCCGGAATGGTCCTCTGAGCGACATGGCGAGCAGTATCTTGTACCTGCTCTTGTCTGCGCTCCTCGGGGTCCTCTCGGCGGGTCGCGCGTGCCTCCATATCCCGAATCCGTTCGGGAATACGGTAATCCGGAACGGTCCTCTGAGCGACATGGCGAGCAGTATCTTGTACCTGCTCTCGACGGCGCTCCTCGGGATCCTCTCGACGGGCCGCTCGTGCTTCCATGTCGCGATTCCTTTCTGGGACACGGTAGTCAAGATTCTGTCGCCGTTCAGCATGTGCTTCAGCATCCCGAATTCGCTCAAGGTTACGGATCCTTTCGCTTCGTCTCCTATGGGCACGCGCTGTGGCATCCTGTGCCCGACTTTCCTCCCGATATTCTGGGTTATTGGCGCGAACATTGGCGATGTGCTGAGAATTCCGCATCCTTATTTGTGAATTATTTTGCTCGTAGCGAGCCCTGCTTCGATTTAAAGCAGCTCGTCGGCGTTGCTCCTGGGATAAATGTGATAAACGCGGCATATTTTTACCTAGTGCTAGTTAAAAATTGTAAACAAACGGAAAATTATGGAAATTAATTATTATAGAAACGTTAATAATATGGAACTAAGAAATTTGAAGCTGAAAGTTTATGAGTTTTTAGGAAAATACTTACCAAACTTTTTTCCAAATATATTTTGAAAACTTTTTTTACAACACACTATTTCCTTTTCGGAATTTTCACAGGTATAAAAATACTTTTTCCACACTTATTTTTTCACTTTTAAAAAATACTTTTTCACACTTTTCACTGTTAAAAAATACTTTGCACTATCTGACAGAGTAACGTCGTCACTCTATAAATTTTTGTCACTGACTGATCTGCGGATTAATTGATCTGCAAATATATAGCCAAGTTAGGTAATATCCAAAATAATAAAACATTGTACCTTAACCCTTTTGGGTTACGCAATTTCATCCTTTTTTAAAAAGGTAATAAAAACCATGTTTTATATCTACCTGATCTACCTGTTGTGCAATTTTTAGGATCGTTTTTTTCAAACTCGACCAATCAGAAATAAGATATTTCCTGTTATTATAGGTGCCACAGTGCCGTGTTATGTAATTACGCAATTTCATCCTTTTTTAAAAAGGTAATAAAAACCATGTTTTATATCTACCTGATCTACCTGTTGTGCAATTTTTAGGATCGTTTTTTTTCAAACTCGACCAATCAGAAATAAGATATTACCTGTTATTATAGGTGCCACAGTGCCGTGTTATGTTACGGTTCATACCTGTGATACCTGTTGTGCACTTTGTTCCTTGCACGTGTCCTTGCAATGACCCTTGCACGTGTCCTTACAATGACCCTTGCACGTGTTCATTGAAGCAACTCATTGGGCAAATAAGAACCCCGTTATCGAAAAGTTTAGGGGCTGTAGACCCAAAATGAAATTCATTTAAATTATAGATCGTTAGTCCCATAAAATCCCATTTTCGATATCAATATTTTGAAAGTGTCGCGTGAAACCCTACTCTGGGTGTGTTTGACGGGATGGGCTAAATATGTTTTTTTAATGGATTAAACTTTATACAAAATTCTGCAAGGGTATATCAACTTCGGCTCCGCCCGAAGTTAGCTTTCCTTTCTTGTTTTATAATGAAGTTGGTCTCGTTTTATTTAGTATTAATGAGACAACATTGATATGTGGCACGAATGGCAGAACTTTTGTAAGTTGCACCAAAAAACTGGCGTCCAAATCCGAAAAACACGAATAAAAGGCGAAAATTTCATTTTCAGAGTAAAAATGTTGTCCTTTTTGTTTAAAAAATCGAAGATATATTTTTTGTGACGAAAATATGCTATATAGGTGTACAAAATTGCATATAATAATAATCTTATCCGGCACGTGCCTGATTTTTTTTGTTTTTCTTGCACGTGCCGAACAAGAATATTTTTTTTTATATGCAATTTTGTACACCTATATAGCATATTTAGTCAAAAAAATTGATATCAGATATTTTTGGTTTCGCATGCAGGTTCGTCACCGGTATTTTTACCTCAAGACCTTAAGATTGTTAGTAGAGCAAAGTGACAAGATGTGGTAGAGACCATTGTAGTCCGAACATAATACCCTGAACGGATCGTGTTGGGCATATGTCGAACTACAATGGCTGAGGAGTAGAGGACGAAAGTTTCTAGTCCTTCTACTAGGAATGTTAAAATTTAAGCGTGTTAGTAAATGCTGGCTGTCTATATTTCCATAAATAAGATTATATAGAAACATGACACCCAGCATCGTTCTACGATTTGTTAATGATGGTAAGTTGATTAGTAAAAGTCTACTATGATAAGAGGGGAGGTAAAGATTTGCATTCCAATTAAGTCCCCTAAGAGCAAAAGTAAGGAAGTTTTTTTGTACAGATTCAATGTGATCTTGGTGTACTCCATATTGAGGACTCCAGACACACGATCCATACTCAAGAATCGGACGGACCAGTGATGTATATAACGTTTTAGTTATGTACGGGTCATTAAATTCTTTTGACCATCTTTTAATAAAACCAAGCACACCCATAGCTTTATTAACCATGGTAGATATATGGTCGGTAAATTTAAGTTTCAAATCTAATAGGACACCTAGATCGTTAACCTGAGTTAATCGTTCTAAGGCGTTCCCATAAAGAAAGTACAGGTGAGGACTAGATCGGTAAAAAGACATAAGTTTACATTTCGATCCATTAAGCTTTAGGTTATTTGCTAAACACCAATTTGGAAGTTTATCCAAATCGGATTAAAGTCTAGACTGGGCGCTAATGAATTTATACTGGAGGCATAGCTTAACGTCATCGGCGTACATAAGTACAAGTGAATTAGTTAAGGCAAGGGGCAAGTCGTTAATAAACAGAGTAAAAAGTAGGGGTCCAAGATGGCTTCCTTGGGGCACCCCCGATGTGGCGCGGACTAAACGCGAGGTAACATCTTTAAAGAAAACACGTTGGGTTCTCCCTGATAAGTAGCTCGAAATCCACATAAGAAGATCAGTTGGGAATCCCAAAAGACTGAGTTTACTTATAAGAAGCGAATGGTTAACAGAGTCAAATGCTTTACTGAAGTCAGTGTATATGACGTCTGTTTGTAAGCCATTCCGGAAGCCATCCGTGATATAAGATGTTAGCTCCAATAAGTTGGTAGTGGTGGAGCGGCGCTTCATGAAGCCATGCTGGCACGGAGTTGATATTGAACTACATAGGTGTTGCAAATGTGGAGTGATAAGTTTTTCAAAAAGCTTTGGAATTGCTGACAATTTAGAGATGCCTCTATAATTAGCAGCGTCGGATTTTTTCCCTTTTTTATGCAGCGGAATAATGAAGGATTCCTTCCACATAAGGGGAAAGATCGAAGTTTCCAGCGACAGATTAAAGAGTTTAACAAGCGGTTTGCACAGTGCCTCGGCGCTGTACTTCCGAGCAATAGACAGTGGTCTATTGCCGGCCTGGCTCAGGGCCAGAGGGAGGGTTCTTGTGCTTCCCCAAATCAGGGTTACCAAATAAAAGAAGTCTTCGACAGTGCTAAATAAAGGGGGTGGCCAAAGTGGTGGGGGAATAGGGAATGAGAATACCAGCTTAGAGAACTCAGGTGTAATAGATCTCCGCTTTACACGCCCTTCCTTGTTGCACCATTATCATTGGGCAACCCATGTTGCATTAGCTTGTCTCTGGAAACCCCACGGAAATATTTAGACGCGATTCATTATATCTTCATTACTTTAATGTATTAAACATGGGCATTTCAGCGTTTTGTTCATTATTCCTAATATAATAACATTCTAATCCTAACTCAATATTATTAGTTCAAAGCAAAAGCTTTACAGCGATCTATCTGAGAATTTGCGTTGTTTTGAATTTACAAAATTAAGAAATTTAATCTACTTTATGATTTTTAATTGAACTGACTTTACTCCATCCATAATATTCATATACATATATCTTTTTTATATTTCACTCTAAGACATATTCTTCAAATTGTTGCGGCTATGCCGTACTTACAGCTTGTCCCTCGAGGTCAGCAGGCCTGTCGACTTCCGATGCAGCTATTTCTATATTCTAAGCAAAGTCTTACAACATAATAAGGTATATATATATGTAAATATTAAGGGATGTGGTACATGATTAAATTACGAAGGCAAAATTTTGGAAAACTTATAAGTAATAGAAATTAACAATAATGATTCAAAATGCTATGCCATTTTACATTTTCTACAGTGGCAGAGCTAGTTTGGCAAACAAAACTATGTGCTTCACATTTCGTTCGTTTTTTTCGTTATAGATTCTTATCTTGGGGAAATAACGGATCTATGGTCGCAGCATGGTAGAGAGCAGACTCCAATCCTCGAGAGTGTTAACGTTTAGGCTGGAGAAAAGGGGGGGGTTGATTCCAAGCCTCATGGAAACCTCGTGTTCCTTATGTAATATCAGAGACGTGCAGGGGGGGTGAGTTTTATATAACCTCCGTTACATTTTCTCCATATCGATCCTCTGCGTTATTTTCTTCTATCGGCTTCTTATTTTCTTTCTTCGCTAATATACGTTTATATAAGCTCGGCCAAATACCAGGCCACCATGGCTCTGATTTGGCCGAGCCAATTTGAAGAATTTAAACTTCAACCCCCAATTGCACTTGAAACTGGTTTGGACTGATTTTGGTCTAAGAGGCAATAATTCACTTGTGATTTAAATATATTTATTGGAGAGCACGTGTAATGACGTAATACCACGTGATTAGCGTAAAGTCTAGTAAAAATCGTTGGTCTTAATAAACCATCCGCGAAAGTCCAAGTGTGGTTCGAAAGTGAAGCGGGGCTTATCTTTGAAACCTAACCCAAGCCTACTTGAATATGCATCTTCCAGGGAGCTTTAACGGCTTGAATTAATTGCATGGGAATGAAAGGGATGACAAGCATGCATTTTTGGAGACCACTGGAATCTGGACAATGGGACGGACTGCAATTTTTTTGTCTTAAAACCTGCTCGTAAAAGTCACCCTCACACCCACAGGTTAGAACGAAAAATCTATTTTTCGGCTCAAAGCTGAAAAAAGGGTGATCTTTACCAAATATCCTTAGCGTGAAAGGTTCCTAATTCTTTCCCTGACAAGTCTTCTAGTAAATACAGTGATTGTCCGGTGCTAGCTTGGCATTGCTGCATTGCTAAGCTTAAAGTTTCGTTTCGTCACTATCTGTCCAATTTCAAATGTCCTGTGATGGCTTCGCAAATCATAGGTACGTTTGTTGGTCTGATAAGCTTTCTGCATATATTTTTGAATGTCGCCTCGAATATTACAAAACTGGTCTATCCGATTAAGGGTAGTGGATCCCTCATTCATTAATCCCAATTTCTCTAACAGCTGGTAGTCTCTACCATGAGTAGTAATGTTTTGTCCAAAAACTGCTAAATATGGGGGCATTCCAATGGACTGATGTAGATTATTACGCAAGGCACACTTATTTTTTCACTTTTAAAAAATACTTTTTCACACTTTTCACTGTTAAAAAATACTTTGCACTATCTGACAGAGTAACGTCGTCACTCTATAAATTTTTGTCACTGACTGATCTGCGGATTAATTGATCTGCAAATATATAGCCAAGTTAGGTAATATCCAAAATAATAAAACATTGTACCTTAACCCTTTTGGGTTACGCAATTTCATCCTTTTTTAAAAAGGTAATAAAAACCATGTTTTATATCTACCTGATCTACCTGTTGTGCAATTTTTAGGATCGTTTTTTTCAAACTCGACCAATCAGAAATAAGATATTTCCTGTTATTATAGGTGCCACAGTGCCGTGTTATGTAATTACGCAATTTCATCCTTTTTTAAAAAGGTAATAAAAACCATGTTTTATATCTACCTGATCTACCTGTTGTGCAATTTTTAGGATCGTTTTTTTTCAAACTCGACCAATCAGAAATAAGATATTACCTGTTATTATAGGTGCCACAGTGCCGTGTTATGTTACGGTTCATACCTGTGATACCTGTTGTGCACTTTGTTCCTTGCACGTGTCCTTGCAATGACCCTTGCACGTGTCCTTACAATGACCCTTGCACGTGTTCATTGAAGCAACTCATTGGGCAAATAAGAACCCCGTTATCGAAAAGTTTAGGGGCTGTAGACCCAAAATGAAATTCATTTAAATTATAGATCGTTAGTCCCATAAAATCCCATTTTCGATATCAATATTTTGAAAGTGTCGCGTGAAACCCTACTCTGGGTGTGTTTGACGGGATGGGCTAAATATGTTTTTTTAATGGATTAAACTTTATACAAAATTCTGCAAGGGTATATCAACTTCGGCTCCGCCCGAAGTTAGCTTTCCTTTCTTGTTTTATAATGAAGTTGGTCTCGTTTTATTTAGTATTAATGAGACAACATTGATATGTGGCACGAATGGCAGAACTTTTGTAAGTTGCACCAAAAAACTGGCGTCCAAATCCGAAAAACACGAATAAAAGGCGAAAATTTCATTTTCAGAGTAAAAATGTTGTCCTTTTTGTTTAAAAAATCGAAGATATATTTTTTGTGACGAAAATATGCTATATAGGTGTACAAAATTGCATATAATAATAATCTTATCCGGCACGTGCCTGATTTTTTTTGTTTTTCTTGCACGTGCCGAACAAGAATATTTTTTTTTATATGCAATTTTGTACACCTATATAGCATATTTAGTCAAAAAAATTGATATCAGATATTTTTGGTTTCGCATGCAGGTTCGTCACCGGTATTTTTACCTCAAGACCTTAAGATTGTTAGTAGAGCAAAGTGACAAGATGTGGTAGAGACCATTGTAGTCCGAACATAATACCCTGAACGGATCGTGTTGGGCATATGTCGAACTACAATGGCTGAGGAGTAGAGGACGAAAGTTTCTAGTCCTTCTACTAGGAATGTTAAAATTTAAGCGTGTTAGTAAATGCTGGCTGTCTATATTTCCATAAATAAGATTATATAGAAACATGACACCCAGCATCGTTCTACGATTTGTTAATGATGGTAAGTTGATTAGTAAAAGTCTACTATGATAAGAGGGGAGGTAAAGATTTGCATTCCAATTAAGTCCCCTAAGAGCAAAAGTAAGGAAGTTTTTTTGTACAGATTCAATGTGATCTTGGTGTACTCCATATTGAGGACTCCAGACACACGATCCATACTCAAGAATCGGACGGACCAGTGATGTATATAACGTTTTAGTTATGTACGGGTCATTAAATTCTTTTGACCATCTTTTAATAAAACCAAGCACACCCATAGCTTTATTAACCATGGTAGATATATGGTCGGTAAATTTAAGTTTCAAATCTAATAGGACACCTAGATCGTTAACCTGAGTTAATCGTTCTAAGGCGTTCCCATAAAGAAAGTACAGGTGAGGACTAGATCGGTAAAAAGACATAAGTTTACATTTCGATCCATTAAGCTTTAGGTTATTTGCTAAACACCAATTTGGAAGTTTATCCAAATCGGATTAAAGTCTAGACTGGGCGCTAATGAATTTATACTGGAGGCATAGCTTAACGTCATCGGCGTACATAAGTACAAGTGAATTAGTTAAGGCAAGGGGCAAGTCGTTAATAAACAGAGTAAAAAGTAGGGGTCCAAGATGGCTTCCTTGGGGCACCCCCGATGTGGCGCGGACTAAACGCGAGGTAACATCTTTAAAGAAAACACGTTGGGTTCTCCCTGATAAGTAGCTCGAAATCCACATAAGAAGATCAGTTGGGAATCCCAAAAGACTGAGTTTACTTATAAGAAGCGAATGGTTAACAGAGTCAAATGCTTTACTGAAGTCAGTGTATATGACGTCTGTTTGTAAGCCATTCCGGAAGCCATCCGTGATATAAGATGTTAGCTCCAATAAGTTGGTAGTGGTGGAGCGGCGCTTCATGAAGCCATGCTGGCACGGAGTTGATATTGAACTACATAGGTGTTGCAAATGTGGAGTGATAAGTTTTTCAAAAAGCTTTGGAATTGCTGACAATTTAGAGATGCCTCTATAATTAGCAGCGTCGGATTTTTTCCCTTTTTTATGCAGCGGAATAATGAAGGATTCCTTCCACATAAGGGGAAAGATCGAAGTTTCCAGCGACAGATTAAAGAGTTTAACAAGCGGTTTGCACAGTGCCTCGGCGCTGTACTTCCGAGCAATAGACAGTGGTCTATTGCCGGCCTGGCTCAGGGCCAGAGGGAGGGTTCTTGTGCTTCCCCAAATCAGGGTTACCAAATAAAAGAAGTCTTCGACAGTGCTAAATAAAGGGGGTGGCCAAAGTGGTGGGGGAATAGGGAATGAGAATACCAGCTTAGAGAACTCAGGTGTAATAGATCTCCGCTTTACACGCCCTTCCTTGTTGCACCATTATCATTGGGCAACCCATGTTGCATTAGCTTGTCTCTGGAAACCCCACGGAAATATTTAGACGCGATTCATTATATCTTCATTACTTTAATGTATTAAACATGGGCATTTCAGCGTTTTGTTCATTATTCCTAATATAATAACATTCTAATCCTAACTCAATATTATTAGTTCAAAGCAAAAGCTTTACAGCGATCTATCTGAGAATTTGCGTTGTTTTGAATTTACAAAATTAAGAAATTTAATCTACTTTATGATTTTTAATTGAACTGACTTTACTCCATCCATAATATTCATATACATATATCTTTTTTATATTTCACTCTAAGACATATTCTTCAAATTGTTGCGGCTATGCCGTACTTACAGCTTGTCCCTCGAGGTCAGCAGGCCTGTCGACTTCCGATGCAGCTATTTCTATATTCTAAGCAAAGTCTTACAACATAATAAGGTATATATATATGTAAATATTAAGGGATGTGGTACATGATTAAATTACGAAGGCAAAATTTTGGAAAACTTATAAGTAATAGAAATTAACAATAATGATTCAAAATGCTATGCCATTTTACATTTTCTACAGTGGCAGAGCTAGTTTGGCAAACAAAACTATGTGCTTCACATTTCGTTCGTTTTTTTCGTTATAGATTCTTATCTTGGGGAAATAACGGATCTATGGTCGCAGCATGGTAGAGAGCAGACTCCAATCCTCGAGAGTGTTAACGTTTAGGCTGGAGAAAAGGGGGGGGTTGATTCCAAGCCTCATGGAAACCTCGTGTTCCTTATGTAATATCAGAGACGTGCAGGGGGGGTGAGTTTTATATAACCTCCGTTACATTTTCTCCATATCGATCCTCTGCGTTATTTTCTTCTATCGGCTTCTTATTTTCTTTCTTCGCTAATATACGTTTATATAAGCTCGGCCAAATACCAGGCCACCATGGCTCTGATTTGGCCGAGCCAATTTGAAGAATTTAAACTTCAACCCCCAATTGCACTTGAAACTGGTTTGGACTGATTTTGGTCTAAGAGGCAATAATTCACTTGTGATTTAAATATATTTATTGGAGAGCACGTGTAATGACGTAATACCACGTGATTAGCGTAAAGTCTAGTAAAAATCGTAGGTCTTAATAAACCATCCGCGAAAGTCCAAGTGTGGTTCGAAAGTGAAGCGGGGCTTATCTTTGAAACCTAACCCAAGCCTACTTGAATATGCATCTTCCAGGGAGCTTTAACGGCTTGAATTAATTGCATGGGAATGAAAGGGATGACAAGCATGCATTTTTGGAGACCACTGGAATCTGGACAATGGGACGGACTGCAATTTTTTTGTCTTAAAACCTGCTCGTAAAAGTCACCCTCACACCCACAGGTTAGAACGAAAAATCTATTTTTCGGCTCAAAGCTGAAAAAAGGGTGATCTTTACCAAATATCCTTAGCGTGAAAGGTTCCTAATTCTTTCCCTGACAAGTCTTCTAGTAAATACAGTGATTGTCCGGTGCTAGCTTGGCATTGCTGCATTGCTAAGCTTAAAGTTTCGTTTCGTCACTATCTGTCCAATTTCAAATGTCCTGTGATGGCTTCGCAAATCATAGGTACGTTTGTTGGTCTGATAAGCTTTCTGCATATATTTTTGAATGTCGCCTCGAATATTACAAAACTGGTCTATCCGATTAAGGGTAGTGGATCCCTCATTCATTAATCCCAATTTCTCTAACAGCTGGTAGTCTCTACCATGAGTAGTAATGTTTTGTCCAAAAACTGCTAAATATGGGGGCATTCCAATGGACTGATGTAGATTATTACGCAAGGCGCTATTAATGCTACTCAAGTACTAATCCCATTGTCTCTGATCGGACTGAATGTAGGATCTTAACGCCGCGTTAATAGATCTATTAACTCGTTCTGCCGCGTTGGACTGAGGTGCGTATGCTGCTGTGCATACTTGTTGGACTCCATAGCGATTCAAAAATGCTGAGAAATCGTTTCCCTTAAATTGTCTACCATTGTCAGTTACAACAACCTGTGGAACTCCAAAACAATCAAAAATATCCTCTTTAAGGATTTTAACAACTACCTCAGATGTAAATTTCTTTACCGACTTTAAGAAGGTGAATTTTGTGAAGTGATCTAAAATTATGAGTATTCCTATATGTCTTTTTTTGTTCTAGGAAAAGGACCAATAAAATCGAGATATAGTCTCTGAAAAGGTCCCTCGCTTTTAGTTTGATGTCCCATTGGAATTTTCATTTTCTGGGTGGGGTGTTTGCACGTTTGACATACCTCACATTGGCGAATGTAGTCGCGAACATTTATAACCATTCCTGGCCATGAGAAAGTTCTGCGAATTCTCTCTAAGCACTTTGCCATGCCACAATGCGAAGAGGATGGTTGATCATGAGCGGCTTTAATAACTTGTGTCCTCAATTCTCTTGGGACTACTAATTTCCAGCTCTTATCGTCTTTATCCAGATCGCCTCTAGTAAAGGTACAACGATGATAAAGCAAGTTGTCAACTACCTGATAATCGGGCATGTTATTTGCAACTATTTTGTCGATAAGTTCTTTATATTCCGAAGACTGGAACGCATCGGAAGAAAGATCTATCTCGGGCCATACTTCGATGTCTACATTGGCAACGTTAACTTCTCCTTCGAAAGATCGAGAAATGGCATCGGCTACAACATTTTCACTTCCCTTTCGGTGCTCTATGGTCAACTGGTATCCTTGCAGTTTCATAGCCCATCTTTCTAGTCTACCTCTCAAGTCGTTCTTTTTCATTAACCAACTTCAACTAGCATGATCGGTGATCACCTTGAAGGGGTGTCCTTCGATGTACATCCTGAATCTATCAATGGCTAAAACTACCGCTAAACACTCTAATTCGGTTACCGAATAATTTCGTTGAGCCTTGTTAAGCTTTTTGGACTTGTAACTAATTGGTCGTTCGTATCCGTTTTCATCACATTGTGCCAATAAGCCTCCTACTCCATAGATGGATGCATCACACTGAATAATGAAAGGTTTGTCGTAATTGGGACTAATTAATACTGGGGATGAGCATAATTTGTCTTTAATGGCTTGGAAAGAGTTTTGTGCTTCTTCATTCCATGTTAAAGTTGTTCCTTTCAATAATTCTGTGAGTGGAAAAACAATTGTCGAATACTGTGGTATGAACCTCTGATACCAACCGGTCATGCCCAAGAATCGGCGTAATTGTTTCAGCGTTGAAGGGACTGGATAGTCTGATATTGCACGGACTTTGTCGTTGTTCGGTTGAAGAGTGCCCTCTCCTACTACATTTCCTAAATATTCTACTCTAGATAAGCCGAATTGGCTTTTAACTATATTGATGGTCAACCCTGCCTTGCGTAAATGGGAAGCAACTGGGGTTAAGTGAGTCAGGTGTTCATCAAAAGTAGAAGACGACACCAATAAGACGTCTAGGTACACCATCACGTAAGACTTTAATTGATATGGTATAACCTGATCCATTAATCTGCACATCGTTTGAGGTGCATTGCACAACCCAAAAGGCATGCGCTTAAACTGATATAGCGGTCGATTTGGGACAACAAAAGCAGTTTTTGGTCGAGATTTTTCTTCTAAGGCAATTTGCCAAAACGCATCTTTTAAATCGATCTTTGACACACATCGAACTGCGGGCAGTCTACTCAATAGACCTTCTAAGTGTGGCATAGGATACGTATCCTTTGCGGTAACACTATTCAATTTTCTTGAATCCAGACAAAACCTTATCTTTCCTGGTTTTACTAATAGGACAATCGGTGAAGACCATTCCGATGGAGGTGCTTCTTCTATAATGTCTAATTCTAACATTCTGTCAATTTCACTACACAAAAGTTTCTCTTTGGCTGGCGATATAGGATAATATCGCTGCTTGATAGGACGCGTATCCTTTGTGTTGACTACGTGTTCTACCAGCTTTGTTAAACCTAATCCGTCACATTCAGATGTAGGAAATAGCTTAATGACAGTCTGTAACTTGCGGTTTTCTGTGGCTGATAAAGATAATTTGTCGTTACTCGTTTCTATCGCTTGCACCTCGGGAAGATTGGGTTCATAGTTGATAGAAATTCCATATTGATCCCAAAAGTCAACTCCACATATTATGTCTAGTGAAATAGAAGGAACAATTAAAAACTCAAAATTGTTTTGAAAGTTGTTGTATAACAATGGTATTACTATTGAACCAGAAATTTCTTGACGTTTCCCGTCTGCTGTACATACTCTTCCTCTTCGTTTTATATATTGCTTTGAATCTACGGTTGTTTTTGCTAATTCTCCGCCTATGATGCTTTTGTTTGCCCCACTATCTAATAAAGCAGAGTGAGGTTGATCGAAAATGTGAAGCTTAACAAATGGACGATTATCTTGACCATTTCGTGTAAGGCTCGAGACTTTATACATTGTGGACTTCTTCAAACTGTTCCAAAATTCGTGCATTCGCCTGGCTAAGCGTGAATTACGGTATTTCATTGAAAACAATTCAGATCTTCTTAACTCATATTCTTTAAGTCTAATGTGATACGGGTTTATAATTTTAGGACTAATGTCTACGTCTAACAGTTCTGGTTGGACTGGATTTAAAAGTAGGGTTTTATTTTCGTTTGAATCTATTTGCGGACATCCCTCTGGTGTGAATTGCGGATGTCCAGTGGACCGTTTCCCGAGTGCGGATTACATTTAATATATTTTGGTCGATAGGTATCTAAAGCTCCACATCCGTAGCAAAACACACGCCGAGGTTTAAGACAATCTAAATACCTGTGACCTGGATCATCACAATTCCAGCACTTCATGGACGTTGTCTTTATTGGAAACACCTTTTGGCTGTCTGTCTCTAAGTCCGAAACTTCATCTTGTTGGTCCTCTATAGAGACGGCATTAATTGTACGTCTAAAATTATTTTGTGAATTCCCTTGCTTGTACTTATTGTTGCCAAAGAAGGCCTCATGTTTGTGACACTCTCTTCTCAACGCTGACAATGATGGGGTACCCACATGCAAAAGCTCATGATATAACTCTGGTCTTAGATTGTTTCTAACTTCTGCTACGATCTCTTCATCAGACAATGGTTCTCGTATGGCATCAGTAATTGCAACTATGGCATCTAAGAATTCATCGAAACTCTCGTTTTGGCCCTGTTTCCGTCTACGTAAGGTATCTTTAATGTCTCTTTCTGTACGTTGATCTTTGTACCTCTCTTTTAATCTAGTACATAAATCGAACCATGTGGTTTCCTCATTAGATCTATGACAACTGTTGGGACTTGTGCTAGCATCAAATAACATAATTATTGCAATTTAATTTTCCCAGTGTAACTAGCCGCAGCGGTCCACTAATTGCCCGTTATCAGCTGTATTATATTCTTTGTTTCTCCCAGATTCGCATGCGCTTTGTTGTACTTTTCTAGCGCATGCACTTTGGGAGCTTTGGGAGGTTTTACGACTTGTAATTCGGCATTATTTTGGACCGGCAGCGGAATTTGTTTTGGGGTTAAATTGACCCAATAAAAATATTGAAATCGAATTGTGGATTGTGTATTAATTCGGTCGCTATCAAAATTCTGATAGCTCAACATTGGTGACCCCGATGTGATCGCGCTATAATTGATTTGTGAACATTAAAGTGCTTAAAGGAAACCTTGTAAAGGAAAACTTGTTGCTATTGTTTCCATTACATTGCACCTTGCACAAAAACAAATTACATAATGGAGTCTGGAGACTTATTTAGTGCCTCGGTTCCAGCAAGCAGGGAAAGGCTGTTGCGGCGAAGAGCAGAAGTGACCTACCAGGAGATGGAAGCCCTGCATAATAAGGTCAAGGCTGCAGTGCAGAAGGGAGATTTGGCCATCATGGTACTGGAGCCATTGGAAATTGCGTTGCGCAAGAAATTCACCGCACTCCAGGATGAGTTAGAGCGATTGAGCTCAGTTGAAGTTGGGAGTGAATTATGCTGGAAGTTCTCCCAGCTTGCCGCTGATGTGCGCTTTGACATTCAGGTGGGAATGGCAAAGCACTCCATGAGGGTACCTGCACACTCCACTCGTCTCGACGGCACCAATGGTCCCACTGCTTCGTCAATAGCAGAACCAACCATAGCGGTGGTGAAGGTGCAGGATGGTCTGTTGGAAAATCGTCGCTCATGCAATCAGGATTACCCGCTGGACCGCGACATCCAATCGGGTTCTCGGGATTTAAAGTTGAAACAAACCTTGAACAACGATCACGATAGCCAGGACGTGGGCCATTGCGTCTCATCAGTGCCCCTGCTATTCACCGCTCCCCCCGTGGTCGCTATTTCAACGTCGCATCTGGCAGTTGTCTGCGATGGATTTTCTGAAGCTGCTATACTTAATCCCTCATCTGGCCCGGGATTTGGATTATTGTCACCGTTGCCGATTAAGTCAGCGCCCAGGTCTGACTCCATTCTGGACTCTAGCCTGCACCCTTCCAATGGGGGGAGGTCGCCCGCATCGCTGCTGCCGCCGTCTGCAGCTGCCAAGGTGGCTGCTGCTCCAGCCGTGAAGGCTCCCGATCCTGCAATCGAAAGGTGCGCCTACGCGCAATTTCGGAAAGAAGTTTCCTTCCACTTTCGCCACTCTATTGACGCCTGGCTCGAGCGCTCTCTGGACCTGGATGGACACGACAGCCTGCAACTGAGAATTATGGGCCTTGAGATCATCAGCAATATTATGTGATGAAGCTGTCCCATGCCCCTAAGGATTTTTTGTTGAAAGATGGAATTCAACGGGGGGAGGATGTTGGGACTTGTGCCAGCATCAAATAACATAATTATTGCAATTAATTCTCCCAGTGTAACTAGCCGCAGCGGTCCACTAATTGCCCGTTATCAGCTGTATTATATTCTTTGTTTCTCCCAGATTCGCATGCGCTTTGTTGTACTTTTGTAGCGCATGCACTTTGGGAGCTTTGGTGGAGCTTCTGCGCAAGCTCTTAGGTTTTACGACTTGTAATTCGGCATTGTTTTGGACCGGCGGCGGAATTTGTTTTGGGGTTAAATTGACCCAATAAAAATATTGAAATCGAATTGTGGATTGTGTATTAATTCGGTCGCTATCGAAATTCTGATGGCTCAACAACAACGCCAATAAAAATTCAATGCTGGTCCAGCAAAAAGTAAATGTCCAAATTTGTAAAGCAATACAAAATTTCCATTTAAACTTTGGGATGTTAAACAGTTAACTCTATAAATAAAATCTTCTACCGAGATATCGCTAAGCAGCCCTGTAAATTTGATATGCCAATTCGAAATAACATTAGCAGTTTTATCTGAGAAATCTCTAACAGGTTCTCTAACAGGCGAGTTATTATTACGTCTGTTAAATTGATTGCATCGTGCTCCACTGTCTAAACTTATACGAGGATGGTTTAAGGGTGCAGGAAAATCCCATTCAAGTTGCGGTTCTTCTGGGTTTTCTCGCGGAATCCCGTTTAACGACAAGCTATTAAAAGCTGTACGAACTTCTTCGGACAAGGTTGCTGCCATATTTATACGAAACGACTCCATAGAACTTGCTATCAAATGTTGGATTCTTTCTTCGCTAATACCATTAGCATCGGCATTAGCCTGAGGATTTGTTAAATCCTGACGCGATGTAGCTCCTAGACTCGTTCGAGGGTTTACATTTGCATTCGGCCTTTGGTGAGATCGGGTATTAGGTCTGTTTCTAGGAATTGTTCCGGTAGTTGTGTTATTGTTTCCAACAGCTCTAGTTGTCCTAGAGGGGGGAACGTTCACTTCTCCATTTGTCGGATTCTGACTTTCAATCTGAGCTCGCTGACAAGCACTTCGACAGATCGGACAAGTTTCATTATTATCTAACCACGATAATATGCATTGGCGATGGAATCTGTGTTTACATGCAGTCTCCACATATTCTCCTTGAATATTGGTATCATTGCATATAGTGCAGCTTATTGTAGTATCTCTCTCACTGGACATTCTTGCTACCAAGTTTTCTAAACTGCGTCTGACTGCCATTATATAAATCTATATGTTTTGTTAGTAATTTATTTATTTGTTTTTCATTGTTGTTGGGGTTTTACTCCGAGACAAGCTAACTTCACTTTTCAGCTAAGGTACCTCTCATTCCTTTCATTTGGGTCTATTGAACTATTGTGGAAACTGTCAATTAAAAGAGAGTCTTGCCAAGAATGCTCAGCAAAACTAATCTCGAATTCCAATTGTTTTCCTAAAATAATTTTAGGAATTACATTCAGTTGGTGTCGAATCGATATAAATTCAGAACGAAAAATCCAAAACTGATATTGTAAAGCCTAATGATATATAGATATGAAAAGCCTAATGAAATAGATATATTTAATAAACGTGAGTCTTGGTCACTCGATTGGCTATCACCAAACGGTGTCATCCAAAGATTTCTTGATTTAATTTGTGAACTTTTGGCCATAAGGATTTTTGGGAACGGGTGAAATTGTGAGGGATTGTATCTACATATCGTGCTTCACGCATGGTCATCTTGTACTATATACCTTGTAACCACGTGTTCCACGGTTGCCCACGTTGGCTCCACGGTTGGCTCCAACGTCGGCCCCACGTTGGGCGCCATTTTATCTGTAACGTCCTGGTTCTGATCGGGAGCACGCACTGTCTATTGCCGGCCTAGCTCAGGGCCAGAGGGAGGGTTCTTGTGCTTCCCCAAATCAGGGTTACCAAATAAAAGAAGTCTTCGACAGTGCTAAATAAAGGGGGTGGCCAAAGTGGTGGGGGAATAGGGAATGAGAATACCAGCTTGGAGAACTCAGGTGTAATAGATCTCCGCTTTACACGCCCTTCCTTGTTGCACCATTATCATTGGGCAACCCATGTTGCATTAGCTTGTCTCTGGAAACCCCACGGAAATATTTAGACGCGATTCATTATATCTTCATTACTTTAATGTATTAAACATGGGCATTTCAGCGTTTTGTTCATTATTCCTAATATAATAACATTCTAATCCTAACTCAATATTATTAGTTCAAAGCAAAAGCTTTACAGCGATCTATCTGAGAATTTGCGTTGTTTTGAATTTACAAAATTAAGAAATTTAATCTACTTTATGATTTTTAATTGAACTGACTTTACTCCATCCATAATATTCATATACATATATCTTTTTTATATTTCACTCTAAGACATATTCTTCAAATTGTTGCGGCTATGCCGTACTTACAGCTTGTCCCTCGAGGTCAGCAGGCCTGTCGACTTCCGATGCAGCTATTTCTATATTCTAAGCAAAGTCTTACAACATAATAAGGTATATATATATGTAAATATTAAGGGATGTGGTACATGATTAAATTACGAAGGCAAAATTTTGGAAAACTTATAAGTAATAGAAATTAACAATAATGATTCAAAATGCTATGCCATTTTACATTTTCTACAGTGGCAGAGCTAGTTTGGCAAACAAAACTATGTGCTTCACATTTCGTTCGTTTTTTTCGTTATAGATTCTTATCTTGGGGAAATAACGGATCTATGGTCGCAGCATGGTAGAGAGCAGACTCCAATCCTCGAGAGTGTTAACGTTTAGGCTGGAGAAAAGGGGGGGGTTGATTCCAAGCCTCATGGAAACCTCGTGTTCCTTATGTAATATCAGAGACGTGCAGGGGGGGTGAGTTTTATATAACCTCCGTTACATTTTCTCCATATCGATCCTCTGCGTTATTTTCTTCTATCGGCTTCTTATTTTCTTTCTTCGCTAATATACGTTTATATAAGCTCGGCCAAATACCAGGCCACCATGGCTCTGATTTGGCCGAGCCAATTTGAAGAATTTAAACTTCAACCCCCAATTGCACTTGAAACTGGTTTGGACTGATTTTGGTCTAAGAGGCAATAATTCACTTGTGATTTAAATATATTTATTGGAGAGCACGTGTAATGACGTAATACCACGTGATTAGCGTAAAGTCTAGTAAAAATCGTTGGTCTTAATAAACCATCCGCGAAAGTCCAAGTGTGGTTCGAAAGTGAAGCGGGGCTTATCTTTGAAACCTAACCCAAGCCTACTTGAATATGCATCTTCCAGGGAGCTTTAACGGGTTGAATTAATTGCATGGGAATGAAAGGGATGACAAGCATGCATTTTTGGAGACCACTGGAATCTGGACAATGGGACGGACTGCAATTTTTTTGTCTTAAAACCTGCTCGTAAAAGTCACCCTCACAAGTTCTGGGATATTAAAGTCACCCAGAGCTATCAGCTGGTCACCATCAGACAGACGATCGAAAACCAAATGAATAGCGGACAAATGTTGCCAGTATGTTGGCGGTTCGGACGAAGGTGGTATGTACGAACAGGTAACATACAAAGATTGATCGGACAAAGTGATTTTGATGCAAAGAAATTCAATGTCACCAAACTCTTGTGATTTTACCTCTTTAGGAGCGAATTTGGAGTCTACAGAAATTAGCACTCCTCCTCCCCTTCGCAAAGTTCTATCACATCTAAAAGTGGTGTACCTACTTGGAAAAACTTCGGAGCTTAAGATCTCCGGCTTTAACCAAGTTTTGTAATATCCACCACCTTTATGTCGGCTTTTGTTTTGGCTTTGATGTAAGCCGAGATATCAATCTCCGAAGTATCAGGGGCAAGCCGGGAAACAAAAATGTGTTTCGATGGTGGGATCACCTGCAAGGGTTTTGGTGCCCTCGTAAGTAATACTGCGGCATCAGTGCGTACCGGGGGTCCGGACGGTTTATTACCCTGTTTGGTGACTGTTACAGGAGTTTGAATTATTGGGTCTGGGATCACTTGAAGCGATGCCACAGACAACATATCGGACAATTGCTCATTGATTCCGAGACATTCGGAAGCCGAATTTTTCTCAGGTCCGGCCCTTGGGGTGGCCAGAGATATAAGCGGCTGCATAGTTGTCGGCTGAGCAGACTGAAGATTATTCGACCCGAGCACATTACTAAAAGCGGATTTCTTACGCTTTGGAGACTCATTTAGTAGTTGAAGACTACTAAACTGTGTATCAAGCGCACAGAGTTGGTCATTGATTTTTCGAAAACCACTAATCAACTCCTTGAAACCGCTTTTAGTCTGCCTCATGAACGACCTCATTTCGTCCTGAACAGCACGATAACCGTCACAGCAAAAGTGGAGACCAGACCTACGCGAGATTGCATCCGAAACTGAGGCCGTGAACCCGGCACACTTAGCGTGTAAAACGTTTTCACAGAGCCAGCAACGGATGGTAGGCTGGGAAGACGAGATTGTCTTATTGCAAGACTTTAATGCACAGACCAATTTAAAATCCATAATTATTAAAAATTTAAATAATTCATTTATTAAAAATTATTTAAAATTAAATAATTAATTTATTAAAAATTATTAAAAATTAAATAATTAATTTATTAAAAATTATTAAAAAAAATTAATAATTAATTTAAAAATATTATTTGATTTTATTAATGAGGAACCTTGAACCACTGTACCAAGGAAACGAGATAAAGAGAGGAAGTTTTAAGTTCAAGAACGGAGAAGAGCTTGGGCTAGCACTTTGTTTATTTCGGGAATCGGATATTCTTTGCAATAGTAACCTTATGAGTCGATGAGTTCTCATCTGTCTTGTTTGACGTATTTAGCCACAGCTTGCTCATATTCAGCCTCTGTTGCGTAAGCACCCGTTTAATTGTATTTTGTGTTCTACCCGTTGCCAGTCCAGTCACATATGTTTCGTTTTCTAAATTGAGGCACAAGTGACGCGCAGATGGTTGGTTGGCTCTTTGATACTGAGTAGTCAAAGCAACAACCCGTATAAAAAAGAAAAATCCGCATACAACCCTTCATCCAAACCGGCCTCATTCTGGCAATATTTGTCCGCTATTCGATCTTTTGTCTGATTGTGACCAGGAATGCAAGAACTCGTGTGGTCTAATATTGCTAATTCACCGTCTTTATTGCTTAACACACATCATGATTTCCCCGTGGGCATGTTTGACATGTCACTTGGTCAAACCACGTTAGAAATTCATTAGATCGGCTGTTGGACTGGTGTTTCGTGCCGTGAATATCTGTCCGCTTCAAATAATCCCCTTGGTATACAAAGCACTATTAAATTCTGTAGTATTCCAATTTGGGCAATGTAATTCAATCTGCCATTCTTATAAAAGGGTATATAAAAGGGTATACCTATTTTATAGTCTGATATTGCACGGACTTTGTCGTTGTTCGGTTGAAGAGTGCCCTCTCCTACTACATATCCTAAATATTCCACTCTAGATAAGCCGAATTGGCTTTTATCTATATTGATGGTCAACCCTGCCTTGCGTAAATGGGAAGCAACTGCGGTTAAGTGAGTCAGGTGTTCATCAAAAGTAGAAGACAACACCAATAAGTCGTCTAGGTACACCATCACGTAAGACTTTAATTGATATGGTATAACCTGATCCATTAATCTGCACATCGTTTGAGGTGCATTGCACAACCCAAAAGGCATGCGCTTAAACTGATATAGCGGTCGATTTGGGACAACAAAAGCAGTTTTTGGTCGAGATTTTTCTTCTAAGGCAATTTGCCAAAACGCATCTTTTAAATCGATCTTTGACACACATCGAACTGCGGGCAGTCTACTCAATAGACCTTCTAAGTGTGGCATAGGATACGTATCCTTTGCGGTAACACTATTCAATTTTCTTGAATCCAGACAAAACCTTATCTTTCCTGGTTTTACTAATAGGACAATCGGTGAAGACCATTCCGATGGAGGTGCTTCTTCTATAATGTCTAATTCTAACATTCTGTCAATTTCACTACACAAAAGTTTCTCTTTGGCTGGCGATATAGGATAATATCGCTGCTTGATAGGACGCGTATCCTTTGTGTCGACTACGTGTTTTACCAGCTTTGTTAAACCTAATCCGTCACATTCAGATGTAGGAAATAGCTTAATGACAGTCTGTAACTTGCGGTTTTCTGTGGCTGATAAAGATAATTTGTCGTTACTCGTTTCTATCGCTTGCACCTCGGGAAGATTGGGTTCATAGTTGATAGAAATTCCATATTGATCCCAAAAGTCAACTCCACATATTATGTCTAGTGAAATAGAAGGAACAATTAAAAACTCAAAATTGTTTTGAAAGTTGTTGTATAACAATGGTATTACTATTGAACCAGAAATTTCTTGACGTTTCCCGTCTGCTGTACATACTCTTCCTCTTCGTTTTATATATTGCTTTGAATCTACGGTTGTTTTTGCTAATTCTCCGCCTATGATGCTTTTGTTTGCTCCACTATCTAATAAAGCAGAGTGAGGTTGATCGAAAATGTGAAGCTTAACAAATGGACGATTATCTTGACCATTTCGTGTAAGGCTCGAGACTTTATACATTGTGGACTTTGTAGTGGGGTTTAAAACCGCAGACCCTGTGCTTACTAGTGCCACCTAGCGGGCGGTTGTAGAAACTGAGATCGAGAATCTCGTGCTTTCTTTTGGAATCAGACTCTGGACCGGCACGGATGTACGTCAGATCCGGATCCATCCACAAATTTTTGGTTGAAGCTATCGCCGAGTAACACCAGCTTTGGAGCCGAAGGAGGCGAGCATAGGAACGCTAATTTCTGCCCCGAGAGGGCAGCTAGATTCCCCATACCGACCAGAACCAGAACTCCGCCAGTCAACATTATCTACGCCAAGCCCATCATCCCAGCCCAGCCCATATCAGCATCAATTGGTTTGCGGTGTTGTTTTCGTAGGGTGATCGTCAGATACAAGAAAAAGAGCAGACAAAAGCTCGTGTCTGGTTTAGTCTGCGCGTTGCTGATAGACAGCTAAGAACTCCGTTCGATTAGCTCCCAAACAAATACCCAAAATTAGGGAACGTCGCGATGATGGCAAAGGTGTCGTCCATGCCAAGTGTCATCAAAACCACATGAAGTCTTTAGTTAATCTAAATACAAAGTATAATCTAAAAACCTAGTTTAGAAAATTTAAAATCGGTACAAAGTTAAAATCGGTAAAAAAAAAAAAAAAATGAGGTTAAAACCACAAGCTCAAATTGTGTAAAATTATACAAATTTAAAAAAAAAAAAAAAAAAAAAATAGAAAAAAAAGGAATAGATCAAAACGGGTGTGATGTAAGTGAGAAAAGATTATGATTAGAACCGAGTAAGAAGTTGAATTAGAAGAGGGCGAAATTGAATAAAAACGCCGATAAGACAAATTCGGTTAAGTCTCGACGTGGGTGTGTGTGCTGAAAAATTTTAGTCTTCGCGAGTCGCTTTGGACTTGCATTTATTTACAGACTTCTTAAGACACCTCCGACATTTGGAAGCGCTTTCAACGGTGGAGTATATCAGGTGAGCGAAGTCTACCCAATATTTACCTTTTTCGTCTGCATATGCATGTCATCTCGATTCAGAACCGAAATTGGAAATCAAATGAAATGAAAGTAAAACGTTGAAAATAAAATTAACTTGTTAGGCACTATTAAAGAAAAAAAAGAGAAGATAAAATTAAAAAAAAAGAGAAAATATTTGAATATAATGAATAAGAAGTTGCATTACATACGTTTGATTTAAAATGTTTGCATTTAATAATAAATATTACACTTAGCAAAATATAAATATATAAATAATACATTAAGAAATTCTTCCTAAATGCAAATACAAATTATTAATGCCTAAATGCGAATACAAATTAATTATCATTGATTCTAAGTAATAGAAGTTTGGAAAAAAGTAGTTAGTAAGAAATGAAGTAATCTTTTAGGCCTTAACTCAAGAAAACAAAAGTAAACAAAACGAGATGTACACCTTTATGTTTAATAAATACGCTATTATAATGAAAGAGTAGAAAACCCTGTTGTAACTCCATGCCGATCACAGAGCCGTTGTAGGGTCATAAACTAAAAGGGGCCTGTTGCAGGATCGTTGGGAAAACGCACTGGCCATGGTAGGGTGGGCTGAAGACACCCCTTTTACATCTCAGGGTGCGCAAAGTGAGAGTACTATCCTAGTTCTTGTCTGTCCGTTTGTTAAGCTATCTCTTGTCCGGCCGAAATTGGCTCGTTTTTGCACGCAAGTAAAACTGATTTATCCCAGATACCTATGAGCACCTGTAGGCTAATACCACTGAAGAACACCACTCCATTCGCTGACGAGCTAGAGCCGGAATTTAATGCGTGCCGTGTTATTAGCTTGCAAAGAACACCAGCTCTATGTTGTTCGTTACAGGAATAATAATAAGTAATATCTGAATAATCATGGCGCCCAACGTGGGGCATATAATGAATGGATGGAAAATATCGGTTTAGTGGAGACCCAGGAGGCATTAGCGTAGATAATTTTATTTTATTAATAGGGTACACGCGTTAACCGGTCAAACCCTCGATTCAAAGTTCGATGTTATGTGTGGCAACGCAAGTGCTTTGTTTGAGGGTAAAGCCAATGACTTTTACTGGCGATATCACAAATCGGTGCCATCCGTTAAGTGGACCGAATTGTGTGACGCACTTCGCCGTCAGTTCAGGGATACTAGAACGGATGTTGATATTCGAGAATTAATTCGGGATCGCAAACAGAGAGAAAAAGAGAGTTTCGACTCGTTTTATGACGCCGTGGTTCAATTAACGGACAGCTTAGACTGCCCTTTAGAGGATAAATCTTTAATAGAGATTTTACGGCGAAATTTGCGAGCTGAGATCAGACACGAAATTTTAAATATCCCAACTGAGTCGATCTCAAAGCTTCGCGAAATATGTAGAAGGAGAGAATGCTTTCTAGAGGAAGTAAAACGGGATCAGATATATAAAAAGGGTACCCCATTCAAAAGTAACATCTCAGAACTTCTTCAAGTTGAGCATAAAGAGTCTGAATCGGAATTCTTTGAGGACGAAGAGGGGGTCATCGAAGCAATGTCATTAATATGCTGGAACTGTAGGAAGGAGGGCCACAGGTACCAGGATTGCACGGCTCCTCGTAAAGTGTTTTGTTACGGATGTGGGGCACGCAACACATATAAGCCGGCATGCATAAAGTGCCAAAAAAACAAGCTGCTGAACACCCAAGCCGCTCGTTCTCGGTGTGTTCAACGGACTCAGTCGACAAATACGGAAAGCAAGCAACCATAAGTCCTGTCATGGACTCATTCAAAACTGATGTTGGTCCTGTAGAGGGATGGCATCAGAAAATCAATATGTTTAGGAACATTAGCAAGAAACAAGCTTATCTTAAGGAATTTGATGCTAAAAATAAGTCACGGAATACCAATAGATTAAAAAGATTCTGGAAAGTCAATAAGGATTTGTGCGCGCTTCGCAGCAATAATGGCGACGGTCGTCCGTATACTATTGTAAAAATCCTGGATCGGAATATCCAAGGGCTTATGGACACGGGCGCATCTATGAGCTGTATTGGGGGGCAGTTTGCACAGGAAGTTCTGGGGAGCGAAGTTCCTATCCACAGAGTCTTTAATAATGTTTCTACAGCAGATGGAAGTAAGCTAGATATTATAGGTCGGTTAAGCACAAATATAGAATACAACGGTCAGATTAAGGCGATTCAGTTATACATAGTTCCATCTTTAAAACAAAACCTCTACTTAGGCGTAGATTTTTGGAAACTCTTTGACTTACTACCTCCAAATATTCAAATTTCGGAGCTAAGTGCTCACAATCTTACCCAGGACCAAAAGGAAACCTTGCAGGGAGTAGTGGATCAGTTTCCATCATTTGCCTCTGCTGGATTGGGCAAAACAAATCTTTTATCGCACCATATCGATGTGGGCGAAGCCAAGCCCATAAAGCAACGGCATTTCCCCGTATCGCCAGCTGTAGAGAAGTTGTTATATGGTGAAGTCGATCGAATGCTGGAACTAGGGGTTGTAGAAGAATCAGACAGCGCCTGGTCCTCTCCAATATTTCTAGTGCAGAAACCTGGTAAGGTCAGACTTTGCCTCGACAGCAGGAAAGTGAACGCCGTGACCGTGAAGGATGCGTATCCGCTTCCACAGATAGACGGTATTCTGAGTCGCTTGCCAAAAGCAATGTTTATAAGCAGTCTCGACTTAAAGGATGCATTCTGGCAAATTCCGCTAGATCCAGCGTCCAGGGATAAG
Organism: Drosophila ananassae; assembly: GCF_017639315.1. NCBI lineage: Eukaryota > Metazoa > Arthropoda > Insecta > Diptera > Drosophilidae > Drosophila > Drosophila ananassae. Next base: position 143,436 of record NW_025319038.1, read on the forward strand.
ACTGCGTTTACGATCCCAGGTCGCCCACTTTACCAATTTAAGGTAATGCCGTTTGGCTTGTGTAATGCCGGACAAACAATGTCGCGACTCATGGACAAAGTTATACGAAATATGCGAAATACGCACAGAGATAGGTGGAGTTTTGGTCCAAAAAACGGAACAGGGTGACGAATACCCGATCGCATTCGTTTCTAAAAAACTTAATAAGGCACAAAGAAACTATTCAGTAACTGAACAAGAGTGTTTGGCAGCAATAGTAGGCGTGAAAAGATTTCGTCCCTATGTAGAAGGCCAGGATTTCACAATAATTATTGACCATGCATCCCTAAGGTGGTTAATGGGCCAATCGGACCTGAATTCCCGCTTAGCGAGATGGGCTCTTAAACTGCAGGGATTTAAATTTAAGATTGAGCATCGCCGAGGATCACTTAACGTTGTTCCAGATGCTCTGTCAAGGGTCAACGAAGACGAAATAGCGAGTATTGATGCTTCGCATGGGTTGCTGGTGGATGTAGCGTCCGAACATTTTCAAGGCCCAGAATATTTAAGCCTGGTAGACAGTGTCAGGGCCAACAGTGCGAAGCTTCCCGACTTGAAGGTTGTGGATAACTTGGTTTACCGACGCTCAGAGCACGCAACAGGCGAGCCCCTTCATGATGTCTATATCTGGAAACTGTGGGTACCATTACAGCTGGTGGGCAATGTTCTGAAAAATGCACACGATCACCCACTTGCTGCTCATGGAGGCGTGCATAAGACGCTAGAAAGAGTACGCCGCTACTATTACTGGCCAGGTTTGGTGAGCGATGTTAAGACTTATGTCAGTAATTGCGATGCATGCAAGGCTACAAAAGCTCCCAACTGTCCGTTAAGACCTCCCATGGGAAAAGCTCCAGAATCGCAACGATTCTTTCAGCGTTTATACATCGATTTTCTGGGACCATATCCGCGGTCGCGTAGTGGAAACATCGCAATTTTCATAGTTCTAGATCACTTCTCAAAATTTGGTTTTTTAAAAGCTATAAAGAAAATGGAGTCGACTGTCGTAGTGAAGTACATGGAAGAAGAATTGTTCCACTTGTTCGGAGTTCCAGAGTTAATTGTTTCGGATAACGGCACACAATTTAGGGCTGAATTTTTTCAAAAGTTGCTGAGGGAACACCGAATTACCCATAAGCTTACAGCCATTCATGCCCCTCAAGCAAATGCGTCAGAGCGGGTGAATAGATCAATAATAACGGCTATACGTGTATATGTAGATACTACCCAAAAAGATTGGGATGTGAATCTAAGCAGCATTTGCTGCGCCCTCAGGTCAGCTACCCACTCATCCCTCGGGACATCGCCCTACTATATGGTGTTTGGCCAACACATGGTTACATCTGGAGGTACCTACGCTTTGTTAAGGTCGCTACAATCATTGCAAGACAGAGGAATATCATTTACTAAGTCAGACTCATTAGAGCTAGCTCATAATAAGGCAGTTATGCTGTCAGAAAAACGAGATGGTGTTAACCGAGATCGCTATAATCTTAGATCACGTGAGATTTCCTACTCCATCGGGCAAGAAGTTTTTCGGAGAAATTTTAAACAAAGTAGTTTCCAGACAGGATATAATGCCAAATTAGGTCCTGCTTTTGTAAAGGCACGGGTCCGTCAGAAGTTAGGAAATTCGTACTACGATATTAAGGATCTGCAAGGTAAGCTGGTTGGACGCAACCATGCAAAGGATCTGCGGCAATAGTCCTGGCGGGATCAGCCTTGTTGGGTTTACCCCAAGTCTGATGTTAGCGGGGGGGTGTTGTAGTGGGGTTTAAAACCGCAGACCCTGTGCTTACTAGTGCCACCTAGCGGGCGGTACGGTTACCACCCGTTGGCAACATTAGACGTAGGGATTAGGCAGGACTGCATTTGCTTTAGCGTTTTAGGAGTAGCAGAAGTCTAGCCCTGGCAGTAAGCCATCTTGTAGAAACTGAGATCGAGAATCTCGTGCTTTCTTTTGGAATCAGACTCTGGACCGGCACGGATGTACGTCAGATCCGGATCCATCCACAAATTTTTGGTTGAAGCTATCGCCGAGTAACCCCAGCTTTGGAGCCGAAGGAGGCGTGCATAGGAACGCTAATTCCTGCCCCGAGAGGGCAGCTAGATTCCCCATACCGACCAGAACCAAAACTCCGCCAGTCAACATTATCTACGCCAAGCCCATCATCCCAGCCCAGCCCATATCAGCATCAATTGGTTTGCGGTGTTGTTTTCGTAGGGTGATCGTCAGATACAAGAAAAAGAGCAGACAAAAGCTCGTGTCTGGTTTAGTCTGCGCGTTGCTGATAGACAGCTAAGAACTCCGTGCGATTAGCTCCCAAACAAATACCCAAAATTAGGGAACGTCGCGATGATGGCAAAGGTGTCGTCCATGCCAAGTGTCATCAAAACCACATGAAGTCTTTAGTTAATCTAAATTGTTTTTCCCAAAATAGAATCTGTACTAAATCCCATCTTTCTAACTTAAAAAACACCAAAGTTATGCCAATTTCGATCGTTCTATGACAGCTATAGGATATAGTCGGCCGATCCTTATGCAATTTTGTACATAAGATATTTTGGTCAAACATAACATGTGTGGAAAGTCCCAACCCTCTAACTTAAAAAACACCAAAGTTATGGCATTTCCGATCAATCAGTTATATGGCAGCTATAGGATATAGTCGACCGATCCCGGCCGTTCCGACTTATGTACTGCCTGCAACAGAAAGAAGGGTGTGTGCAAAGTTTTAACTCGATAGCTTTAAAACTGAGAGACTAGTTTGCGTAGAAACAGACAGACAGACAGACAGACGGACAGACGGACAGACGGACATGCTCATATCGACTCAGGAGGTGATCCTGATCAAGAATATATATACTTTATAGGGTCGGAGATGTCTCCTTCACTGCGTTGCACACTTTTGACCAAAATTATAATACCCTCTGCAAGGGTATAAAAAGAGAAGATAAAATTAAAAATAAAAAGAAAATATTTGAATATAATGAATAAGAAGTTGCATCACATACGTTTGATTTAAAATGTTTGCATTTAATAATAAATATTACACTTAGCAAAATATAAATATAAAAAAAATACATTAAGAAATCCTTCCTAAATGCAAATACAAATTATTAATGCCTAAATGCGAATACAAATTAATTATCATTGATTCTAAGTAATAGAAGTTTGGAAAAAAGTAGTTAGTAAGAAATGAAGTAATCTTTTAGGCCTTAACTCAAGAAAACAAAAGTAAACAAAACGAGATGTACACCTTTATGTTTAATAAATACGCTATTATAATGAAAGAGTAGAAAACCCTGTTGTAACTCCAAGCCGATCACAGAGTAGTCGTAGGGTCATAAACTAAAAAGGGCCTGTTGCAGGATCGTTGGGAAAACGCACTGGCCATGGTAGGGTGGGCCCTGTAGGCTAATACCACTGAAGAACACCACTCCATTCGCTGACGAGCTAGAGCCGGAATTTAATGCGTGCCGTGTTATTAGCTTGCAAAGAACACCAGCTCTATGTTGTTCGTTACAACTTCTTCAAACTGTTCCAAAATTCGTGCATTCGCCTGGCTAAGAGTGAATTACGGTATTTCATTGAAAACAATTCAGATCTTCTTAACTCATATTCTTTAAGTCTAATGTGATACGCCTTTATAATTTTAGGACTAATGTCTACGTCTAACAGTTCTGGTTGGACTGGATTTAAAAGAAGGGTTTTATTTTCGTTTGAATCTATTTGCGGACATCCCTCTGGTGTGAATTGCGGATGTCCAGTGGACCGTTTCCCGAGTGCGGATTACATTTAATACATTTTGGTCGATAGGTATCTAAAGCTCCACATCCGTAGCAAAACACACGCCGAGGTTTAAGACAATCTAAATACCTGTGACCTGGATCATCACAATTCCAGCACTTCATGGACGTTGTCTTTATTGGAAACACCTTTTGGCTGTCTGTCTCTAAGTCCGAAACTTCATCTTGTTGGTCCTCTATAGAGACGGCATTAATTGTACGTCTAAAATTATTTTGTGAATTCCCGTGCTTGTACTTATTGTTGCCAAAGAAGGCCTCATGTTTGTGACACTCTCTTCTCAACGCTGACAATGATGGGGTACCCACATGCAAAAGCTCATGATATAACTCTGGTCTTAGATTGTTTCTAACTTCTGCTACGATCTCTTCATCAGACAATGGTTCTCGTATGGCATCAGTAATTGCAACTATGGCATCTAAGAATTCATCGAAACTCTCGTTTCGGCCCTGTTTCCGTCTACGTAAGGTATCTTTAATGTCTCTTTCTGTACGTTGATCTTTGTACCTCTCTCTTAATCTAGTACATAAATCGAACCATGTGGTTTCCTCATTAGATCTATGACAACTGTTGGGACTTGTGCCAGCATCAAATAACATAATTATTGCAATTTAATTCTCCCAGTGTAACTAGCCGCAGCGGTCCACTAATTGCCCGTTATCAGCTGTATTATATTCTTTGTTTCTCCCAGATTCGCATGCGCTTTGTTGTACTTTTGTAGCGCATGCACTTTGGGAGCTTTGGTGGAGCTTCTGCGCAAGCTCTTAGGTTTTACGACTTGTAATTCGGCATTGTTTTGGACCGGCGGCGGAATTTGTTTTGGGGTTAAATTGACCCAATAAAAATATTGAAATTGAATTGTGGATTGTGTATTAATTCGGTCGCTATCAAAATTCTGATAGCTCAACATTGGTGACCCCGACGTGATCGCGCTATAATTGATTTGTGAACATTAAAGTGCTTAAAGGAAACCTTGTAAAGGAAAACTTGTTGCTATTGTTTCCATTACATTGCACCTTGCACAAAAACAAACTACATAATGGAGTCTGGAGACTTATTTAGTGCCTCGGTTCCTGCAAGCAGGGAAAGGCTGTTGCGGCGAAGAGCAGAAGTGACCTACCAGGAGATGGAAGCCCTGCATAATAAGGTCAAGGCTGCAGTGCAGAAGGGAGATTTGGCCATCATGGTACTGGAGCCATTGGAAATTGCGTTGCGCAAGAAATTCACCGCACTCCAGGATGAGTTAGAGCGATTGAGCTCAGTTGAAGTTGGGAGTGAATTATGCTGGAAGTTCTCCCAGCTTGCCGCTGATGTGCGCTTTGACATTCAGGTGGGAATCGTCTCGACGGCACCAATGGTCCCACTGCTTCGTCAATAGCAGAACCAACCATAGCGGTGGTGAAGGTGCAGGATGGTCTGTTGGAAAATCGTCGCTCATGCAGTCAGGATTACCCGCTGGACCGCGACATCCAATCGGGTTCTCGGGATTTAAAGTTGGAACAAACCTTGAACAACGATCACGATAGCCAGGACGTGGGCCATTGCGTCTCATCAGTGCCCCTGCTATCCACCGCTCCCCCCGTGGTCGCTATTTCAACGTCGCATCTGGCAGTTGTCTGCGATGGATTTTCTGAAGCTGCTATACTTAATCCCTCATCTGGCCCGGGATTTGGATTATTGTCACCGTTGCCGATTAAGTCAGCGCCCAGGTCTGACTCCATTCTGGACTCTAGCCTGCACCCTTCCAATGGGGGGAGGTCGCCCGCATCGCTGCTGCCGCCGTCTGCAGCTGCCAAGGTGGCTGCTGCTCCAGCCGTGAAGGCTCCCGATCCTGCAATCGAAAGGTGCGCCTACGCGCAATTTCGGAAAGAAGTTTCCTTCCACTTTCGCCACTCTATTGACGCCTGGCTCGAGCGCTCTCTGGACCTGGATGGACACGACAGCCTGCAACTGAGAATTATGGACCTTGAGATCATCAGCAATATTATGTGATGAAGCTGTCCCATGCCCCTAAGGATTTTTTGTTGAAAGATGGAATTCAACGGGGGGAGGATGTTGGGACTTGTGCCAGCATCAAATAACATAATTATTGCAATTTAATTCTCCCAGTGTAACTAGCCGCAGCGGTCCACTAATTGCCCGTTATCAGCTGTATTATATTCTTTGTTTCTCCCAGATTCGCATGCGCTTTGTTGTACTTTTGTAGCGCATGCACTTTGGGAGCTTTGGTGGAGCTTCTGCGCAAGCTCTTAGGTTTTACGACTTCTAATTCGGCATTGTTTTGGACCGGCGGCGGAATTTGTTTTGGGGTTAAATTGACCCAATAAAAATATTGAAATCGAATTGTGGATTGTGTATTAATTCGGTCGCTATCGAAATTCTGATAGCTCAACAACAATGCCAATAAAAATTCAATGCTGGTCCAGCAAAAAGTAAATGTCCAAATTTGTAAAGCAATACAAAATTTCCATTTAAACTTTGGGATGTTAAACAGTTAACTCTATAAATAAAATCTTCTACCGAGATATCGCTAAGCAGCCCTGTAAATTTGATATGCCAATTCGAAATAACATTAGCAGTTTTATCTGAGAAATCTCTAACAGGTTCTCTAACAGGCGAGTTATTATTACGTCTGTTAAATTGATTGGATCGTGCTCCACTGTCTAAACTTATACGAGGATGGTTTAAGGGTGCAGGAAAATCCCATTCAAGTTGCGGTTCTTCTGGGTTTTCTCGCGGAATCCCGTTTAACGACAAGCTATTAAAAGCTGTACGAACTTCTTCGGACAAGGTTGCTGCCATATTTATACGAAACGACTCCATCGAACTTGCTATCAAATATTGGATTCTTTCTTCGCTAATACCATTAGCATCGGCATTAGCCTGAGGATTTGTTAAATCCTGACGCGATGTAGCTCCTAGACTCGTTCGAGGGTTTACATTTGCATTCGGCCTTTGGTGAGATCGGGTATTAGGTCTGTTTCTAGGAATTGTTCCGGTAGTTGTGTTATTGTTTCCAACAGCTCTAGTTGTCCTAGAGGGGGGAACGTTCACTTCTCCATTTGTCGGATTCTGACTTTCAATCTGAGCTCGCTGACAAGCACTTCGACAGATCGGACAAGTTTCATTATTATCTAACCACGATAATATGCATTGGCGATGGAATCTGTGTTTACATGCAGTCTCCACATATTCTCCTTGAATATTGGTATCATTGCATATAGTGCAGCTTATTGTAGTATCTCTCTCACTGGACATTCTTGCTACCAAGTTTTCTAAACTGCGTCTGACTGCCATTATATAAATCTATATGTTTTGTTAGTAATTTATTTATTTGTTTTTCATTGTTGTTGGGGTTTTACTCCGAGACAAGCTAACTTCACTTTTCAGCTAAGGTACCTCTCATTCCTTTCATTTGGGTCTATTGAACTATTGTGGAAACTGTCAATTAAAAGAGAGTCTTGCCAAGAATGCTCAGCAAAACTAATCTCGAATTCCAATTGTTTTCCTAAAATAATTTTAGGAATTACATTCAGTTGGTGTCGAATCGATATAAATTCAGAACGAAAAATCCAAAACTGATATTGTAAAGCCTAATGATATAAAAGAAATAGATATATTTAATAAACGAGAGTCTTGGTCACTCGATTGGCTATCACCAAACGGTGTCATCCAAAGATCTCTTGATTTAATTTGTGAACTTTTGGCCATAAGGATTTTTGGGAACGGTTGAAATTGTGAGGGATTGTATATTCATATCGTGCTTCACGCATGGTCATCTTGTACTATATACCTTGTAACCACGTGTTCCACGTTGGCCCACGTTGGCTCCACGGTTGGCTCCAACGTCGGCCCCACGTTGGGCGCCATTTTATCTGTAACGTCCTGGTTCTGATCGGGAGCACGCACTGTCTATTGCTGGCCTAGCTCAGGGCCAGAGGGAGGGTTCTTGTGCTTCCCCAAATCAGGGTTACCAAATAAAAGAAGTCTTCGACAGTGCTAAATAAAGGGGGTGGCCAAAGTGGTGGGGGAATAGGGAATGAGAATACCAGCTTGGAGAACTCAGGTGTAATAGATCTCCGCTTTACACGCCCTTCCTTGTTGCACCATTATCATTGGGCAACCCATGTTGCATTAGCTTGTCTCTGGAAACCCCACGGAAATATTTAGACGCGATTCATTATATCTTCATTACTTCAATGTATTAAACATGGGCATTTCAGCGTTTTGTTCATTATTCCTAATATAATAACATTCTAATCCTAACTCAATATTATTAGTTCAAAGCAAAAGCTTTACAGCGATCTATCTGAGAATTTGCGTTGTTTTGAATTTACAAAATTAAGAAATTTAATCTACTTTATGATTTTTAATTGAACTGACTTTACTCCATCCATAATATTCATATACATATATCTTGTTTATATTTCACTCTAAGACATATTCTTCAAATTGTTGCGGCTATGCCGTACTTACAGCTTGTCCCTCGAGATCAGCAGGCCTGTCGACTTCCGATGCAGCTATTTCTATATTCTAAACAAAGTCTTACAACATAATAAGGTATATATATGTAAATATTAAGGGATGTGGTACATGATTAAATTACGAAGGCAAAATTTTGGAAAACTTATAAGTAATAGAAATTAACAATAATGATTCAAAATGCTATGCCATTTTACATTTTCTACAGTGGCAGAGCTAGTTTGGCAAATAAAACTATGTGCTTCACATTTCGTTCGTTTTTATCGTTATAGATTCTTATCTTGGGGAAATAACGGATCTATGGTCGCAGCATGGTAGAGAGCAGATTCCAATCCTCGAGAGTGTTAACGTTTAGGCAGGAGAAAAGGGGGGGGTTGATTCCAAGCCTCATGGAAACCTCGAGTTCCTTATGTAATATCAGAGACGTGCAAGGGGGGTGAGTTTTATATAACCTCCGTTACATTTTCTCCATATCGATCCTCTGCGTTATTTTCTTCTATCGGCTTCTTATTTTCTTTCTTCGCTAATATACGTTTATATAAGCTCGGCCAAATACCAGGCCACCATGGCTCTGATTTGGCCGAGCCAATTTGAAGAATTTAATTGCACCATCTCAATTGCATCTCAATTGCACTTGAAACTGGTTTGGACTGATTTTGGTCTAAGAGGCAATAATTCACTTGTGATTTAAATATATTTATTGGAGAGCACGTGTAATGACGTAATACCACGTGATTAGCGTAAAGTCTAGTAAAAATCGTTGGTCTTAATAAACAATCCGCGAAAGTCCAAGGGTGGTTCGAAAGTGAAGCGGGGCTTATCTTTGAAACCTAACCCAAGCCTACTTGAATATGCATCTTCCAGGGAGCTTTAACGGGTTGAATTAATTGCATGGGAATGAAAGGGATGACAAGCATGCATTTTTGGAGACCACTGGAATCTGGACAATGGGACGGACTGCAATTTTTTTGTCTTAAAACCTGCTCGTAAAAGTCACCCTCACAAGTTCTGGGATGTTAAAGTCACCCAGAGCTATCAGCTGGTCATCATCAGACAGACGATCGAAAACCAAACGAATAGCGGACAAATGTTGCCAGTATGTTGGCGGTTCGGACGAAGGTGGTATGTACGAACAGGTAACATACAAAGATTGATCGGACAAAGTGATTTTGATGCAAAGAAATTCAATGTCACCAAACTCTTGTGATTTTACCTCTTTAGGAGCGAATTTGGAGTCTACAGAAATTAGCACTCCTCCTCCCCTTCGCAAAGTTCTATCACATCTAAAAGTGGTGTACCTACTTGGAAAAACTTCGGAGCTTAAGATCTCCGGCTTTAACCAAGTTTCTGTAAATACAATAATGTGGGATGCAAATAAAGAACAATCAGAATACAGTTTGAGAAGTTTACTACGTAACCCTCTTTTATTCTGATAGGTAAGTGTTAATGAAGACATTAGTTTTTTGAGATTGAGGAAGATGAGGTGGAAGGTTGATCAGTGGCCTTAACATGTGGGAGTTTTACACCCACGGGTTTGGTTATCTTTTTTTTCACCGTACTTGGCTGATGTTCTTGGATGAAAATGTTCTCTGGCCAAAAGCTGGCGGAACAGATCGTCTTGAACATCTGCAAGGGCACACGTATTTTGAAAGATGACGTGTGCCTGGTGTAAGAATATTTGAATTTTGTAATATCCACCACCTTTATGTCGGCTTTTGTTTTGGCTTTGATGTAAGCCGAGATATCAATCTCCGAAGTATCAGGGGCAAGCCGGGAAACAAAAATGTGTTTCGATGGTGGGATCACCTGCAAGGGTTTTGGTGCCGCCGTAAGTAATACTGCGGCATCAGTGCGTACTGGGGGTCCGGACGGTTTATTACCCTGTTTGGTGACTGTTACAGGAGTTTGAATTATTGGGTCTGGGATCACTTGAAGCGATGCCACAGAGGACATATCGGACAATTGCTCATTGATTCCGAGACATTCGGAAGCCGAATTTTTCTCAGGTCCGGCCCTTGGGGTGGCCAGAGATATAAGCGACTGCATAGTTGTCGGCTGAGCAGACTGAAGATTATTCGACCCGAGCACATCACTAAAAGCGGATTTCTTACGCTTTGGAGACTCATTTAGTAGTTGAAGACTACTAAACTGTGTATCAAGCGCACAGAGTTGGTCATTGATTTTTCGAAAACCACTAATCAACTCCTTGAAACCGCTTTTAGTCTGCCTCATGAACGACCTCATTTCGTCCTGAACAGCACGATAACCGTCACAGCAAAAGCGGAGACCAGACCTACGCGAGATTGCATCCGAAACTGAGGCCGTGAACCCGGCACACTTAGCGTGTAAAACGTTTTCACAGAGCCAGCAATGGATGGTAGGCTGGGAAGACGAGATTGTCTTATTGCAAGACTTTAATGCACAGACCAATTTAAAATCCATAATTATTAAAAATTTAAATAATTCATTTATTAAAAATTATTTAAAATTAAATAATTTATTTATTAAAAATTATTAAAAATTAAATAATTAATTTATTAAAAATTATTAAAAAAATTAATAATTAATTTAAAAATATTATTTGATTTTATTAATGAGGAACCTTGAACCACTGTACCAAGGAAACGAGATAAAGAGAGGAAGTTTTAAGTTCAAGAACGGAGAAGAGCTTGGGCTAGCACTTTGTTTATTTCGGGAATCGGATATTCTTTGCAATAGTAACCTTATGAGTCGATGAGTTCTCATCTGTCTTGTTTGACGTATTTAGCCACAGCTTGCTCATATTCAGCCTCTGTTGCGTAAGCACCCGTTTAATTGTATTTTGTGTTCTACCCGTTGCCAGTCCAGTCACATATGTTTCGTTTTCTAAATTGAGGCACAAGTGACGCGCAGATGGTTGGTTGGCTCTTTGATACTGAGTAGTCAAAGCAACAACCCGTATAAAAAAGAAAAATCCGCGTACAACCCTTCATCCAAACCGGCCTCATTCTGGCAATATTTGTCCGCTACTCGATCTTTTGTCTGATTGTGACCAGGAATGCAAGAACTCGTGTGGTCTAATATTGCTAATTCACCGTCTTTATTGCTTAACACGCATCATGATTTCCCCGTGGGCATGTTTGACATGTCACTTGGTCAAACCACGTTAGAAATGTTGGACTGGTGTTTCGTGCCGTGAATATCTGTCCGCTTCAAATAATCCCCTTGGTATACAAAGCACTATTAAATTCTGTAGTATTCCAATTTGGGCAATGTAATTCAATCTGCCATTCTTACCCGGCACGTGCCTGATTTTTTTGTTTTTCTTGCACGTGCCGAATAAGAATATTTTTTATGTCCAATTTTGTATACCTATATAGCATTTTTTCATCACCAAAATTGATATCAGATATTTTGGGCTTGGCATGCAGGTTCGTCGGCGGTATTGTACCTCGTCAAGATGAATTTTTGTATATATAGATCTTCAATTATTTAAAAAAAAGAACACATAATACATAGAATATTATGGCTGGTATAGGATACAGTCAACCAAACTTGGCTCAGTTGGCTAATATACTGCGCGCAAAATAGAAAAGAATGCATTAAAGCTGAGAGACTAGTTCGGGCATAAAAAAATAGGCAGACAGACTGATAGACGTACAAGTTTTTTTTAGTTCTGACCAGAATGTCTGCTCGGGATAGTTCAGTCACCAATTGACTCGTATTCAAGAGAATTAGGATTAATGATTAGTAAATTTAATCAGACGAAAAAAAACTCCAATGTTCCCAATGACAGCTCCAATTGAATGAAAATTTTAAATTTCTTGTTTGTCTAGGGACACGCGTGAGGAACGAAGTTTCTTTGGCATGTTTTCGTTTAGCAGGCATGACGAGATGGAGGTTAATGAAGAAAAAACAGGAGTGAATGAAGGCGAAAAATGATTTTCAACAATAATTTACAAAATTTAGACACAAAAGAATTTTTCTTTTACTTATTTATTCTAGGTATATAAAGCTAATCAGTACATAAAAATATCACACGACAGAAATATAACAAAATAAAAAAATCTAAGAAATAATGCGAAAACAGATTAAATGCAATTGAAAAGTAAAATTAAACATTGAAATGGAATTTGAAAATTGAAATTGATAATGGAAACAGGAAATTGAAAACTGAAATTGAAAATTGAAACTGAAAATTGAATATTGAAAAAATTGAGATTGACAATGAAAACTGAAGATATGAATTACAATTTCAAAATTATCTGTCGCATTTCTGATAATATTTCGTAATTCGATTTTATACCAGAGGGTATTATAATTTTGGTCAAATGTGTGCAACGCAGTGAAGAAGACATCTCCGACCCTATAAAGTACATATATTCTAGATCAGGATCACCTCCTCAGTCGATATAAGCATGTCCGTCTATCCGTTTGACCGTCTGTCTGTTTCTACGCAAACTAGTCTGTCAGTTTTGAAACTATCGAGTAGAAACATTGTACGCATCCGTCCTTTGTTTGCAGGCAGTATATAAGTCGGAACGGCAGGGATCGGTTGACTATATCCTATAGATGCCATATAACTGATTGATCGGAAATGCTATAACTTCATTGTTTTTCAAGTTAGAAGGATGGGACTTCCTGTGCATTCTAATTTGGGCCAACTTATATGATCTGCCACATTTCATAAGGATCGGCCGTCTATATCCTATAGCTACCATAGAACTGATAGATCGGAAATGCCGTAACTTCGTTGTTTTTCAAGTTAGAAGGATGGGAGTTTCAATGGATTCCTCTTTTGTCAAAATAATTCGATATGCCAAATTTCATAAGGATCGGCCAACAATATACGATCCGCTATATATCTAATAATATAAGATGCGTGGCGCCACCTAGCGGACTGCGACTCAACTGCAAGGGTATATAAACTTCGGCTCCGCCCGAAGTTAGCTTTCCTTTCTTGTTTTTTTATACCCTTGCAGAGGGTATTAAAATTTTGGTCAAAAGTGTGCAACGCAGTGAAGGAGACATCTCCGACCCTATAAAGTATATATATTCTTGATCAGGATCACCTCCTCAGTCGATATAAGCATGTCCGTCTGACCGTCTGTCCGTCTGTCTGTTTCTACGCAAATTAGTCTGTCAGTTTTGAAACTATCGAGTAGAAACATTGCACACATCCGTCCTTTGTTTGCAGGCAGTATAGAAGTCGGAACGGCAGGGATCGGTCGACTATATCCCATAGCTGCCATATAACTGATTGATCGGAAATGCTATAACTTCGTTATTTTTCAAGTTAGAAGGATGGGACTTTATGTGCATTCTAATTTGAGCAATATAATTCAATACGCCACATTTCAAAAGGATCGGCCGACTATATACGATCTGCTAGATATCTAATAATATAAGATGCGTGGCGCCACCTAGCGGACTGCGACGCAACTGCAAGGGTATATAAACTTCGGCTCCGCCCGAAAGCTAACTATTAAAGCTAACTTAATTTTAAAAATTTAAATTGAAAGTGAAAATTGAATTTGAAAATTGAAACTGAAAATTGAATTTAAAAAAATTGAGATTGACAATGAAAACTGAAGATTTGAGTTACAATTTCAAAGTTATCTGTCGCATTTCTTCAAATAAGAGATAATAAGAGACAGAGAGAGAGAGAGGAGAAATGGTAATATCTGATATCAATTTTAGTGACGAAAATATGCTATATAGGTGTACTAAATTGCATATAAAAAATATTCTTATTCGGCACGTGCCTGATTGTTTTTTGTTTGTCTTGCTCGTGCCGAACAAAATCTTCAATTATTTAAAAAAGAACACATAATATATAGAATATTAAAGTAACCTCTGGACAGGCGATTCACTCAGGTAGCAATACTTTAATTGTGAGAAAAAACACCAAAACTCTTCTTTTAGCTCCATAGATTTTGACGTTAAGGAAGTTGGAATAATTAAAAACCTTTCCAAAGACGTATTAAACTTTTCGATAGCTTCAGTGGTTCTGAAGTTATATGTATTTTTATTTTAAAAAGGATTTGAAATTTGGTTGGTTTAAAAATTTTAATTAAAAATTTGCCAAAATTCTATTCAAAATCCAAAATTGTGGGCAACCAAATTGTTTAAACAAATTAACAGATAAGTGGCCTATCCTTATGAGAGTTAAATAATAAATAATAAATTATCACAAAAAAAAACAAGAAAGGAAAGCTAACTTCGAGCGGAGCCGAAGTTGATATACCCCTGCAGTTAAGCAGAATCTTATATTATTATTATATATATCGGATCGTATTTAATTGTCCGATCCTTATGAGAACTTCGCCAACAAAAAAATTTCTAATAATAGGCTGGCGGCAGGGCGGTGGCAAATTAAACGAGGCGAATTATATTTTCTCACTCCATTATAGTTTCCATATTTATTCCTTAAAGAAAGTCGTTATATCTCTAAATAACATCTCTTTTCTAGCTTCCTAAATATTCTAGTAATTCAATATATATTTCTTCTTACTACGTTTAACGGCAACTTATCATTAAAGATTTTTGAACTTAATGTGTGTTTAAAAAAGTCGCGTACAAAGTCCGCGTACGGAAGTGGGCCATATTTTTCATTCTCATTTCTGTTCAATGCGGTACGGTGGTTGACTATCTAACTGGTGAAGCCGGAATTCGGAAAACGTGGAAAAGTATTGATCGGAGAATTCCGCATCACTTCAGCTGGCTTGGCATAGATTGAAGATTACTCACTTCCTTATATCCGCGACGAGTCGTTGAAGCGCTTCCACAAAACACTCAGCCAGCAACAGTGCTCCAGCCTGAAATCTCCGGACACTACTTCCTTTTTCCCGTTTTCGGCACCGTTAGGCCATCAGTCGGATGAATCTCTTCGCTCCTATGAACAACGGAGCACTTCTTGAAAGCGCCCTGTCCCTGCTTCCTGTTCTACGACCGTCGACTAATCCACGGCTACTCCTCCGAACAACGGAGCGCTCCTTGAAAGCGCCGCAAGCGCTCCGTTCTGGCTTCCGCTCCTACAGGATGGCGCCTAATTCACGGCGACTCCCTTGATCGACGGGGTGCTCCCGTCTAGTCAACGTCCCTTCTTCGCCTCGCCGCACGGGCGGCCGAATGGCGAGATTCGCTCCGCTTCTGAGACTCGCTCTGCTTCAGAGATTCGCTCTGTTTCCCCTGGTCGAACGCCACAGCTTTCTGCTTCCTCTGCGCGCGTCGCTCAAATCACGCCTCGCTGCCACTAAGGATCTAGCTTGTACGCCAAGACCCTTGACCTAATGAATTGAAAACATCTACGTCAGGCTCACACGACCATGACCTAATGATTTTGACTAATGCGTCAGCTCCTCAAACGCGATGGTCCCTCAGCGGGTAAATCTTCGCTACAACACTTTTTTTGAACTTCTCGATGCCTTTACTAATCGGCTGATCTTTCTCATTCAATGGTTAAAACGCCAAAGAAAGCTACTACCACGCGGTTTCTAACCTACGCTTTAAGCATGTTACCAGATCGTCAAGTACTGTCGTTATAAAGCCTTTCATTCTTTTCCGTTTGCCTCGCTAAGGCCTTCTGAGCTTGAGCGCGTGCTTATTCTAACGAGTCCTCCTTGGATAGCCTGACTTCTCTATCCTCCATGATACCTAGCTCTCTCATGAGCTTGTACGTTCTTCCTGATCCTACAAACTGTTGCCCAAACACTAAGTAATATGGGGACTCACCCGTGCCGGAATGGATCGAGATCCTCAAAGCACAGTAGATCTCGCTGAGATGCTCGTCTCAATTTCTTTGGTCTGCATTTACATAAGACCTTATGGCGGCAATGACGGACCTCTTTCCGACGCATTGGCCTGCGGTGAATGGACCGCTGTGAAAACCTGCGTCACCCTATTCTCCCGCATTAGCGTCCTAAATATTTCTCCTTTGAATTGCGTTCCATTATCTGAGAAAACAGTCACCGGAACTCCATACGTGTGGAACAACTCCTGCCTCATGTATTTCACCACTACATCCGCTGAAAGCTTTTTCACTGCCTTGAGGAATACAAACTTGGTGTAATGATCTAACGCGATGAATATTCCAATATTTCCACTCTTCGATCTCGGAGACGGCCCCAGGAAGTCTACATAAATTCGCTAAAAGAATCTCTGTGTCTCTGCTGACCTTCCCATCGCTGGCCTCATTACTTGATTAGGTACCTTGCTCATCTTACAGACCTCGCACCTGCCTCCATGAGCTGCTGTGGGACTGTCATGGGCCTCTCTTAGTATCCCTGGAATCATCCCCTTTGGCACCTATAACTTCCATGCGAATCACTAAGCTAGCTCTAAACCCCGGACTTGCTTCGTCCGCCGGAAAACCTTGCCATCCATGACCTTCAAATCTGGTACCGTCTCACCATTGGCTTCGACCGTATCCCGAAGGGTCCTGTACTCCTCTGCCTCAAAAAGTGGGAACTCATAATCCATTCCTACTTCAGCAACTACTTCCTCATCTAACTCTCCTTCGTATGCCCTAGACAACGCATCCGGAACCACGTGAAGTTTGCCCTTTCGATGCTCGATATGAAACTTGTAGGCTTGCAGTTTCGCCGCCCATCGCCCCAATCGAGATCTCAAATCCGGCCGCGCCATGAGCCATCCTGGGGACGCGTGATTTGTAACGACCGGGAACTTATGCCCTTCTACGTAAGGTCTGAGCCGCTTAATACAAACAATCGCGGCCAGGCATTCCTGCTCAGTGACGGAGTAATTCCTTTGGGCCTTGCTCAACTTCTTTGAGACGAAAGCGATTGGATACTCGTCTCCCTTATCTTCTTTAGAACCAAACGCATCGCAGTAGATATAGAACGGCTTCCTAAAATCTGGACTGTGCAGAACCGGAGCCTGACACATCGCTTTCTTAAGCCTTGTGAAAGCCTCTAGACCAGCCTGCGACATCGTAAAACGACACTTACGCCTCCCCAGATCGGTCAACGGTGCTGCTATGTCTGCATAATTACTAATGAATTTTCTATACCATCCAGTCATGCCCAGAAAACTCCGCAACGCCTTTAACGTCCGCGGAACCGGGTAATTTACCATCGCTTCTATTTTCTCGGAGTCTGTCTGTGACGGAGTCTGTGAAAGCCTCTAGACCAGCCTGCGACATCGTAAAACGACACTTACGCCTCCCCAGATCGGTCAACGGTGCTGCTATGTCTGCATAATTACTAATGAATTTTCTATACCATCCAGTCATGCCCAGAAAACTCCGCAACGCTTTTAACGTCCGCGGAACCGGGTAATTTACCATCGCTTCTATTTTCTCGGAGTCTGTCGTTATGCTACCCTCTCCGATCACATGGACCAAATACTTAACCGAACGCATGCAAAAGTTCTCTATGTTCAGGGTTAGCCCTGCTTTCTGAATGTACCCTGCCACCGTCGTCAGAGCCGCCAGATGCGCCTCAAAGATATCGGAGACGACCAGCAGATCATCCAGGTACATGAATACCTCATTGCGCAAGGAGGCCGGAATTACTCTGTCTATGAGTCGAGTCATCTGCGATGAATTCATTAGCCCGAAAAGCATAACATTAAACTGGTACAATGACTTCCCCGGAATCGTAAACGCGGTCTTGTCGCGTGAAGCCGGATCCAACTGGATTTGCCAGTACGCATCTTTTAGATCCAGACTGGAGATGAACATAGCTCTGGGAAGTCTGCTCAGGATCGCATAGATTGCGGAAGTAGATAAGCATCGCCCTGGTTGAAGCTATGAACTTTCCTGCAATCCAGACATAACCAAACTTTTCCTGGCTTCTTTACCAATACAACTGGTGATGATCAGGCGCTTTGCGACTCCTCGATCACTCCTAACCTCATCATCCTATCGACCTCTCCGTAGAGCAGTTTCTCTACCGCTGGAAAAAACCGGATAATGCCTCTGCTTGACCGCTTTCGTGTCCCCGACGTAGATACTGTGGCTGATCAAATGCGTCTTGCCCAATCCTCACTTGGTGAATGATGGAAATAGTTCTACCACCGTCTTCAAACTAACTTGCTGGGTTTCAGACAACTCCTGACTAACGGAGATTTTGCATACTCAGAACTCCGATGGCAACAGCTCGAAACTCCTCCAGAAAGCGATACCTAGATACAAAACCTGGCTCAGAGTGGGAACCCGGTACAACATATGCATCTTGCATCGATCTTTGAATTCCACCTCAGTCGTCAAATGACCTACCACCTGCTGTCGTTGCCCATCGGCAGTGCTTACGATCGTTCCTTTACGCTTGAAGTCTGCCTCACTTCTTATGATTTTCCTCGCAAAACTCCCTCCGATACAGCTAACTGCTGCACCATTATCCAGTAGTCCTAGAACTTCCTCTCCTAACAATCTGACCTCGGCAAAAGGACGTTTGTCTGAGGTCTTATACCTTATCGTGTCTACCGTCTTTATCGACTGCCAATACTGCCTTAATCTATTAGTGTTCCTTGACCTATTCTTACACTGTACCTTAGCCTTACTACACTCTTCTCTGAACTCATTTCCTACTTGTAATTGTTCACACCTGACGGAACGCGCTGAGATGGTGGATAGAGAAAGGTGAATAGAGGTGATTAGAGAGGCGAACGGTCGTGATTATTTTTTGCGCTTGCGATAAATATTATTCTTGTCAAACGCGGGTTTGAAACCTTAATTTAAACACTTGTTTTTTAACATTATTATTGTGTCTTATTATTAAAGTTATACCCGTATCGCTACGTGCTTGTACAGTGCCATTTTTGGGTGAGCATTTAATAAAATTAAAAAGTCGCAATCCAAATATAGCTCTGCTTCTTTTTCATTCTCTGCCTTTTGAATTTTTGCAGTTAATTCTGCTCTTATCTTTTTGCGCGCATTTCTTTACACTTGCGCTCTCCCGTAGCTCTCTCTTTACTAACTTCCTCCTCTACCTACCTTTTATTAACCTTAGTTGGTACAGTGGTTGAAGGCTAATTTGTTTAAAATAAAAAAAAAAAATAGAAAATTTAAAAAATTTTAAATTCATTTTTGTTAATTTGTAATATTTTAAAATGGAATACAATGTTGTCATTAAAATCGTGCAATAAGCCAATATCTTCGTCCCAGGCCAGCATCTATTGTTGGCTGTGCGGAAGTATCTCACATGCCAAATGTTCTGGCCTTACTGCATCTGCCTCGGATGCCATATCCCGCCGTGTTAGCCTCCATTTTTGCTGCAGTGGGTGCCGGGCTGTCCAAGATGAAATGAGATCATTCATGCGACAGACCAACAGTGGGTTTAAAGATTTGATCGTTGGTCTCCGAAAAATCAACGATCAACTCAGTGCGCTGGATGTTCAATTCAATAGCCTTCAGCTGTTGAATGAATCTCCTAAGCGGAAAAAATCTGCTACTAGGGAAGTTGCAGCTCCAGAGATCACGGGACAGCTGGATCCTCCCGCAATAATGCCGCCGCTCATTTCCCTTGCTACTCCAAGAGCAGGGACGGTAAATGAAAAGTCAGCACCCGAATTTACCGTTGCAGAGCATAAATTGTCTGCTGTGTCCACCATGGAATCACTCCAAGAGATTCCTAGGAATGCCCTAGAATTAACCCCCATAGCTTCCACTAGAAATGGTAACCCGCCGCCGGACCCTCGGAACGGACTGATGCCGCGGTATTACCGACCGTGGCAACAAAACCATTACAGGCAATCCCACCTGTTAGACAAATATTTCTCTCACGGCTAGCCCCTGATACCTCGGAGATTGATATCTCGGCTTATATCAAAGCCAAAACCAAGGCCGTTATTAGAGTGGAAGACATTACGAAATTTAAATACTCCTACTCGAGGCGCATGTCATCCTTCATGATACGTGTGCCAGTGCCGATGTTTGTGACGCTATGTTTGTGTCCCTTATTATAGGGAGGCTTGTGTCCCCTATTAAAGTTTTTACTGAAACCTGGTTAAAGCCGGAGATCTTTTGCTAGGTACACTACTTTTAGACGTGACCGACCTCTGCGAAGAGAAGGAGGAGTCTTGAAATAAGTTTGGTTTTGTTTTGTATTGAAATATGTTTGGTTTTATTTTGTATTGAAATGTGTTTGGAGTTTATTTTATTGGAGCAGCAATGGTGTCGCTTCAACGACCGAAAGGTCTCTGGTTTTTACAATATTCTTTAAGTCTAACTAAAGCTAAGTCTCATAGCTGCGCTGCTCGCAGGCAGCGGCAGAGAGACGGCTACGTATCTATATACTTATGTATATTGCTATGCGCTCTCAAGTGTAGGCGCGTGGGGTATGCATATGCTGTCCGTTCGTTGCAATTATGCCGACGCTAGCATTTACCGTGGATGGGCTAAGCCATAACGATCGGATCATATTTCGGCCACTTAGGAGTTATGACCGGGATTTTGAAATATGTAAACACTGCAACAAAGTGCTACAGTGTGTACCCTTTAAGTATTTTCAGTACAGTGGGTTTCAGTAATATGTGCATACTACATCTCCCTCCTTTTGAAAAATAACGTAATATATTGAAGTTATTTTTATAACAAAAATTTCGAATTAATACATTCCTTTTTTTTTTTTATTTTATTAGAATTAAAGAAAATGAAATTATTAATAAAAAAAAATATGTTTATTTATTTATTTATATATGTGTGTCTTTGTATGGCCATACTAAGTACAATTTATGAAATAAAGATTTTTAATCTATCCTTATGAACTGTTTGTTTCCTATGTTTATTCTTTGTTATTATAATATTGTCTCTATCTCCTATTTCCGTTACTATATACGGACCTGTATATTTAGGATCTAACTTATGACCTGTCTCGTTTTTTAATAAAACTTGGTCACCTACTGATATATCTATATCCCTTACTTTATGATCAAATAGTATTTTATTTCTATTCTTTTTTGCTTCTAACTTAACTCTAGCTCTTTTATAGGCTACTTCTAATCTATACTTACTCTCCTTAGCATAGTCATCTATATTATATAGTGCTTCTATACTATCTATGCTATTAAAATGTTTCGGTAAATAACTTGTTTTACCAAATACTAGCTCATATGGACAATAATTGTGTGCCATAGAGGGGGTCGTGTTGAAACAAAAGACAAAATATTGAAGCCATACGCACTAATCAGTTTTATCAACCGATATGTAAGATCGTATGTACTCATTGAAAGTTCTATGACTTCTTTCTATTGTTCCAACTGTCTGGTGGTGGTGTGCTGTGGATGTAATATTTTCAATCTTTAAATATTTGCATAAATCGTCTATAATTGAATTCTGTTCCCATGTCCGTAATGAACGTCTTCATTGGACCGTACTTCAGAATAAAAGATTCAAATATTGCTTTGGCGACAGTAATAGCATTTTTATTTGGAACAGGTATTGCAACTAAATACTTAGTTAAATCACATATTAAAGTGACTGCATACTCATTGCCATTTTCTGATTTTGGCAATGGACCAATGGTGTTGACTATCACTCTGTCGAAAGCGTTTATTGGTGTGTCTGTAATTGTTAAAGGAGTCTTTATGTGTTTAGTTATTTTGGCTTTCTGGCATTTTTTACATTTTCTTACGTACTCAGTTATATCTTTAGACATGCCTTTCCAGTAATAGTGTCTTTTTACTTTGGCCAAAGTTTTTGATATGCCAGTATGACCTCCTTGAATTGGATCATCATGAAATGTAGACAAAATTGCTTCTTTTTCTTTTAAATTTGTTATTTGGGTCACCGGGTTGAGTAGCGCCACTCTTAATGTTTTCAAGATTTTATTGCCCATTAATTTAAAATTATCTATTGAAGAATGTTCAAAGATATTTTCCCACGGTGCCACTTTGAGTTGGCTGATTTTATGTATACCGGCTTGCATTTCAAGCCTTTGGAAAAATTGATCTAAGTCAATAACTCCATTAGTATATAAATCGCTAACATCATATCTTGCAGTAATTTTTCTGCCTTGTTTAAATAAACATAACGAATTTTTTATCTGCAAGGTCACTACTTTACGTACTTCATCATTGTTTATGACGTTGTATACGTTGGGCTTAGAAGCTTTATTTAAAGATTGCATAGGCAATTTTTGTTTTTGATTTTCCGCGCGGAATTTTTGTCTACTTTGATATCTGGTAGTGACTATTTCTAGTTATATTTTGTAGATCTTTGATGGTTATCCTTGATAAAGCATCAGCTACATAATTATCTTTTCCCTTTAAATATTCGACTGTAAAATCGTATTCTTCTAGTTCGAGCCTCATACGTGTCAGTTTAGAACTGGGATTGATCATTGAGAAGAGGTATATTAAAGGTCTGTGGTCTGTTTTTATTAAGAAATGTTTTCCATATATATATGGTCTGAAATGTAATATCGCCCAATGAATTGCAGCTAATTCCTGCTCAGTAGTACATTTGTTACTTTCACCTTTTGTAAATGCTCTTGATGCGTATGCAATGGGAAGTTGGAGACCATTATGGTTTTGAGTTAAAACCGCTCCACATGCTTGCTTACTTGCATCTGTTATTATACAGAATTCTTTAGTGAAATCTGGATATTGTAGCAAGGTAGGTTCCATAAGTTTTGTTTTTAAGTATTGAAATGCATTTTCACACTCATCCGTCCATTTAAAAGGAACATTCTTTTTACATAATCTTGTTATGTGCCGTGAATAGTCGGCGAAATTTTTTTATAAAACGTCTATAATAGTTACAAAATGCTACGAAACGTCGAGCACTGTCCGCGTCGTGCGGAACTGGGTAGTTCATAATGACATCGTATTTCTTGGCATCTGGAAGTATTCCTTTATCAGTGCATTTATGACCTAGAAAAGTCACTTCATGCATAAAAAATGAACATTTTCCTGGATGTAACTTTAGGTTGCATTTTCTACACTTCTCAAAAACATCTGTTAAGTTCTTAAGCATATGCTTTTCGGAACAGCCAATTACTATTAAGTCATCCATATAAAGGAATGCTTGAGAAGGTTCTAGACCAGAGAACGCAATAGTCATCATTCTCTGAAACGAATTAG
The DNA here is from genome assembly GCF_017639315.1 of Drosophila ananassae. Taxonomy (NCBI): domain Eukaryota; kingdom Metazoa; phylum Arthropoda; class Insecta; order Diptera; family Drosophilidae; genus Drosophila; species Drosophila ananassae. The sequence continues at coordinate 166,789 of NW_025319038.1, forward strand.
GGGCTATTTTTAATCCAAAGGATAATCGCGTGAAACGATATGAGCCGTTGCTCGTTGAAAAGGACGTTATATCTCTTGAGCCTTTTTCGAGTTCAATTTGATGGAATCCTGACATAAAGTCAAGACATGAAAAGTATTTCTGCTCGACCTAGTTTATCTAAAATGTCATCAATTCTAGGTAATGGGAATTTATCAGATAGTAATTTTTTATTTATCTGGCGGTAGTCAATTACTAATCGCCATTTCTTAACATTTGACCCGGGGGATGATTTCTTAGGAACAAGTATCAATGGGCTATTGTATTCAGATACTGACGGTTCGACAATCCCGTCAGAGATTAATTTACCTACTTGCTTTTGTATTTCGTTCACCTGACTATGTGGGCTTCGATAGTTCTTTATTTATACGGGTTCATCATTTTTTAATCTCAGTTTCTGTTTATAAAAATTATTTGTGGTTATTGATTCGGTTTCCAATCCGAATATATCGCTATACTGGGTGCATAAGCTAGAAAGCTGTGACTTGAACTGTGAAGGGAAGTTTTTTGAAAGTTGTGATAGTACGGATTTTTTCCTATTATCTGAATTTGTGTTGACTACATCGTAGTTCGAAAGTGATTCATATGTTAGGTTATCAGTACTGACTACTTGGTCGGTATTTGTTGTGTTTAATAGTCTTATGAAGGCATTATTAGATGTTGCTATGGTATTTGCAATATAAATGCCATGCTGAATTTCCTGATTTGGAATAAATACACTGTCTTCTTTTGAGTTAAGCTCAATTTTCCGAATAACTTGGGATCTTGCTGGCAGAAGTATTGAATTATAGCCAGAACTATGAGTTATTGGTACATTAATTGGAAATTTTAAGTTATTGGGTCTAATTATAAGCCAATCTTCAGATGGCTTGAAGTCTAATTGACAGTTGAATTTTTTTATAAAGTCGATGCCTATTATTCCATCGCATGGAATTGGGAAATGTGAATTTAGAATATGAAAATCGTGTGGAATTATGTATTTAGTTGTCTGTATCTCCAAAGAAACTAAACCTTTGGGTTTGGTTATTTCTTGACTTATGCCTTTTATGTCTATGATGTGATCATCTTGGATGTTTTGGAAGTTATCCGAAGTTTCTTTTAAAATGGAAATGTCTGCACCTGTATCTATTAAAAAGATAAGCTCTTTTCCAGTAGTTACATTGAAAAATGAAACGAATATATTTTGACTGAGATTAATGGTGTGAACTCTAACTTCTTTTATTATTGAGTTTTGAAAGGGCTTTGGGAGTTTCCCGAAGTGTTTTGGTTAGAATTTTGTGCAATTCTGACATTGCTTTGATTATTGCCATTGGGGCCTTGGTACGAGTTTCCACCGCCTCTATAGTTTTCTCTATATTGGCCTGGTCCTCCCCTGTTATTTTGGTTGTTGTAGTTTGTAGGGGATCAGGGGTATCAATCCCCCCCCTTGGGTCTGAGAATTATAAGATGATATAATCTGAAAATTGAAAAAGAAACACATTTTTACGCGATGACTGTGCAGTACAGCATTATTATTATTATTATCGCAGTGTAAAATAAAACTTACAAAAAACAGGATATTATTCTGAGTCATATCCCCCCCCCATATCAAAAAGCTATCTACGCCACTGATATGATCTGTCAAAATTAGTTTTAATGTTTGATAATTCTGTGTATAATTTGTTCCATTCCATACCTTTAGTTTGGCCGTACTTTGTGAGAGGAATATATTGACATATTTTATATTTATTATTTTATTTTATTTTATTTTTTTTTTATTTCATTTTCTTATATTTTTAGGTGTTAACATTTATGTGTAATCTGTTGTTTGTGCTATATATATTTTTTCTTATTTTTATTTATTTTGCTGCTTATATTTTATCCAGGTCATTTCCCCGGCTCATATACCTCTTTTTCAGACAATTATTATGCAGCTTGTAAATCTTATAAAAAACAACGGCGCACATAATAACGACAATGATTACTAAAAGTACATGTACCCAATATAGATCAACGTTGGTAGATTCTACCTTGTTGATGACATTGGCAGTGGAATCCACTGTTTTTATGTCCAACGTCATTTTGGTGGGTTTTGCATATACTTTTATTTGTGTTTCATTAAAATTATAAAGATCTTGTGTTGAAAATTTACTTATCGCATTACTGCGCATTTAAGTTAACAAGCTTCCTACCTAGTTTTTTGCGTAGCTTTACAGGCTACACGTCTAATTGAGCAGAAAATGTTCCGCTCAAATTTAACAAAATATTATGTTATGGATATAAAAAAAATATGCATCGCAGTGCAATCAAAAAAAATATGCAGCGCAGTGCATGGAAAAAAAATTTTTGCTCCCAGGCTTGATTTACTTCTTCCTTCCTTCCACGTCAGCTGGTCGTCGCCGGTTTGGCTACGCTGACGCTCCCTCGAGGGCGCAGGTGGCGGTCGTGCCTCCCACGCTTGCTATTTGCTACTACTGTTTTGGGTTGGTCTTCGCATTATTCTTCGGCTTTACGCATGTGCAATTGTATGCTGCAGAGTTGAGAGGTCCGGGGCAGTCGGTCGGGCAGACCTGTGGTCGTTTTGGCAGAGGCTTGGAAATATTTTGTGTCGATATTAGTTTTTGGTTTATAACTTTAATTTGATTTTCCGTGTGCTCTGTTTTGGAGGGTTTCTCTTAAAAATTCAAGCTCGTTGTATAGCTTTTGCGCCGTCGTCCATGCGGGCGGTGTTGATTGAGCAAATAGTAGCCACTTTATGCGGGCTATTCTTTTGTTAATTTTTTTCTTTAGACCTCCACGTACCATTGTGCACACTCTACTCACTCAGACGTTTTTCTCGTATGCTGTATTTTTCCTTTAGATCCTTTTGCATTTTCGTCCTTTGGTTCCTTTTAGCCTTGGTTCCGAATATCTTCCTAAGTCCTCCAGGACTCATGTCACGGTCGCCATGAAATAAGTTTGGTTTTGTTTTGTATTGAAATATGTTTGGTTTTATTTTGTATTGAAATGTGTTTGGAGTTTATTTTATTGGAGCAGCAATGGTGCCGCTCCAACGACCGAAAGGTCTCTGGTTTTTACAATATCCTTTAAGTCTAACTAAGGCTAAGTCTCATAGCTGCGCTGCTCGCAGGCAGCGGCAGAGAGACGGCTACATATCTATATACTTATGTATATTGCTATGCGCTCTCAAGTGTAGGCGCGAGGGGTATGTATGCCGACGCTAGCATTTACCGTGTGTGGGCTAAGCCATAACGATCGGATCATATTTCGGCCACTTAGGAGTTATGACCGGGATTTTGAAATATGTAAACACTGCAACAAAGTCCAATTTCGTTTCTGAAGAGATAAAGTTACCAGAGTTTGGTATTTGCGTTAAAGTCATATTGTCTGCTCAATCTTTGTTTATTGCATGTTCTTACATTCCACCATCTTCCGAGCCGCCTACATACTGGCATCACTTGTCGGCTATACAGTCTGTTTCCAATCTTATGTCCGATATTGACCTTCTTGTAGTTCTTGGTGACTTTAATTTACCAGAACTCAATTGGTTAAATACTGAAAATGTATCTTTCTTATCTCTTTTCACCCATCATGATTTCACGGCGGGCATCTTTGTCTTGTCCCTAGGCCAGATCAACCATGTTAGAAATTCGTTAGGTCGGCTTCTCGACTTATGTTTTGTATCTGATCCAGATGGTACCACACTTTCCAGAGCTTTGTCCCTCTCAACCCCTGAAGGTCCATACCACCCTACGATTGAAGTTTCAATTGTGTTTTGCCTGGAATGAGGCGAACAGTAGAAACAAAGATTTTAGGATGGTTTTAAAGACACTCCGGTCTCTTTACTATGCAAAACAAATTTTGCCGGCAAAAATAACACCAAAAAAACTTCAAAATCCTGCTAGAGATGGAAAAAAACTCTAGAGATGGCACAGTCGGTGATATCGATTATATTATTAGTATTATTAGATTATATATTAGTATATTATTATTAATTCAGCATGAACATCCCGGCCCCCTTGCAACGCAGTTGCAAACTTGGGCCTTTTGTCAATGGCTGCACGGGACCGACAAAATCCATCCAAAGGCGGAATTTTGGGCGACAGGGGATCCTCGTTGACCAGCAATGAATCCCGAACGGATGATGTGAGGATACACTTCGGCCCCTAATACCAAGAATATGGTACTCGGCCTAAACCAGCGCTCATCCGCCAGGGCGAGGTTTGCGAAGGCTTCGTATGCCGTCGGATCGATTTCCCGTGCAGGCGATCTCTGCTGTAGCTGGGAATCAACGTGGAAGATGACTTCCTCGTCCAACGGCCCCCTGATCGACTGGAGCCTCGCTGTGCACACACCATCGGTCCCGACGCTTGTGACGGAGAGGCCCAAGGACCTTGCCAAGGATGCACTGATCCGACTGGTAGGACAGCAAGGGTCGATCAAGGCCTTCAATTCGAACTTCTTGACTCCGGTGTTGATAACCACCTCAGCCGTAGGCAAGACACTCGTGGCCTTATGTTGCAGGAGGGTAGACAGCGTGGTGGTATAGGCGCCACGCTGATCCTCCTGAAGCGCAGCAGGAGAACTAGGCCTGGCGGAGCTCAACGGCTCAACCCCTAGGTCCGAATCCGACCGCCCCAGCGGATGGCGGTGATGGGATCTGGATGGTGACCGCATACGGGAGGAGCGGGAACGTTGAAGTGAGCGTCTTCGACGGCCCCCTTCATTGTGCAGATGCAGAAGCGTGTGGTGGTCCCTTTGGCAAAGTCGACACTTTCCCGCACTGCGGCAAGAGCGCCCGGAATGCTCATGGGCTAAGCAATTGCTGCAGTACTTATTGATAAGTACTGCTCGCAGGCGTTTCTCGGCCGTCAGCTTGAGGAATTGCTGGCACTTCCGCAGTGCATGAACTCCTCTGCACACTCGGCACCGATAGGAAGCGGTTCCTGGCGGCGGATAGTTTGGCTTCTGGGCCTTCGGATGCGGTGCCATTTTCTCTGTATGATAAGGAAAGAGAAGTAGAATTAGTGGTATCCAAAAACATATGACTAGACGTGAACATGGACAAACGAACATTGAAGAAGCATAGCGTAGGAGTTACTTTAGGAGTGGAAGAAGTATTAATTTCGCGATCGGCCGACGTATTACGCCTCTTGACGTAAGAACATCCACCACTCGGACCTTGTCGTCAGCACCTGGGCAAACCTTCTGAATTCGGCCGAGGCGCCATTCGTTCGTGGGCAGGTTGTCTTCCTTTATGATAACCATGTCATCGACCTGGAGATTCGTAGTTGGTGACTGCCACTTATTCCGTTTGTGGAGCTCCTTTAGGTATTCTTCCTTCCATCGGACACAAAATTGTTGATGAAGGTCCTTTAAACGTTGCCACCGGTTGATGATGGATACTGTGTTAGCTTTAATTTCTGGTTCGGCCAGAGCTAGCAGTGGGCCACCGATCAAAAAATGCCCGGGAGTCAAGGCTAATAAGTCAGTAGGATCCTCTGACATTGGAGAAATGGGCCGTGAATTGAGACACGCCTCGATTTTTATTAATAATGTCGAAAGTTCTTCAAACGTATATTTGACTGAGGAAGCAGACTTGTAGAAATGCGCCTTAAAGCTCTTCACTCCTGCTTCCCACAGTCCTCCCATATGTGGCGCACTTGGCGGATTGAAGTACCAGGATAGGTTTTGGTGGCTGTAGTGTGCAGTGACCATCTCTCTCGTTGCTTGTAGGAAATCCCGCGTGATAATGGCTGAGGCACCCACAAATGTCTTACCGTTGTCTGAATATAATTTCTGTGGGCAGCCTCTTCTACCAGCCAAGCGCGCAAAAGCCGCCAGGAATTTCTCACTCGTCAAGTCTGACGTAGCTTCAAGGTGGATTGCCTTTGTGCTGAAGCAGACAAATACACACACGTAGCCCTTTGTGATAAGGCACGCACGGCCTGTATAATTTTTAATTTCAAAGGGACCGGCAAAATCTACGCCAGTGTGTGTAAACGGACGTGAGAAAGTGGCCCGTTCCGCGGGCAGCTCCCCCATGAGTTGGGTCTGCAACCGCTTTCGGTAGATCATGCACACCTTGCATGCACTAATAGTAGCTTTTAGCAAAGTTTTAAGCTTTGGAATCCAATACTTGGATCGAATGAGTCGCATTAGGAGCTGACTCTCACCATGCAAGGATATGCGGTGAGTAAATCGAACCAGTAGACGGGCCCATGGACTGGAATATGGTATTATATTCGGATGTCTCTCATCGTAGGAAAGCGTGTCGGACGCAACAAGCCTGCCCGATGCTCGCAGTACCCCTCTGTGGTCTAAGAAGGGATTCAGGTTCTTGAGAGGGCTGGATGATGGGATCTGTTGCTTTTTTAACAAGCAACTGTATTCTTTTGGATACCCTTGCCGTTGGGTCAGAACATGAAGACACTCTTGTGCCTCTCGGATTTCGGCGGTACTGATTTCAGTTGGCAAGACCGTAGATGGTACCTTGCAACGCCTTAGGAACCGCAGGACATAAACGGTCACCCGGAGGGCACGACTTAGGTCTGAAAAACGATCTATGTAATCCTCCGATGGTGGCAACTTAGCCAAGTTGCATTTGATAGGACGCTGCTCAAGTTCTGTCTCAGATACGGATTCTATTGGAGTAGGCCATTGCTCCTTAGGAAGCTGTAGCCATTGTGGGCCATTCCACCACAAGTTACTTGAGGCGAGATCCTGTGGAGCCACGCCTCTACTAGCCAAGTCAGCTGGATTGAATTCAGACCGCACGTGAGACCACTTCCCAGCATCTACGGACTGTGTAATCTTGGCAATTCTGTTTGCCACAAAACATGTCCAGGTACATGGCGGTTTGCTTAACCATGCTAGCACTATCGTGGAGTCCGTCCAGTAGAATGTGTCGAAGTCATCAGGAGGGAGTTGTGGAACAACCGATTGGAATAACTCAGCCAGAAGAACTGCACCGCATAATTCAAGGCGTGGTATGGACATGGTCTTTACTGGAGCCACGCGAGTTTTAGCGGTCAAAAGAGAAATAGAAACCTCCTGAGCGTGTTCAATTCGGACATAGATTGCGGCTCCATATGCTTGCTGCGATGCATTCCAGAAGCCGTGATATTGAACTTTGGATTGCGGACCAAATTTCACCCATCTCGGAATTCGGATTTGGTTTATAGTAGGATAGCTCATAAGAAATTCGTTCCATTTTCCCATGAGCTCAGCAGGGAGTGGATCGTCCCAACCCAGCTATAGCCTTCGCTTCTCCCTCTGTTAAAATGGAATAACTTTTCCACCGGCGTCAACCTCGGATTGTTGACATAGATAGCAGTGAAAAGGTCGCGGAACGTTGGCCACCGTAAGTAATCCCCCCTGAAAACTTCAGTGTCACAGGGCGGAAGTCGGCATCCGCTAGACATGGACAGTTGGGCAGTACTTCATGCCCTTGTAAGAGTTGGAACGGACATTCTTTCGATAACCTCTGTTAGCTGGGCTACACAGCGTTCATAAACGGAATAGCAGTAGTCATACTTGGCTTCTATTGCCTGCCACTCACCACTGCTGGAGGCTTCCTGCTGGAGAACTTGGGAACATTTGTCGTACTCGCTCTCAATCGTCTCCCAAAGTTTCTTTACGTGGTCACGGCGGACCCCAAGGGCGTATTGAGTGGACTCAGAAGTCGATGGTTCATTGATCTTGGCCTCGAAATGGCTTAGTTTATCGCACACGGAAATGAACGTCGCAAGAGCCATTGTGGTTGCAGAAACTGTATTCCGAGTGACGGATCGGGTTCCTATTGGGGTTCGTGAGATGCTCTGCGGTTTTGGTAGCGTTGGCGTCAGGGACTCGCTCTTGGATCTGGTATTCGCAGATCTTGCTAACGGATGCGAAGGAGGAACTGGAGATGAGGATGTACTCCTTCTTATAATTTTGACGGGTGCAAAACCTTTTGGTTTTGTCTCTCGTCCAGAGGACATAATATGGGAGCCTGCTACATATCTATATACTTATGTATATTGCTATGCGCTCTCAAGTGTAGGCGCGAGGGGTATGTATATGCTGTCCGTTCGTTGCAATTATGCCGACGCTAGCATTTACCGTGTGTGGGCTAAGCCATAACGATCGGATCATATTTCGGCCACTTAGGAGTTATGACCGGGATTTTGAAATATGTAAACACTGCAACAAAGTGCTACAGTGTGTACCCTTTAAGTATTTTCGTCAGTCTTATTACTACAGTCTTAATTTCTATTGACTCCAATTTCGTTTCTGAAGAGATAAAGTTACCAGAGTTTGGTATTTGCGTTAAAGTCATATTGTCTGCTCAATCTTTGTTTATTGCATGTTCTTACATTCCACCATCTTCCGAGCCGCCTACATACTGGCATCACTTGTCGGCTATACAGTCTGTTTCCAATCTTATGTCCGATATTAACCTTCTTGTAGTTCTTGGTGACTTTAATTTACCAGAACTCAATTGGTTAAATACTGAAAATGTATCTTTCTTATCTCTTTTCACCCATCGTGATTTCACGGCGGGCATCTTTGTCTTGTCCCTAGGCCAGATCAACCATGTTAGAAATTCGTTAGGTCGGCTTTTCGACTTATGTTTTGTATCTGATCCAGATGGTACCACACTTTCCAGAGCTTTGTCCCTCTCAACCCCTGAAGGTCCATACCACCCTACGCTTGAAGTTTCAATTGAAACCATTTCTTGTGCCAATCAGCGTATTAAAGAAGATTTGTTGTTTTCGTAAGGCTGATTTTCGTAAACTTAATTTGTTAATCGATACTTTTAACTGCTCCGATATTCTGGCATGCACAGATATAAATATCATCCTAGATCAATTTTATTTGACATTAAATACATTCTTTGACTTAAGTGTGCCGTGGAAATATCCGTCCGCTACAAAAAATTCTCCTAAAAGGTGCCTAACAAAATTAAACAGATAAAGACAGACTTTTAAATAAATATAAAAGGACCTGTAGCAGCATAGATTTTTCAAGATTCTTAATAGCTCGGCTAAATTTCACCGTGCATAACGCCGAACGTTATAAAAATTATATTCGCCGCTGTCAGATTCAGTTCACTCAGAATCCAAGGCAGTTTTATAACTTTGTAAATACGAACATGTATCTTTTCCTTCCCTACCTACGTATAAAAATTTATTAGCGACTTCAGATCAGGCCATTGCCAATTTATTCGCAAAATTTTTCCAAACAACTTATTTACCTCCTAACACTTCAGATCAGCCATACGCTTACAACATTCAACCAACTAATAGTATATTTGTTCCATTTCTTTCTGAAAACAATTTATTATTGGATCTTCAAAAGGTAAAACCAGTTTATTCGACAGGCCCCGTCGGAGTACCAGGCTGTGTGCTAAAATACTGTGCTAGGGCTCTGTGCAAACCTCTTCAAAAACTTTTCAACTTATCTTTGGAATTTTCGATTTTCCCCTTTAAATGGAAGGAATCTTTCATAATTCCTCTGCACAAAAAGGTGAAAAAATCCGATGCTGCTAACTACAGAGGCATCTCAAAATTGTCAGCGATTCCAAAGTTATTCGAAAAATTAATAACTCCTCATTTGCAACACCTATGCTCATCAATAATTTCTCCATGTCAGCATGGTTTCATTAAGCGTCGTTCAACCACCACTAATTTATTGGAGTTGACATCCTTTGTCTTAGATGGCTTCCAAAAGGGACTTCAAACTGATGTTATTTACACAGACTTTAGTAAAGCATTTGATTCAGTTACTCACTCACTCTTGTTGAGTAAACTAAATCTTTTGGGATTCTCAACTGACCTCATTACGTGGATATCCAGCTATTTAAGTGAAAGAACACAGAGAGTCTTATTACCTCCCGTTTACTGAGGACTGCCTTTGGAGTAATAACGGATGGGACGAAGAAAAATTCATCTTTATTTGCCTGCCAACGAATCCCGAGAGTTTTGGCAGTGCTCTGATCATCTAGCTCTAAGAAACCCTCTCTTAGCAAGTGATCTTTAGGAATGTCCTTGAGAATGCACTTGGAGTTGGACGTCCACTTGCGCAACGGAAATCCTGCGCTCCTGAGCGCCGCACGTAGCTGTTCAATAGCTACACCAGCAGATTGCTTTGTGTGCGCCCCAGCTAGTACGTCATCTACGTACATAGAAGTAGAAATAATTTCACTTGCCAATGGAAAAGTCGTTCTCACATCTTTCGCCAACTGCTGCAATACTCTTATTGCAAGGAACGGAGCACAATTTACTCCAAATGTGACTGTTTTGAGTTCATAATCACAGATTTGGTCATTTGCATCACGAAACAGGATTCTTTGGAATGGAGTGTGCTCTGGAGCAACGAGAATTTGCCGGTACATTTTCGTAATGTCGGCATTGAAAACGAAGCGAAAGAACCGCCAGCGTAAGACCTGCAAAGTCAAATCGGACTGTAACACAGGCCCTGGATGAAGGATATCATTCAGGCTCTTTCCATTGGAAGTAGGGCAGGAAGCATTGAATACTACACGAACCTTGGTAGTAGTGCTATCTGGCTTAAAAACGGCGTGATGAGGCAAGTAGAAATTCTTCCCACTGGAGTCTGGAACGATTGGAGACATATGCCGCTGGTCTAAGTAATCCCTGATTACTGCTTCATATTCTTCTTGAAGAGTTGGATTTTTTCTCAAACGGCTTTCGTTCTTGAGGAATTGAGCCAATGCTATGGATCTTGAATGCCCTAGATCAATCCGATCACAACTTCGGAATGGTAGGGTGACGACATATCTCCCAGTGTCATCTCTCCTTGTTGTTTGCACAAAGTTCTTCTCACAGAAAGAATCGGATTCTTTTACCGGCTTCCCTGGAAGATCCTCCACCTCCCAAAACTTTGTGAGAAGTTTCTCGAGTTTAGCTTCAGAGCTTATCGAACCTTTGTGGAAAAGTTCGAAATGGATTTTGGCACGGCCTTGGAGACTGGCCCACTCAGGATCCAGCCAAATACTGTTTCCTGACCTAACAGAGTGCCACAAATCTTTGTCCTCGAGCCACTCAGAAGAATAGACGGAAGAATATCCGCCCCAATCAGCAAATCAATTTTTGAGCTCTCGAAAAACGAAGGATCAGCCCATGTAAAACTGGGAAGGTCCTTTAACTGCTCCTTTGGTATGGAGTTTGAAGGCAACTTTCCGGATAGAAGTGGCACGACAAATGCTTCTGCCTCGATGTGTAGTCTAGGTTTTATTGGCGACCCAATTTGAAAATGGCACATCTTAGTTGATTGGGCAGCCACTGCTTGATTTAAGCCGGAAACTCTAGCTTGTACGGATTGGTACGGAAGCTTCAAAATCCTAAAGAGACGCTCCGAGATAAACGTAGCCTCAGACCCGGAGTCAAGTAAGACCCTCGCAGTATATGTCACTCCTAAGTGACAGACATTTATCATTGCCGTACTTAACAGCACACCTTGTGTGGCTGCTGCTAGATAACTTTGCACATTGGTAGGCGTAGTGGACTGTATAGTTGAAGTAGTAGGATTATTATTGGACTGAATTGTAGCCAACTGAGGAAGGTCAGCTCTGTGCAGGAGCGTATTGTGGCGCCCTTTACACGTGAAACAATTGTGCTTACTGGTACACTCTTTAAGTTGGTGTCCCCCAGCGAAACAGTTTAAACACAATTTCTTTCTCCTTATATATGCGGATCGTTCACTGACGGGCATTTGGAGAAACCGAGGACATACCCGCACTGGGTGATTCTCTTTTGCGCAAAGGTCACAGTTTTTGGGGCCTTGCGTCACGTTGGTCTCAAAGGAGTTGATCCTTTTTGAGCCTGTGTTTTTTGAAGGCGGTTGGGAGTTAACCATCTTAATGCTGGAGCTGGGTTTAACATCCTCTATGGCGTCCAGGGTGCGATATCGTTCACTGAGAAACGAGTTCATTTCATGCCATGCGAGTATCTCGCACTTATTGGACAAGGATTGTTCCCACAAAGAAAGGGTCAATTTCGGAAGCTTTGAGGAGCAGAGAAATACGAGAAGACAATCCCAATTATCGATTGAAATTTTGGAGTGTTCTAACGCCGTGAGACAGCCTTGGATGGTACTTTGCAGCTCCTTTAAAGCTGCACCGGACTCCACAACCACTACGGGAAGATTGAACAGGATTTTTAATTGGCTGTTGACAAGAAGACGCTTGTTTTCAAAACGGTCACAAAGCGCGGTCCAAGCCGATTCAAAACCGTCATGCGTGAGTGGAGATTTTGCTACTATAGCCTTCGCTTCTCCCTCTGTTTTGGCATTTAAATGGAAGAACTTTTCCACCGGCGTCAACCTCGGATTGTTGACATAGATAGCAGTGAAAAGGTCGCGGAACGTTGGCCACCGTAAGTAATCCCCCCTGAAAACTTCAGTGTCACAGGGCGGAAGTCGGCATCCGCTAGACATGGACAGTTGGGCAGTACTTGATGCCCTTGTAAGAGTTGGAACGGACATTCTTTCGATAACCTCTGTTAGCTGGGCTACACAGCGTTCATAAACGGAATAGCAGTAGTCATACTTGGCTTCTATTACCTGCCACTCACCACTGCTGGAGGCTTCCTGCTGGAGAACTTGGGAACATTTGTCGTACTCGCTCTCAATCGTCTCCCAAAGTTTCTTTACGTGGTCACGGCGGACCCCAAGGGCGTATTGAGTGGACTCAGAAGTCGATGGTTCATTGATCTTGGCCTCGAAATGGCTTAGTTTATCGCACACGGAAATGAACGTCGCAAGAGCCATTGTGGTTGCAGAAACTGTATTCCGAGTGACGGATCGGGTTCCTATTGGGGTTCGTGAGATGCTCTGCGGTTTTGGTAGCGTTGGCGTCAGGGACTCGCTCTTGGATCTGGTATTCGCAGATCTTGCTAACGGATGCGAAGGAGGAACTGGAGATGAGGATGTACTCCTTCTTATAATTTTGACGGGTGCAAAACCTTTTGGTTTTGTCTCTCGTCCAGAGGACATAATATGGGAGCCTGCTACATATCTATATACTTATGTATATTGCTATGCGCTCTCAAGTGTAGGCGCGAGGGGTATGTATATGCTGTCCGTTCGTTGCAATCATGCCGACCCTAGCATTTACCGTGTGTGGGCTAAGCCATAACGATCGGATCATATTTCGGCCACTTAGGAGTTATGACCGGGATTTTGAAATATGTAAACACTGCAACAAAGTGCTACAGTGTGTACCCTTTAAGTATTTTCGTCAGTCTTATTACTACAGTCTTAATTTCTATTGACTCCAATTTCGTTTCTGAAGAGATAAAGTTACCAGAGTTTGGTATTTGCGTTAAAGTCATATTGTCTGCTCAATCTTTGTTTATTGCATGTTCTTACATTCCACCATCTTCCGAGCCGCCTACATACTGGCATCACTTGTCGGCTATACAGTCTGTTTCCAATCTTATGTCCGATATTAACCTTCTTGTAGTTCTTGGTGACTTTAATTTACCAGAACTCAATTGGTTAAATACTGAAAATGTATCTTTCTTATCTCTTTTCACCCATCATGATTTCACGGCGGGCATCTTTGTCTTGTCCCTAGGCCAGATCAACCATGTTAGAAATTCGTTAGGTCGGCTTTTCGACTTATGTTTTGTATCTGATCCAGATGGTACCACACTTTCCAGAGCTTTGTCCCTCTCAACCCCTGAAGGTCCATACCACCCTACGCTTGAAGTTTCAATTGAAACCATTTCTTGTGCCAATCAGCGTATTAAAGAAGATTTGTTGTTTTCGTAAGGCTGATTTTCGTAAACTTAATTTGTTAATCGATACTTTTAACTGCTCCGATATTCTGGCATGCACAGATATAAATATCATCCTAGATCAATTTTATTTGACATTAAATACATTCTTTGACTTAAGTGTGCCGTGGAAATATCCGTCCGCTACAAATAATTCTCCTAAAAGGTGCCTAACAAAATTAAACAGATAAAGACAGACTTTTAAATAAATATAAAAGAACCTGTAGCAGCATAGATTTCTCAAGATACTTAATAGCTCGGCTAAATTTCTCCGTGCATAACGCCGAATGTTATAAAAATTATATTCGCCGCTGTCGGATTCAGTTCACTCAGGATCCAAAGCAGTTTTATAACTTTGTAAACACGAAGCGTAAACATGTATCTTTTCCCTCCCTACTCACGTATCAAAATTTATCAGCGACTTCGCATCAGGCCATTGCGGATTTATTCGCAAAATTTTTCCAAACAACTTATTTACCTCCTAACACTTCAGATCAGCCATACGCTTACAACATTCAACCAACTAATAGTATATTTGTTCCATTTCTTTCTGAAAACAATATACTATTGGATCTTCAAAAGGTAAAATCAGTTTATTCGCCAGGCCCCGACGGAGTACCAGCCTGTGTGCTAAAATACTGTGCTAGGGCTCTGTGCAAACCTCTTCAAAAACTATTTAACTTATCTTTAGAATCTTCGATTTTCCCCTTTAAATGGAAGGATCTTTCATAATTCCTCTGCACAAAAAGGGGAAAAAATCCGATGCTGCCAACTACAGAGGCATCTCAAAATTGTCAGCGATTCCAAAGTTATTCGAAAAATTAATAACTCCTCATTTGCAACACCTATGCTCATCAATAATTTCTCCATTTCAGCATGGTTTCATTAAGCGTCGCTCAACCATCACTAATTTATTGGAGTTGACATCCTTTGTTTTAGATGGCTTCCAAAAGGGACTTCAAACTGATGTTATTTACACAGACTTTAGTAAAGCATTTGATTCAGTTAATCACTCACTCTTGTTGAGTAAACTAAATCTTTTGGGATTCTCAACTGACCTCATTACGTGGATATCCAGCTATTTAAGTGAAAGAACACAGAGAGTCTTATTTAAAAATCAATACTCCCGCTTAGTCTGTGCCACATCTGCATTCCCGCAGCGTGCTGAAAAGTTACTATCCAGCGTCTGGTGGGTCAAAGCTTCTACTCGATAGATGAAATTATCGATGGTCATACCGTCGGGATGTCCGCTAAAACGAATTTTCCAACTACTCAGGATCTGTCCCACTTTCTCTGGTCTATATCCAAAGTTGGGATCAGCATGTTGCCTCACGCCATTTCCTAAATAGTCGCCCTGATCCCGGGTCTCCCCTTCATTGTCGTAGATCCCACTCGGCTGCTCGTAGCATCCTGTTCTCTCTTCTCCTTCCCTCTCTGATTGCGCCCTTTGGTGGAACAGTCTGTCCATTTGCGCTGACAGTTGTTCCAACAGCGTCGCCTGCATTGCGCTGATTGATTGGGACACAATCGAACTCAATTCCGCTGTGCTTCCTGCCGACTCTGCTAGAGAGCTCGTTCAGCTGGTCCCACAGGGTGAATCTGCTCTGCGAGTCAGCTGACTCGTGCTCGAGCCAGTCATATCACCGGCCGCCTATGCTTTCTCGAAACACACTACTTTGCACGTCGGACATGACAACTTCGATTTAGCGTGTGTTGTTATACACGCTTTGTGGAACTCGTGTCCGCACTTGGTCCTGGCTCTGCCGGTTGCCATTTCTTTATTACATAGTGCGCAGACGGGCACCTTGACAAGTGTCACTGCCCCCTTCTCTGCCTCTGCTGGGTTCATCCTTTTTTTTCTATCTTGTTTAACCTGACAAAATACTCGCTTTTCAAAAACCGAAACTCTAAAACTGAATTTCGCCTTCGTTTTTAGTCTGCCAACCGCCATTGTACGCTGCCTAACGTTCTTCTTCTTTCGCCATTGCTTCTCTCCTAGTTCCGTTCTGGAAACCGCTCTTAACAAAACTACCCTTTCCCGCTCTTTGTCGCCCATCCTGCTTGTTGGGCCAAGCAGCCACCAAAAAATGCATTTAAATTAATCATAAAATGCTTAGCTGCAGCTGTTGTTATCAGCATATATTCTTCTTAGTTTTGTCTCCCAGTTTCGAATGCGCTTTATTGTTATTTGTAGCGTATGCTCTTTGGGAAGCTTTGGCCGGCATTCTGCGCAAGCTCTTGGCTGCACTTGTTATTAGGCATTGTTTTGGACCAGCCGCGGAATTTGTTTTGGGGTTAAATTGACCCATAATAAATTGATTTGTAAAATTGAACCTGGTCTATTAATTCGGCCGCTATCAAAACGCTGATAGCTCAACATTGGTGACCCCGACGTGATCGCGCTCTAATTGATTTGTGATCATTAAAGTGCTTAAAGGAAACCTTGTAAAGGAAAACTTGTTGCTGTTGTTTCCATTGCATTGCACCTTGCACAAAAACAAATTGCATAATGGAGTCTGGAGATGTAGCTAGTGCCTCGGTTCCTGCAAGCAGGGAAAGGCTTTTGCGGCGAAGAGCAGAGGTGACCTACCAGGAGATGGAAGCCCTGCATAATAAGGTCAAGGCTGCAGTTCAGAAGGAAGATTTGACCATCATGGTACTGGAGCCGTTGGAAATTGCGTTGCGCAAGAAATTTACCACACTCCAGGATGAGTTAGAGCGATTGAGCTCTGTTGAAGTTGGGAGTGAATTATGCTGGAAGTTCTCCCAGCTTGCCGCTGATGTGCGCTTTGACATTCAGGTGGGAATGGCAAAGCACTCCATGAGGGTACCTGCACACTCCACTCGTCTCGACGGCACCAATGGTCCCACTGCTTCGTCCATAGCAGAACCAACCATAGCGGTGGTGAAGGTGCAGGATGGTCTGTTGGAAAATCGTCGCTCATGCAGTCAGGATTACCCGCTGGACCGCGACATCCAATCGGGTTCTCGGGATTTGAAGTTGGAACAAACCTTGAACAACGATCACGATAGCCAGGACGTGGGCCATTGCGTCTCATCAGTGCCCCTGCTATCCACCGCTCCCCCCGTGGTCGCTATTTCAACGTCGCATCTGGCAGTTGTCTGCGATGGATTTTCTGAAGCTGCTATACTTAATCCCTCATCTGGCCCGGGATTTGGATTATTGTCACCGTTGCCGATTAAGTCAGCGCCCAGGTCTGACTCCATTCTGGACTCTAGCCTGCACCCTTCCAATGGGGGGAGGTCGCCCGCATCGCTGCTGCCGCCATCTGCAGCTGCCAAGGTGGCTGCTGCTCCAGCCGTGAAGGCTCCCGATCCTGCAATCGAAAGGTGCGCCTACGCGCAATTTCGGAAAGAAGTTTCCTTCCACTTTCGCCACTCTATTGACGCCTGGCTCGAGCGCTCTCTGGATCTGGATGGACACGGCAGCCTGCAACTGAGAATTATGGACCTTGAGATCATCAGCAATAGTATGTGATGAAGCTGTCCCATGCCCCTAAGGATTTTTTGTTGAAAGATGGAATTCAACGGGGGGAGGATGTTGGGACTTGTGCCAGCATCAAAAATCATAATTATTGCAATTTAATTCTCCCAGTGTAACTAGCCGCAGCGGTCCACTAATTGCCCGTTATCAGCTGTATTATATTCTTTGTTTCTCCCAGATTCGCATGCGCTTTGTTGTACTTTTGTAGCGCATGCACTTTGGGAGCTTTGTTGGAGCTTCTGCGCAAGCTCTTAGGTTTTATTACTTGCAATTCGGCATTGTTTTGGACCGACCGCGGAATTTGTTTTGGGGTTAAATTGACCCATAATAAATTGATTTGTAAAATTGAACCTGGTCTATTAATTCGGCCGCTATCAAAACGCTAATAGCTCAACAAAGAGAAACCCTTCAAAACAGAGTACCACAGAGCACAACTCACTCGGAAAATCAAATTAAAGTTATAAACCAAAAACTAATATCGACACAAAATATTTCCAAGCCTCTGCCAAAACTACCACAGGTCTGCCCGACCGACTGCCCCGGACCTCTCAACTCTGCAGCATACAATTGCACATGCGTAAAGCCGAAGAATAATGCGAAGACCAACCCAAAACAGTAGCAGCAAATAGCAAGCGTAGGAGGCACGACCGCCACCTGCGCCCTTGAGGGAGCGTCAGCGTAGCCAAACCGTAGCCAAGCTACGCAAAAAACTTTTTTGTATTTTCTGATATTTTTGTCGTGTGATATTTTTATGTACTGATTAGATTTATAGAATAAATAAGTAAAAGAAAAATCATTTTTGTATAAATGTTGTAAATTATTGTTGTAAATCATTTTTCGCCTTCATTTACTCCCGTTTCTCCTTCATTTACCTCCATTTCGTCATGCCTGCTAAACGAAAACATGCCAAAGGAACTTCGTTCCTCACGCGTGTCCCTAGACACACACTGTATTTATTTAATTAACAAAGTTTTTTTTTTAAATTTTAACGTAAACTTAAGGTATTTTAAACAGTTGTAGAACAAATGTGGCTCATATTTTAGTAACAAAAATCTTAAGGATTGCATAGAAAAAAATAGTGCAAGCAGACAACCAGAGGAACTATCCAGAGGAAAACTTACGACTTGAAAATTTGCACCCATTCTTCTTTTGTTTGCAGGCAGTATCGGCCGGAAATTAATCGGAAATGCCATAACTTTAGTGTTTTTTTAGCTAGAATGATAAGACTTTCTACGGCTTTCTACATTTTGGGCAATAATATTATATATATAGGGATCGGCCGACTATATCTTATAGCTATCATATAACTGCTATTTTTGCTAAAAAAATGCTATAACTTGCTATTTTTAGAGATGGTTGGGGCTGTTTCCAACATTTTTATTGGAAAATTGATTCAGTGATGAAGTTCTAATAAGTTTATACGATCCGAAATATATATAATAATATAAGCTGTTATTTAACTGCAAGGGTATATAAACTTCGGCTCCGCCCGAAGTTAGCTTTCCTTTCTTGTTTAGATTAATTTTTGTGCATCTGGAAAATAATATTTAGCTTTAAAATCATCATATGTCTTTTTAATATCTTGATGTATAGTTTTCTCATGAATATTAATTACTCTCTTATATATCATCAGTCATCATCAGTATAGAAATATTACTGATGATTTCATTAATTTTGTTCCCAAATTAAAAAAAAAAAAGGCAGGCTCATTTGAAATGGAGATGGGTTCAGGTCGTATGGGTTCAGGTCGTATGGGTTCAGGTCGTATGGGTTAAAACGTTGCTCAATGTTGTTAGCGAATGCTTCAGTTTTCACTAGTACGGCACCAACCACCTGAAGGATTTCTTATAGCAGATTTAGGAGTAGGCTAAGTCTTATACCGTTTTGTCACATCGAGTAGTTAGAAGTAGATAGAAATTAGTAGGCATAATTACCAGCATCAGCAGTTCATTCAAATGTTTTTTCGAAATCAGGAAATCTAAGGATTGGATCATTAGTTATTAGAGTTTCTAATTTTTCAAATGCTTCAACGTAACTAACATCTCTAATATTTATTTTGGGACCTTTTTTAAGGCCCTGGGTCATTGGTTTTTTTTGCGAATTCTCTAACAAACTTTTGGTAAAATCTACAAAGACCTATAAATATTTTAATTTGTTTAGGAGTACTTTGATTTGAAAACCGTGAATAGCTTGAATTCTATTTGGGTTTGCTTTAATTCCTTCAGTAATGGCGTATAAATTCTGTATCTCTTTTCTTGAATTCGCATTTGACGAATTTGGGTTTAAGATTTGATTGTCTTAATCGTACAAAGACTTTTTGAAGGGATTGAATATGTTCCTGTTAGGAGGTTAAAAATATTATAATATCATCTAGATATACTAGGCAATGAGTTCCTATTATATCATGAAGATTATCAGGAATATTATTCATACATCGCTGGAATGTAGCGGGTGCAATCTTTAGACCGAAAGGCATTCTAATATATTCATAATGTCCTTTCTTGGTAAAGAATGCTGTTTTTTGTATTGATCTTGGGTCCATTTCAATTTAATGGAAACCCTTTGCTAGACCAAAGTTGTAAAATATTGACATTTCCATAGTTTGTCTAATATTTCATCCCTATTGGGTATCGGAAACTTATCATCAATGGTTATTTCCTTAAGTCGTCTGCAATCAATAGCCATACGAATTTTTGGAATATCCGAAGCATCCATTTTCTTGGGTACTATTACTAAAGAACTACAATAAGGAGATTAAGATTTGCAATGCCTTGTTTAACCATATCTGCTTTTTTGGTTTTCTACTTCATTATCATAAATTATGATTATGGTTCATAAATATAAGGATAAGTATAAATCTTCTATAAATGGGATCTTCATATTTATTTAATTTGTTTGATTTAATTTGTGAAGGTCAAATTGTCACCTTCATGATACTGAATATCAAAATATTTGATATAATGCTTAAATGTGTTATTCATCTTCTAACATGTTTGTATAATTTGTGTTCTGTTATTTTATTGTATTGACCATAAAATAAAAATTCGTAACCATTTAATTTTACTGTATTCTTTCCAAAATCTATTTGGTCTGATGCAAGATTTAGAATATTTCGTCTTAATAGAAAATCATAATGATTTGAAAATTGTTTTATGAAAAATTTTTAAGATCTAAATAATTTTGGAATTACAAATTCAATGGAATTATTTAAAGAGGCTGAATTTCCTACTGTTTGAACTTTAATATCATTTTCTTTAAATTGATATTTTAAAACGTTTTCATTTATTGAACTTCCATTTATTATTCTGGAACCATGCATGGTCTATGTCGGGTCAAGCAGCCCCCGGAAAGAAGTTTGGCCGGCAATAACTTATTGAATTCGTGACGTCACTTTCTTTTATATTTATGTTCGCGTCGTCCGCTCTATTCTCGTCGCCCGCTCTCGTGCATTCGATCGGCCACCTGCATCTGCCGTCATGCGCTCCGCAGCATCAAGCGCGCAAGCATGAGCCGCGCTCCCGCGTCATTATTCTAATTCGGTCTTCAACCCTACTCAGTCACATATGTAAATATATCATTTGTAGAAACGCCAAAACAATTGAATAAATTGTATCAATATCTATAAATCGAACTGTGCTTGTTTTTATTAAAGGCAATATTTAGAAAACAAAAATAAAGCTGCCTAAAACGCTCAGTAACTAAACATTTGATGAACACGTCGGGGTTTGTGCTTAGATTTTGTGCTTAAAATTTGTTAAATTATTTTCCGTGGAAAATTTGAGATGCGCGGCTGTCCGAGCTGGATGTTTCAAAACTCAGGTTGACGCGATCTGCGCCTGAGGGAGGTACGACTCATCCTGGACCAGGAGATTATGCGGCGCTCCAGTTTGTTGCTGGTACTGCTGCTACCAATTTTGATGCGTCGTTCGGCAGATCTTTCCAGGCTTTGACGCCACTCCCACTTTTAGTGGAGGTTATGCAGAGTGGCTCGAATTTCGGTCACTATTCTCGACCATGGTGGACACAAACCCATTCAAAAGTCGGGTGGAGAAGTTTTAACGGTTACGGTCCTGCCTTCGTGAATCTGCCTTGGAGACTGTTCGATCGTTGGAGCGGACAAAAATTATGACGTCGCATTGGAGCTGCTAAACAAAAGGTTTAGAAATCGCAGGCTTATTTTTCAAGCTCATGTTAATGAGATAATGCATCTGAGGGCTGTAGAATCCGCATCGGTGACGAGGCTTCGTGAGCTTTCGGATAATTTTAATTCGCATATGCAAGCCCTGTCAAGCATGGGCACAACGAAGCAGATTGCTAGCTGCATCATAGTCCAAGTGCTGTTGCAGAAGTTTGATGATGCCACGCTGTCTAAGTGGAAGGAAATGCAAGCTGACTCCGATTCCTTGGATTCCATTCCAACGTGGGAGTCCATCGCCAGTTTTCTTGAACAAAGATCGGCATCTTTGGAGACTTTGGAGAGCATGGATGTGCCGACGACATCACATGCACCAAACTTCGCGGTAGGACGACGTAGACCCTTTCATCCAGGTAACTCTGCATTTGTGATCACAAACTCTTCCGCATGCATGATCTGTGATGGCCATTCTCACGTGATAAACTCCTGCCCAAGGTTTTTAAACTAGTCGCCTGAGGATCGTTTAGACGAAGTTAGGCGATTGGATTTACGCCGTAAGTGCTGTAACGTGCAACGTTTGTAGGGGCAGTGGAAGGATCTGCGCTCGCGGGCACGCTGAAAGGGTCCGGCTCTAGCTCGTCGGCTTAGGGGGTGGAGGTCTTGCTGGGACAGATCCTTCGCGAGTTGCAACGTAGGATAATAGTAATTTATCTGTATAAGAGAGTGTGCGTGCTGCGACAGAGAGATATATGTAATCTCCGCTAGAGATCAGAACCGGTATTCTCAATCATTAAGTTCGGGAAAAGTTAAATGAACAGGACAGAAATTGTTTCGAGAGAATCATTGAAGGAGCACTGCTGTTGGTGTCTCCTTATTTTCCCCAACCCTACCTTGGCCACAGGCAAAAGAGTGACACTCTGGTGGCCCCTTTACCCCCGCTACACCCGAAGAATCATCTGCGAAGTTCGTCTGTTAAATTTAAAGTAACATTTTATTTATAATATTTTCATTCAAAGTCCTTGATTAACCTAACTAAAGTAATCATAATGTTTTTACAAAGTACAATGAAACGAACAGTGAG
The DNA here is from genome assembly GCF_017639315.1 of Drosophila ananassae. NCBI lineage: Eukaryota > Metazoa > Arthropoda > Insecta > Diptera > Drosophilidae > Drosophila > Drosophila ananassae. Next base: position 189,310 of record NW_025319038.1, read on the forward strand.
GTGGCATCGCTGGAGATATTAGATGAGAGAAAGGGTTGCACGCGGTGTCCGGCCGATCTCGTCGGCTAATGGGCGGGTTCTGAAACACCCCCTCCTCTCCCCTTGATGCTGCCTCGGGAATCATAAACTATTTCGATAAAGATGCGTGCGCGACCTCATGAACCGCTCCTTAAAATAACCTAATAATTCAATATCTATTCCTTCTTAGTACGCTTAACAATATCTTATCGTTAAAGATTTGCGAACTTAAATGTATATTCAATTCGATAGGATTTGCGAACGAGCGCTCTATTTCATTGTATAAGATTTTAATTGCCAAAAGAGCTCCACTACAAAGTCCGTGTACGGAAGTGGGCCATGTTCGATTTTCATTCCCTTTTTATCTCTGTTCAATGCAGCAAGGTGGTTAAGTGTCTAACTGGTGAAGTCTCTTGGGCCGGAACTCGGAAAACGTGGAAAAATATTGATCGGAGAATTCCGCATCACTTCAGCTGGCTTGGCATAGATTGAAGATTACTCCCTTCCTTATATCCGCGACGAGTCGTTGAAGCGCTTCCACTACTCGAGGCTGGAAAAGAAAATATGCAATTCGGGAGGACTCTTGCCTAACCCGTTAACAATGCCAAAAACGATGCCAGCAGTGCTCTAGCTTAAAATCTCCGGACACTACTTCCTCTTCTCCGCTTTCGGCACCGTTAGGCCATCAGTCGGACGAGTCTCTCCGCTCCCTTGACCAACAGAGCGCTTCTTGGAAGCGCCGCAAGCGCCCTGTCCCTGCTTCCTGTCCTATGACCGCCGGCTAATCCACGGCTATTCCTCCGAACAACGCCTCCAAAAGCGCCGCAAGCGCTCCGTTTTCGCTTCCGCTCCTATAGGATTTTTTACGGCGATTCCTTCGAACGACGGGGTGCTCCTTGAAAGCGCTGTCAGCACTTTGTCCTTTTCTTCACGCCTCGCTGCCACTAGGGATCTAGCTTGTACCCCTCTTGAACTTCTCGATGCTTTTCCTTGCTCGGCCGATCTCTCTTGTTCCGTGGTTAAAACACCAAAAGAACGCTGCTACCCCGCGGTTTTCTAACCTACGCTTTAAGCTTGTTGCCAGATCGACAACGCCCTCCACGAAATGCTAAATAGGGTCCTACTATGCGATAGGGTTGCCACGTAGGCTGGTTCACCGCACCCCCCCGGGTTGCCACCCCGGTCGACCTATCGCCGACGTTACAACAAGAAGAGAAAAATGACTAATCCTAAAGAAAATCCTCTTAACTTATTTATTTATTTAGTTTGATTAATAATTTTTTTTTCTTTTAATAACTTAGGCTGCATGTGTATTTATAGATTGGGAAAATATATTTATTCGATTTTTTTTTTTTTTTTGGTTTCTTTGTTTTGTTTTCAATCTAAGGTTTTAAGAAGGGTGAGAAAAGAGAAAACTAATTAAGAAGGGTTACTAAGAAAAGAGACTAACTAAGAAAACTAAAATTCAAAAATAAAATTTAAAATTTGCGCATGGCTGATAACACGGTGCGACAGTGAAAAAACACTTGTGAAACGAGATAGTGTAGGTTGTTAATATTGTCTCATTAATACTGAATAAAACGAGACAAATTTCATCAAAAAATAATACAAATTGTTGAAGTTATAACGCTTTTCCCAAAAAAAGTCAATAAATCCATGGGAGCACTATAAGAAGAAGAGCACGCTAGGTTGAATTGACTTTTTTTGGGAAAAGCGTTATAACTTCACCAATTTTCATTATTTTTTTATGTAATTTGTCTCGTTTTATTCAGAATGAATGAGACAACATTGATATGTATCAAAAATGGCCGAATTTTTGTAAGTTGTACCGAAAAACTGGCATCGAAATCCGAAAAACACGAATAAAAGTCGAAAACTTCAGTTTCAGGTGTAACAATTTTGTCCTTTTTGTTCAACAAAATCGAAGATATAGTTTTTTTTCAAAAGCTACAACATTTAACTATTGAAAACACCGAAAATTTTGAAATCGGTTGAAAAAAACGCGTTCAGGAATTTTTAAGCGCAAAAAAATCCCAAAAAACGGTTTTTTTTAAATAAATAAAAATTGGAGGGTTCCAAAAATATAAAAAAAATATTTTTGAGTTCTCTTCGACCAGATTAACAACCTACACTATCTCGTTTCCCAAGTGTATTTCGTTTTTTTTTTGTCGCACAGTGTAATCTTCAATTAAATATTTTTCTTCTGCAATATTTTCATTCACTATGGAAAATTTCTGTCACTTACTTACTTTCTCCTCAGCGAAAAGGTCGACCCCTTGGCGTTGCACAGTGGTCGGGCTTGTATGGAACCGCGGCCATAAATACTTCTAGGTGTGCTATCGCTATGAAACTTTCACCACAAATCTAGAAAAGTATTATAAATATATTATAAAAAAAATTTACCAGATCGTACCACTATATCCTATAGCTTCCATATAACTGATTGATCGGAAATGCCGTAACTTTGGTGTTTTTAAAGTTAGAGGATTGAGACTTTCCACACATGGTATATTTGACCAAAATATCTTATGTATAAAATTTCATAAGGATCGGCCGACTATATCCTATAGCTGCCATATAAATAATTGATCGGAAAAGTCGTAACTTTGGTGTTTTTTAAGTTAGAGAGTTGGGACTCTCCACAGATGTTATATTTGGTCAAAATATCTAATCTACAAAATTTCATAAGGATCGGGTGACTATATCCTATAGCTGGTATGGTGCCGCGCCAAAAATATTTCTAGTGGCGATATCGCAATGAAATTTTTTCCAAAAATCTATAAAAGTATTCTAAACACACTGTAAAAAAATCGTATCGTATAGCTTCCATACAAACCAATGGCGCGATTTTTCATAAAATTATTTTTTTTCCAACACTAAAATTAAATATTTGACCTTTAAATACAAGCATTAAATTGTAATCCCTAAGAAGTTTTACGTAACTATTAAGTTGAGGGAAGTCTTACTATTAAAAAAACAAACTAAATATTGATGTTTACTTATATTTGTATAAAGAAAGAGTTATAAGACTTCATCAACATAAAATTCTGTAAGCCCTCTTCGCTGCACCATACATTAAAAGCATATAAACGTGAGAAAACACACTTATAAGAAGAACTTAATAAAGTTTAAAGCAATGGAATAAACAAAAAATAACTCAAAACTATTATATGCAAATCCATTAATAAACACAAACTCAAAAGACGAAGGACAAAGCAACAGAACAACAACCCCACAAGCGAAAATAAATTTTTGTAGTGCAAAACTGACCCTTAAAAAGTTAAGAGGGTGTTAGAATTTTCACGATTGTAAGCACATCTGCAAATTTCTGCAAAAAAAATTTACACATTTATTACCTTTAGAGCCAGACGAACACATTAGTATATAACTTAATTATGGCATTTCGTGGCATCACAACTAAAACTTTAACTAAACATGAAAAAGACGTTCAAAAAATAGACAAAAAACATGTATTTTTTCAAATTAATATAACAAGAACAGTTTAACATGTACGATTTTTTATAATATCTCAAATTTTAGAAAATACCTTAAACTTCAAAATCCATTACAAATATTTTAAATTTGGATACGTAATAAATGATCTGACCACTTCAAAGTTCGGTTTTGTTATGAAAAATTCGCGATGCGCGCAATCTGCGCTGTGAAAATAAACACCTTCACTCAACTTCAATTCTATTTTTAAGAAGAACGTTTAATTTTCCGGACAAACCTAGTAAGCCACAAAGAAGTTTGGACAATTTAGAAGCGATTTGTTTACTTTTCCTATATTTTTGTTGTTATGACTTTTTTTATTTTTGGCCTATGAGCGCAACCACTGTGCGTTGGTGGCTGTAGATGTAGATTATCGCTTAAAAAATTTTTTTATATTTTATTTAGAAATTTTCCATATTTATTTTATTTGATTTTTATTTTTGTTTACACAGAAGAGATTAGAGTGCCTTATTAATTTCGTTATTCAATTTTTGGAATCTAAAGTTTTTCTTTTAAATTAAGAATCGTGTTTTTTTTTTTTCTCACTCTAAGCTCTTTTTCACTTTCGACTTTCTCTTTGCTTAATCAAAACGAAAAAAAAAATTTTTTTTTTTTTAATCACATTTCATTTTTAGCAATCAGAAACTTCACTTGTTGCACACTCTTCATTTCCGGCACACCTTCTTCTGAACTTTTCAACATTCTTCCTTTTCCCTTCTTCGTTAGGGCTCTTGATCTCAATGGAACAAATAAAAAAAAATAGGAAAACTCACTTATCTCACTTAATAATGATAATAACTTAAATTTTTATTAAATATTTTGCTTGATTTTGTTTTCTTCCTAAATTTTCGCTTTTCTTTTCTTTAAACTCCACATTTCTTCAATTTTCATTTTCAGTGTGATCCACTTAATGATAGCGTTAACTTAAACTTCTAAAAATTTTCAATTCTCTTTTTTTTCACACATTTGTTCCAACATTAACTGTTTCAATTTTTCAATTCTTTACGGATCTTTCATGATTTCGGCTTTTGTCTTTTCACCACGTGGTCTCTTTTCACGTTTTCACTGTTTCTTCTGTCACAAAACTTTATTCGCTTCCAGATTTTTCTGTTTCTGCTTTGCGTGGAACACGTGTGGATTCTGCCGTCCTCCTTAGTCCGAGCTCCTCAACGGTTTTTCTCAATTCGCTTCTCTCCGTTGTTCCTCCTTCTATCTCTGGGCTCGGCGATCCCACGTTGACGCCTCTCTCTCTCGCTCTCCCGCTCTCCAGTGACGAGGCCCGCTTTTCCAAGATGTTCCCCACGAGAGGTTCTCTTCGGGGTTGCGGGAAAACGTTGGCCCCGTACGACGGGTTCTTTGCTCTCCTGGCCAAGTTTCCGGCGTCGCTCTGGTCCGGCACGGTGACCACGTGTTCCTAGGCCACTTCTGTTGCTGTTGCAGGTTAGCCCCTTGCACTCACAGCTTGTCAACGATCCTGCGGTCCCGATTGGCAGTTTTCTTTTCGGCTTTTCCGAGCCCGATACCGCAATTGTACGACCGCGTGCCAGATATAACCCGCGTGGAAACGGAAAAAAAGAAGAGTTTTATTTTTTTTTTGTGGATCTCTCTTCGCCCGACCGACTTGTCGTAAGTCCAAAATTGAAAAGACCGGCTGCATTCTCCCGCGCCATTTCCTACCCTTTCTTAGAAAGACCAGCCTAGATAACTTCTCGATCAGCTGGCCGATGATTCGTCTAAGTGGTAACTTTTGGAAAGATGGGATATTTTTTTGTTTATTTATCGCCGGTTAAGTTCAAATATTATTCTTTGTTTTTTTGTTTTTGTTTTTCTTTTTTTCTTTATGCATCCGTAGCTCCAGGCCTTGGATCTGGGCACCTATCTCGGCAATGCAATGCGCCAAGCTGCCGTGCGTGTGGATTCAGACATCATAGTCTGCTGCATTTTGGTGGCAATTCGCGACACTGTCTGGTTCAGCGACCGCCGCCGCCAATTCTCTCGTCGCTAAGGATCGTTTTGGTGATGTGGTGTTACTAGCCACTGCCAATATTCAGTTTAGGAACCGCTCCGGAGATCTACTGCCCTGCCGAGCGCTGCTCGATTCTGGCTCGCAGGTGCATCTAGTCACTTCAAGGCTGGCGGACCAGCTGCAGCTGCGGAAGATAAGGACTCCGGTGACTGTATCTGGTATAGGAGGCGCAGGGTTCTCTACAGATGGATTTTCTGTGCAAGTCAGCTTGCAATCCCAATGCTCTGACTACTCTGCGCAATTAACCGCGATCGTAGCTTCCAACATCACTGACCTTCAGCCCAATTTTGTATTGGACGCCAGCTCTTGGAAAATTCCCGCCATGAGAAAATGAGGAGAGCTAGCTGATCCTCATTTTCACCAGCCTCAGACAGTTGATTTGCTAATTGGAGCTGGATTATTTTACGAGCTGCTTTGTGTGGGGCAAATTCATCTGTCTCCTGGTTTGCCCTCCATCCAAAAAACTCGGCTCGGTTGGATTGTTTGTGGAGGCGGAGGCCCTGACGATGGTAAGGTCCTCATGGCAGCTGAGCAATCAGAGTTGCTCGTCCAGCCTCAGACGGAGACAGTGAAGGTGGAGTCTCATCACAGTTTTGTTTCCAAGCCAAAGAATAAGCGGCTTCGCCAAGTGCTCAGCGAGAAGGAGAAATATCACAGGCACCGTCGTCACTTCGAGCAGCGCATGGAGAAGCGTCTGGTCGGGATCTGCACCGTGGTGGCTAGTGTGATATGTTACCCAGTGTGGATGTGAAGCGGCTCTTGGACTTTGGCACCGAAATGGCTACCGAGATGCCATCGCTCAGCTGCAGTGACAGCGAGGATGAAGACGACGGTGACGGAGTGTGTCGGGTGCGCTGCAGAGGACGGCGTCCGGAGCTACAAGGCGGGCAATCAACAAATTGTGCCTGCTGCCCCTTCATGAGGCTGTTGAAAGCTTGTATGTCGGGTCAAGCAGCCGCCGGAAAGAAGTTTGGCCGGAAATAATTTATTGAATTCGTGACGTCACTTTCTTGTATATTTATGTTCGCGTCGCCCGCTCTCGTGCATTCGATCGGCCTCCTGCATCTGCCGTCATGCGCTAGCGTTTGTCTCGCTCTCTCGCAGGATCTCTCGGTCGTTCCGTAGCATCAAGCGTTGAGTCGCGCTCCCACGTCATTATTCTAATTCGGTCGTCAACCCTACTCAGACACATATGTACATACATATATCATTTGTAGAAACGCCAAAACAATTAAATAAATTATATCAATATCTATAAATCGAACTGTGTTTGTTTTTATTAAAGGCAATATTTAGAAAACAAAAATAAAGCTACCGAAAATGCTCAGTAACTAAACAATCTAATATAAATTTTGAATTTTATTGCTGTTGCGTTTCTTCCGTGGCTTGTGAAAACTTCTACAAATTTTCAACTTTTTCCATTGGTACTGATCTATGCTGCTGATCTGATTCAGAGGGACAAGCTCGTTTTTGTGGAACGTGTCTTGCTGCAGCTGATTTGGATGCTTGTTCAGATTCAAAATTAATGTTTTTTGTTTTTATTTACTTTTAATTTTATTTTTTGTCTGTATTATGATAATTATATTTTATTTCTTTATTTCAAATTATGACTAATGGCCGAGTCCAATCGTAATTTATTTGTATACCCTTGAAGAGGGTGTTATAATTTTGGTCAAAAGTGTGCAACGCAGTGAATATAATTGGACGATTGGTTTTTTAAGCTAGAAAAATAGGACTTTCTATGGATTTTGGGCAATCTAATCGGATCTGCCAAATTTCAAAAGAGTCGGCCGACTATATTCTATAGCTGCCATATACCTAATGGATCGGAAATGGCACAACCTTGCTGCTTTTAAAGATGACTGGGGCTGTTTCCAACATTTTTATTAGAAAGTTGGTGTTGCAGCCCAGGATGTGTTAATGTCAGAAAAACAAGTTTCAATAGCACGCTTTTAAGTTATTTAATGTATATTTAATCGAAATTACTGGAGCTTTACAAAATCTTGTTCGTTGGTTTATCTGTGACGACTGTGACGATATCATCTCTAGATGATATTTTTTAAGTATTTGTGTTGGCAAGTATTTGTACCGCCCGTAAATTATTTGTTAGTTTCTCTGTTGTTGTGTTGACGCTAACATTCTACCCCCACAAACGCCTGCAGGGGTTTATCCGTTCTTCACGTCCAACACTGCTATTTTGGTTGCTGGCCGCACCATAGTTCCATAGTGGGTCTTCACTGTAGCCGAGCGTACTTGTCCATCCTTAGCTGTGGCTACTGCGATTATACGTCCTTTCGGCCAAAGGATCCTGGGAAGGCTCTCATCCGCGAGTATATCAACATCTCCGATGGTTATTGGTGGCCACTTTGGGAACCACTATGAGCGACGAGTAATTATGGGAATATACTTCTTGACCCATCGATTCCAAAAAAGATCTGCTACCTCATTTGCATGTATCAGGGTGGCCTTGTATCCGAGTCCTTGGTGACAATTGGCTTGTACCCGTCTGCAGATCCTAACAAAAAATGATTTTGGAGTGAGGGCTTCATAATCTTTTGCGTCTAAGGATACGAATGTTAGAGGACGGGAGTTGATCACGTACTCAGCATTCATCAAGGCGTATCTTAGGCTTTCGTTGTTAAAACTGTAATTAGGAGAAATGCTTTTCATTATAGTTTTGATTGATCGAATTAAGCGCTCCCACGCTCCTCCCATGTGTGGAGCGCCTAGAGGATTGAAATTCCATTTAATCTCGTCTTACTTGATGGTTAGGTTATGGAGGTCTACATTTTTCAGCTCTTCCTTTACAACTTTCTCAGTTGCCTTGAAATTTGTTCCATTATCCGAATATATTTCTTTTGGTGTTCATTACGACACATTACGCATGAGCTTGTATCGAGGCTATGCGCTATCTCTATATGTACAGTGCGTATAGTAAGGCACGTAAATATCACGCCCCACCTCTCTCCTTGTGTCGTCCTACGTTGAAGGCAATGGGACCAAAGAAGGCCGCTCAGGTATAAGTGAATGGTCTTTGAAAGCTGGCGATCCTGGATGCAGGCAATGGGGCCATCTGCGGCGCTATCGGAGCTGCTGTTCACATTTCTGGCACTCTTTACGAACGGACTTGTGTACCACGCGTAACTGGGGTATAAAGAACTCTTTATTCGTCTAAAATAATATCGGTTACTTTCAAACTTAACATATTATGTTCACTAATCTGCGACATATGTATGATCACATGGCGTGAGAATCGATGTATAGTCACAAACGTCTTTCGACGATCGGTTACACTCAAAAATCGTTTCAAATGGAACTTAGATGCAGTTATACAACTATGCAAACACTAATATATACACATTAACAAATTGATTAATGTATGCATTTTTTTAATTTGCAAGCGCGCGTGAGTCATTTTTAAGCGCCAGGTTCGCCGCACCTAAAAACGGCGCTGGCTCTCGTGAAAGTGCTTGACGAGGAGATGTGATCCAGGTGGCGTTTTGAAAGTACTATTTGGTCATCGTTCGGGTGTATAATTTGTGACTTCATTGGGTGCGAATTATGCCCCAATCGTCTAGGTAGATGTTTAACCCAATAAGCGCGCTGGTCATTTGGATGTTGTTGTTTCTTTGGAGAGAATTAAATTTGTCCTTGAATGCTTTTCTTTGGGATGAAGCATTCATAAAGTATGTTCTTTCCTTGGATAATTTTTTCATCTGACAACGTTTTGGTGATAATTTCTCCTCGACATTTTGCTATCAGGTTTTTTACATACATGCTGAACGTCGCTGTGGCACGATAAAGGCGTTTTCAGTTTGAGAACGGTTCATTGAACGGTCAATCTTAAGTTTAAGCTGAACTAAAGTGTATACTCTGGTTAATAGAACTACCCTTTGGAGCTTGTTATTATTTTTTTTCAGTGGCAGACTTGGTTGATGATTTGGCCACTGGTCTTTGGGCCTTTTCAGGAATGCCAGTCCAATGCTCCACGTTTGGATTGGCGATAACTTTCGAAGCCATATCCACGACGTTTTCATGTGTAGAAATCTAGCGCCACTGTGCAGCGCTCGTTGTTTCCATAATCTCACCAATTCTATGCATCACGAAAGCATGAAACATCCGTGGATCCATTGTTAACCATGACGGTCTTGGAGTCTGTCCAAAAGGTGCATTCGCCAATGTTCAAGTTCCGTGTGAATTGTGTTCTATGAGCCAGGCGGACGCCGGTTACGGCGGCAAGCAGTTCCATTCGTGGTATCGAGAGCGGTTTCAAGGGAGCGACTTTACTTTTGGCAATGACTAGATTTGTCGTGATGACAGATCCTTTGATCACGCGAAGGTAGCACACAGTTGCATATCCGTATTCGCTCGCATCGACAAAGGTATGTAGTTTGACGCTATAGGCGGTATGAAACAATGGTGAGTAATGTCGTGGAATATGTACGGACCTAGCTTGTAATAGTATTTTTAGCCATTTTGTCCAGCAACTCTGTAAAGGTTCCAGTAAGTCGTCGTCCCATCCAGCCCCTGATCGCCATGTATCTTGTAGAAGAATTTTAAGTCCAATAGTATAACTGGAAAAAATTCCTAAGGGGTCATAAATTTACATCAGAACCTGCAGTGCTTCCATTTTAGTGGGGCTTGCCGTCTCACTTAGTACGTTCCTTTTTAGCTTTGCGAATCTGAAAACGTATTCAAATGAATCACATGTTGGATCCCAAAACATACCCAAGACTATCTCAACGTCTCCTAAGTCATTTGTAGGCTGCGTTGTGGTTGATTCTCCATTTAATGGGTTTAAGACTTCGGGTGAATTGGGAGTCCAGTTTCTGATGTGGAAACCCCCAACTGAATGTATTTGTTTGATCGCCTTCGACACTTTAATAGCTTCCTTTTCGTCGTTTACACTGTCTATAAAATCGTCGACGTAATGAGCTTGGGTGATGGCTTCATAGGCTCTTGGATACTGCATCTTGTAGTCCTCCGCATTTTTGTCCCTAACGTAATGAGCTATACAAGGAGCGCAAGATATCCCGAACGTCATTGCTCTCATTACGTATCCCTTTGGGCTTTGCGTTTGATCGTCGATCCACAGGAAATGCTGTACATGGATTTCACTTTCCTTTATACTTATCTGATGGAACATTTCTGCTTCGCAGACCGCTATCTTGCTGACTCTGAATGCCATCAAAACGTCGAACAGTGGATGTAAAAGATCCGGACCAGTAAGCATGAAGTCATTTAAGGAGGCGCCATGAGATTTAGCTTCTGCATCCCGAACCAGTCGAATCTTATTGGGTTTGTTGGGGTTATGAGCTATGAAAATTGGAAGGCACCAGATATGATTGTGATAACTTCCTCATTTTTTAACTCGATGGCGTATCCTTTTTCAAGCAGATTGATGACTTGCTCCTGAATTTTTACTCGTAAATCTGGTTCTCTCTCAATTTTAGTTTTCAGAGTATACATTTTAATCGGAACGATACGAAAATATTGTACTCCTTCGAGTGGATTAGTTCGGTACGATGAGACGATTTTAGGATTCGCACGGTCTTTGTGCAGCAGAGGGTGGTGTCTTGATTCGCATCCGCCGATCCCACAAAGCTTAATTGAAAAACACATTCGACCATGGATCTTCAAGCATTTGAAGCAAAGCCTGTATTCCCTAACCATTTCCTGTTTCTTTTCATAAGGGAGCTTTTGTAATGCCTCGCATTCAGTGATAGGATGGAGTGTACTGTTGCGGGCGTTGCAATGGGTGGCTTTTTTTTACGAAGCGTTGTACGTTGGTGCATTGTACTCTGAGCTCTCTTGGGCATCCATGTTATCCATATCGGTAGATCGGGTTACAGTATTTGACGTGCTGACAGATGGGTATTTGTAGGCCCGAAGGATGATGTGATTAGTGCGGCTCCACCTTGCTGAGCTTGTATATTGTACTTTTGTGCGATTTAGCATTGATCGGCCTGTCGCGTTTCCTCTAGTATTTGTAGCATTAGAGTATTATTTTGTATCAAAATATTTTCATTGGCACGTTCAGATTGTAAAGAAATCGGAAGTTGCTTGTCCTGAAGAAGGTACATCCTTTTGTATTCTGGGTGTTCTCGTCTCGAACACAGCCAAAGTTCTACCACGTCATGCAAATTTCACAATGCACCCATATAATGACTTTGTCGGTACTACTTTTTTTGCATACACTGCATTCTGTTTGGTTGTATTCACGGGATATCATGATTGTTTTATCTTCTTGCTTCTTGCCTCTTTTCTGTTTTCTGTCTGCCTGTTTTCAGCCTCATTAGATAAGATATAACTGAGCTGGATTTTTTTGTTCGCGTTAATTACGCAGCAATTTGTTGGTATGTTTTTTAGGTATACTTCGTTTTTTAGCGGTGACTACTCGCATAATTTCGACGTCTGTATGTATGTGGTCCGAAAATGCAGCGGAACTTCTTCGTTTATGTATGAATAGATCACACACCGAGATTTTTAGTTTTTTAAGATTTTTAAAGAAATGAGTTGTAGCCCAGGATGTGTTAATTTCAGAAAAACCAGTTTTAATATCACGCGTTTAAGTTATTTAATGTTTATTTAATCAAAATTACAGGAGCTTAACAAAATCGCGTTCGTTGGTTTTTTCCTTCTTCTGCGACTGTGACGATTAGAGATGCTATTTTTGAAGTATTTGTGTTGGCAAGTATTTGTACCGCCCGTAAATTATTCATTAGTTTCTCTGTTGTTGTGTTGACGCTAACAATTGGTTTGATGTTGAAACTTTCATTATAAAATAAGCCGCTATCTAACTGCAGGGGTATATCAACTTCAGCTCCGCCCGAAGTTAGCTTTCCTTTCTTGTTTTATTTAAATTTAAATTTCATATAACTATGGCTTTTATAGGTGACAGCCATGCTAGCAGCATAAATGGTACAGCATAGGTATCAGAATTACCGTTATCAGAATAACCGGCTTCTGGTAAAATCCACTCTTTTCACCTTGTTTGCTCATCCCAAAGCTACAATACTGCTCATATAGCAATACAAAACCAGCATAAAGCCCTCAGCAATGTCGGACAATCCTGGATCGTAAGCTCTCCAAAAGAATGGCTAACACATTAGGATTCAAAGTGGTACCTTCCGCATCAGCTCCCAAACCCAAACCAGACAAGATCATCCAGAAGCGAATGAGTTAAAAAAAAATTTCGAAATGTAGTTTATCGTCAAAGAGAAAATAGACGGAACTATAAGATTCAAAAATTTCCCAGCAACCAAAGACCAAAAGGCGAAGAAAAGAAAGCATATTTATTTACAGTCGACAGGCCTTCTTTACAGTCGACACTTCTCTGCAAGCTGCTCCGACATTCCAGGATCACCAGCAGGATACCAGGGTAACGCCCACGGATGAATATATTTACTTTTTATTGTATTTTTCTACATTATTCTACATTTTTTTCACATATTTATTTATCGGTGAATCTACTTCGAATTCTTATATTTAATGTACACTTTTTATTATAAATACATATATTTGAAAAGCCATTTTTATCTTAAAGACCACAGAATTCCAAGGATAAATTATTAAAATAATAGGAAGGAAGGAGCTATACAGATGAATGTAAAAAAATATTTTATTATTATATACTAAATGTTAATAAAAGTTCTGTGTAATATGAAACAATTTATCGACTGAAATTTAATTTTAAATCATCCGCAAAATCGTAACAAAGTATTTTTAAAATAGACTGAGATTTAAACACCACTATGTCGTGTCGTAGCTTATTAATAAGGCACCATCTACAGGTTCTAGGCAACTAGGACAAGTAAGACTTCTCAATAACCAGTCATCTATGCAGTTAACATGATAAATGTGCATGCAAGGAAGATAACGCACAGCTTCTCCAACACTTAATTCAGCCATGCAAATTACACACTCTCGTGACTTTTTTGAGCATCCATCATATGTTCCTATAGGCAAATGTTGCATTAAACCAATCCGCTTAGCAATCTTCACCTGACCATCTTCATAAAGTTGGTGGGCTGTTGATGTTGTATTATTAATTGAAACGGATGCTGTTGGATAGAATATTTGTGGGTCATGGCCATCAAGCTTAAAAAAATAATTATTAAAAATGGAATTAATAAAACATAAAGAGGTAAAATATCGGTGACAAATCCGCATGCCACACGCAAAATATCTGATATCAATTATGGTGACAACAAATTCAATATAGGTCAAAAAAATACTTATATAAAGTATATATGTATATACCAAAAATTAAATATATTCTTGATCAGCATCAACAGCCGAGTCAATATAGCCGTACGTATATATATATATACGTATGAACACGTGAATCTCAAAGACTAGAAAAAGAGTTGTTCGTTGGTTTCCGAGAAATCAACGATTTCTGGATTTATAAGACAATAGCCTTCAGCTTTTGAACGACTCTCCCAAGCGTAAACAATCCGCTACTCCTAAGCGTAAAAATCCGGATGTTGCGGCTCCAGAGATCGCTGGAAAACTAATCCACCCGCCGCTCATTTTCCACCTCAATAACAGAAACGGTTAAAAAAATTCGGCTCCCGAATTTTCCGTTAATGAGAAAAATCTTCCGCTTTATCCTCCATGGTATCACTCCAAGTGATACCACGAAATCTTTTAGAACCCTTAGAGTCTACTCAACAGGGTAACCCACAGTCTGGACCCCCTGTATGGACTAATGCCGCGGTCACCAAAACTCTTATAGGTGATTCCACCTGTAAGACAAATATTTGTCTCCCGGTTTGCCCCAGACATCTCGGAGATGGACATCTCCGCTTATATTATATCTAAGCCAAAGCAAAGACCGTAAGAAGAGTGAAAAATATAAGGAAATAAAACTATTACTACTAAAAGCTCGATGTTTGAGATGATTTGTTTGCCTGGCTTCTGGCCGAAGAAGAGTATCGACCGCGTACAAGAATATCGGCCGAGTATGTTAAAAAAAAAAAAAATGTTGACTTCTATTGGAGTCAAACTCCCATTATCTGCCCAATCTTCGTCTTCTTAAAAAAACTTAAGAGAGTTAGACTAACTAACTAAACTCACTCGTATTCTGATAGTTTTTCATTTACATCACATGTTTTGAAACCTGAAACCAAGTTAAAACAAGAGATATTTAGCTCCGAGATTTTCCAGATAGATACACCACTTTTAGACGAGACCAACCTCTGCAAAGAGGAGAAGGACTCTTAATCTCTATATACTCTATGTATAAATTTCGCTGCTGCAGAGGTGAAGTTGCAAGAGCTTGGTGATTTTAAATTCTGTGTGTTAAAATCATTTTGTCTGCTCAATCATCGTCTGTCACCTGTTCTTATATTCCACCGTCATCCGAACGGCTACCATACTTTCATCACTTGTCTGCTATTCAGTCGGTTTTTTATTTTATGTCTAATAGTGTCTCTCGGTGACTTTAATTTTCTGAACCTCGCTTGGATAGTAAAACTCAGATAGTAAAACTCACTATCTTTAGGTATTTTAAGTCATCATAATGTCACTGCGGGCATGTTTGAAATGTGCCTAGGCCAAATCAACCATATCTGGAATTCTTAAGGGGTTACTATTTTTTATTATTTAAAAGATACATATTTAATAAACAATTTGTGAAATATCCAAAAAAAAAATATCAAAATGGCTGTCATTATCCTGCTTATCAGATGGCGGCTTTGAAAACACAGTTTTGAGAAAAACGCGTTTAAAGTTTGCGCTCTGCCTATGCCTGCCCTCGACCAGCCCGTTCACCTTTTCAAAGCTGTATCTCCGAAAGTATTAGTCGGCTTGAACTTGAAAATTTAGGACAATATTATAGAGATATTATAGCTTTCAATACAATTTTTACTGCGACTTCATGACCTACCGTTACTCCCGAGTACTCGCGAGTCGAAGTTCGACGACAGCGGCAGCAGAACGAACAATCACATTGGAACAATGGATCACATCCTAAACAGAAGCCGCACCGCAAATCAAACGTTAAAACTTTTGAGAAAAACACACAATCCATGGGATCCGAATCAGACCCCGTAATTCCCCCATAAGACCACTCATTGATGAATAAATTGAAAGCAATCCAAACTATACCCTTGCAGAGGGTATTATAATTTTGGTCAAAAGTATGCAACGCCGTGAAGGAGACATCTCCGACCCTATAAAGTACATATATTCTTGATCAGGATCACCTCTTGAGTCGATATAAGCATGTCCGTCGGTCTGTCCATCTGTCTGTCGGTTTCTACGCAAACTAATCTCTCAGTTTTAGAGCTATCGAGTTGAAACTTTGCACACATCCTTCTTTTTCTTGCAGGTAGTACATAAGTCGGAAAAGCTGGGATCGGTCGACTATATCCTATAGCTGCCATATAACTGATTGATCGGAAATGCCATACCTTTCAGTTATATGGCAGCTACAGGATATAGTCGACCGACCCGGCCGTTCCTACTTATACACTACCTACAAAGAAAATAAGAATGTAGGCAAAGTTTCAACTCGATAGCTTTAAAACTGAGAGACTAGTTTGCGTAGAAACTAGATTTCTGCACGAATGCACTGAGTACAACAAGCCTAAGTCACAATTTGCCGTACCAAAACGGTTTCAACATAGTGAATTGCGCATTGGTCAGCCTTGTTTTCGTTGAATCCGAAATGAATGAAATTTAAACCAAAGCGTAATGATAGAATAAATGAATGCAGAGTAAATGTTTCGAGTACTCGGATGAAATTTTGCTGTGTTTTTCGTTTATAGCTCGGATGCAGCAGTATCTACGCATAGAGATATTAAATCCAAACTTTTAAATGGCGAATATATTTTAAATTTTAAAAAGGCAAGAAGTAAAGTTTGGGAAATATTCGTGTTAAGTCATGAACATTTAATATTAAGTTACAAGAACACAAATATACACACAACAAGCACAAAAAATATATAATAAAGAAAATATTAGGTCATAGCCTACACAAAGAACGATGAACGTTAAAGGATCAAAAACTACATAAACAACACACTGAAATACAGCAAAAACTGCTGACAGTACAATTTAAAACAATCGCCAATACAATACAATCCCCACGTCCAATTCAAGTACACGTTCAAGTGAAGTTGCGGCAACAACCTAGCATTGTAACCTTTGCTTAATTTTAATCATTTAAGATTAACAATTCGCAAATATTAAGGAAAAGGATGGTGAGGGCTTAACTGGTGTAGTTGCCTGCATAAAGTGCTACGGTGTACATAAATTTACTGGAAGCACTTCAAACTTAACAAAGCACAAATGCTTCATTATGAACGCCGATCTTGATAATGCTAAGCCCGTCGAAGTAAACTCGAAAACGAAACAAAGGGGCATAGAACTAATAACATAATGAGCCATTAAAAATTATGTTGAGAAACCAGGTGTAAAGGAGGTTGCGGATCTTGTTATAAAATGTAGCAAGATTGTGAAGTACTTGAAAAAGTCAAGTCCTAAGTTCCAACCTAGGAATTGCCTTAAAAAATTGTGGATTTCGAGCTACTTATCAGGGAGAACCCAACGTGTTTTCTTTAAAGATGTTACCTCGCGTTTAGTCCGCGCCACATCGGGGGTGCCCCAAGGAAGCCATCTTGGACCCCTACTTTTTACTCTGTTTATTATCGACTTGGCCCTTGCCTTAACTAATTCACTTGTACTTATGTACGCTGATGCCTTCAGTATAAATTCACTAGCGCCCAGTCTAGACTTCAATCCGATTTGGATAAACTTCAAAATTGGTGTTTAGCAAATAACCTAAAGCTTAATGGATCGAAATGTAAACTTATGTCTTTTTACCGATCTAGTCCTCACCAGGCTATGTACTTTCTCTATGGGAACGCCTTAGAACGATTAACTCAGGTTAACGATCTAGGTGTCCTATTAGATTTGAAACTTAAATTTACCGACCATGTATCTACCATGGTTAATAAAGCAATGGGTGTGCTTGGTTTTATTAAAAGATGGTCAAAAGAATTTAATGACCCGTACATAACTAAAACGTTATATACATCACTGGTCCGTCCGATTCTTGAGTATGGATCGTGTGTCTGGAGTCCTCAATATGGAGTACACCAAGATCACATTGAATTTGTACAAAAAAACATCCTTACTTTTGCGCTTAGGGGACTTAATTGGGATGCAAATCTTTACCTCCCCTCTTATCATAGTAGACTTTTACTAATCAACTTACCATCATTAACAAATCGTAGAACGATGCTGGGTGTCATGTTTCTATATAATCTTATTTATGGAAATATAGACAGCCAGCATTTACTAACACGCTTAAATTTTAACATTCCTAGTAGAAGGACCAGAAACTTTCGTCCTCTGCTCCTCAGCCATTGTAGTTCGACATATGCCCAACACGATCCGTTCAGGGTATTATGTTCGGACTACAATGGTCTCTACCACATCTTGTCACTTTGCCCTACTAACAATCTTAAATCGCTTATATTAACCGCTTTATCTGTGCAACACTCTTCCTCGTAATATCTTTCTCCTAATCCTCGCTTATCTATCTCGGATCTATTCCCGCGATTCGAACGGGAGGTGGGCTGTACGTATGCAGTGGGAACCGCGCAGTGGGAACCGCGCAAAAAGTCTTTGCCCAACTAGGTGGAATACCATTTTCTACTTGTTCAATTGATTTCTCTAGAATTGAAGGAATTAATGTAAATCATTTGAGCTTGAGCATTTAAATTTTACAGAAATATTGCATTGGAGATACAAACGATAAAGACTGTATCGCATATCTGTAGCCCGGTTTGTCCTATCAAATTTCAATAATTATCCTTCCTAATATTTCTAACTACCATAACCAATTTCATTTTTTCACCAACTTATAAACTTGTGAAATGCTCATCGACTGAAAAATTTGAAATTATAGAAGCTTGCAAAACCATTATGGAAATATTTTCGTTAACCTCTGTAAATTCCCCTTAAAGCAGGGATGCTCAGTCCCATTGCTCTCGTTCCTCCTTTGTTGTTGGATTGCTCTGTCATATGAGTAAAACAAAGCCATATACGTGTGCTGATGCCAGCATAGGCAAGGCAAATTACAATACCAACTTTGCATAGCATAACAACATTAAAAAAGGTTTTAAAACTTTTCGGCCTAGTGCAAAGGCATTTTGTTGTCGGATTAGAAATAAAAAAAACTATCGCACATATGTATTTGTGATTTTGTGCATCGGTATTGGATTTTGCTCTATCATAGGCAGTGATTGGGCACCTCTGCCCTGAAGCATGTAATTGACAGCTACATGACCTTAACAGTAAATTATACAGATGATTTTAATTGCCTTGAATGGTGGACCATAAACAAAAATATTTTTCCTTTATTAGCCACCAGATAAGCTAATTGGAATATTGATCATTTGTTTAGCTGCAGCGGCATTCAATCTTCCCTTTTGTCTTCCAGATTCGCATGCACTTTGTTGTAATTTGTAGCGCATGCGCTTTTGGGAGCTTTGGAGGTTCAAGCGCCCGAAGTTCAATCAGTTTAATTGCCCCAGAAACTGAAAACTTTTCGTGATACTATAAAACAAAAAAAAAATAAAGAAAAGCTAACTACGGGCGGAGCCGAATATTGATATACTCTTGCAGGTAAGGTTGTTCCATTTCCGATCGTTCAGTTATATGTCGTCTATAGGATATAGTCGGCCGAACCTTATAAAATTTGTCGAATTATATTGCCCAAAATAGAATCCGTAGAAAGTCCCATCATTCTAGCTTAAAAAACACCAAAGTTATGCCAATTCTGATCGTTCATTTATATGGCAGCTTAGGATATAGTCGGCCGATCCTTATGAAATTTAGCAAATCGGATTATTTTGCCCAAAATAGAATCTGTACCAAGTCCCATCTTTCTAACTTTAAAAGTTATGCCAATTCCGATCGTTCTATGACAGCTATAGGATATAGTCGGTCGATCCTTATGAAATTTTGCAGATAAGATATCTTGGACAAATTTAACATGTATGCAAAGTCCTCTAGCTCGAAAAACACCAAAGTTATGACATTTCCGATCAATTAGTTATATGGAAGCTATAGGATATAGTCGACCGATCTCGGCCGTTCCGACTTATATACTACCTGCAAGGAAAAGAAGTATGTGTGCAAAGTTTCACCTCGATAGCTTTAAAACTGACAGACAAGTTTGTTGGAAGTGTCGTTGGAAGAACGACAGCCTTCCGTCTTGGGAGTCCATGGCCCGATTTTTGGAGCAAAGGTGCCGGACTCTTGAATGCGTCGACTTTTCTTTGGCTGCATATCCACCAACTTACCAAGTGGGCCGAGGTAGATCTTCGAATAACCGATCTTCGTGCATGGTTATTAACGCCCGACCAGCTCTATGCGCCCTGTGTGGGGATTTGGCGCACGCTCTTCCTACTTGTCAAAGCTTCATGGCCTTGCCAATTAGTCAACGGTACGACAAAGTGCGACGGCTGACCCGCTGTTTTGTATGTTTGGAGGATGGTCATTTTGCACGCGATTCAGCTTCCCGTTGCCCAACGTGCAATCGCCGACATCATGCCTTGTTGCACCAGTGCGGCCAGCTGTCCAGCCCAAACTGTTCCTTTTGGTCTGCTTTTGGCATAAAATCAAATTATTTTTAACAAGAAAGGAAAGCTAACTTCGGGCGGAGCCGAAGTTTATATACCCTTGCAGTTGAGTCGCAGTCCGCTAGGTGGCGCCACCCATCTTATATTATTAGATATGTAGCGGATCGTATATAGTTGGCCGATCCTTATGAAACTTGGAAAATCGAATTTTTTTGCCAAAAGAGGAATCCATTGAAACTCCCATCCTTCTAACTTGAAAAACAACGAAGTTATAGCATTTCCGATCAATCAGTTATATGACAGCTATAGGATATAGACGGCCGATCCTGATGACATTTAGCAGATCTTATAAGTTGGCCCAAATTAGAATGCACAGAAAGTCCCATCCTTCTAACTTGAAAAACAACGAAGTTATAGCATTTCCGATCAATCAGTTATATGGCAGCTATAGGATATAGTTGGCCGATCCGAAATTCGACAAATCAGATTGTTTTTCCCAAAATAGAATCTCTACCAAATCCCATCTTTCTAACTTAAAAAACACCAAAGTTATGCCAATTTCGATCGTTCTATGACAGCTATAGGATATAGTCGGCCGATCCTTACGAAATTTTGTACATAAGATATTCTGGTCAAATATAACATGTGCAGAAACTCCCAACCCTCTAACTTAAAAAACACCAAAGTTATGGCATTTCCGATCAATCAGTTATATGGCAGCTATAGGATATAGTCGACCGATCCCGGCCGTTCCGACTTATATACTGCCTGCAAAGGAAAGAAGGGTGTGTGCAAAGTTTCAACTCGATAGCTTTAAAACTGAGAGACTAGTTTGCGTAGAAACAGACAGACGGACAGACGGACCGACGGACCGACGGACAGACGGACAGACGGACAGACGGACATGCTCATATCGACTCAGGAGGTGATCCTGATCAAGAATATATATACTTTATAGGGTCGGAGATGTCTCCTTCACTGCGTTGCACACTTTTGACCAAAATTATAATACCCTCTGCAAGGGTATAAAAATAAAACATATTTTTTGATTTTACCTACCCTAATTAATCAAGAACCGTTATTTAAGATATTTTACTAACAACACTATAGAATAAACGAACAAAGTCAGCTGTTCGATTGACTTTGTTGTGTGCTTAAATTAGTGAAAAATCTTTGCAAACTTTCACTGTTTATTTTGGAAGCAACAAATTGATTTATTATTTCTGATTATGGCAAATCGTAGCAAAGGTATTTATAAATGTATCTTAGATTACATGTTTTGATTATTATGACTTGTTGTCCAACTGTGAACTATTTTATATGTGTATTTTTTTAGCTTAAAACTAACAAGTTTGTTTGTGTTCCGAGGTGTATAACTTAAATATGGCACAAAGTGGCAAAAAGGTAAAAACGGAAAGTTATTACCAAACGTTTCTTCAAAAAAATTACTTATGTCCAGCAACTTATAAGCTTGCACACGCTGCACTTCTCGAAGTTTGCAAGAAAAACAGGCGCTTGGAAGATGCTCTAAGAAGCATACAAACACAACTTTACGGCGAGCAATTTGATGAAACTTTAAGGGGGCATGCGCACTTGTAAATTTCAAAAAATCGAATTTTTTTTTTTTGCATTTTCTTAAAGTATATACATTTAGAAATGTGTCCACAAAATTTTGAAATGATCCGGTGAAAATTCAGTGAGCTACACATGTTGAAAGGGAGGGGCCAGCGGTAAGTGTAATGGTGAGTTGAAACTTTAAACACGTTTTTCTCAAAACTACGTTTTCAAAGTCGGTGACCACTCTTACTCGAAAACTAGTGACCCGATTGTCTTGAAATTTAACATGCTCTTTTATTACATAATAATCTAGTACTTAATCGAAGGATTTTTTTTTTTTATGCAAAACTTTTTTTTTTACAGCTGAAAAACTACAGATTTTTTTGACGAAAAACGATTTTTCAACTTTGAAAGGTCGCCATTTTGTCAAATATTTTTTTTTTTTAATATCCTTCGATTAAGTACTAGATTTACTTTTAATAAATGTAAATCCGTTTCATTTTTTGATTTCAGACTATCCAGTTTTTCACAGTGTTGGTCACCGCAACTCGCCTTTTTCGGATGGACCTCACTTCGACGGGGCATAACTTTGAAACCCCTAAATATTTTCTACTTTTTTTTTTTCCAAATTTAAGTTAAAATAATGTACTTTCACATAATAAAACGATATTTCAAAAAAATTCAATAGTTTACGAGAAAAAAATTCGGAAAAAATGCCTATTTTTTGGCCCTCCAAGTGCGCATGCCCCCTTAAATCAGCAAATATCAACTAAAATTAAATGTTTCATTGGTTATATTAAGGGGGCATGCGCCGTTGGAGGGCCAAAAAATAGGCATATTTTCCGAATTTTTTTCTCGTAAACTATTGCATTTTTTTGAAATATCGTTTTATTATGTGAAAGTACATTATTTTAACTTAAATTTGAAAAAAAAGTTGAAAATATTTAGGGGTTTCAAAGTTATGCCCCGTCGAAGTGAGGTCCGTCCGAAAAAGACGAGTTGCGGTGACCAACACTTTGAAAATCTGGATCGTCTAAAATCAAAAAATGAAACGGATTTACATTTATTAAAAGTTTATCTAGTACTTAATCGAAGGATATTAAAAAAAAAAATATTTGACAAAATGGCGACCTATCAAAGTTGAAAAATTGTTTTTCGTTAAAAAAAGGGGTAGTTTTTCAGCTGTAAAAAAAAAAGTTTTGCCCCTCCCTTTCATGTGTATCTCACTAAATTTTCACCGGATCATTTCAAAAATTTGTGGATACTTTAAGAAAATGAAAAAAAAAAAAATTAGATTTTTTTAAAATTACAAGTGCGCATGCCCCCTTAAAAAACATTTGCTAAAATGCTACCGTATTATTTATATATTGCTTATTTATATTCATGCATATTTAAGCAAATGCTACATTATTTATAAAAAAAAATATAAAAAATTTAAAAAAAACCTATAAGTGGCTTGCAGCACATTTACAAATTTCATTTATTAAAAGGGCCATGTCAAGTGATAAATCTAATCACAAAGGCCAGTTTCTTTATATGCGGCGTGGGGGGTGGATGAAGGCAATGGTCCGATTCAAAAAGCAACAAAAACCGAAATTACAAAATAATCTTAATAGGCGGTTATAGTGTCTCATATTGCGGACTGTCAGTACACTTTTAAAATTTATATTTCGAAATGGAGCATTCTTCACGACGTAGTTCTGGTTGATCCCAACTTCCAAAGACCGCAGGGGTGGACCTGCTAATTGGAGCCAGCCTGTTCGTCAACCTTTTGTCAGTTGGCCAAAATCATTTAGGTCACTACCTCCCAATTGCCCAAAATACACTATTTGGATAGATGGTTTCTGGACGCAATGGACTGACGCGGGAGGCTGGATTGCCCTATGCAGAAGGAGAAGAGGACAAGAATCAACGTTCCGGACCCCCTGCACTCGTTA
Organism: Drosophila ananassae; assembly: GCF_017639315.1. Taxonomy (NCBI): domain Eukaryota; kingdom Metazoa; phylum Arthropoda; class Insecta; order Diptera; family Drosophilidae; genus Drosophila; species Drosophila ananassae. The sequence continues at coordinate 212,940 of NW_025319038.1, forward strand.
GGAGAACTCGATTCCCGCATTGGTCTATTGGGGGGAGCAATGCATGGTAAAAGGTTTGGAAGAAGTTGGTGTACCTTGTTCGCCCTGCACGAGTTCTTAATCTTCTTAATAAAACTACGCAACCCGTGGAATAATCCATTATAAGATGTGTTTGCTGCCCTTCCAGAATTGTTATTAAAGGCCTACCCTTCAATAGGGGGGAGGATGTTGGGCTAAGCAGCCACCAGATAAGCTAATTAGAATATTGATCATTTGTTTAGCTGCAGCGGCATTTAATCTTTTATTTTGTCTCCCAGATTCGCATTCACTTTGTTGTCATTTGTAGCACATGCGCTTTTGGGAGCTTTGGAAGAGCTTCTGCGCCAAAGCTGTTCTTCTTCTTGCATATTTTTGGAGTTTTTATTGACAGGCCGCTATTTTGTTTTATTGCGCGGAATTAGCTCTCAATAAATTGAATGTATAAATTGAACCTCGTCTTATTAATTCGGCCGCTATCAAAACGCTGATAGCTTAATATATATAATAATTAATCCATGTCTTTCTCTTGTTCTATGTCTTGTTCTGAAAAGCAAACAAAAACGAAAAAACAAACACACAATAAATTTGACGACCCCAATCGGCCGATATTTGAGGAAAATATTCAATGTTTAAATCGGCCCACAAATGATGGCTCACCCTTTACATTACGGTGTTTTCCACAATGAATGATTATTCCATAGAGACGTAAGAATATTCCACTTTATAATTTTACTTGCCACCCCCCACCAACTTATGTTGCAGTATTAGTAACTGCGACACCAAAACATTTTAAAGTTATCCCACCATCGAAACATTTATAATATTTGTTTTTCGGTTTATAACTCTTTGTTTCTTAAAGACGGAGATCTTTAGATCCCAAGTTTTTCCAAGTAAGTAGACAACTTTAAGGCCACTAGCTGGTAGCTCTATATGACTTTAATATCCCAGAGCTCATGTGGTCTAATGTTTATAGTTCAACTTTATTTTGACTTACCACGACTTCCCCGTAAGCACGTTTAACATGTTACTCGGTCAAAAATAACCACGCTAAACATTCATTCAGCCGTCCGCTGATGGACTTGTGTCCAGATCCAGTTGGAAAAGCTCTTTTCAGAACTTTGCCCCCTTTTGGGGGAACAGGCAAGCTAGCACGGCTGCGCGCACGGAAGTAGGAGAAAAAGGAATCACCATGGAACGTAACGGTCCCGGGCGGACCACCGCGGCCGCGCTCGAATGTCATAGGAGAGAGCGGGGACGGCGGGGAACGAAGCGGCCCACGACAGCGCAGCTATGTTTAGAAAGTGCAGAAACGCAGAAATGCATCGGGAATGCCCAAAGGGGGGCAGCGCGGGGGTATGCGGACAAAGTCCGGTGACTTTCATAACAATATGATAATAGCAATAACAATATGAATCGGATGTATGAGCGGACCCACGGAAGAAGCCAGACCTAATTGACTTTGCGATCACTAGAAAAATTCCACGAAGCATCATTCGAGCCGAACCTTTGCATGACCTATCGTCTGACCATTCATTTGTCCTTCTTTATCTATTTCAACATGCCGAATTACAAAATAATAAAATTTATCTCACATCAACAAGGACAAACTGGCTTAGGTACAAAAAGTACATAAGCTCTCATATAAACATAAGAACGTCAATTAACTGTAGCAAGGACGTTCAAGATGCAGTCAACCACCTGGAAGACATGATGACCTCAGCAGCAAAGCGCTCGACTCCTGCGACCACAGAACAATGTCTATACTCCGCCACAAATTCCTATATAGAAAATCTAGTCCGAGAAAAGCGGCAGCTCCGCCGTGAATGGCAAGCACACAAATCCTCTTCCTAACTTAAAGCCGCCCATAGCAGCAGATATGCCCCTTCGAAAACCAGATGGATCTTGGGCGCGCAGCGATGAAAAAAAAGCAAGCGTCTTCGCTAGTCACCTTTGTAAAGTTTTTACTCCAAATCAAGCAGCCTCTCCTTCCATTCTTCCAGAGCTACCAATTCCACATCCCATTCCAGCTATAGAATTTGAAACAACCGAAATCACTAAGGTCTTCAAAGCACCTCAAGCCAAATAAGTCTCCAGGGTATGACCTCATTGCGCCGAAAATGATTATGGAGCTCCCTGCGTGCGCCATCAATTATATAAAAATTCTATTTAACTCTATTTAAAAATTCTATTACAACGCTTGGCCACTTCCCCCAACAATGGAAAAAATCCATTATAATAATGATACGAGGATAATATTATAATCCCTGAACATCAATTTGGCTTCCGAGAAAAGCATGGCACCATAGAGCAGGTGAACCGTATCACATCTAAAATTCGAACCGCCTATGAACAGCGAGAATACTGTTCTGCTATATTTCTTGACATAACCCAGTCATTTGACCGAGTCTGGCTGCAAGGACTTATGAATAAAATAAAACTATTACTCCCACAAAACTGTCATGAGCTGCTCAAAACATACCTGTTTAATCGAGTGTTCACTGTAAAACAAAAAAACTTTCAACAGAAGAGTTCGAAATTAAGGCGGGCGTACTCCAAGGAAGCGTCCTCGGCCCCACCCTATATCTTCTATATACAGCAGATATCCCAACAGAACCATACAACAGCCATACTAAAAAAATCTAAATGCCCGCTGGAGGCATCCAGAAGCCTCTCCTCTCACCTTGCACTAATAAAAAAGTGGATGGCGGACTCGCGTAAAAAGATAAACTGTGAGAAATCTAAACACATTACCTTTACTCTCAACAGACAAAACTGCCCCGCTCCAACTCTAAACAATACCATAGTCCCCTCTGTGAATGAGGTCACATACCTCGGCGTCCACCTGGACAGGCGTCTTACATGGAAAAAACATATTGAAGCGAAACGGGACCAATTAAGACATAAATCCAGAGGACTGCACTGGCTTACCAACCCTCGTTCCCCACTTCGACTGGAAAATAAAGTACTACTCTACAATTCAGTCATTAAGCCTATCTGGAAGTATGACTCCGAACTTTGGGGCGATGCAAGCAGTAGCAATATAGACGTTATCCAAAGGGCACAGTCTAAAATGCTCAGAACCATCACAGGAGCTCCATGGTATATTCGCAATGAAGATATCCATAGAGACTTAGGTATACCTCTCGTCAAAGTCGAAATTTCTCAACTTCAGGAAAACTACAAAAGGAAACTCTCCACGCATCAAAATCCTCTAGCCAGATAGCTAAACCAAGTTAGTCAACAATCCCGATTAACAAAGAAAGCCAGTCGATAGAAATGCGGCGGGAATTGGAGAAAGTTAACGGCGAGAACAGAGGAGCGAAGGATTAACGGCAGGAAGCGAGATTTGCAAGGATTAACGGGCGCCTCAGGCACTATATAAGGAAGGCCCCTGGAGCAAATCGGGACCGAGTCTTCTATGGAAGCTGGAAGAGTTGAGTGAAAGACCCCCCGTGGGTAAGTCTGACATTCAAGCGGGAAAGTTTCCTTGGAAGCATTAGGAATATAAGCTGAAGGACCCCCGGTGGGTAAGTCCGACAGTCTTAAGTGCGGGATTTAAAGCGAGTGCGCAAGGATCTGCGATCAGTAGCTTAATGACTCCCTGTAAGTCCGGCGGCGGTACGCGAATCAGCCAAGGAGTAGAAATCAAGGAGCAAGTGGGAAAAGGATCAAGGATCCGCGGCGGAACATAAGCCCAAGGGTAAAACGAGTCGGGTTGGGTTATTCCCGGACACGACAGGTATCCTGGTGTCATAGCGATAGCAACGGATCGGCCTGTCGTACGCCTTGTCGATTCCCGACCGTTAAGACAAGGTGTGATCCACAAAGACCACACGTCCTGCTGGGCGCAGGCTTTGGTAGGGCGTGTGTATTGGCACCAACCCGGAGCGGGGATCGGGGATCGACGAGAGTACGAGCGGTCGGTCGACTGAGCCAAGCAGCCGGTGAGATTCACCCTTTTGTAAATTTATCGCAATAAAGGGGATATTTATTAAACGAAGCACCCTGTGTTATTTATGGGCTCGGGCAATCACGTCGAATATATAAATTCGGTGGAACGTTCCCCCAAACTCTGTGAGCTAGCCGCGGTATTTGTTGCGAGCAAAAGATACCAAAAACAGTTCGTTACACCTGGCGCCCAAACTAAGTGATTGCTTTAGAGTCTAGGAGTAACACAGCTTCAAGATGGGGAGAAAAAATTGGATCTACGCGCTTCGCAAAGAGGAGTTGTGCGAAGTGTGCAGAGAGCTCGGTCTTGCAGCGGATGGAACCGTGGAGATCATGAGGGCACTTGTTGCAAGGTGGGTCGACGAGACGAAGGACGACGAAGTGATGGCGGTCACGCGTGGATTCGAGGAGAAATACGCGCAGAGGTCCACGCCGAGACAGAGAGCGGCGAGCGAGTCGGAGAAGCTCATCCAAAGTCTGGCAGTGCCAGAATTAAAAAGTATTAGGAGCATGGAGCCACAAGCGCGGAAGCCAATCCCGGTGCAGGTTGACTATGCGAAAGTGGCCAAACAAGTCCGGGAATGGTCGTTCCGATTCGACGGAACAGGAGATCCTCTCGAGTTCGTGGACCTAGTACCATGGTCCGCTAAAACTTACGGGTTTGAAATAAACACAATCCCGCGGGCGATGCCAGAACTACTCCAGGGCAGAGCGCTAAGATGGTTCATAATGAACGATGAGGAGTGGAACACATGGAAGGAGTTTAGGAGAAGCTTCGAGGCCCTTTTCCTGCCGAAAGGATATTTTGAGAAACTGGCAGACCAGGTCCGGCAGCGGAAACAGCAGCGAGAAGAACCGTTCAAGGAGTATATGGTGGACCTTCAGACACTAATGAAGCTTTTAGGTAAGCCCACGAAGGAGGTGATTGAGAGGCAGCAAATGCGGCAGCAACAGCAGCCGAGTCAACAATGGACGGTAGACCCAAGGCAGCAGCAGCCGAGTCAACAATGCAGCAAGCCAACGTCAAAGACAGCCGATTCGGCAGTGGGAAGCGACGCTTAGACAGGGTCAAATACAAAACACAGCGCAGGCATGCAACAGGTGCGGAGGCATTTGCCATTGGGCCAGTGGGTGCAGGAACCCCAGAATTTTGTTCTGCAAGATGTGCGGTGCAATAGGGGTGAGGAGCACAGAATGTTGCCAAAGAGCGGGAGCCCGGGAAAACTAGGAGAAAAACTAGGAGGCTAATAAAGTTGGTCAACGGGAGCCACACGGAAACACAAATGGTACTACAGATTACAGTAAGCTTTGGCAAGAAGAACAAAAATTTGAATATGTTAGTGTTGCCAGGCATGGGAGAAAGCGCGGTGCTTGGATGGGATTTTCTCGCAGAATTCGGAACAACAATAAACTGCGCAGGCCACCAAGTCACGATCCCGAGAAGAGAAAGATGGAGCGGATGCCTGGAGGATAGGCTGTTAATAGCCATAACTGGACCCTCGGAGGAATGGAAGAACGAGCGGAACAAAAGGTTCATCGAGAAGGAGCTAGCGGCGTTCACAAACCAGAAGGGGTGTTCGAACATAACTCAGCATAGGATCACGATGAAGGACGACATCCCTATAAAGCAAAGGTATTATCCAAAGAACCCCAAAATACAGAGGGAAGCCTTCAAAGAGCGCGTACAGCTTCCGATAAATAAACGCAAAGTTAGTAAAGGATGCGTACCCGATGCCACGGATAAACTTCATATTGGAACAATTGAGGGAGGCAAAATTTTTCAAAAGCCTCGACCTTAAGGACGGCTATAGGCAAATCGCACTGAAGGAAGGGAGCAGGAAATACACGGCCTTTACGGTACCAGGGAAAGGTCTGTACCAGTAAAAAGGTGATGCCGTTCGGGTTACACTCAGCCTCGGCAACGTTTCAAAGGGCCTTAGACTAGGTCATAGGTCCGGATATGGCTCCGCACGCATTTGCGTATCAGGATGACATCATCGTGATCGGACGCACAAGGGAGGAGCATATGGCGAATTTGAAGGAAGTATTCCGAAGACTGATGGCTGCAAACTTGAGGATAAACACGGGAAAGTGCCATTTCTTCAGGGAAGAGCTATTATACCTGGGCCACCGGATAACGAACCAGGGAATTGGCATGGATCCCGGAAAGGTTGCAGCGATTACGGAATTGGAACCCCCAACTACGTGAAGGGCGTACGGCAGTTTATTGGGATGGCGTCGTGGTATCGGCGATTCGTCCCAGACTTCGCAGGGGTCGCAAAACCTTTAAACGATCTCCTTTGGAAGGGAACAAAGTGGGAATGGATGGCGAGACACCAAGAGGCATTTGAGAAGCTAAAGTCGCGATTAGCAGAAGATCCAGTACTGGCATGCCCGGATTTCTCGAAGAAATTCGTACTGCAAACAGACGCCAGCGACTACGGCGTGGGTGCAGTTCTGACTCAGGACACCGATGAGGGCGAGCGAGTGGTCGCATACGCCAGTCGAACGCTGATAGGCGCGGGAAAAAATTACTCGGCAACCGAGAAAGAGTGCCTAGCAATAATATGGGCAATTTGGCAGATGAGACCATACCTGGGGGGATACCAGTTCGACGTGATCACGGATCATAAGGCGCTGAAGTGGCTGAATAATATAGAGAGCCCACTTGGAAGGATCGCGAGATGGGTCTTCGAGTTGCAACAATATGATTTTGTTACCAGCTACAGGGAAGGCAAGCTGAATGTAGTTGCAGATGTACTTTCCCGCCAGCCGTTAGTAGAAAAGTTGAGGATGTTAAAGATAAATGTTTCAAATTCAAAAATACCCGCCAAGTAAGAGGGCGCTTATAATATAATATCATATCGATAACTTTTAAATTCATATCGATTGTATCGAATCAAAAACTAAACATATAACCTAAATAGCTGTCGAAGAGAGTTAATAAACACGAGGTTGTTTTTCAATAAATATGGTTTATTTACTGGCCTAAATAACTAAAGAAGGAAAAGTTATAATAGGTTATGGGCCCAGGAAAGTTCTGTTCAGTTTAAAGTAAAAGAAAAAAGGTAATTTTGCTCGATTACGATGGATTTGGCGAAGCACGTTACGAAGCTCTCAGGCGCGACCGATTGGCCGATTTGGAAAAGAAAAATAAGGGACCTGATAGATTATCACGACGGTGCTCTCGACGCGTTGGACGGAAAGATCGTCAAACCGGATCCATTGCCAGAAGGTGCCTCAACAGCAGATGAAAAGAAGCACAAGGAGAAGAGCGACTTTTTTCGTAAGGCCAACAGCTATGCAAAATCCATGATTACCACTGCGGTCATGGACTCGGTGTACCAGAAGATCATGGACAAGGAGACAGAACACGATACGTGGGAAGCCCTGAAAAATCAGTTTGAAGCAACAGCGAAGGACCAGGTATTCAGGATATGTAACGAGTTTTTCGCTTTCTCTTGGAATCCAGGTAACGATGTATCAACCCACATAGCAAAATTGCGTAGTTTACGATTTAAATCAAGCTTTAAAGGCCAAAAATGAAACTGAGCTGCCAGATTTAATACTTGTTTGTAAAACGCTACATATTTTGCCAAAAACCTTTGAAACGTTCCGTCAAAGTTGGATGCTCTTGACAAAAGAAGAAGAAAAGACTTTCGACGAATTAACTGATCAAATTGTCATGTTTGAGAGAAATTTTAGAACAAAAGAAAATGACGATAAGGAAAGTCAGGAGGCTTTTTCTACCACAGCAAAAAAGGAGCATCATCAGGATTCAGGAGCATCTGGTCGGAGATTCGATACCTGCCGCACTTTGTCAGCTTTGGGCCAGGGCACAATCAAAGTCAAAACAATTGTCAATGGAAAAATTATTTTTCTTTCTTTGAAAAATGTATGGTTTGTTCCCAATATAACGTAGAATCTGTTTCCAGTTTTGGCTGCCCAAGACAATAATCCAAGTAGTCGTCGTCAGCAACCGAGTGCACCCTCAAAATAAACGACAAGATTGTCCTCGTTGGAGCCAGAGAAGTTGGAGGAACACTCTACAGAGCAGCGATCGAGCCCATACTTCCAGAACGAAACGTCGATGTCAACGTCGCAACTTCAGGAACTTCAATTCTCCAACTCTACCACGAGAGATGGGGACATCAGGACAAGAACCACATCAAGGACATGCTCAAAAAAGAAATGGGCATTCAAGTCAAGCTTGAGAGTAGCTTTTGCGAGCCTTGCACCCTTGGAAAGGCGCATCGATTGCCATTTGGAACGAGGAAACCAGCGACGAAGCCGGGAGAATTGATGTCAGGCGATGTTTGCGGCCCATTTGAGGATTCTTTCCAGAAGAAGAGGTATTTGGTAGTTTTTAAGGATCATTTCACCAGGTTTCGATATGGGTACATCGTCAAGCAGAAATCAGAGGTCAAGGACGTGCTACGACACATGGTTTCTCATGCCAAGCAACAAGGGCACACAATTCGAGAATTCCTGAGCGACAATGGAGGAGCGACTGTGCAGGAGTGAGAGAAACTCTTCAGGAAGCTGGTATAACTTTTCGACTCACCGCTCCGTATACTCCAGAACAAAACGGTGGTGTCGAGCGAGAGAATCGAACGATAGTCGAAATGGCGAGAACTTTCAAGTATTCTAATCCAGAAATAAAATTTCCAGAAGCAATTTGGGCCGAGTTGGTCAGCACAGCAGTCTACGTTATCAATAGGACGGGCAAATCTTCGTTGAAGGGTCTGAGCCCTTACCAACTTTGGCTGGGCAAGAAACAAAGAATCAAACATCTTCGAATCGTAGGATCGACGTGCTATGTACACATTCCATGCCAAAAAGGAAGAAGATGGACGAAAAAGCTGAAAAGGGGTACCTGGTGGGTTACGACGGCGATGAGAGGTATCGTATTTACTTATCAGAGAAGCACAAAGTAGTCGTGTCGAGGGATGTAAAATTTCAAGAGAAATTCAGCAACTGTGAACCAGGCGTCAACCTACCTTTCCAAGATTTTGGATCCAAGGACGTCGTAGAAGACAAGGAAGAAGACGCGAATTTGCACAAGAGCGAGGACGAAGACACACTCCAGGAGCAAGACTTGAGTGAAGACACAGCCGAAACAGGAAGCGAAGACAATTACGAAACCGGAGTAGAAACAAGCTTTGACGAAGAAAACAACAAGAGAAAAATGCAATCAATGCGGTTGAGGGATCGTTCGAAGTTGAAGAGACCGGAGCATATGGATGACTACGTTGCAGCCGAGAATTTTGTGCTGGAGAGTCCAGATTCCTTCCATGAAGCCATCAACAGCAACGTCGAGTGGAAAAAGGCAATGGACAGGGAAATTGATTCCTTACATCAGTATGAAACTTGGAACTTGACAAGACTCCCCAGAGGATCGAAAGCACTTCCGTGCAAGTGGGTCTATCGAGTCAAAACCCACCCCGACGGAAGTATCGACAAATACAAAGCTCGCTTGGTCATCAAAGGATTCGCCCAGAGACGAGGAATTGATTACGACCAAACTTTTAGCTCTGTCGCAAGAATGGAAACAATCCGCTCAGTGTTGAGCGTTGCAGCCAAAAATGATATGTTTTTGTTCCAGTTTGACGTCTCAACAGCTTTTCATTACGGTGAATTGGACGACAAGGAAATTTACATGCAACAACCTGAGGGATACGAGCAAGGACAGGGGCTTGTTTGCAGATTGAAGAAGAATCTCTACGGGCTTAAGCAAGGGCCGAGATGTTGGCAAGAACGCTTCGGAGGTTTCCTGCGGAAACACAATTTCAAAGTCAGCGAGGCAGATCCATGTCTCTACGTCAGGGAAAGAAATTGCAAAAAGATTCTACTCGATGACGGACTCGCCGCAGCAACAGACACGCAAAATTTGGAAGAATTTTTGGACGAGTTAAAATCAGAGTTCAAAATTGTCTCAAGCAAGGCTGAGTGCTTCTTGGGACTCGAAATCAAGAAACAAGAAAATGGACTAAAAATTAGTCAACAAGGATATGCCACAAGGATTTTGGAGCGATTCAGATTCTCGGATTGCAAAGCTGTTTCAACCCCACTTCTCAAGACTTTGGAAATTACGACAACAGGGAAAGAATCAGAGATGTCTGCGTTCCCTTATCGCCAAGCCATCGGAGCCCTCATGTACCTCATGCTTGGAACTAGGCCAGACTTGGCTTTCAGCATCGGATTTCTTTCAAAAACGCTTGAAAATCCTACAAAAGAAAACATTGCACAAGTTAAGAGGGTTTTCCGTTACATTTCCGGAACAATCAACGTTGGGATAGTCTATCGGAAACAGAAGAAAGGAATCCTCGAATGCTACAGCGATGCTGACTTTGGTGGCTACACGAAGACTGGGAGATCTACATGAGGGATCATCATCATGTTTGCCTCAGGAGCAATTTCATGAAAAAGTCAAAGGCAGGCCATGGTGGCCATTTCTACTACAGAGGCTGAGATCGTAGCAGCCAATGAAGCTGCAAAAGACATAATTTGGCTTAAAAGATTGTTTCAGGAAATCGACACATTGGACCGAGCCCCGATTCTCCAGGTCGATAATACTGCTGCCATGAGACTGGCCCAAAACCCCGAATTCCATCGCAGGACTAAGCACATAGCCAACAAGCATTTCTTCATCAGGGAAAGAATTGCTGAGGGAGAATTTGGAATCGAACAAATCCCGACTGAAGAACAACTCGCTGATATGATGACAAAGCCGATCCTCAATACTCGTCTCCGGATTCTTTGCAACAAGATTGGACTCTTCTGAAGGAGAAAAACACCATTTATTTTGCTTTATATAGAGTCATAAAATTTTCAAGTCGGTCAATTGAATTGTTATTTTTGAATTCTCACAAGGGAAAATGTTAAAGATAAATGTTTCAAATTCAAAAATACCCGCCAAGTAAGAGGGCGCTTATAATATAATATCATATCGATAACTTTTAAATTCATATCGATTGTATCGAATCAAAAACTAAACATATAACCTAAATAGCTGTCGAAGAGAGTTAATAAACACGAGGTTGTTTTTCAATAAATATGGTTTATTTACTGGCCTAAATAACTAAAGAAGGAAAAGTTATAATAGAGGGGTGCCACAGCAAGCGAAGACGTTGAGTGCGTTTGGATAAGCGCACTAATAAGGAAAATGCGAGAAAACCCACATAAATGGCCAGAATACGTAGAAGAGGCAGATTTGGTATACCGCCATGTTCCGCATAGAGCTGGAAGCATCGTAGAAGCTGTGTGTGCCGATGGATATGAGGCAGGTGCTAAAGGAGAACCACGACGAACCGACAGCGGGGCATCTAGGCGGAAGGATAACAATTGTGAAAATAGTCGCAAGGTACTTCTGGCCAGGGATGCAAAGGGACATAAGGAAGTATGTCAGAAAGTGCGAGACATGCACTTATAAACCAAGTCAGATGCAGGCCACTGACAATGGTGACACAGGTCCCAGAGGAGCCATGGGCGACGGTATGTGCGGATTTCGTGGGACCGTTGCCGAGGTCCAAACATGGGAACACCATTCTATTGGTAATGATCGATCGGTTTTCAAAATGGATAGAAATGGTCCCAATGCGGAAGGCCTCAAGTGAGACGCTGCAGAAGGCGATTCGTGAAATGATTATTGCGAGATACGGGGTGCCAAAGGTGATGGTGACAGACAACGGTGTCCAATTCACCAGTAGGAGCTTCGAAAAATTTCTCGAGGAGCTCGGGGTACGTCATCAATTTACCGCACCATACACGCCGCAGGAAAACCATACAGAAAGGCCAAACAGGACGGTTAAGAAGATGATGCAGGTAATGACCAAAGGACATGGGACGAACACTGGCCAGAATTAATGCTGGCAGTGAACTCATGCGTGTCAGACTCCACGGGATACTCGCCAAGACAGAGAGCCAAGAATGCCCAAAAAGCATTGGAGACGGAAGCAGCACAAGCCACTCCCTCAGAGAATGCACCAAAGTTGCAGGAAGTGTTCGAGCTGGTGCGAAGGAATATACAGCGCGCGACGCAGGAACAAGCTCAGCATTACAATCTGAGGAGGCGGTAGTGGAGCCTGAAGATCGGCGACACAGTGTGGGCAAAGGAGCACCATTTGTCCAAAGCGGCTGAAGGTTTCGCGGCGAAGTTAGCGCCAAAGTACTATGTGTCGCCAGTGGTTGCTGTGCTACGTCACGCTGGCACAAGGAAAGAAAAGAGGGCCCACCTGAGTGGGCTGAAAGCCCAAGCCCAGGAGTCGGTGCAGGCATAAACCATAATTAAGAAACATAAACAAAACAAAAAGAATTTAAAATCAACGATAAAAAAAAGACAGAAACGCAAATAGGACATTAAAAAGAAATAAATATATATATATAGAAATGTAGGATTTAGGAGGCAGAAGAACAAAACAAAATGAAACAGGGAACAGGGGAACCGGCAAGCGGTCCCGGGCGGGCCACCGCGGCCGCGCTCGAATGTCATAGGAGAGAGCGGGGACGGCGGGGAACAAAGCAGCCCACGACAGCGCAGCTATGTTTAGAAAGTGCAGAAACGCAGAAATGCATTGGGCGATAGAAATGCGGCGGGAATTGGAGAAAGTTAACGGCGAGAACAGAGGAGCGAAGGATTAGCGGCAGGAAGCAAGATTTGCAAGGATTAACGGGCGCCTCAGGCACTATATAAGGAGGGCCCCTGGGGCAAATCGGGACCGAGTCTTCTAGGGAAGCTGGAAGAGTTGAGTGAAAGACCCCCCGTGGGTAAGTCTGACATTTAAGCGGGAAAGTATCCTTGGAGGAATTAGGAGTAAAAGCTGAAGGACCCCCGGTGGGTATGTCCGACAGTCTCAAATGCGGGATTTAAAGCGAGTGCGCAAGGATCTGCGATCAGTAGCTTAAGGACCCCTGTAAGTCCGGCGGCGGTACGCGAATCACTCAAGAAGTATAAATCGAGGAGCAAGTGGGGAAAAAGATCAAGGATCCGCGGCGGAACATAAGCCCAAGGGTAAAACGAGTTGGGTTGGGTTATTCCCGGACACGACAGGTCCTCGTGTCATAACGATAGCGACGGATCGGCCTGGCGTACGCCTCGTCGATTCCTAACCGTTAAGACCAGGTGTGATCCTGTAAAGCGAGGGTATCCAGCTCGGGAAAGTCAAGAGTATCCTGATCCAGGCGCTGGGGCGTATGCACAGCGTATCACCTGGATATAAAGGAGACGCGACGCCAAAACCTCTGGTCTGCCATAGATCCTGCGGAGCGTATGCACGCAGGTGTTTGGAGGCGAGTGGCGAACGCAACCGGGGGCGTGTCCTGCGGGGTAGGTAGGCCCTTCGTGCCCTGATCCGGCCACCATGCACCGAGAAGCGCATCCTGCCTGGCGAAAGGACATTTCCAGTGAGCCAAGGATACCGAAGGTCCGCGGCACCCGCAAAGAAGAAGCAGCGACAGGATCAGCGAAGGAAGCAGCAACAGGAGCGGCGATGAAGAGGGAGCAGCGACGACGAGGGAGCAGCGACGCCAGAAGAGCAGCGACGACAGAAGAGCAGCCACGACAACAATAGTGACAGCATAGGCCCCGCAGCTGGAACACGTGACTCCAAACGGAGGGAACCGTGAGCCGTTTCGGCGCCAGGCACCTTTGGGAAGGCGTGTGTATTGGCACCAACAAGGAGCGGGGATCGACGGGAATATGAACGGTCGGTCGACTGAGCCAAGCAGCCAGTGATATTCACCCTTTTGTAAATTTATCGCAATAAAGGGGATATTTATTAAACGAAGCACCCTGTTTTATTTATGGGCTCGGGCAATCACGTCGAATATATAAATTCGGTGGAACGTTCCCCCAAACTCTGTGAGCTAGCCGCGGCATTTGTTGCGAGCAAAAGTTACCAAAAACAGTTCGTAACACCATTACCTACGACCCCAAATGATTTCAGACCTATCAGTCTCTCATCCTTCCTGTTTAAAACGCTAAAAAGAGTCATAGGCCTATACGTAAGATGAACTCTTAACCCAACCACCGAGACTGCCCCCCACGCTCTCATTTCCAAAATAGAGAAAGTATTTTCTCACAGGATAACGCCTTGGTAACCTTTATGCACATAGAAGGAGCCTGGACATTCTGAGGAGCACTTTGAGGACTCTTGGGGTAAATGATCACCTGGTGGGACTCATTGACCAGCTGCTAACCTGCACAACAGTGATGTCCTCACTTGGTACATCTTCCTTAACAAGGACCGCAAGTCGGAGTAGTCTCGGAAGAGGAAAGCTGCAGGATACCGGACGACGTCGCGATCCTGTTCACAGGCAATACCCAAAAAAGAAAAGAATGGTCATTTCGGGTGGAGCTGAAGTTAAAATACCCTTGCAGTTAGGTAGCAGTTTATATTATTATTATATATGTATATAGGATCGTATGTAGTTGTGATCCTTATGAAAGTTTCACCATAAAATCAGTTTTGTACTAAGGATTTTTGAAACAGCCCCAAGCATCTTTAAAAATAGCAAGGTTGTGACATTACCGATCAATCAGATACCGATCAATCAGACAACTATAGGATATAGTCGACTGATCCCGGACTTTCCGACTTATATACTGCCTGCAAGCAAAAGAAGGATGTGTTAACTTGATAGCTTTAAAACTGAGAGACAAGTTTGCGTAGAAACGGACTGACGGACATTCTCATATCGATTCAGGTGATGATCCTGATCATGAATATATATACTTTATAGGGACGGAGATGTCTCATTCACTGCGTTGCAAACTTTTGACCAAAATTATAATACTCTCTGCAAGGGTATAATAAATCGTTTTATTAATATAAGAAATATGAAAATCAGGTTATTTTACCTGCCAAATACCCTTATTATACCCAACAAAAAATGAATGGAAATTCCGTCATTTACTTGGGTCATCGGCTACGCAGGCTGTTAAGCAACAAGAAACAAAAGATAATGGTAATAAACCATTTATTTAATAAATATACTCTAATAAAGAAAATACTATATTTAAAGAGAAAGGTAATTCTTACAGCAAAAACTATATCAGCAACAACTATATTTCTTCGAAGACTGTAAGCCAACCAACAGATTATATGGGCGAATTACCTATAAAAACTTATCTTTAAAAGGCTTTTTTAACTCCATTTATGTTTATTGTGAAGATAAGGAATCCGATGAAGACTTTGCCCTTAATTAACATTGGTTGTGACCAAAAATCACGGATATGCACCTAAACCTCGCCCTATTGATCTTAATAATAATATTATGACATACTGGGAAGGCAAGAAAAGAGTGAAAATTTGAATCGATAGTTTTAAAATTAAGCGACTAGTCTTTAAAATAAATCTTTAGTCTTTTAAACAAGAAAGGAAAGCTAACTTCGGGCGGAGCCAAAGTTGATATACCCTTGCAATTCAGTCGCAGTCCGCTAGGTGGCGCCACGCATCTTATATTATTAGATATATAGCGGATCGTATATAGTCGGCCAATCCTTATGAAATTTTGCATATTGAATTATTTTGCCCAAAGAGTAATCTGTACCAATTCCCATCTTTCTAACTTAACAAACACCAAAGTTATGGCATTTCCGATCAATCAGTTATATGGCAGCTATAGAATATAGTCGACCGATCCCGGCCGTTCCGACTTATATACTACCTGCAAGGAAAAAAAGGATGTGTGCAAAGTTTCAACTCGATAGCTCCAAAACTGAGAGACTAGTTTGCGTAGAAACCGACAGACAGACCGACGGACAGACGGACATGCTCATATCGACTCAGGAGGTGATCCTGATCAAGAATATATATACTTTATAGGGTCGGAGATGTCTCCTTCACTGCCTTGCAAACTTTTGACCAAAATTATAATACCCCCTGCAAGGGTATAAAAACGACTTTTAAAGAAAATAACAAAAAGGATAATACCACATATAAATAGATCACGAATAAATTCACAATTTGTTGCAAATATATGGCAATTCAATTTTTGCTCCATCATTTAGAATAAAAATTGACAGATAAATTTAATTTTTTTTATTAAAAAAAATTGAAAAATATCGAGCCTGCGGTACAGTCACCCATAACAGATTAAATAGCGGACTGGTGTTGCCAGTAAGTGGGCGGTTTGGACGAAGATGGTATGTAGGACCCGGTATCGTTTAAAGACTGACCGGACATAAAGATCTTAATGCAAAGAAATTCTATGTCACCAATCTTTTTTGATTTTACCTCTTCAGAAGCAAATTTGGAGTCTACAGAAATGAATACACCTCCTCCCCTTCGCAGCGGTCGATCACGTCATAATGGTGTATTTACTTGTAAAACTTAGGAGCAAAAGATCTCCGCCTTTAACAAAGTTTCTGTAAAGACTATAATGTGGGATGCAACGAAAGAAATAACAGAATACAGTTTCGATTATTCAGTATTCTGATAGGAAAGTGTTAATGAAGAAATATTTTTTTTCAGGGTTTTGTGTTGGGGGGGGACCCTTGAATTAGACGTCTGCATGGATACATTCTTATTGCTTCAGGCAAAAAATATATATTCGAATGGAATAGAATGAATTAATGCAAGATTCAAAACGAATTAAGTGAGTGGGAATGAGGATTTAAGACAGCATTCTAGCTCATTGCCATTCTCTTGATTTGAGTCCGAATGAGTTGAACCATTCTCTTGATTTGAGCACGAATGAGTTGGAGTGGGAGTGGGGACTCTAATTGCTCATAAGAGCAATGCCGAAAGCAGACGAATGACTCGAATGGCTTTTTAAGCACTATCCATTCGTAATTTTTTTTTTTTGTTTAGGCACACTGATACATGTCACCATGGAAGCGTGACGCAGATTGATGGGGAAAAACATAATAGGGGCAGACATAACAGACGGATATTTCTGCTCTTCTTTCTCTTTTCATTTGCAGCTTAATAATAAGTCCTCATTTCGAGGAATTAGCAAACCCTTCCAGGTTTTCAAGAAATTCCGACCCTATAGAGTATGTATATATATTCTTGATCAGGGTCACCTCCTGAATGGATATGAGCATGCCCATCTGTCAGTCAGTCAGTTTCTATGGAACCTAGTCTCTCAGTTTTAAAGCTATCAAGTTGAAACGTTGCACCCATCCATCAGTCGATTATATCGTATAGCTGCCATGTAACTGATTGATCGAAAATGCCATAACTTTGTTGTTTTTGAAGCTAGCTTAATGGGACATTCTACGACAATGGGAAGATAATGATGGACCATTTTGGACAATTTAATCCGATCTGCCAAATTTCATAAAGATCAGCTATATCCTATACCTGCCATATAACTGAACGATATAACTGGCTGTTTCCAACATTTCCAATCGTTTAGCTATATGGACATTTCTATATTATATATGTTAGCAATATTTCTTAACTAAACAATAAAATAAACAACAAAAATTTGGGTAATATCCGATTATTCAGTTATGTGGCAGCTATAGGATATGGTCGGACCATCCTAGTGAAATAAGTCGAATCAGATCTGATAAGTCTCAGCTTTCTCTTTTCAAATAACACCATAGTCCTAGTTATGGCATTTCCGATCAACCACTAATATGGTTGCTATAGAATTAGTCGACTTATATTATGGTTAAAAATGGTATGTTTTTAGAATTTGAGTCACTAGCACGTCTATGTATATCGGACTTAGGCTTAAAATCTCTCTGAATGGGATTGAAGTTATACCAGAATGTAGACGGTTTGGGGAAAAATAAAAACAACGTTCATTACATTTCCCAATAATTACTGTAAAAAAAACATTTCATCTTAATGTTTATTATATAGTTTATAATGCATTTAATACTTACATGATAAATCGGCTGCGTTGCGTTGGTTTGCCTGTTCAAACTATCATTACCCCTTAAAAGTGAAATGTCGTCTGAGTTGCTCATTTTTAAACAATTTCCCATTATATTCCAAGTACACTTTTTATCTGAAACATATATGAAATGTAGCTAATAGCTATGTATATATTTATTAAATTGGTTTGCACTTATATTTAGGTAGTCTTAGTACTTCTACGTACTACTAGCAAGTTAATATGAAACATATATAAAATGTACATAACTATGTATATATTTGTGAAGTTTGTTGGCCATAGAGTAACTAATATTTACGTTCTCATAGTACCTGTAGTTTCTACGTGTTAAGAGTACTAGATCAAATCAAAAAAACCTCTTGACGAGGTAATATATCGTTAGCGAACCCTCATGCCACGCCCAAAAAAAGTGATATAAATTTTGGTGAGGTAAAATGCAATATGTATATAAAAAATGATATCCTAAAAATATACTGGCACGTGTTTATATAGTTTATTTTTATTGTTCCACGTGCCAAATGAGAATATTTTTAATGTGTAATTTTGTATACATGCATATGTTGCATTTTTTCGTAAAAACAGTTAATAAATTTCCTAATAAAAATTTTGGAAACAGCCCCAAACATCTTTAAAAATAGCAAGGTTGTGCCATTTCCGATCGTTCAGCAGATATAGGATATAGTCGGCTGATAAAAATTTATAATCTAAATTTGTTAGGCGTTACTTTTACAGAGTAAAATAAAAAAATAGTGGAAAACTTAAATTTTTCGGCACTTTAGGCGTTATAATTCAAGCGGGGATGATCAAATGATTATACAGATGTATATTAATTAGCGCTCATGTCGCCTGAAAAGCCCCTCTTCAATAAAATTAAATGCATTATTTATTTTTATTTTTTTGTTCGCAAACTACAAAAAGCAAATCCGCAACCCAATAAGTTTTTCATGAATATGTACCTTAGCTTCACAGCCAGCACCTTCGGTTGCTCTGCTTATCGGACTACAAGGTGCGTTACAAAGTAAACAGGACTTAAAAAAAAAGACAGAACAAATAGTTTTTTCGGCAAAATCAATTTATATTATTCAAAATAGTCTCCTTCTGCCTTAATACAGCTTTTTGCACGGTCCAAAAGCATGTTGATCGAGAATTTTAGCTCGTTGCCCGGTTTGGCCGCCAGTATGCCGGTGCAAGCCTTTGAAGCCTTTGAATGGCCTCTACGACTGCATAACGCTTTCGTTTCATCGGCAAATGCATTTTTCCGAAAAGGTAGAAGTCACACGGTGCCATATAAGGTGAATACGGGGGTTGATGCTTAAAATGTGATTTTTGGTCAGTCAGTTACAAGCGTCGATCGATGAGACGCATTGTCGTGCAACAAACGTCAATTTCCATCTTTGCGATATTCGGGAACACGTCGAATACGGCGCACCAAACGTATCAAAACTTCAAGTAGAATACCCTTTTGTACCTTTTACACCTTTTGTAAACCCAATGAATTTCAATGAGGATTTCGGCTGATTTTTTATGAATTCATCACGGATTTTGGTTGGCCCACATGTTCATCGTCATTTATGTCCTCACGGGCACTTTGAAAACGTTGAAACAATCATCAGTTTATGGCAATCATCGCCATAAACTTGTTTCATCAATTAAAACGTTTCGGTTAAAGTATTACCAATTTTAAAACAAAATTTAATGTTGGCTCTTTGTTCGAAGCTCATTTTCGCACCGATGACAAAAACATACTGACACTTCCTATGGATGAAATGTCATGCAATTTACTGGATTTACTGGAAGTCGATAACGGACAGCAGATTCTAACGCACCAGATGACATAGAGATCCCGCCACTAGAGGGCGCTAGATTCAAAAAGTCCTGTTTACTTTGGAACGCACCTTGTATATCTTGAGTAAGCGACTAATTCCAGATATGAACGATATATTTCAAGTTTCGTTATCGCGTCGCGGATCTCCGCCCGGGTAAACCGCCCTTTCTCCGCAACTCGTGTCTAAAGTATGGAGATTTTAAATAAAGACAATAAAAACAAAATCAAGGAGTCGGGATCTCCAAAAAAACCCACCGCTATGGCAATGACGAGTGAGTCTGGCCAAAAACCCAAGACGGCATAGATGGTGAGTGAGCCCAACCGTCTGGCTAAGCAAGAAAGGTATGGTTCCAAAACTCTGGTTGGTTGCCATGGCGGCATCTCCCGGCCCAAGGGCCATAATGCCATCTGCAAGTGCGGGAAAAGGCAGCGAACCGGGAGCGGCTGGCAAACTTGGCCAAAATAAATACACTTACGCCGAAAAGAGAACTGAAGGGTAGATTCTTCGCAGCCGCGGTAGAGTCAAATCGCAGAGTGGTAGATAACCTCCGCAGAGTGGCCGAGAAGGTGGAATGGGCCAAAGGAGTTCTTTCAGAATATGGCAAGACGCCGAGACCCCCAGTTCCGACGCCCAGCAGGAGCCAAAACCACATCCCAAAAGGGAGAGATCCCAGGATGTGCCGGGAGGACCAATAGGGAAGCGATTGCTCACACAGCCAAAGCGGTCCTTCGCAGAGATCGCGAAAAGCCGCATCCGGCTCGGGTTATCGACAGGGGTAACCCCGATGGTAAAGTCCCCCCCGATGGTAAAGATGACCCCCCCCTTCATTATTGCAAATCCATTGATCTCACGCTTGTAACGGGTCCAAGTATTACCAAATCCTGTCAAACACTATCCCACCAAAGCCACCTGACTATCCTCAAAACGTGGATTAACACTCTGGCTCAAGAATTCATTCAAGCCTGCAACGATGCCCTCAAAAAAGCATGTCCTAGAACAAAACCAAAAAAGTGAAATAGGCCACCCTGGTGGTCTACAATGCCAGCGACCCTCCAGACGGCAAGCAGAGCCAAGTTCAATAGGACAAAAACCGGAAACGAGGAGACACTTTGGTTCGAATACAAGGTCTCTTTGGCCTTATATAAAAAGTCCATCCGCAAAGCGAAGCGCTCCTCATGGAACTCCTTCTGCTCAGACATCGAAAATATAGCCCAAGCTGCAAGGCTTGCGAAAAATCTATCCCAATCAGCCACAACTCTTGCCTATCTCAAAAAAGAAGACGGCACTTGGACCAATACAAGTGAGGGATCTCTAGCCACACTGCTAGAAACCCACTTTCTCCAGCAGATGCGCCGCCCAATACAAACAAACAAACGCCCTTCCCTTAAACTTCAAACTGGACATTGACCAGAAAACTCTATACTGGGCAATACACAATGCGACAGGTCCTGACGACAAGCAGGAAAAACTTCTACAAACTGAATCCTAAATATCTTCAAAAGATCCCTTGCCCTAGGCAGAATCACACAACATTGGCTCAAATCGCGAATCGTCTTCATACTCAAAGCGGGCAAACTATCACATACAATCCCAAATGATTTCAGACCTATCAGTCTCTCATCCTTCCTGCTAAATACGCTAGAAAGAATCATAGGCCTATACCTAAGATCTTACCCAAATCTCGAATGCACAGCATGATTTTAAAAAGGGTAAATCCCACGAGACTGCCCTCCACGCGCTCATTTCCAAAATAGAGAAAGCATTTTCTCAAAAGGAATTCGCCCTGGTAGCCTTTCTGGACATAAAAGGAGCCTTCAACAACGTTTTCCCGAACACTATAACCAGCACCCTGACGACTCTTGGGGTAGATGATCACCTGGTGGGACTCATTGACGAGCAGCTAACCTTAGTAAAACGTGTAAAATGGGTAATACGACGGCGCTAAGTTTGGTTAACAGATCTTCAATGGTAGCACAGTTTAACGCTGGAAGAGCAGTCAAAGACATTGCCAATAAGTTTAAAGTGTCGTGTCAAACTCTGTACTACCAAATTCAAAAGTTTAAAATACATGATGACATGCGAAATTTGAGAATATCTAAGCGAAAAAAAGAAAAAACAGAAGGCTCTTTCTGCAGCAGATCAATTTAATTTGACAGCTAAGACCCCAATTAGTGAGCGAACAGTCCGTCGACGATTAAAAGGATGTGATTTTAAGACTTAAAGCCAAGATAAAGCCAAGGACGTACCATATATAACGAAAGCAAGCCAGCTAAAAAGAATGTCTTTTGCAAAAAAAACCATCCCCATATCCAAAGGAGTTCTGAAGAGGCGTTCTATGGACAGATTAAAGCTTTTTCGAGTATAATTAATCAAACAAGAAAGGAAAGCTAACTTCGGGCGGAGCCGAAGTTTATATACCCTTGCAGTTGAGTCGCAGTCCGTTAGGTGGCGCCACGCATCTTATATTCAAAAGTTCCTTCGGCCGATCCTTATGAAATTTGGCATATCGAATTATTTTGCCCTAAGAGGAATACGTTGAAACTCCCATGCTTCTAACTTGAAAAACAACCAAGTTATGGCATTTCCGATCAATCAGTAATATGGCATCTATAGGATATAGACGGCCGATCCTTATGAAATTTGGCAGATCGGATAAGTTTGCCCAAATTTGAGTTTCATCCTTCTAACTTGAAAAACAACGAAGTTGTGGTATTTCCGATCAATCAGTTATATGGCAGCTATAGGATATAGTCGACCGATCCCGGCTTATCCGTTCCGACTTATATACTACCTGCAAGAAAAAGAAGGATATGAGCATAGTTTCAACTCGATAGCTTTAAAACTGAGAGACTAGTTCGCGTAGAAACAGACAGACAGACAGACGGACATGCTCATATCGACTCAGGAGGTGATTCTGATCAAGAATGTATATACTTTATAGGGTCGGAGATGTCTCCTTTACTGTGTTGCATACTTGGACCAAAATTATAATACCCTCTGCAAGGGTATAAAAATACATTTGTAAGACTACTTATAGTACAAAGGCAGAAAAGGCGGCCAGTTTACCAAAAAAGTCCAGATTTTAATATAATTGAAAACGTCTGGTCTCTTACTAAACGCAAAAGAACAGTATCGTTGAATAAAACCAGAAAAGAGACAGTTTCTGAGATCACTTCCCTTTGGTAAGGTATATCTTCATAGATCATCCAAAATTTAATCGATTCAGTACCGCGGCGCATTAAAAAAGGTATTTAAATCAAAGGAAATTATTTTTATTCATTATTATACCATCATTATTATTCATTATATAGTCGGCCGATCCTTATGAAATTCAGATAGGATTAGATTGCCCAAAATGGAATCTGTACCAAGTCCCATCTTTCTAACTTAAAAAACACCAATCTACCAAATAAAAAACACCAGATATAGTCACTAACCTTAAAATATATAGACTTCTCATTTACGAATATGAACGCAAAATGTTCTTTTATATACCCCGGAGGCCCCTGGGAGAATCTTACTTAAATTCTTACGCTGAAAATCTCTTTGAACGTTTTTGGATGTTCAGTCGCTGAGAGGCGTATCATCAAGAAGCCAGTTAAAATTTGTGATTTTTGTAACTTTTCAGGCATGCTACCCTAAGAAAATTATATACATTATTTATAATACTAGCTGACCCGGACACGCGTTGCTGTGACTTTTTCACACAAATGGTATTTGTAGAAAAATATGATGATCTTATTTGACTTTCTACTACTATAACCTTTTAGTACAATGGAATTATTTACGAACAAAGACGAAAATGTTGATGTTGGTATACAAATTCACTGGACTGAGATTTGAAGGGGAAGTACATTGAACACAATTAATTAAAATGTTCTTACACTTGATATTAAGCAGAAATCAATAGGTACTAATTTATCAGATTTATTATTTCCATTTAAATTTATAACAAATAAAGTATATTACAGTATAATATAGTAAATAATATGTGACGCTTTAACTGAGGTAGGCAAGGCAGACAGTCTTAACCCTCTAAGACGTAAGCCTGCCTGAAGGCACGTATTACGTTTTTGGCCCTAACAAAAAAACGAACAGCTTTTTAATCGTTTAAGTAATTTTTGGCGGTTGATAAAAAGCTTATTAATTATAAATCTCAGCTTTAAAGATCTCCGAAGCTCTTAACGGCACGTATGCTTAGGAATACATAAAGCATATGTTGTTTCGCGCATAAAATTTGGTCGGCGGTATGTTGTGTGTTGCTGTTCGAATAGTAGCAAATTTATAAAACCTATCCAGCTCATAATTTTTTTCTTGAGAGGTAAGTTTATTTACTTTTAAAATTAAGTTGAAGACTTAAAAATATATAAAAAGCATGCGTTGTGACAGCGAAAGAGCGATACATGCCTTGAGGCCCGTTTGGGGATCCAAGACAACTTTTGTTGCCGGCTGATAACCTCACAATTCATTGCAATTTATGTGTTTGTTTCTGTTTATGGAGTGATTTTACTTAAAAGAATTAGAAATATTATAGAAAATGGCAAACCGGGTTCGGTATAACTATTTGTATTGGGCGATTCATTCGTATACGCATACCTCTTTGAGATCTACAGCGGTGCAGGTGATACTGTGGTCTTACCTGGTCACCCAGAACTTGGTGCTTCAGCCAACATTGTATCGCTTTTAACACAAACCGTAGAAAGATTTAAGAATCACATAACTTACTTTGATAATTTTTATATATATTTGCCTTGGATGGTTTATCTAAGAGCGATAGGTATTTATAGCCTTGGCACGGTGCGAGGAAACCGTATCCCCTATTGCAAACTATCAAACGATATTGCCATCAATAAATTTCCAAGGGGTTTTTCGACTGAGTACGTTGAGTTGATATGGTGTCGATATAACCAATGAACTTTGGAGTTACAAGCAGTCTTCATTTATGCTGCACCGCGAATAAAAACTGTTTTGTAGAATACCGTAAAAAAAATAAATTAAATATTCATTACTTGAAAATGTTTTTTTTTTCCACTCAAAGCCCCAAGCGTGCCTTCAGGCCCGCTTACCTTTCTTCTCACCTTACAGGTGAACCGAAGATTATACGATATTTTAAAGCATATATTTGAGCTTAGAAGCATTTATTCACTTAAAAAAAATTATTTGAATAATTTTTTTCTATTATTTTAAAAAATAGTCTTAGAAGGTTCAACTTTTTAACATTAATATCTATTTTTTTTAATTATATATTATTCAATTTAATTTAACACCAATCGGTGCACAATGTTTTTGGTTAACCTGTCTTTACCTAACACAAATAGATTCGACGGTTTTCCAACACGTGAACACGCAACATACATATAGTTGCCCATAAGAAAAACATGCATTCAAATCTAAACCACAAATGGACATTGTTTGACCTTGAGATTTATTTATAGACATGGCGAAATCTAAACGAGTTGGAAACTGTAGCCTTTTGAAGGGTATGGTAGAATCTGATGGTATCATCGGAATACGTAGGACCACTTTTCCTTTAAACTTCCCTGCCGAATTTTGGTGACCTAACGCGTACCGTTACATGATTGAGGTGGATTCAAATTACGGAGGAGAATAATAGGGGAACCAATCTTTAATCGAAGATTATGTGGTGGCATTCCAGGGATATTTAATGAATTTAAAAATTCAATCGGAAAATTTACACTTTCATTTTCATCAACAACAGTATCGATTGATTTAAAAGACATCAGATCGCCTGGTAACAACTGTTGTATCTGGAAGTTAATTTCGTCAACATCAACGTTTTTTGCTGCAAAAATCGCCCGTTAATTAAGCCATTCATGATTCAAATAATTATTCTGTATATCCGGGAAAATACTCTGAATCAATTCATTTTTTTTTTTTTTTTTTTTTTTTTCGCGCGGTTCCCACTGCATACGTACAGCCCACCTCCCGCCCAACCGACCGAGGGGCGCCTGCCGCATAACGTACGGCTCGAATCGCGGGAATAAATTCGAGTTAGTATAATGAGTATAGTATATAAGTTTAAATAGAAGGATTATAAAGAAAACGAGGAAGAATTAGTATGTTCTTGTAGGTAATTTAAAATGGAGGTTTTCAAATTTGACTGGGAGGAAAGAGAAATAATATTATACCGACCATTGTAGTTCGAACATAAAATCCTAATGGGATCATGCTGTGCATATGTCGATCTACAATGGCTTAAGAATAAAGGACTAAAGTTTCTGGTCCTTCTATTCGGAACGTTAAACTGTAAGCGTGTTAGTAAGTGCTGGCTATCTACATCACCATTAATAAGGTTCTGTAGGAAAACGACACCCAGCATTGTTCTACGGTTTTTTAAGGGGGGTAAGTTTATTAGTTGGAGTCTACTATTATACGAAGGTAGGTGAAAATTTGCGTCCCAGTTAAGTCCCCTAAGAGCAAATAATAAGAAGGTTTTTTTGTACGGATTCTATGCGGTCTTGATGAACACCGTATTGGGGACACCAGACACATGAACCGTACTCCAGTATCGGGCGGACCAAGGATATAAATAAGCTTTTAGTAATGTAAGGGTCGTTTAATTCCTTTGCCTATCTTTTAATAAAACCGACAACACCTTTAGCCTTATTAACCATTGAAGAAATATGGTCGGAAAATTTAAGTTTTATGTCTAAGAGGACACCAAGATCATTAACCTGAGTTAATTTTTCTAAGGCAATCCCAGAGAGATTGTACGATGCCTGGTGAGGACTAGTACGATAAAAATACATAAGTTTGCATTTTGATCCGTTAAGTACTAAGTCATTAGCTAAACACCATTTTTGAAAATTGTCAAGATCCGACTGGAGTCTGTTTTGGGCAGACGGGAACTTATATTGGAGACAAAGCTTAACATCGTCTGCGTACATTAGTACCAGCGCGTTCGTTATGGATGGGGGCAAGTCATTTATAAAAAGAGTGAATAGTAATGGGCCAAGATGGCTTCCTTGAGGGACACCAGATGTGGCACGGACTAAGCGGGAGTATTGATTTTTAAATAAGACTCTCTGTGTTCTTCCATTTAAATAGCTAGAGATCCACGTAATGAGGTCGGTTGAGAATCCCAAAAGATTTAGTTTACTCAACAAGAGTGAGTGATTAACTGAATCAAATGCTTTACTAAAGTCTGTGTAAATAACATCAGTTTGAAGTCCCTTTTGGAAGCCATCTAAAACAAAGGATGTCAACTCCAATAAATTAGTGGTGGTTGAGCGACGCTTAATGAAACCATGCTGACATGGAGAAATTATTGATGAGCATAGGTGTTGCAAATGAGGAATTTTTCGAATAACTTTGGAATCGCTGACAATTTTGAGATGCCTCTGTAGTTGGCAGCATCGGATTTTTTCCCCTTTTTGTGCAGAGGAATTATGAAAGATTCCTTCCATTTAAGGGGGAAAATCGAAGATTCTAAAGATAAGTTAAATAGTTTTTGAAGAGGTTTGCACAGAGCCCTAGCACAGTATTTTAGCACACAGGCTGGTACTCCGTCGGGGCCTGGCGAATAAACTGGTTTTACCTTTTGAAGATCCAATAGTATATTGTTTTCAGAAAGAAATGGAACAAATATACTATTATTTGGTTGAATGTTGTAAGCGTATGGCTGATCTGAAGTGTTAGGAGGTAAATAAGTTGTTTGGAAAAATTTTGCGAATAAATCCGCAATGGCCTGATCCGAAGTCGCTGATAAATTTTGATACGTAAGTAGGGAGGGAAAAGATACATGTTTACGCTTCGTGTTTACAAAGTTATAAAACTGCTTTGGGTCCTGAGTGAACTGAATCCGACAGCGGCGAATATAATTTTTATAACATTCGGCGTTATGCACGGAGAAATTTAGCCGAGCTATTAAGTATCTTGAGAAATCTATGCTGCTACAGGTTCTTTTATATTTATTTAAAAGCCTGTCTTTATATGTTTTTAATTTAGTTAGGCACCTTGTAAACCAAGGTGGATTAATTGTAGCGGACGGATATTTCCACGGCACGCTTAAGTCAAAAAATGAATTTAATGTCAAATAAAATTTATCTAGGATGATATTTATATCAGTGCATGCCAGAATATCGGACCAGTCAAAAGTATCAATTAATAAATTAAGTTTACGAAAATCAGCCTTACGAAAACAACGAATCTTCTTTGATACGCAGGAAGTCTTCTGATTGACACCAGAATTGGTTTCAATTGAAACTTCAAGCGTTGGGTGGTATGGATCTTCAGGGGTTGAGAGGGGCAACGCTCTGGAAAGTGTGGTACTATCTGGATCAGATACAAAACATAAGTCAAGAAGCCGACCTAACGAATTTCTAACATGGTTGATCTGGCCTAGGGACAAGTCAAAGATGCCCGCCGTGAAATCGTGATGGGTGGAAAGTGATAAGAAAGTTAAATTTTCAGTAATTGACCAATTGAGTTCTGGTAAATTAAAGTCGCCAAGAACTATCAGAAGGTCAATATCTGACATAAGATTGGTAACAGCCTGTATAGCCGACAAGTGATGCCAGTATGTGGGCGGCTCGGAAGATGGTGGAATGTAAGAACATGTAATAAACAATGATTGAGCAGACAATATGACTTTAACGCAAATAAATTCGAAATCACCAAACTCTGGTAACTTTACCTCTTCAGAAACGAAATTGGAGTCAATAGAAATTAAGACTCCTCCTCCTCTTCGCAGAGGTCGGTCATGTCTAAAAGTGGTGTACCTACTTGGAAAAACTTCGGAGCAAAAGATCTCCGGCTTTAACCAAGTTTCAGTAAAGACTATAATATGGGACGCAAAGGAAAGACTATCAGAATAAAGTCTAGGGAGCTTGCTACGTAGGCCCCGACAGTTCTGATAGGTAAGATTGATAGAACGTGTTAGTTTTTTGAAGAGTCGGATTGGACAGATGTTGGGAGCTTGACTCCAGCAGGCTTCGAGTTTTTTTTCTTTACCTTACTCGGCTGATGCTCTTGTACAAATATGTCCTCTGGCCAGAAGCCAGGCGAACATATTGTCACAAACATCGGCACTGGCACACGTATAATGAAGGATGACATGCGCCTCGAGTAGGAGTATTTAAATTTCCTAATGTCTTCCACTCTAATAACGGCCTTGGTTTTGGCTTTGATATAAGCCGAGATATCAATCTCCGAGGTATCGGGGGCTAGCCGTGAGACAAATATTTGTCTAACAGGTGGTATTACCTGTAATGGTTTTGGTGCCACGGTCGGTAATACCGCGGCATCAGTCCGTTCCGGGGGTCCGGGCGGCGGGTTTCCATTTCTAGTGGAAGCTATGGGGGTTAATTCAAGGGTATTCCTGGGAATCACTTGGAGTGATGCCATGGAGGACAAAGCAGACAAATTTTGCTCTGCTACGGTAAATTCGGGTGCTAACTTTTCATTTACCGTCCCTGCTCTTGGAGTAGCAAGGGAAATGAGCGGCTGCATTATTGCGGGAGGATCCAGCTGTTCCGCGATTACTGGAGCTGCAACTTCCCTAGTAGCAGATTTTTTCCGCTTAGGAGATTCATTCAACAGCTGAAGGCTATTGAATTGAACATCCAGCGCACTGAGTTGATCGTTGATTTTTCGGAAACCAACGATCAAATCTTTAAACCCACTCTTGGTCTGTCGCATGAATGATCTCATTTCATCTTGGACAGCTCGGCACCCACTGCAGCAATAATGGAGGCCAACACGGCGGGATATGGCATCCGAGACAGATGCAGTAAGGCCAGCACATTTGGCATGTGAGACACTTTCGCATAGCCAACAATAGATGCTGGCCTGGGACGCAGATATCGGCTTATTGCACGATTTTAAAGATCAGACAACATTATATTCCATTTTAAAAAATTAATTAGCAAATTAGCAAAATTTAAATTATAATTTTTAAATATTCTATTATTTTTTGTTTTTTATTTTAAACAAATAAGCCTTCAACCACTGTACCAACTAAGGTTAGTAAAAGAGTAGGTAGAGGAGAGTGTTAGTAAAGAGAGAGCTACGGGAGAGCGCAAGTGTAACGAAATGCGCGCAAATAGATAAGAGCAGAATTAACTGCAAAAATTAAAAAGGCAGAGAGTAAAAAAAGAAGCAGAGCTATATTTGGATTGCGACTTTTTAATTTTATTAAATGCTCACCCAAATATGGCACTGCATAAGCGCGAAGCGATACGGGTATAACTTTAATATTAAGACACAATATTAGTAATGAAAACAAAGTGTTTAAATTAAGGTTTCAAACCCGCGTTTGGCAAAAATAGAATTTATCGCAAGCGCAAAAAATAATCACGACCGTTCGCTATGAAGTGAAGGAAGAGAATTTGAACAATAGTGCAAAAATTTACACTTTCATTTTCATCAACAACAGTATCGATTGATTTAAAAGACATCAGATCGCCTGGTAACAACTGTTGTATCTGGAAGTTAATTTCGTCAACATCAACGTTTTTTGCTGCCAAAATCACCCGTTAATTAAGCCATTCATGATTCAAATAATTATTCTCTATATCTGGGAAAATACTCTGAATCAATTCATTTTTATCCTGAACAACAGTGCAAAAATTTACACTTTCATTTTCATCAACAACAGTATCGATTGATTTAAAAGACATCAGATCGCCTGGTAACAACTGTTGTATCTGGAAGTTAATTTCGTCAACATAAACGTTTTTGGCTGCCAAAATCGCCCGCTGACTAAGCCATTCATGATTCAAATAATTATTCTGTATATCCGGGAAAATACTCTGAATTAATTCATTTTTATCCTGACAAACAGATCAAAAATTGTCTGGTAGTTTAATATATTGCGTATTTGGTTGCAGTTCTATTTTACCGTTTTCAATATCCAGTCAAAGTAACACGTGGTCGGCTATGCTAGTAACAAAATTTTAAAAAGTGGAATTAATTGAATTATACAGTATTTCGTTCACTACAAAATAAATTTAATTATTTTATAGCGTCAACAACACGTGGTAATTACGCTGTTAAAATGTAGCTTATATGACACGTTCGTAGATTTACCATAACAGCGCCATCTATTGATTACTTACTCAACCCAGTCGAAAGATAGAGACATCTGTTAGAATCATTTGGAGTTCTGTGGACATTTGGATCATTTGGAGTGAAGGAGATATCTCCGACCCTATAAAGTATATATATTCTTGATCAGGATCACCTCCTGAGTCGATATGAGCATGTTAGTCTGTCCGTCTGTTTCTACGCAAACTAGTCTCTCATTTTTAAAGCTATCGAGTTGAATCTTTGCACACATCTTTTTTTTGTTTGCAGGCAATATGTATATAAGTCGGAACGGCCGGGATAGGTCGACTGTATCCCATAGCTACCATATAACTGATTGATCGGAAATGCCATAACTTCGTTGTTTTCAAGTTAGAAGGATGGGAGTTTCAATGGATTCCTCTTTAGGCAAAATAATTTGATGTGCCAAATTTCATAAGGATCGGCCAACTATATACGATTCGCTATATATCTAATAATATAAGATTCGTGGCGCCACCTAGCTTCGTATATAAACTCGGTATATAAACTTCGGCTCCGACCGAAGTTAGCTTTCCTTTCTTGTTATATGTGTATCGGATCGTATATATGTGGAATTTGAATCTGTTGGGCAGCATCAATTGTGGCGGACTAGAAGTGGTTAGCCTTACTGATGAGTAGCACTTAGCCATACCGAAAACCGTGTACACAATGGAGAGAAAAGCCAAGTCGAACAGAAAGCGTTACTTGGCCGTGAGAAAAAGAAAAAGCAAGACGTAACACTTAAGAGCGTTGAATCGTTTTATCATATCCATCCGTTCCCCATAATAGAACATTTAAATAAACATAATTCCTACATTTTTGGGATCCGGGATGAGTGGATAGAACTCTCCATTGTTGTATGGTATTTTCTATGCATCGGTGACCTGGGGAATTTTCTCCCTAACTGGGTGGGGAATTTCTACAGGAATTCTTGCAAAGAAATCATAGGGAAGGTCTTAGGTATTTTTTGCAAAGAACTTTTTGATCATTTTTGCAAAAAAAAATCCCTACGAAGTTCTTCAAGACATTTTGACAAAAATAAATCGTAGACTCTGACTAACTCTACAAAGTTGCATGTATAAATCAATATCAATCATTATCAAATCCCCATTAAAAAAAAGAATAAATTTTATATTGAGATTGTGATATTAAAAAACAAACAAAAAAGAAAAGTAAGGGTGAACTGAAGTTGATATACCCTTGCAGTTAGGTACCAACTTATATTATTATTTATATATCGGATAGTATACAGTTGTGCGATCCTTATGAAAGTTTCACCATCAAATCAGTTTTCTACTAAAAATGTTGGAAACAGCCCCAAACATCCTTAAAACTAACAAGGTTGTGCCATTTCCGATCGTTCACTTATATGGCAAATATAGGATATAGTACTTTGACCAAAAAAAAATCTACCCATCTTTCTAACTTAAAAAAACCAAAGTTATGCCAATTCCGATCGTTCTATGACAGCAATAGAACAGCTATATAAAGGATATATCATAGTCGGCCGATACTTATCAAATTTTGTACATAAGATATTTTGGCCAAATATAACTTGTGTAACAAATCCCAACTCTCTTACTTGAAAAACTCCAAAGTTATGGAATTTCCGAACAATCCGTTATATGGCAGCTATAGGATATAATCAACTGATCCCGGCCGTTCCGACTTATATACTGCCTGCAAACAAAAGAATGTGCAAAGTTTCAACTCGATAGCTTTAAAACTGAGACACTAATTTACGTAGAAACTGACAGACATGCTCATATCGATTTAGAGTGTGATCCTGATCAAGAATATATTTACTTTACAAGGCAGGAGATGTCTCCTTCACTGAGTTGCACACTTTTGACCAAAATTTTAATACCCTCTGCATGGGTATAATTAACCACCAAAGTAATTAAATATTAGCAAAATTGTTCTGTAAAATAATTCAATGTATCTATTAAGAATTATGCGAAAGATAAATAACTTGCAAGGTAAAGTAAAGGGAAAAGCTCTAAGGAAGAATAATAAGAAAAGAAATTATATTATAAGATCATGTAAATATCACTGAATCATTAAGAGAAGAGCTTAAGATGAAGATTTGTCAACAAGAAAATTAACCTACTTATATTAGCGTAGAATTTGTAGAAGAAGAGCTACCTATAATAAAGTAAATGACATTGTTATGCTATTAATAGTTTTTAATAGCAGCCGAATAAAGAAACGCGTTTCAAATCAGGTTTTCAATATTTTTATTTTGGGCTCAATTTGACCCCAATCTATGCGGATCAATCAATTCCAAATCACAACAAACGCAAAACCAAAGAGCTTGCGCATACGCTACAAATAATAAAAAAGCATATGCGAAACTGGGAGACAAAACAGAGACGAATACATGCTAATAACAACAGCTGTAGCTGAGCATATTATGATTACAGAGTGTAACAGTGATTTTGAACTTTTGAAGTGACATAGTAGGAATTGTTTATTGGGTCGAGTACATCACAAAACCATGTTTGAAATATTTGTAACACCCTCAAAATCTTGATTTATGGTTAAAAAACCGTTTTTTCGGGACTTTTTTGCGCTTAAAAATTCCTGGACGCGTTTTTTTGAACCGATTTCAAAATTTTCCGTGTTTTTCAATAGTTAAATGTTGTAGCTTTTGAAAAAAAATATATCTTTGATTTTGTTAAACAAAAAGTACAAAAATGTTACACCTGAAACTGAAGTTTTCGACTTTTATTCGTGTTTTTCGGCCAGTTTTTCGGTACAATTTACAAAAATTCTCTAATTTTTGCCACATATGAATGTTGTCTCATTAATTCTGAATAAATCGAGACAAATTTCATCAAAAAATAATTAAAATTGGTAAATAACGCTTTTCCCAAAAAAAGTCAATTCAACCTAGGAATTTTTAAGCGCAAAGAAGTCCCGAAAAACGGTTTTTTAACCATAAGTCAAGGTTTTGAGGGTGTTACAAATATTTCAAACATGGTTTTGTGATGTACTCGACCCAATAAACAATTCCTACTATGTCACTTCAAAAGTTCATTCACTTTTGTTTTTTTTGTAACACTGTGTTATTTTACATGCATTTTTTGGTGGCTGCTTGGCCCAACAGACATATTGTAATGATAAGCAAGATAACAATAAGATTTTTTTTGTTCCCACTCATTCACTCATGGAAGCGCTTTCATCGGTGGATCAGCAGGTGAGCGATTATAACGCTAAATACTTTTTTTGGTGAGTGTTAGTACAACAATGAAACTTCTCTTGTATACATCAGCTGATCTACAGACTATCTTAATACATCTTAATTGAAATAAAATAATGTTTATCAAACAAATCCATTAAGAAAAAATATGCATTTAAAATAAAAATGATCGAAATTAAAGTTCTATTAAAACATAAATAATATTTAAAATTTCTGTTCCTCCATTCTCTATTCTTTTTAATCATTTTATTTGAAATACAGTTTTTGAAATTAACGTAAATCTACTATTGATAAACACTATTAACTCGATATACCTTATGAAATGATACGAGTACGAGTTTAGTAAAACGAATCCTTAATATACCCCTGATTTATGAAATTTACATTTATCGATAAGAAAACTCTTGGAAATTTTATGCCAATTTTTACACATTTATCTTAAGCTAGTTTATATTTTTAGTTATTAATAAACCATATTCTATCTAAAAATGTTTCTATGTTTAAAACGTATCTATTGCAGGTTCAGCTTGTTTAGTAAAGCTTTACAGAAATTGTAGATAACCATGATTTTTTGAAAATATGACATTAAAAACTCCAATTTAATTGAAAATATTGTTTAACCACCTATAATAATTTCAAAAAAATTATTCCAAAATTAAAACATGTTATGATCTACTGATTTCAATAAGAAAACAAGAAAGAAAAGCTAACTTCGGGCGGAGCCGAAATTTATAAATTTCTATATATATATATTGTAACGAACAGTCATGGCGCGAGAATCCTGTACTGACAAATTCGGGTGAGACGGGAGGTGCACGCTGTCGCCGGCCTAGACCTCGTCGGCTAGTGGGTGGGTCCCTCTAAAACTCCTCTCTCTCCCTACAGGATCCCTGCTGTCCATCATAGAATCTCGAATTTGATCGAACGCGTGCCTCGCCTGTCGAACAGCGCAGGCTTACCAATCCACTCTCTCAAAAACTTTCGGCCCGCAAGCGGTCCAAGGTAGCCCCCTGGATCGATCAGGTGACGGCATGGCGGCTGCAAATCAGACTCGGCTGTACTTTCTTAGCACATTATAAACATTTTATTACTTCTAATCCACATTCTAATCCACCCTTAACTCCTAACCTTACAATCTTAACCTAACTGCTAAACTTCATTCGATATCTCTTAAAACTAGGGTATAGGTACTAAATTACAACAAAACTTCAATCAAAATCTCTTAAATCTGAGGCATAGGAACTAAATTACAGCGAAACTTCAATATTCGAACATTAGAGAATCTTAATTGCAACAATTTGGCAATAAAACCCGTAAAGAGAAGGTTGGATGTCTTCACACCCGCTAACCTGCACGCCCGCGTGAGAAAATTCGCGTGAGGGACGTGGGATGGAATCGGGGTTCCGGCCCCTGAGCTTGGGAGCGACGAGATGACTTATTTGCTTATACTGATTCAGACTACCGCTGTAGACTCAACGCGTGGATCATGCCCGAGCTTGGGATTCTCCAAAGGATGCAGACGGCAACGAATGATTCTACCTCGGGGAAATTTAACTATGTTTTCTCACTCACCACTTCGTCCTGTTGTTGCGATGATGAAAGCGCTTTCCTCATGCCACCTGTAGGGGAGTGGTACAAAATTTAAGGGTCGCCAGATGCTTCCCGATATTCTTAAGACTAACAAGGAAAGAGTCTCTACGTCATCGCCTGCTCCTGGATCTGCCTTCTACTTCGGAGCAATCGCCGAACGCGAGTGGATTGCGGGCAGCAACAACAGTCTACGGCAATTTCACCACGAAGTCTGCTTTCTCCTCTATAGCTCTGCCAGCTCCTATGCTCCGTATTCGGGCGCACTTGCGCCGGCTCTTTCTAGAAACTCCTCTTTCAGAGCACGCGGTTGCCCGAAGTCCTCTCCGAGGGTTAGGTCAAAACCGCCTGCGTCGCTGGGATCGCCTCTTTGGTTCCTTCTTTTCGCTCCTTCGGTTGCTCCTGCGCGCTTCCTAATGCGGCGCAGCTCCCGCCGCGCTTGTGCCGGGCACGTGCCGCCCTCCTTCTCCTCGCTTTCGCTGGGGCCCACGGAGACAGCTACTCCAAGTTTCACTGCCCGTGGAGCACACCAATACGCCCACTCAGCCTTGATATTCGCCGAGTTCCTAAGCGGGTTATTCCCGAGCTCTGCCACTAAAACTGTCTCGCTTTGTGCCCAACCGACGCTCTTCGCTGCGGATCGCCGTGCTCCAGATTCGGAGTCTGTATTCTCGGGTCCGTGTTCCTTCGAGTCCGCTTCGCACCGTTGCTGTCTTTTTGTTTTCCTCAATATCGCCTCGAATACCTTCGGTGTCGCCGGTTCACGTGGAAAAGAACGCCAGCTTCACGCCGCCATTCGGACCTACCTCACACCGGTTCGATCGTACATGATCCCCCCTGTCGCTGGGCTGCCAACTCCTGTAACTTTACCCCTATCGATATTTTTCGGCGTTGCCACCTCGACCATCTCTGCCTGCCTCTGTTACAGAATAGCCCCCTCTCAAGAGCTGGCTTAGGATCGCCATGGATCCTACACAGCTCAAACACAGAGGCAGGATTCACTGCCGTAAGTCCTTCGCATGGTACACTCCAACCAATCGTCCTTGCCTATCCTCTACCTCATAGGTCGCCTTGCCGGTCCTCTTTCTTATCCTAGCTTTGACATACTTAGGACCGAGTTTGGCACTATACCCAGTTGCAAAGTTACTCTGCTTAAAATTCCTACGGAAGACCTCTTGCCCATTCTGAAACTCAATGTCCCTCGCACGTGTATTGTACCGCCTCTCGTTCCTTTCGCCCTGCATCTCCAAAGCCTTCTGAGCTTGCTTACGAGCTATGTCCATGGAATCCTCCCTCGAGAGCAAAACACTCCTATCCTCCAGCAGACCTAATGCCCTCAACAGCTTGTACGAGCCTCCGGAACCCATAAACTGCTGTCCAAAAACTAGGTAGTACGGAGAAGCTCCTGTTCCCGAATGAACAGCTGTCCTCAGGGCGCAACAAATTTCGCTAAGCTGCTCATCCCAGTTCTTCTGATCTGTTTTCACGTAGGACCGAATCGCTGCTATCACGGATCTGTTCACCCGCTCTGACGCGTTCGCCTGCGGCGAATGTACCGCTGTGAAGACCTGCATTACTCGGTTCTCCCGCATCAAACCTCTAAACGCCTCCCCTTTGAATTGCGTCCCATTGTCCGACACTACCGTCTCCGGCACGCCAAACATATGGAACAGCTCCTGCTTCATATACTTGACCACTATATCAGCCGACAACTTCTTCACCGCCTTCAGAAAAACGAACTTGGTGTGGTGATCTAACACAATGAATATGCCCACATTTCCTGACCGTGACCTCGGGTATGGTCCCAGAAAATCAACATAAATCCTCTGGAAAAATCTCTGAGAATCGCCTACTCTGCCCATCGTGGGTCTCGTAACGCGGTTGGGTGCTTTCGTTTCCTTACACACCTCACACCTGCGGACATAGTCTCTTACATCATCCACCAAATTCGGCCAATAATACATACGCCGAATCCTCTCCAGCGTTTTATTGAAACCCCCGTGTGCGGCCATTGGACTGTCATGCGCCTCCTTCAAGACTTCCGGAATCACTTCCTTGGGTAGCCATAGCTTCCACGCGAATTGGTCAACCAAGCCCTCTTCCTGAACCAGCTTTGCCCTCCGAAAAACCTTTCCGTCCATGACTTTCAAATCCGGAGTCACGTCCTTATTGGCTTCCACCGTCTCCGCCAACGTCCTATAATCTCTGCTCTCGAAACACGGAGACTCATAGTCTACATCTAAGCCTGACACTTCGATCTCTTCGCCGTCGCCTTCGAAAACCCTAGATAGCGCATCCGGAACCGCGTGCAGCTTCCCTTTCCTATGTTCAAACTTGAACTTATAAGCTTGCAACTTGGCTGCCCACCGTCCCAGACGTGATCTTAAATCGGGCTGTGACATGAGCCACTGCAGCGACGCATGATCCGTAACCACGGTGAATCTATGCCCTTCGACATACGGTCTAAAACGGTTGATGCAGACAATCGCCGCCAGACACTCTTGTTCCGTGACGGAGTAGTTTTTTTGAGCCTTGCTCAACTTCCTTGAGACGAAGGCTATAGGATACTCGTCTCCTTTATCTCCCTCTGTTTTCTGGACGAGCACCCCCCCTATACCATGACTACTCGCATCGCAATGGATGAAAAATGGCTTCTCAAAATCAGGACTGTGTAGCACTGGGGCTTGGCACATTGCTTCCTTCAACTTTGTGAACGCCTCGATCCCCGCCTGCGTCATCGTAAACCTGCACTTAGGTCTCACTAGATCTGTCAGTGGAGCCGCTATGTCCGCATAGTTGCTTATAAATTTACTATACCACCCAGTCATCCCCAGAAAACTCCGCAATGCCTTCAGAGTACGTGGGATTGGGTATTCCACCATGGCTGATATCTTTTCCGGGTCTGTTCTGATGACTCCTTCACCAATCACGTGACCCAGATACCTAACCGATCGTACGCAGAAATGACTTTTCTCGACGTTTAATGTAAGCCCTGCCTGTCGGATGTGCTCAGCCACCGTCGTTAGGACTGACATATGCGCCTCAAAGGAATCTGAAACGACTAATAAGTCATCCAAATAGACGAAAACTTCGTTTCGCAGAGAGGCCGGAATGACTTTATCCATGAGCCGCGTCATCGTCTGTGATGCGTTGGACAATCCGAACGGCATCACAGTGAACTGATACAACGGCTTGCCTGGTACTGTGAAAGCTGTCTTGTCCCGCGAAGCGGTGTCCAAAGGAATCTGCCAATAGGCGTCCTTTAGATCCAAACTAGAGATGTAAACTGCCTTTGGAAGCCGGCTTAGAATCGCGTCGATCTGTGGTAAAGGATATGCAT
Organism: Drosophila ananassae; assembly: GCF_017639315.1. NCBI lineage: Eukaryota > Metazoa > Arthropoda > Insecta > Diptera > Drosophilidae > Drosophila > Drosophila ananassae. Next base: position 251,779 of record NW_025319038.1, read on the forward strand.
CTCCCTGCGTGAAGCTGTTCACCTTTCTGCAATCCAAACACAGTCGAACCTTCCCTGGCTTTTGGACTAACACCACCGGCGACGACCAAGCGCTCTCGGATTCCTCGATTACTCCTAACTTCAACATCCTTTCAACCTCCCCATATAACAGTCTCTCCACCGCTGGGGAGACGGGAAAATGTCTCTGCTTTACTGCTTTAGCCTTCCCCACCTCGATGCTGTGGCTGATTAGATGCGTCTTACCTAGACCTAACTTGGCAAAAGACGGGAATTGCTCTACTACTTCCCTTAGCCTAGCTTGCTGTGCTATCGTCAACTCGTGACAAACTGACACCTCGCTAACTTGGAACTCTGTCGGCAGAAGCTCAAAGCTGTTCCAAAAGTCGATGCCCAAATACAAATCCTGCCTAAGTGTAGGAACCAAGTACAGATTTTGACTTCTACATTGGTCCTTGAATCTGATCTCGGTTGTCACCTGCCCTATCACTTGCTGTTGTTGTCCATCGGCTGTATTTACAAATGTTCCTTTGCGATCGAACTCCGCTCCGCTCTTGATAAATCTCTCTGCCAATCTACCTCCCAAACAGCTGACTGCAGCTCCTGTGTCCAGCAACCCTAGGACTTTCTCTCCTAGGAGATAGACTTCCGCAAACGGACGCTTATCCGAACCCTTATACCTGATCGTCTCGATCTTCCTCAACGAACGCCAATAACATTTTAACCTATTCGTATTTCTAGATTTTCTTTTCTGATTAACTTCCAGCTTCTTACTTCCTATTACTTCATTTTCTTCTCTATCTAAATCTGTTTTTCTTATCGCTACCTTTATTAGATCTACTTGTCCTTGCCCTGTCCTAATTGAACACGCTGAGCTGGACGGTCTTGCGCGTTCACTCTCCCGTTTTTTATACAATTCGCACAAGACGGTTTATAAACATTAGGTGCTCCGCACCCGAAACAAAACACCTTGCGTTTTCCAGCACAGTCCTGATATCTGTGCCCCTCCTTTCTACAATTCCAACAAATGAGAGCCACCGCCTCGATGTCCAAGTCCTCATCGGTCGAAAACTCACTCGCGTCCTCCAATTCCATTCCCTCATTTACTTCCGCTACCACTTTTGCAGCCGGATAGCTCCTATGTTGACCTCTATCCTCTCGTCTAAACCCCTCACCGTTCGACTTCTTCGGATAGCTGGGCTTGCAAAAGCTGCTTTCGCGCCGTATTTCCTGCAAGAACCTTTCGCGACGCTTACAGACTTCTCTTAATTGACTGATCGATCGAATCGTGACATTCAGCAATTCATGTCGTATTTCGGGCCTCAGGTTTCTCCTCACAACTTCCACTATCGTGGTCTCGCTAAGGGGCGTTCCCAGCCCGTCCATTAATTGCTCTATTGCGTCGTAGAACGTGTCGAAGTCTTCCTTCTCGCGTTGCTTTCTATCCCTAATAGACTCGCGTATGTCCACATCCGACCGACTATCGCGGAAATGGTTCCTGAGAGCGTCGCACAATTCGCCCCATCTCATGCCTCTATTCGCTTTGTGGAAGCGCCAATAAAACTCCCCGGCCTTGCCATCGAATAGGAGACTTGCACTTCCGCAGAGTGCCGAGAAGTCGCTATCTAGTGTTTGGTGGGTTAGAGCCTCCACTCGATAGATAAAGTTGTCTACAGTCATGCCATCTGGACTTCCGCTAAACCTGATCTTCCAGCTATTTAGAATATGTCCTACCTTGTCGGGCCGATATGTCGAGCTTGCTGCTCCTTGCTGTCTCGTGTCGCCCCTAAGAATATCCCCTTGGTCTCGAATCCTTCTCTCATTATCCGAGAGTTCGCTAGGATATTCATTTCGCCCTGCCATCCGGTAATCTCTTTCTTCAGCTTCCCTTTCGGCTCTTTGCTGAAACAATCTCTCCATCTGAGTTGATAGTTGTTCTAACAAAGTTGACTGCATGGCTTGCACCGACTGAGACACCATTGAGCTCATTTCTGCCGTACTACCTAGGGACTCTGCTTGAGAACCTCCTTGGCTTGCGGCCCCCGGTGAATCCGCCCTACGCAATTGCTGGCTTGTGCCTGCCGAAGACATTTCGCTCGCCGTTTGAGGCTTCTCAAAACAAACAACCTTGCAAGTTGGACAAGAAGCTTTGGTTTTCGCGTGAGTAGTTATGCATGACTTATGGAACTCATGCCCACATTTGGTTCTGGCCCTGCCTGTTGCCATCTCTTTGTTGCATAACATGCATATTGGCACCTTTTGGGGTGTCGCTGCCCCCTTCTCTGACTCTGCTGGGTTCATTATGATATCTCTATTTCCGATAATTCTGAAAAACTAACACTTATTTCGCTAACGAAAATTGTATTCCTGTAGACTATAATCAAACTATGCCTCTGTCTGATCTGTGCACCGCCAATGCGCCACCTCACTGTTTTTTCTTCTTCCTGATCCTAGGTTCCAACCACTTCGTTCAAGAGAACCGACAAAAAGAAAACCCCTCTACTCTTCCCTCGCCAGTCCTGCTGACTCCCAGGCCCTGCGAGGTCAATGCTTCGGACGTGGTTACCTGCTACTTTTGCCGATAAATTCCAAGCGTCCGACTCCTCCTTTGGGGAATGACGGGGTCCGCTGCTTTCTTAAGGCGTGGTCAGAACTCAACGAGTCTGCATTTCCGAACACCTGTTCAGCCCGCTTTCCCGTCTATGCGTTACTAGAAGACGTCTGTGTCCGTTTCGCGTGGCTAGACGATTCCTCTGCTCGCCTATATTCCAAAGCGCAAATCCGGATTCACCAAACTACCCCTAGCCTGTGAGGCTGCTGAAGCATCGTGGTCTACTCTGCTTTCTTTCGAAGTAGCATTCCAAGCGATGTTACTCTTAGATCCTGAATGTTTTGGTCGTGGTTAATGCCATGCCATTGTAACCAGCCGAAAAAAGTATATACTCAATATCTTTGCACTACATGGTTGCTGTTAGCCATCTCCTAAACCACATGGCCACTAAGTTGGGCGCCAGAAAATCTATGAGGAATTATTAAAAATAATTATAACTGTAACGAACAGTCATGGCGCGAGAATCCTGTACTGACAAATTCGGGTGAGACGGGAGGTGCACGCTGTCGCCGGCCTAGACCTCGTCGGCTAGTGGGTGGGTCCCTCTAAAACTCCTCTCTCTCCCTACAGGATCCCTGCTGTCCATCATAGAATCTCGAATTTGATCGAACGCGTGCCTCGCCTGTCGAACAGCGCAGGCTTACCAATCCACTCTCTCAAAAACTTTCGGCCCGCAAGCGGTCCAAGGTAGCCCCCTGGATCGATCAGGTGACGGCATGGCGGCTGCAAATCAGACTCGGCTGTACTTTCTTAGCACATTATAAACATTTTATTACTTCTAATCCACATTCTAATCCACCCTTAACTCCTAACCTTACAATCTTAACCTAACTGCTAAACTTCATTCGATATCTCTTAAAACTAGGGTATAGGTACTAAATTACAACAAAACTTCAATCAAAATCTCTTAAATCTGAGGCATAGGAACTAAATTACAGCGAAACTTCAATATTCGAACATTAGAGAATCTTAATTGCAACAATTTGGCAATAAAACCCGTAAAGAGAAGGTTGGATGTCTTCACACCCGCTAACCTGCACGCCCGCGTGAGAAAATTCGCGTGAGGGACGTGGGATGGAATCGGGGTTCCGGCCCCTGAGCTTGGGAGCGACGAGATGACTTATTTGCTTATACTGATTCAGACTACCGCTGTAGACTCAACGCGTGGATCATGCCCGAGCTTGGGATTCTCCAAAGGATGCAGACGGCAACGAATGATTCTACCTCGGGGAAATTTAACTATGTTTTCTCACTCACCACTTCGTCCTGTTGTTGCGATGATGAAAGCGCTTTCCTCATGCCACCTGTAGGGGAGTGGTACAAAATTTAAGGGTCGCCAGATGCTTCCCGATATTCTTAAGACTAACAAGGAAAGAGTCTCTACGTCATCGCCTGCTCCTGGATCTGCCTTCTACTTCGGAGCAATCGCCGAACGCGAGTGGATTGCGGGCAGCAACAACAGTCTACGGCAATTTCACCACGAAGTCTGCTTTCTCCTCTATAGCTCTGCCAGCTCCTATGCTCCGTATTCGGGCGCACTTGCGCCGGCTCTTTCTAGAAACTCCTCTTTCAGAGCACGCGGTTGCCCGAAGTCCTCTCCGAGGGTTAGGTCAAAACCGCCTGCGTCGCTGGGATCGCCTCTTTGGTTCCTTCTTTTCGCTCCTTCGGTTGCTCCTGCGCGCTTCCTAATGCGGCGCAGCTCCCGCCGCGCTTGTGCCGGGCACGTGCCGCCCTCCTTCTCCTCGCTTTCGCTGGGGCCCACGGAGACAGCTACTCCAAGTTTCACTGCCCGTGGAGCACACCAATACGCCCACTCAGCCTTGATATTCGCCGAGTTCCTAAGCGGGTTATTCCCGAGCTCTGCCACTAAAACTGTCTCGCTTTGTGCCCAACCGACGCTCTTCGCTGCGGATCGCCGTGCTCCAGATTCGGAGTCTGTATTCTCGGGTCCGTGTTCCTTCGAGTCCGCTTCGCACCGTTGCTGTCTTTTTGTTTTCCTCAATATCGCCTCGAATACCTTCGGTGTCGCCGGTTCACGTGGAAAAGAACGCCAGCTTCACGCCGCCATTCGGACCTACCTCACACCGGTTCGATCGTACATGATCCCCCCTGTCGCTGGGCTGCCAACTCCTGTAACTTTACCCCTATCGATATTTTTCGGCGTTGCCACCTCGACCATCTCTGCCTGCCTCTGTTACAATATATACATATATATATATATACACTTGCAGTTAGTCACTGTCCGCTAGGTGGCGCCACGCATCTTATATTATTAGACATATAGCGGATCGTATATAGTCCTTATGAAATTTGGCATATTGAATTATTTTTCCCAAAGAGGATTCTGTGCCAAGTCCCATCTTTCTAACTTAAAAAACCGATCCCGATATGGTAACTGCTAGATACTATTTTTTAATTTAAGTTGGTACACATACCTTTCAAAAATGATATGTACTAGAAACAATGATGGTCATCTTCATTACACGGCCTAAATAATTCAATATATGGTAAAATTCGATCTTCTCACCTTCTTCTCTTAGGTGTACCGCGGAAACTGTGGGTGATAGAACCTATGTTTGTTCTGGACTTTGGTTCAGGGGAGCCTATAGGTTATGGAGCAGGTAAAATTATGCGTGGAGGAAAAAAAATTGGAAATTGTCGGCTTGTGTTATTACTAATAACTTATTAGTCATCCAAGGGTTCAGCTTGAACGAGGGTACGTAGAATTTCACTAATTTTACCGATGTTTATGAGATCTGCAAATTTATTGAGATCAGCTGGCCAGCTGAGAGTGATTGCATCTTAAAAACTTTACATGGAAAGGTGTTTGATCCGGTGCTTAATATGTATATCAGTAATCTCGCGTCTTGATATTCGTTTCTTCAACTTTATTTGTTCTTTTGAATTTTTTTTAATGATTATTTTTAGTGTCTGTCATCAAGTCATTAGGTGCGGTGATGAGATTTTTAGTTAGATAGACGCATTTTTAGCTCCTCATAAACCTCAACCTATAATAGCTTTCCATCACAGTTTCTACATTTTTGGATGGACCGGTCGCTTTTGTTGGCCAGGCAAGCATCGGTCAAAAGAAGATTCCCGCTTTTTTCAGAGATATGTTTCCCTTGAGTGTTTGAATGAGTTATTAAAAATTAAATACAACGTCTAACTTAAACAAAAACAAGAAAGGAAAGCTAACTTCGGGCGGAGCCGAAGTTTATATACCCTTGCAGTTCAGTCGCAGTCCGCTAGGTGGCGCCACGCATCTTATTTTATTAGATATGTAGCGGATCGTATATAGTCGGCCGATCCTTATGAAAATTGGCAGATCAGATTGTTTTTCCCAAAATAGAATCTGTACCAAATCCCATCTTTCTAACTTAAAAAACACCAAAGTTATGCCAATTTCGATCGTTCTATGACAGCTATAGGATATAGTCGCCCGATCCTTATGAAATTTTGTACACAAGATATTATATATACAAATATAACATGTGTGGAAAGTCCCAACCCTCTAACTTAAAAAACACCAAAGTAATGGCGTTTCCGATCAATCAGTTATATGGCAGCTATAGGATATAGTCAACCGATCCCGGCCGTTCCGACTTATATACTGCCTGCAAAGGAAAGAAGGGTGTGTGCAAAGTTTCAACTCGATAGCTTTAAAACTGAGAGACTAGTTTGCGTAGAAACAGACAGACGGACATGCTCATATCGATTCAGGAGGTGATCCTGATCAAGAATATATATACTTTATAGGGTCGGAGATGTCTCCTTCACTGCGTTGCACACTTTTGACCAAAATTATAATACCCTCTGCAAGGGTATACAAATGATGAGAACGGCTATTTTTCGGTGCTGGGCAAAAAAAACGCTGCAACGCTGCATGCGAAAACCGATATAGAACACTCGCGGCCCTTGCTTTATTATGGCCAAGAGGTACTTTGCCACCGGAGTCGTGAAGGGCTTAGTGCCCGTCCGTCTACCCTGTCTGGCTCATGAACGATTTATTAACAACAATGACCCTTGCTAAAAATCCTATTTTTAGCAACTGCGACCGTATTATAAAGAATCGATATGTATATGGGAATTTAATGAAACAGGACAATCAGGACCGAAAAAATTAATGTCGAAAGTCATCGAATTTTTTTGTGTATATTTATAAAGAAATGTCTAAATGTTAATAAAGCTATGGTTTTATCAAATATTAAGTGTATACAATTACACAGTAAAAAAACTCGGCGGTTGATGTTCATCCAGAATATATATACTTTGTGGTGTCTGTCGGGTCAGGCTATGCTACTGCAAAGAGTTATCACAAAAACATAATAAGGGTAGTTTGTCTTATCATTATTGATATTATCGCTAATTTTGGTCGCAAGCATTTAGCATTAATGTAGCCAGCTTTCGCTAAGCCTATGTTCTAAAGTGGGCTCTCATTTCCGCCTCTCCCGCACCATAAATTGGATTGTCGGTGTCTGTCCTCATTTCATATGCACGCAAACTAAACATTATTGTAACGTTTTAAATATATAATTTCATGTTGTTATTTGGAACGTTATTGAAAAATGTCAATGGCCAAACATTGGTGACCCCATCGAAATATAATTTATAAAATTAACATTTTCACGATCATACAATTTTATTTTTGCACTTTACACTTTGTCGCATACAGGCGTGTATTTATTATGCTCCGGGGGGAAAAAAAAGGTATACAATGAAATCATAAAAGTGCCGTGACTGGATTAAAAAAAAACTACAATAACGCGAAAAGAAGCTTTCTGCGATGAAATCGCGAATGTTTATAATAATTTGTCAATCAATTAACGTAGAACCCAAAAACTAAAACTCGAATTAACTCAACCTTGATTACAATGAGTCAAAACGGCGTTCGCACACAACGTCAACGTGAGAAAGATGAGAGACGTTACTCAATACAAAGAAACAACGCATACTTATATTTTAAAGCAACCGAAAATAATGTCAGCACGGTCAATTTCCCCGAACTCTTAAACGTAGCGTTCTTGCTCCCCCTCGATACCATCGATGTCTCTGCAGCAGAAAATGTCTGCTGAAGTCGAAAAAAGGAAGCCAAAGCCTCCGCCCATCTATATACGAGAAAAAATTTTCAATGTTCTTGTCAACAAAATTATTTTGTATCCTTGTTTATTGGCAAGGTAAACTTCCACATAGTTCCCCTTGCAAAGAGCAACATTCAGGAAATAAAAGTTCAAATGAAGTCTAAAGATAATTACAGAGTATTAATGCAATATCTCACAGAGAATAACAAGAACTTTTACTTGTATCAGCTAAAAAGCAGCAAGGGCCTGCAAGTCGTACTTAATGGCATAGAGTCCGACGTCACGCCTGCAGAGATATCAAAGGTGCTACAAGATAGGGGTTATAGCGCTAAGACAGTCTTCAATATTATTAACAAGGATAGAAAGCTGCAGACGCTCTTTAAGGTGGAGCTCGAACCAGAAAATACAATCTTCAGTTTTTGCTGCACCGCAGAATTACAGTTGAGGAACCGCACAAACGAAATAGCCGGGTACAATATGCGAACTGTCAAGAAAATGGTCATACAAGTGTGTGGAGAGCTTCATGACACCGCACACTGCCCAGCGAGCAAAGATGAACGCAACTCGAAAAAGTGCAATCACACTGCTAACTATAGAGGTTGCCCAGTCTACAAGGAGCTGAAAAGTCCAACCAAAATAAACAGTTTGGAACCTCCAGATCAAACCCTGAAGTGTTCTTCTCGTCTGCATCTAGATCCTCAGTAGGACCCATAAACTCTGACAAAAATATGACATACGCAAGCGCTTTAAAATCGGCACATGCTCCCCCTGCCTTATTTCTGCAACCAGCATACCAAGAGCACGATGCTCAGCAGCATCAGAAAGTTTATTAGTTCACACATCGATTTAAGTCCTCACCTTAACGATGAAGCCAACACAGACAGCTTTGTTAATTCACTGGAGTCTTTACTCGTCTCTGCAGCTCGAGCTTAAACATCTCAAATTACAAATACACAATACAACCAAAAGAAGACAAATTTACAAATCGAACAGCTCTTCCTCGAAAAGCGACGCTTAGGTAGAGAGTGGCAACTTCACAGATCATCATCTATCAAGCAAAACCTAAATGCCTATTATAAACCCCACAGTCAGCTGGGCGCTCAGCGATGCAGATAGAGCCACTAGTGCGTTTACCGACTTTACCATATGAGCCTCAGCTTGAACATGAGCTAATTAAATTTCGCCCAAACGAAATCGTTAACATCATCAAAAATCAACTGAATCCGGAAAAATCCCCGGGCTCATAACTCATAACTTCTAAAATGTTTACACAATTACCCAGCTTTTCAATTCCATCGCAAAACTTGGGCATTTTCCAGTGAGATGGAAAAAGTCAATTATAATAATAATAGCAAAGCCGGGAAAAGACCACACAATCCAAAAGTCATATAGACCTATAAGCCTACTTTCTTGCTTATCTAAGCTCTTTGAAAAATGCGTATTGACTCCGAAAAACACATACCTAAGAATCCAGAAAGGAATCCCGTCACATCAATTTGGGTTTCGTGAAAAGCACGAAACAATTGAGAATATCAACCGGATAACATCAGAAATTTGGAACGAGAGTACTGTACTGCCATATTTTTAGACGACTCTGAAGCATTTAATATAGTCTGCCTAAAATGTCTAATGTACAAGATCAAGACAATGATTCACCAAAACAATCTTTTACAACATTTACTACAGAAAATTTGCTGTGAGGGGTTACACTGCTGCAACTGATGATTTCGCTATAGGAACTGGAGTTCCTCAAGGCAGCGTGCTAGGGTCAACATTATATGTCCTCTACATAGCAGACATCCTGACAAGCACACAACTAACACCACGACTAGCCGCTTAAAATGCCCGATGCAAGCAACTGCGCAGCTAGCTTCACATCTGGTTGATGTACAAAAATTGCTATCAGACACGCATGTTACGTTCACCCTGAACAGGCAAAACTGCCCGCCGCTTACGTTAAACAACACTCCACTCTCGCAGTTATACACTCTTGCTGTATAATTTGGTACTAAAACCTATATGGATATACGGCTCCCAGTTAGAGCAATAGCAATATTGACATAGTCCAGCGAGCTCAGTCGAAGATCTTGAGGACAATCACCGGGGCACCGTGATACCTTCGCAACGAAAACATACATCGCGACATAAACATTCTACCAGTCAAAGAAGTGATCGCAGAACAGAAGGAAAAGTACTTTATCAAGCTATTATTGCACCCTAACCACCCAAGCTATTGTTGCACCGCCTTGGACGCGCAGGCAGAATGCAGTCTTAGTTTACTGTTAGTTTAATTTTAATGTTAAGATTCGTAAACTTATTGTTAATGTCATATTTAGGAAAAGATTTATTAAAAAAATGTTTAACTTGAAAAAAAAAAACTAAAATAAAATCTACCCCTTGCATATATATTTTTTTCCGTTTTGCGCAGTGTTTAATCAAGCAAACCAAACGTTTTATATTTATAAATAGTTTTCTTTATTAATATAAAAAAATACATAAACATACAATAAAACCGTCAAATCTAATATTTAGTAACGCGCCAGAAGCTCCGGGAGCTCGGATGGGAGGTTCTTTTGCATCCACCGTATAGTCCGGATCTCGCCATGGCGCTTGGTAGTCTGAAGTTGGCCACAAGAGAGTCCTGTGAAAATTGGCTCTCCGAGTTTTTTCCAATAGGGAAGCGAGCTTCTATGAGAGGGGCATTATGAAGTTGGCATCTCGTTGGGAACGCGTCATCGAACAAAACGGCGCATATTTGACTTAAATCGCATTATTGTAAGCAATTTTATGAACAATTAAAAATTCAATAAAACTACTGCAAGACTTTTTTGACAACCTAATATATATATTTATTCCACAACTCAGTGTACAGTTGCGAGCGCACAGTGATATAAATCGTGTTCGCCGCGCGCCAATATAATTAAATAAATCATAAGCAAAATACTCGCCGACTCGGACAAAAGACTTTGCTACGCTCTGCTCGAATTGCTATCTATTCCACAGTTGCTAGCGGAGTTTTCAGTATTCAGGAGGACGCTCGGTCGGCGCTTTCAAACCTTGCCTCCTCTTCCTTTTTGTACTTTTAGTGGAGGATATTCGGAGTGGGCTGAGTTTCACTCGGTTTTCTCAACAATCGTGGGATGTAATCCTCATATAAGTAAGGTGGAAAAACTCGAGAGGTTGCGATCTTGTTTTCGGGACTCAGCTTTAGAGGAATCTCCGAGGAGAGTTATAATGTCAAGCTGTATCATTTGGAGAAACGATTTAATAACCACCAGTTCATATTTGATATTTCACTCCAAACTGGACATCACCCCCTTACTATTTGTCACAATAGGTGCCCCCTACTAATTGTCACAATTGTGGGAGGAGGCATCACAGCCTGCTGCATTTTTTGGATTTACACATTTCCAGAAGCCAACCTTCGGTTGACCAGTCTACACCCGGCTTCACCATCCACGACTAATGCATTAGTTTGCACAAGGTCGTAGCGGTGATATAGTTTTGCGGGCTACAACGAACATTCTCGTCGCCTCGGAGTCGCACCGGACCCTTTTTTTTTGCCGATCTCTATTGGATTTAGGATTGCAGGTGCACGTGATTATTTCCCGACTGGCTAGTCATCTGCAGCTTCGGAATTGCAAATCTAACATGGCAGTGGCCGAAATTGGCGACACCCACTTTGCGACAGACTTATATTCTCCGAATAGAATTACTAGCTGGACAAAATCTTGGGAAATACGTTCTTCGCGTAAAGCCCATTATAGAGCAGAAATTGAGCGTTTAAATCTAAGCTAGTTGCACAATAATATATGGAGTCAATTATAATTGAACATATTCTACAGTTATTCGATAAGCATTTGAACAGTTGTTATATATGCATCAAGTCGACATCTTAAATGCATATCTAAACAGTAAATTTCACAAAGATGGTCATGAAGCAACTGCCAAATTTAATCAACGAGCAGAGCGGTCATAGTTACTTTGCAGGATTCTCAATAGAGATTCTTATCTCTATTCCTTGCATTTTACTAACTTGCACTGACTGCTTTCTTTAATCTCCCACTTTCGTTTCCCTGGTACATTGGTTCAAGGTTCATCAATAAGAAAAACAAATAATATTAATAAATTAATTATTGAATTTTTAACAATCTTTAATAATGGAATTTAAACTTTTCTGTGCGCTGAAGTCTTGTAATAAGACAATCTCCTCTTCCCAGCCTAACATCCACCGCTGGCTTTGTGAAAACGTTTTACACGCTAAGTGTGTCGGGTTTAGTGCCTCTGTTTCGGATGCTATATCACGTAGGTCTGGTCTCCACTTTTGCTGTGACGGTTGACGTGCTGTTCAAGACGCAATGAGATGGTTCATGAGGCAGACTAAAAGCGGATTCAGGGAGTTGATTAGTGGTTTTCGTAAAATCAATGACCAACTATGTGCACTCGAAACACAGTTTAGTAGTCTTCAACTACTAAATGAGTCTCCAAAGCGTAAAAAATACTCTTTTAGTGACGTGCTTGTGGCGAATAATCTTCAGCCTGCTCAGCCGACAAATATGCAGCCGCTTATATCTCTGGCCATCCCAAGGGCCGGACCTGAGAAAAATTTGGATTCGAAATATCTCACAATTAATGAGCAATTGTCCGATATGTCCTCTGTGGCATCGCTTCAAGTGATCCCAGATCCAATAATACAAACCCCCGTAACAGTCACCAAACAGGTTAATCAACCGTCCGGACCCCCGGTACGTACTGATGCTGCAGTATTAGTTACGGCGGCACCAAAACCCTTGGAGGTGATCCCACCTTCGAAACCCATTTTTGTTTCCCGGCTTGCCCCTGATACTTCTGAGATTGATATCTCGGCTTACATCAAAGCCAAAACAAAAGTCGACATAAAGGTGGTATCATCACCAGGCATCCTTCCAAATACGTGTGCCCTTGCAGTATTCATGACGATTTGTTCCGCCAGCTTTTGGCCAGAGCACATTTTTGTCCAAGAATATCAGCCAAGTTCGGTGAAAAAAAAACCAAACCTGTGGGTGTAAAACTTCCACATGTTACAGCCACTGACCAACCTTCCACCTCATCTTCCGCAGTTTCGAAAAACTAATGTCTTCACTAACACTTACCTATCGGAATACTAGAGGGTTACGTAGTAAACTTCCCAAACTGTATTCTGATAGTTCTTTGCATCTCACATTATTGTATTTACAGAAACTTGGTTAAAGCCGGAGATCTTAAGCTCCGAAGTTTTTCCTAGTAGGTACACCACTTTTAGATGTGATAGAACTCTGCGAAGGGGAGGATGAGTGTTAATCTCTGTAGACTGCGTTTGGACTCTGCGAGTTTGGACTCGCTTCTGAAGAGGTAAAATCACAAGAGTTTGGTAACTTTGAATTTCTTTGCATCAAAATCACTTTGTCCGATCAATCTTTGTATGTTACCTGTTCTTACATACCTCCTTTGTTCGAACCTCCATTTGTCCGCTTTTCGTTTGGTTTTCGATCGTCTGTCTGATGGTGACCAGCTGATAGCTCTGGGTGACTTAAACATTCCAGAACTTATGTGGTCAAATGTTGAAAATTCACCGTCTTTATAGCTTGACTCCCACCACAACTTCCCTGCGAGCATGTTCGACATGTCACTCGGCCAACTTAGCCACGTTAGAAATTCTTTAGGTCGGCTGTTGGACTTATGTTTCGTTTCTGATCCTGATGGAATTAATCTTTCCAGAACTTTGCCCCTTTCTAACCCTGAGGATCCATCAGGATCTCCACTCTTGAGGTTAATATCGAAAACAATTCCTTAATTGACACTTCTTTATATTTTTGTAAACACTAAGGGTAAACATGTATCTTTTCCCCCACTTACGTTTGAGAACTCTTATGCAAACACGGATCAGGCAATGGCCGATCTCTTTGCACAGTTTTTAATTTCGGAAATTGATTGGTCTGATTTATTGTCATGTTTCACCGTGCATAACGCAGAATGTTATAGGAGTTATATTCGCTGCTGCCGGATTCAGTTTACTCAGGATCCGAAGCAGTTTTATAACTTTGTAAACACTAAGCGTAAACATGTATATTTTCCACCACTTACGTTTGAGAACTCTTATGCGAACACGGATCAAGCAATGGCCGATCTCTTTGCACAGTTTTTTCAAACAACGTATTCACCTAGCAGCAGTCCAGCTCAGCCTTACACTTATAATATCCAATCAGCCAACCTTATATTTTGCCCATCTTTCGATCAAAGTGGTGTGTTATCGGATCTTCTTAAGGTCAAGCCCGTGTATTCGCAAAGCCCGGATGGAGTACCAGGCTGTGTTCTGAAGAACTGCGCCGAGGCTTTGCAAACCACTCGTTAAACTCTTTAATCTATTGCTGGAAACTTCGATCTTTCACCTTATGCGGAAGAAATCTTCCATTGGTCCGCTGCATAAAAAAAGGAAAAAAATCCGACGCTGCAAGTTATAGAGGCTTCTCTAAATTATCAGTAATTCCAAAGCTGTTTGAAAAACTTATCACTCCACATTTGCAACACCTATGCAGTTCAATAATAACTCCGTGCCAGCATGGCTTCATGAAGAGCCGCTCCACCCCTATCAACTTATTGGAGCTAACATCTTTTATTATGGATGGGTTCAGGAATGGCTTACATACATACGTCCTTTACACTGACTTCAGTAAAGCATTTGACTCTGTTAACCATTCGCTTCTTATAAGTAAACTCAGTCTTTTGGGATTCCCAACTGATCTTCTTATCTGGATTTCTGGAAGGAAGCTTTCTTGGACCCCTACTTTTTACACGGTTTATTAACGATATTGCCCTTGCCTTAACTAATTCACTTGTACTTATGTACGCTGATGACGTTAAACTATGCCTTTAGTATAAATTCATAGACTTCAATCAGAAATTTTTTATATAATAGAACATTATCTCAGGAATATCCTGTGAAAGTTTCATTTCGATCGGACTAAAAGTTGCTGAGATACCGATTTTTTAGTTTCTTTCTATCCATATACTTTCAATTGCTTTTAAAACTTTAGACGCGTTTTTCTCAAAACAACTTTTTCAAGTCGGTGCGTAACGTAACTCAAAAAATAAAGCTCGGATCTAAATAAAATTTTTCACACATCTTTAATACAATAAATACTTGCGGATGAACGAACGCTTTTTTTTTTGTAAATTTTTTTTTACCATTTTAACGGGCAATAATGGGCTAATTTTTGTGTAAAAATGGTACCTCCGACGCATATTTTTCAAAATGGTTTCGTTCATCCGCACAAGAAACTAATATTTTAAGTAAATCAATTCAATTTTTTTATTTTCGATAACACTGTAAGGCCAGACTTTACGCACCGGAAGATAATAATTTTTTGAAGCGACTCCGCCCGACTGCCCGTCACGGGATATATAATAATTATTTCTTAACAAAAAAAATTCCTAGATACTCTCCACACATAGCCATGTATCGTGTAAAAAAATTAAATAATTATATTCACTCAGAAATGAAAAAAAAAATCGCAAAAATCTGTTTGGGATTTTTTTCTTTGGGAGCATCCGCAAGCGTATCGGCCATCCTCTAGGCAAACTAAACAGCGAGTCAGAGAACCTTGGGTAAACTGGCAAGTTACAACATTGCAAGAAGTAAAACGAGTAATAACAAACATGTACGAGGATCGGTTGTTATACGACCCACATTGACCCGCCTGAGTAGTTGGTGAATTCGTAGACAAAGCAAAGTCTCCGCTTTCAAGTCCACGCCGGCATTTTTGCTCCAAGAATCGAGCCCTTGTTCCCTGAGAGAGAATTCTCTCATTTTGCTTTAGTGGCAGGATCCAGCTTCTCGAGAATTAACTGGATAAGAAGCCATACTTGGATTTCGGCATGTGATCCAGAACTTAAGGGACCTGATTGATGATGACTAGAAAGTCTCCGCTTTCAAGTCCACGCCGGCATTTTTGCTCCAAGAATCGAGCCCTTGTTCCCTGAGAGAGAATTCTCTCATTTTGCTTTAGTGGCAGGATCCAGCTTCTCGAGAATTAACTGAATAAGAAGCCATACTTGGATTTCGGCATGTGATCCAGAACTTAAGGGACCTGATTGATAGATGACATTATTGATGGGAGCAAGGAGGTTGATCAAGTTTTGATTGCTGTAATTGGTGTGGATAAGTTTACGATTACGTATATGTTTTGTTTTGAATATATGTTTTGAAATCACATCGATACGTAGCATTCCGATTCCATTGTCTAGTAACTGTCGTAAGAAATAAAACGAATATTCCGCAGATTTGCACGGATATTTCCCATTAATTGGATTGTACGTGCGTCTCGCCACCATAAGAAAATTTAAGGCAAATATGTATTGCTGGAGTCGATCAATACTTTACAGACAATGTTTCCGATATATAGAAATAATTTTCAATTATATTATATTATTTATTTTACAAGCATTTTTCTGATATGTTACGGTAGATAGCAATCAGTTTATTGAACAATTTTTCGCTGGTTAATTTATTCTCTCTTTATTAGACCAGAGATTCAAGGCTTCTCCTCATTCCGAACTCATTTTTTTTATGGATTGCCGAAAACTGCCGAGACCAATGCAAGAAATCACTTTTTGTCTTCCTGACAGGCAAGATGGTCAACTTTGCTGTAATAAATGCATTTTTGCAGAAAAGCTTAGGTTCCTATAATGTTGTCTGTAAAATTTTAAGTTTGTATTTCAAAAATTGAATGAGATATACAGCCTCGAAGGGCGGTGCGCATGACAGCTATTCAGGTGCACATGACGCTACAACGAGTAAGTTAAAACTTTAAACTCGTTTTTCTGGAAAAAGTGTTTTAAAAGTCGGTCACCAAGATTTCCTCCAAACTACCAAACCGATTCTGCCCAAACTATGTGGGCTTGTTTTATACATAAAAATGTTTAATCGAAAGATTCTTTTTTAAATTAAAAATTCTCTTTTTTTATAGTTGTGAAAAAGAGAGACAAAGCTGTCTTTATGAAAATCAAAAAGTTAGGTGTTTGGCCTTTTTATTAAAAGTGCATTTTTTTTTCCTTCGATTGAAGACTAGATAATCTTCAACTTTATCTTCAACGTTTGAATTGTGTATAGGGAGCTAGTTATAATGTAGTTCACCGAAAATCATGTTTTTCATGCAGACCTCATTAAAATCGAGCACCATTTTTAAATGTTTTGAAATTTTTTCATAGAAATTTTTAAAATATAATTTTTAGAATATAAATTGTTGTATGTAGTTTTCTTTTAATTAATTCAGGAAAATGGTCCATTTTTCGCTCTAAGACTAGGGTTGCTAAAACCCATTAAATTTTGAATACCGAGTCTCTAACCGTTGCAGTTTTGATTGTTTGATGTTCCGCAACAAGATACTAGAGATGGCTACCTTCAATTTTTAGCTTCTGGATTTTAGTTTCCCGATACTCGGAAAACAATGTTTCACCCACATCAACGCGATGATCTTTTGCAATAAACTGAACGTTTTCGGTACCAAACGAGATTTGACTGTCACAGATCCTTTTGATATTTCTATCATATTAATAAGGTCTCCAACAGTCAAGCCGATTTCTGAGCACTAATTCTTTCATTTCATTGACGTGTTGGTCATCTGAAGCACAGCAAGTCATCATCACGTTCCCAATTCTCTTTGAAGTCTTTGTACCATTAATAAATTTTTTCTGTGACATGGTAGAATCACCAAGGGCCTTTCGCCACGTTCTCAAAGTTTTCGTAGCCGAAATTTCATTTGGCTAACTAAAATGTTATTGCTGTTCTCACTCATATTTAAAACATTCCCGTTTTGTGTTACCGCGCGGAGAGTATGACGACTTGAATTTGACTTTTTGAGTGACATTCTAAAAAGTTAAATTAGAAGTGAAAAAAAAAAAATTCAGCATTCCATTTCATTTATCAATAAATTTAACTTTTATGTCATAAAGACCTCGGATATCAACTTTTGCCATTCATAGAAGTTAGAGACTTGAAAAATGCAAACAAAAACCAGGAAAAGGCTGAAATCATTTCTTTCCATTCTTCAGAGGCATAAATAAGCAGGAAGTACCCGTACTACGGAACTAGAACCGGATTGAGACTATCAATCAAATTTTTATCACATTTGATTTTTTATTTATAATTTGTCTACATCAGACTTTTCTTAAAGATGTTTTTAATGCTCTTAGTGATTAAAATTTATCGCAGATAACGTTATCGAAATTGAGCAGATAGCATTAATAATATTCGAAATTGTACAAAAGATTATTCGAAAATGTGCGATTTTTATACCCCTGCAGAGGTTATTAGAATTTTGGTCAAAAGTGTACATCTCCGACCTTATAAAGTATATATTTGCATGATGAATATCACTTCTTGAATCGACATAAGCATGTCGGTTTGTCTGTCTCTCTGTTTCTATGCTAGTCTCCCAAACTTTATAAGGATCGGCGGATTATATCGTATAGGTGTCATATAACTGATTTTTTTTTTTAAACTCTTAATTTATTTACAATCTGTTTTAATAAACAATAAGTAAATTTTATAATTAATATTAAATAACAGGAATAACAGTTTTCCAGTGAACCCCGCTATTATATACAAAATCGTTTCTGTTAATTGAATTTATCTATCTGGGAGATCTAGTATGTGGTATCTTTTTAGTTTTCTTAATGATAAGCTGTTATCTACTAGACTTATGGCTAAATTATTTTCATGATTATGGAGTCTGTCGATATATTTATACCTTTGCAGAGGGTATTATAATTTTGGTCAAAAGTGTGCAACGCAGTGAAGGAGACATCTCCGACCCTATAAAGTATATATATTCTTGATCAGGGTCACCTCCTGGGTCGATATGAGAATGTCCGTCAGTCCGTTTCTACGCAAACTAGTCTTCCAGTTTTAAAGCTATCTAATTGAAACTTTGCACACAGCCTTCTTTCCTTTGCAGGCAGTATATAAGTCGGAAAGGCCGGGATCGGCCGACTATTTCCTATAGCTGCCATATAACTGATTGACCGGAAATGCCATAACTTCGTTGTTTTTTCAATTTAGAAGGATGGGAGTTTGAATGGGTTCCTCTTTGGGCAAATTCGATATCCCAAATTTCATAAGGATCGGCCGACTATATGCGATCCGCTATATATCTAATAATATAAGATGCGTGGCGCCACCTAGCGGGCTGCGACTTAACTGCAAGGGTATATAAACTTCGGCTATTGAGATCCTTGTGGATATTTGCATTAGTTACATAAAAAGGAGTATTGACAATTTGTCGCAAAGTTTTTGACTGGTAGCGCTGTAGTATCTCAATATTTGAGTTGCTAGCAGTTCCCCAAAGCTTTATAGCGTAAGTCCAAACAGGCTTTAATATAGCTTTGTAGAGGCGAATTTTGTTTTCCAGTTAGGTTTCCGATTTTGACCATAGCTTGCAAATAACTGTTAACCGTTTTTTTGCTTACGCTCTGTTTGCGAGAGCAACCGAAACAAAGCATGCCGTTTCGGTCCCTCTCTGAGCAGCAGGCTTTGTTTTTTTTTGTTTCGGTTTTCTGTTGAACGAATTACAATGAGCAAATCATGAAACTCTCATCTACCGAACATCGCTCAATGAGAGATTTGAGTGACACTCGCACAGAGAGACTCAGTAAAAGACCGATTGACTGAAAAAGTCAGCGCAAAAAGTCTTTTCAATAATTTGTTTTCGTTTCGCTGCACAGTGGCACATGGTACATGAAATTTGACGAAAAAACTTATTAAAATTTTAAACGTGAATTTTCCAATTTCAAATAAATATATTGATTATTTTAATTAAAAAATGAATATTTTCCTTTTAATTTATTTTGAGTTAAGCTTAACAACTAAACTTTGGACAACTTTGCTGTCCATTTTGTTAAATATTGATGAAATTGATGCACTTTTTTATTAAATTCTCGTCCCATTTTCAATAAATTTGATGAATCACGGTTTACACGAGAGATTTACAAAGCAAATTGACAAGTTGAGCCCACTAAACTTCACATACACACATACATGCACAAAAGACTTTTTGAATCGTCGAACGCAAGCAAACGGTCCTAGAATGAGCAGACCAAACGAAAACAGAAAAAAGTGTGCTTTGACTGAGCGCGAGCACAATTTGTATACGAGCAACTCAATCGGTTGCTCTCAGACTTTTTGCTCAAAGTCTCAGTGACAAACACTTATTTTGAGACCGCTCGAATCGGTTAACAGTTATTGGCAAGCTATGATTTTGACTTATCAACCGGTACATTTTGAGTGTTTTAAGTCGGAGTTGGTGACATTAATCTGCGGTCGAGATGCAAGCCCAGATACTTGACACAGGTACTTTGTGGAATTGGCGAGCCGTTAAGTAAATCATTTGGGCAATTACCTGGTCTAAATGAAAAGGTTATTTGGACAGATTTTAGGGAGTTAATTCTAATTTTCCATCAAAGGAACCAGTCTTCAATTGGGCTTAGCTCACGCTGTGAGCATTTATAGATGAGCTTGTGGCCAAAACGGCTGTATCATCAGCATATCATCAGTTGCAACAGTGCAGTTGTTTGTGACTGGCATATCCGCCGTATATAAAGAGTAGAGGATTGGTCCTAATACGATTCCTTGTGAGACGCCTGCATTAATGAGAAGTAACGTTGATGCATCGTTTTTCTGCTGCATTAAGCAGCAAGATTATTAAGTAATATGGAGCAGGTAGCAATTTTTTATCTTGTACAATAAACCTTTGTCCCAGACTCGATCAAACGCTTTTTGAACGTCAAGAAATGCAGCTGTGCAGTATTTTTTGTTCTCAAATGCAGTAACTATATCATTAATGACCCTGTGGCACTGCTCGGGGGTCCCGTGGCCTCTCCTGAATCGGAATTGGTATTCAGGAACGATAAAATGTTCGTCCAAAATTGGCAACATTTTCTTCAGGAGTATTTTTTCAAACACTTTCGAGAATATTGTCAGCAGACTAATGGGACGATATGATGTTAATTCCATTTCCACTTTGTTTGGCTATAGGATCATTATGATCTCTGCACATTTCCATTGACTTGGAAAGTGGCCTAGTCTGAGAATTGCGTTAAATATAATAGTGATAAACCGTATGCATTTTGTTGGTAAGCTTTTCAGGGTGGTGCCGTTTATTTTATCAGGACCTGGTGCTTTTTTATTGTGCAAGTCTTTGATTTCTGTTACGACTTCTTCATATTTGATGCTTTTTATAGATAAGCTCATTTGGCAAGGTGACTCAAGAAATTTTTCTACTTCGGTCTCTGTTATAGAATTAGTAATATCGTCCGGCTGGAAGACAGATTGCAGATGTTGTGCAAATGCTTCCGCTTGTTCGGTATTAGACCTACACCATTTTCCATTTCTATTACGAATATTTGTGTTTCTTTTAGCTGGTCTCTTTAGGTATTTAGTCGCCCTCCATAGGTTGTGCAGAAGTTGACTAAGCTCAACAGAAGTTGACTAAGCTTAGATGCAGCCTTGTTGTATAATCTTTTGTTAGGAGGGTAGTGAGTTTCTTGCCACCATTAACGCAGTTTTCTTTTATTTTCTACTTTCCGTCGAATCTCGAGAGAAAGGTACAATTGGTTTGACTGTTGATGATTAAGAGCATGATCCGTGTTTCTGTAGCTCGCTTTATGAATTGTGTTTGTGAAAAGCTCCACAGCATAGTCTATATCCTCTATCCTCTATATCCAACATATGGGCTATTGTGCTGCAAGTAGCTATTATTTGAGAATGATCTGAGTGAAGGTCAAAGCTTTCCATTACTCGCATATGTGTTTGTGGAATTCCAGAGAATACTACGAAATCAATCAAGTCTGGGATTTTCCGACTATCAGATGGCCATTATGACGGCTTACCAGTTGAAAAAGTGTTTATATTTTTGTTTTGTATGCATTTGTATAACTCCGATCCCTTCGGGTTAGTCAGTCTGGAACCCCACCATGGATGTTTGGCATTGAAGTCGCCTGCTACAATAAACTTTGTGCCCAATCCTTGGAAAAAGTTTTGAAAATCAAGCTCTTTTATTGTGAATCTGGGAGGGGAGGTAAATCGCGGTTATTGATACATCCGCGTGCATACATTTTATCTTAATTGTGGCAGCCTGCATAGCTTTTTCCGTAGTACAGTCCATGATTTGAAACTTAAGGACAATAATTGCAGCACCCCCATGAGCTCTATCTGACGGATGATCAGCTATTACTGTGTCGTATCCAATAATTCTAAAATAAGATTTGCTAGTGAATTGAGTTTCTGAGATAAGCATGACGTCAATTTCATTCGTTTTTAAAAATAAGGATATTTCATTTACATGGTTGGAAAGCCCATTGGCATTCCATATTCCTAAGTTTAGGTTTATTTGCAAAGCTTGTTTACAAGTAACATATTATCATATTGAGTAAATTATTCGTAAGTTCAAATTTTTTTCTAGAAGCTGTTCTATTCTTTCTATGGACGTGTTTGAGATACTTTTTCCTGCAGCAGCTTGAGCGTATGATTGGTAATCCATATTTGGCCAAAATATCTTACAAATATCTGTAAAAATTTTTATAAGGATCGGCCGACTATATCCTATAGCTCTCATAGAACGATCTTTGGTGTCTTTTAAGTTAGAAAGATGGGACTTGATACTGATTCCATTTTGGGCAAATTTTTCTTATTTGCCAAATTTCATAGGGATCGGCCAACTATGTTCAATATCCGCCATATAATTGAACGATCGGAAATAGGGTATATCAACTTCGGCTCCGCCCGAAGTTAGCTTTCCTTCCTTGTTTTGTTGAAATTTGATCAGGTTATTTACTGACCTTTTAACTGAGTTTGAAAAATAAAAGTCGTTTGGATATTTATCAATTTGATTTTTTTTTTAATTAAGCCTGGTGGGTTTGCGGGAGAACCTCTTAAGTGTACCATGGAAACTGTGGGTGATGGAGCCTATTTTTGTTATGGACTTTGGTTCAAGGGACCCTATAGGTTATGAAGCAGTTGAAATTTTTCGTGGAGAAAAAAAAATTGGAAATTGTCGGCCATTGTTATTTAAAAAATAATAAAAGTTTTAAAAAATAAACAAATAGGTGTGTTTAAAGAAAATAATTAAAATTGTTCCACTTATATACTCTTTTTTCAGCTGGGGAGCAACCAAAAACGGGCACGAACGCGTATAACAGATGAGCAGTTAAAGATTTTACGAGCACATTTCGATATAAACAATTCGCCGAGCGAGGAAAGCATAATGGAAATTATCATTTTTGACCGGCCAAAATGTGGAATTGATGGGTCATCCGCCATACAGCCCTGACTTGGCACCCAATGACTTCTTTTTATTCCCTCACATCAAGAGAAAAATGCGTGGTCAACCATTTTCGACGCCAGAAGATGCTGTTGAAGTGGTGTCTCAATCGGAGTGGACAAAGTGCTTCGACAATTGGTTTGAGCGCATGCAAAAGTGTATAAGTCTTGCTGGAGAATACTTTAAAAACCAATAAAATCATTAAACTTAATAATTTTTTAAAATAATGATTATTTTGTGATTTTTAAAATAAAAATTAAAACAATGATCATTATTTATGGTCCCGGGTTTTAGTAAAAACAAGAAAGGAAAGCTAACTTCGGGCGGAGCCGAAGTTTATATACCCTTGCAGTTGAGTCGCAGTCCGCTAGGTGGCGCCACGCATCTTATATTATTAGATATATAGCGGATCGTATGTAGTTGGCCGATCCTTATAAAATTGCAAATCGAATTATTTTCTTTTCCAGCACAGCACATTTTCTTTTCCTAATTTAAAAAAAAAAAAATTATTTAAAATTTTTTTTTAAATAAAGTAAAAAAACTTTGATTTTTTTCTATGAAAGTACTAGCACTAACCATACAACATATAGACTTCTCATTTCATACAACGAAAATGGACGCAAAAATTTCTTGCGACAGGCCCCCGGAGGCCCCAGAGAGAATCTTACTCTCATTCTTACGCTCATTTTTACGCTCATAATCTCATTTAACTTTTTTGGTTGATAAGTCGCAGAGAGGCGCATCATCAAGAAGGTTCTTCCGCGGTTAAACCGATCTTTATATGTATGCGTGCTCACACATTCACACACACGTTTTCATGTGTGTGCGTTCGACTTCGTTTTGAAGCCAGCAAAAATTTTTGATTTTTGTAACTTTTCAGGCATGCTGATGCGTAAAGATGATGATGCGCCTCTCTGCGACTTATCAACCAAAAAAGTTAAATGAGATTATGAGCGTAAAAATGAGCGTAAGAATGAGAGTAAGATTCTCTCTGGGGCCTCCGGGGGCCTGTCGCAAGAAATTTTTGCGTCCATTTTCGTTGTATGAAATGAGAAGTCTATATGTTGTATGGTTAGTGGTACTAGCCTTTGACTAACACAAAAACTTGTGTTGCCGTGTGTGTTAAGATGTTGAGCATCTGCGT
Organism: Drosophila ananassae; assembly: GCF_017639315.1. NCBI lineage: Eukaryota > Metazoa > Arthropoda > Insecta > Diptera > Drosophilidae > Drosophila > Drosophila ananassae. The sequence goes on from NW_025319038.1 coordinate 275,941, forward strand.
TTCCGGGTTCAGAGCCCCAGAACAGGAATCATGTTTTGTTATTTTTTTAAATTTTTTTTTACCCTTTTTTATATCTTGGACACATACACTATCTCTTTAAAGTTACTCCATTCGCAAGACAATATATTTTTAAAAATCTTTATACAAAATTTCTTGTCGCTTTTATGGGAACTCCCGGTTTTGTCATGGCCTCAGAGCAATGGGAGGCTTTGATTCCAGGACGAATGATACGAAGTGCACATTCATTCATACAAATTTATACATTTGTATGTACACTTATATTTCATATTTTTATTTAAGTCAAAAAAGTCAAAATTCATTTTGTAAAAATTTTGAAAATGAAAAACCCAAAACCTATTTAATGAAAATTTATCGAATTTATAAAACACAAATATAAAACGCATTTACATACTTATGTACATTTTACATTGAATCCACCTTGAACATATGCACATAGCCATTAAAGGTAATTATAAAAGGACTTCTATATTATTTAAGACACTGAGTAATTACCAGTCAAATTATCAGCCAATGCCCTTTTTCAGAGACTGTTTATTTTAAATAACATTAATTAGATTATTAAGTTACATATAATTATATTTATAGTTCAAAACGAATCGTCAAGTTAGCGTCAACTATTCTATGAAAGGATGGGAATAGTGACTGTTGAAACAGGGGTTATGTTCCTTCAGGCACGCTTGGGACTTTGAGTGGAAAAAAAAACATTTTCAAGTAATGAATATTTAATTTATTTTTTCTTACGGTATTCTACAAACAGTTATTCGCTGTGCAGCATAAATGAAGACTGCATTTCGTGCATATGCAATGCATTTTTTAAGTTTTACAGTGATTGCAACTTCTTTTTCCACTGTTTCGATCCAACCAATGTGGGAAATGGTTTAGGTATAATATCAATTAGGTGATAAAAAATACGTGTTCGGGATCCCTAGTTTTTGCTCTGATATAATAGCATCCCATTAGGCCGTCTATGAGATCTTCGTCACCCATGTGAGCATTATACTCATGCACAATTTGGGGACAATCAATTGAAATGTGTCGTTTAGCCTTTCTGTCAAAGCGAGAAGCCTTTGCAGTTCTTTCACGAGGGTTTTTTTTTTCGAATGTAACTCCAGAGTACATTGGTTATATCGACACCATATGAGGACCCAACGTACTCAGTCGAAAAACTCCTTGGAAATTTGTTTTTTTTTTTTTTTTTTTAACTTTGCTTTTATTTATTGGATCTTCTCTTAATTTTGAGACTAACAATAAGTTTTCAAATCTTAACATTAACATTTAACTAACAGTAGACTAAGACTGCATTCTGGTTGCACGTTCCTCAAGACGGTCGCTGGGTGGGTAGGTCATTGCGACGAAGTCGTGATTGGTTGCTCAACCTTGTTAGACATCCATATACATCCATATAGGTTTAAGTACCGAGTTATACAGCAGGACTTTATATTCAAGGCAAAGGGGAGACCGAGCGTTGATAAGCCAATGAAGGCTGCTGGCTTTTAGCTTTAGGTGGGTTCTTTTAGCTTCTATGTGCCGACGCCATGTGAGTCTTCTATCGAGGTGTACTCCTAGATATGTTACCTCGTTTGCTTGCGGGAGTAGGGTGTTGTTTAGCGTAAGGGGCGGGCAGTTTTGCCTATTCAAGGTGAACGTAACGTGCTTGCATTTTTGTTCGTTTACTTTAATTCGCCAGTCTGATAGCCATTTTTCAACATCCACCAGATGAAGAGCTAGCTGTGCAGTTGCTTGCATCGGGCATTTTGAGCGGCTAAGAATAGCTGTATCATCAGCAAACGTAGATGTTGTTAGTGGTGTGCTTGTCGGGATGTCTGCTGTGTAGAGAACATATAATGTTGGTCCGAGTACACTTCCTTGAGGAACTCCAGCTCCAACAGTGAATTCGTCAGATATATCAGTGTTGCACCTCACAGCAAATTTTCTGTCGTAGAGGTAAGACTCTAGAAGCTTGTGGGTATTACAAGGGAACATTGTCTTGATCTTGTACATTAGACCTTCTAGCCAGACTCTATCAAATGCTTGAGAGACATCTAGAAATATTGCGGTACAGTACTCGCGTTTTTCGAATGCATTCCGAATTTCTGCTGTTATCCGGTTGACCTGCTCAATTGTTCCGTGCTTTTCACGAAACCCAAACTGATGTGACGGGATTCCTTCCTGGATCCTTAGGTATGTGTTTATTCGAGTCAGAATGCATTTCTCAAAGAGTTTAGATAAGCATGAAAGTAGGCTTATAGGTCTATACGACGTGGGAATTGTGTGGTCTTTTCCCGGCTTTGCTATCATTATTATAATTGACTTTTTCCATCTCGCTGGAAAGTGGCCAAGTCTTGCGATGGCATTGAAGAGCTGGGTGATAGTGCAGACGGTGCAATATGGAAGCTCAATGATCATTTTGGGAGTTATGAGGTCGCAGCCTGGTGATTTTTTCGGATTTAGTTGGAATGATATTAGCGATTTCGTTTGGGCGAAACTCGATTGGTTCATGTTAAAGCTGAGGCTCATATGGTAAAGTCGGCAAAGTCGGCACTAGTGGCCGGATGTGGTTGGAAGATATTTTTAAGGTGATTGGCAAACGTGCTGGCTCTGTCTGCATCGCTGCGCGCCCAGCCGCCTGTGGGATTTCTAATAGGCATCACGGTTTCTTTAGGTGAGCTTAGAGTTGGGTGAGCTCTCCATAGAGCTCTCCTTAGAGTTGGGTGAGTGTTTTGTACTAGAAGTTGACAATTGCTCTATATAGCGGCGGTGGACATAATCTTCTTCTTGCTGTAGGGCTTTAGTAAGTTGACGTGAGGCATGTCTAAAGCTTTGCTTAGCAGATGGCGATCTGTGGAATTGCCACTCGCGACGTAAACGCCGCTTTTCGAGGACGAGCTGTTCGATTTGTAGATTTGTCTTTTTATTGCTTTGTGTATTTATAGTTTGCGATGTTGAGGCTCGAGCTGCAGAGACGAGTACAGACTCAAGTGAATTAACAAAGCTGTCTACGTTGGCTTCATCGTGGAGATGAGGACTTAGCTCAATGTGTGAGCTGATATATTTTCTGTACTTAACCCAATTGGTTTTCTGTGAGGTCAATTTTAATGGTTGTTCCAATGTTCCTGGATGTCGCAGTAGAATAAACAGGACAGGCGAGTGATCAGATGAAAGATCCGATAGGCAATTGGCGCTTATCAGATTTTTAGGGATGTTTTTGGTAATCGCAAAGTCTATTAAATCTGGTAGTTTCCTTGGGTCTGCCGGCCAGTATGTTGGTGTGCCAGAAGAAACATAGTCGAGCTTGTTCTTGGCTTTGATAATTGCATTATAGAGCTGTTTCCCTTTTGGAGTCACGAGACGAGATCCCCAGTGTGTGTGCTTGGCATCGTAGTCTCCTGCTGCTATGAAGTGGTCTCCAAGTGTGTTGAAAAACTGCATAAACTCATCTTCAGCTATATTGAAGCGAGGGGGGCAGTATACGGCGGCTAGTGTAAGTTGGTTGCCAGTATTTAGTTGTATATTTATAGATGTGGCCTGTAGGTAGTTTTTAGCAAATTTGTTTTGATAATGGTGCTTTATGCGGCTTCTGATTAGAATTCCAGTCCCACCATGTGCTTTACCATCTGGATGATTTGTTCCGTAGAATGAATATCCTCGTAGTTGAAAATTGTATTTGTTTGTAAGGTGTGTTTCCGAAAGCAGCATTACATCGATATGATTGTCGAGTAGGAATTGAGCTAACTCAAGTTTATGTTGCGAAACGCCGTTAGCGTTCCACGTAGATATCCGTAGGAAAGCCATTATTTGGATTGTTGTGAAACCAGCATTTGAATCAATAGATTTTGGTTTCGCATTAAATCTTGCATAGTTGTGCGCATAAACGACATAAATTCCGTCAGGCTTTGTTGTAGGCTGCATATCATAGCTTCAAAGTTGCTTTTTGGCTGCTCTGTTGGTTGATGTTGCTGAGCCGTGTACGGTTCTTGATATGATGATTGCAGAAATGAGCTTCTTGAGGCAGGTGTCGCCGGTCCTGATTTTAAGGCACTTGCATATGTCACGTTTTTGTCAGAGTTAATGGGTCCTAGTGAGGATCTGGCTGCAGTCGAGAAGAAGACTTCAGGGTTTGATCTGGACGCCGTGAACTGTCCATTTTGGGTGCGGGCAGCTATTCCTTTCTGGTGGATGCGACTTTTCAGCTCCTTATAGACTGGGCATCCTCTATAATTAGCAGTGTGATTGCCACCGCAGTTGCCGCACTTTTTCGAGTTGCTGTCATCTTTGCTCGCTGGGCAGTGTGCGGAGTCATGAAGCTCTCCGCAAACTACACACACCGGGCGCAGTTTACAGCATGACCTTGTATGGCCATATTTCTGGCAGTTCGCACATTGTACCGGGCCATTGCGTTTGTGCGGTTCCTCAACTGTAATTCTGCGGTGCAGCAGGTACTGAAGATTGTATATTGGGTGCACTTCGTATTTCTTCAGGAGCTTGGTTTCTGGTTCGAGCTCAACCTTAAAGAGTGGCTGCGGCTTTCTATCCCTGTTAAGGATATTAAAGACTGTCTTGGCGCTAAAACCTTTCTCCTGTAGCGCCTTTTTTATCTCTGCAGGCGTTACTTCGGGCTCTATGCCCTTAAGTACGACTTGCAGGCCCTTGCTGCTTTTTAGCTGATACGTTTAAAAGTTCTTTTTATTCTCGGTAAGATATTTTGATAATACTCTGTAGTTATCTTCAGACTTCATTTGAACTTTTGTTTCTTGAATGTTGCCCTTTACAAGGGGTATTATGTGGAAGTTATCCTTACCAATAAGCTCAATAATTTTGTTGACAAGAACATTGGAACTTTTTTCGCGTATATAGATAGGCGGAGGTTTTGGCTTCCTTTTCTCAACTTCAGTGGATTCGACCGCCTCAACCTCATCGGCGTCTGCCAAGATTTTAAATCGGGTTGAGTTAATGGGCGTTTCTTTTGCTGCTAGGCTAGCATTGCCACGGGTTATTTTGCGTTTGGAATTCAGGGGGCTCAGCTTCTTTTGATTTGGATGTAGCGATCCATGCCAGTCAGCACAGTCGGCTTAATATAGTCATTGTTTTTGTTTTGGTTTTCGGGCAGCGTGGACGTATTACTATTTGCGCTGCCAGCTGATGACGACGTTAAACGCGCTGTCGATACAGTTGCGGTTGTTGTTACTGTTGACGTTGTCAAAGAAATTGAGGTGCTAGTTACTGCACTCTTTGGCTGCAGACACATCGATGGTATCGAGGGGGAACAGGAACGCGCTCTCTCGCTCTCTACGTTTAAGAATTCGGTCAAGTTGGGGGTAATTGACCGCGCTTGATCAGAGCTTGCATGGTTTTCGGTTGCTTTAAAAGAGAAGTACGCGTTGTTTCTTTGTACTAAGAGCCGTCTCTCGTCTTGCTCACGTTGACGTTGTGTGCGAACGTCGTTTAAGCTCATTGCAGTCGAGGTTGATTTAGTTTGAGTTTTAAGAGTTGTGTTTTATATTAATTAATTAATTCATTAATAAATATAAACATTAGCGATTTCATCGCAAAAAGCGTCTTTTCGCGTTATTGTAGATTTCTTAGACCAGTCACTGCACTTTTATGATTTTATTGAATATTTTTTCCCGGAGCACAATAAAAAAACACGTCTGCATGCGACGACAGCCGAACATCACAATTGGAAATTTGTTGATGGCAATATCGTTTGATAGTTTGCAATAGGGGATACGGTTTCCTCGCACCGTGCCAAGGCTATAAATACCTATCGCTCTTAGATAAACCATCCAAGGCAAATATATAAAAAAATTATCAAAGTAAGTTATGTGATTCTTAAATCTTTCTACGGTTTGTGTTAAAAGCGATACAATGTTGGCTGAAGCACCAAGTTCTGGGTGACCAGGTAAGACCACAGTATCACCTGCACCGCTGTAGATCTCAAAGAGGTATGCGTATACGAATGACTCGCCCAATACAAATAGTTATACCGAACCCGGTTTGCCATTTTCTATAATATTTCTAATTCTTTTAAGTAAAATCACTCCATAAACAGAAACAAACACATAAATTGCAATGAATTGTGAGGTTATCAGCCGGCAACAAAAGTTGTCTTGGATCCCCAAACGGGCCTCAAGGCATGTATCGCTCTTTCGCTGTCACAACGCATGCTTTTTATATATTTTTAAGTCTTCAACTTAATTTTAAAAGTAAATAAACTTACCTCTCAAGAAAAAAATTATGAGCTGGATAGGTTTTATAAATTTGCTACTATTCGAACAGCAACACACAACATACCGCCGACCAAATTTTATGCGCGAAACAACATATGCTTTATGTATTCCTAAGCATACGTGCCGTTAAGAGCTTCGGAGATCTTTAAAGCTGAGATTTATAATTAATAAGCTTTTTATCAACCGCCAAAAATTACTTAAACGATTAAAAAGCTGTTCGTTTTTTTGTTAGGGCCAAAAACGTAATACGTGCCTTCAGGCAGGCTTACGTCTTAGAGGGTTAAGACTGTCTGCCTTGCCTACCTCAGTTAAAGCGTCACATATTATTTACTATATTATACTGTAATATACTTTATTTGTTATAAATTTAAATGGAAATAATAAATCTGATAAATTAGTACCTATTGATTTCTGCTTAATATCAAGTGTAAGAACATTTTAATTAATTGTGTTCAATGTACTTCCCCTTCAAATCTCAGTCCAGTGAATTTGTATACCAACATCAACATTTTCGTCTTTGTTCGTAAATAATTCCATTGTACTAAAAGGTTATAGTAGTAGAAAGTCAAATAAGATCATCATATTTTTCTACAAATACCATTTGTGTGAAAAAGTCACAGCAACGCGTGTCCGGGTCAGCTAGTATTATAAATAATGTATATAATTTTCTTAGGGTAGCATGCCTGAAAAGTTACAAAAATCACAAATTTTAACTGGCTTCTTGATGATACGCCTCTCAGCGACTGAACATCCAAAAACGTTCAAAGAGATTTTCAGCGTAAGAATTTAAGTAAGATTCTCCCAGGGGCCTCCGGGGTATATAAAAGAACATTTTGCGTTCATATTCGTAAATGAGAAGTCTATATATTTTAAGGTTAGTGACTATATCTGGTGTTTTTTATTTGGTAGATTGGTGTTTTTTAAGTTAGAAATATGGGACTTGGTACAGATTCCATTTTGGGCAATCTAATCCTATCTGAATTTCATAAGGATCGGCCGACTATATAATGAATAATAATGATGGTATAATAATGAATTCAACATTTTGTCAAATGAACAAAAATAATTTCCTTTGATTTAAATACCTTTTTTAATGCGCCGCGGTACTGAATCGATTAAATTTTGGATGATCTATGAAGATATACCTTACCAAAGGGAAGTGATCTCAGAAACTGTCTCTTTTCTGGTTTTATTCAACGATACTGTTCTTTTGCGTTTAGTAAGAGACCAGACGTTTTCAATTATATTAAAATCTGGACTTTTTTGGTAAACTGGCCGCCTTTTCTGCCTTTGTACTATAAGTAGTCTTACAAATGTATTTTTATACCCTTGCAGAGGGTATTATAATTTTGGTCAAAGTGTGCAACACAGTAAAGGAGACATCTCCGACCCTATAAAGTATATACATTCTTGATCAGAATCACCTCCTGAGTCGATATCTGTTTCTACGCGAACTAGTCTCTCAGTTTTAAAGCTATCGAGTTGAAACTTTGCTCACATCCTTCTTTTTCTTGCAGGTAGTATATAAGTCGGAACGGATAAGCCGGGATCGGTCGACTATATTCTATATCTGCCATATAACTGATTGATCAGAAATACCAAAACTTCGTTGTTTTTCAAGTTAGAAGGATGGAACTCTAATTTGGGCAAACTTATCCGATCTGCCAAATTGCATAAGGATCGGCCGTCTATATCCTATAGATGACATATTGCTGATTGATCGGAAATGCCATAACTTGGTTGTTTTTCAAGTTAGAAGCATGGGAGTTTCAACGTATTCCTCTTAGGGCAAAATAATTCGATATGCCAAATTTCATAAGGATCGGCCGACTATATACGATCCGATATATATCTAATAATATAAGATGCGTGGCGCCACCTAGCGGAGTGCGACTCAACTGCAAGGGTATATAAACTTCGGCTCCGCCCGAAGTTAGCTTTCCTTTCTTGTTTGATTAATTATACTCGAAAAAGCTTTAATCTGTCCATAGAACGCCTCTTCAGAACTCCTTTGGAAAACATCATTGTGATGTTTTTTTTTGCAAAAGACATTCTTTTTAGCTGGCTTGCTTTGTACGTCCTTGGCTTTATCTTGGCTTTAAGTCTTAAAATCACATCCTTTTAATCGTCGACGGACTGTTCGCTCACTAATTGGGGTCTTAGCTGTCAAATTAAATTGATCTGCTGCCGATAGAGCCTTCTGTTTTTTCTGTTTTTCGCTTAGATATTCTCAAATTTCGCATGTCATCATGCATTTTAAACTTTTGAATTTGGTAGTACAGAGTTTGACACGACACTTTAAACTTATTGGCAATGTCTTTGACTGCTCTTCCAGCGTTAAACTGTGCTACCATTGAAGATCTGTTAACCAAACTTAGCGCCGTCGTATTACCCATTTTACACGTTTTACTAAGGTTAGTTGCTCGTCAATGAGTCCCACCAGGTGATCATCTACCCCAAGAGTCGTCAGGGTGCTGGTTATAGTGTTCGGGAAAACGTTGTTGAAGGCTCCTTTTATGTCCAGAAAGGCTACCAGGGCGAATTCCTTTTGAGAAAATGCTTTCTCTATTTTGGAAATGAGCGCGTGGAGGGCAGTCTCGTGGGATTTACCCTTTTTAAAATCATGCTGTGCATTCGAGATTTGGGTAAGATCTTAGGTATAGGCCTATGATTCTTTCTAGCGTTTTAAGCAGGAAGGATGAGAGACTGATAGGTCTGAAATCATTTGGGATCGTATGTGATGGTTTGCCCGCTTTGAGTATGAAGACGATTCGCGATTTGAGCCAATGTTGTGTGATTCTGCCTAGGGCAAGGGATCTTTTGAAGATATTTAGGAGTCAGTTTGTGGAAGTTTTTCCTGCTTGTCGTCAGGACCTGTCGCATTGTGTATTGCCCAGTATAGAGTTTTCTGGTCAATGTCCAGTTTGAAGTTTAAGGGAAGGGCGTTTGTTTGTTTGTATTGGGCGGCGCATCTGCTGGAGAAAGTGGGTTTCTAGCAGTGTGGCTAGAGATCCCTCACTTGTATTGGTCCAAGTGCCGTCTTCTTTTTTGAGATAGGCAAGAGTTGTGGCTGATTGGGATAGATTTTTCGCAAGCCTTGCAGCTTGGGCTATATTTTCGATGTCTGAGCAGAAGGAGTTCCATGAGGAGCGCTTCGCTTTGCGGATGGACTTTTTATATAAGGCCAAAGAGACCTTGTATTCGAACCAAAGTGTCTCCTCGTTTCCGGTTTTTGTCCTATTGAACTTGGCTCTGCTTGCCGTCTGGAGGGTCGCTGGCATTGTAGACCACCAGGGTGGCCTATTTCACTTTTTTGGTTTTGTTCTAGGACATGCTTTTTTGAGGGCATCGTTGCAGGCTTGAATGAATTCTTGAGCCAGAGTGTTAATCCACGTTTTGAGGATAGTCAGGTGGCTTTGGTGGGATAGTGTTTGACAGGATTTGGTAATACTTGGACCCGTTACAAGCGTGAGATCAATGGATTTGCAATAATGAAGGGGGGGTCATCTTTACCATCGGGGGGGGACTTTACCATCGGGGTTACCCCTGTCGATAACCCGAGCCGGATGCGGCTTTTCGCGATCTCTGCGAAGGACCGCTTTGGTTGTGTGAGCAATCGCTTCCCTATTGGTCCTCCCGGCACATCCTGGGATCTCTCCCTTTTGGGATGTGGTTTTGGCTCCTGCTGGGCGTCGGAACTGGGGGTCTCGGCGTCTTGCCATATTCTGAAAGAACTCCTTTGGCCCATTCCACCTTCTCGGCCACTCTGCGGAGGTTATCTACCACTCTGCGATTTGACTCTACCGCGGCTGCGAAGAATCTACCCTTCAGTTCTCTTTTCGGCGTAAGTGTATTTATTTTGGCCAAGTTTGCCAGCCGCTCCCGGTTCGCTGCCTTTTCCCGCACTTGCAGATGGCATTATGGCCCTTGGGCCGGGAGATGCCGCCATGGCAACCAACCAGAGTTTTGGAACCATACCTTTCTTGCTTAGCCAGACGGTTGGGCTCACTCACCATCTATGCCGTCTTGGGTTTTTGGCCAGACTCACTCGTCATTGCCATAGCGGTGGGTTTTTTTGGAGATCCCGACTCCTTGATTTTGTTTTTATTGTCTTTATTTAAAATCTCCATACTTTAGACACGAGTTGCGGAGAAAGGGCGGTTTACCCGGGCGGAGATCCGCGACGCGATAACGAAACTTGAAATATATCGTTCATATCTGGAATAAGTCGCTTACTCAAGATATACAAGGTGCGTTCCAAAGTAAACAGGACTTTTTGAATCTAGCGCCCTCTAGTGGCGGGATCTCTATATCATCTGGTGCGTTAGAATCTGCTGTCCGTTATCGACTTCCAGTAAATCCAGTAAATTGCATGACATTTCATCCATAGGAAGTGTCAGTATGTTTTTGTCATCGGTGCGAAAATGAGCTTCGAACAAAGAGCCAACATTAAATTTTGTTTTAAAATTGGTAATACTTTAACCGAAACGTTTTAATTGATGAAACAAGTTTATGGCGATGATTGCCATAAACTGATGATTGTTTCAACGTTTTCAAAGTGCCCGTGAGGACATAAATGACGATGAACATGTGGGCCAACCAAAATCCGTGATGAATTCATAAAAAATCAGCCGAAATCCTCATTGAAATTCATTGGGTTTACAAAAGGTGTAAAAGGTACAAAAGGGTATTCTACTTGAAGTTTTGATACGTTTGGTGCGCCGTATTCGACGTGTTCCCGAATATCGCAAAGATGGAAATTGACGTTTGTTGCACGACAATGCGTCTCATCGATCGACGCTTGTAACTGACTGACCAAAAATCACATTTTAAGCATCAACCCCCGTATTCACCTTATATGGCACCGTGTGACTTCTACCTTTTCGGAAAAATGCATTTGCCGATGAAACGAAAGCGTTATGCAGTCGTAGAGGCCATTCAAAGGCTTCAAAGGCTTGCACCGGCATACTGGCGGCCAAACCGGGCAACGAGCTAAAATTCTCGTTCAACATGCTTTTGGACCGTGCAAAAAGCTGTATTAAGGCAGAAGGAGACTATTTTGAATAATATAAATTGATTTTGCCGAAAAAACTATTTGTTCTGTCTTTTTTTTTAAGTCCTGTTTACTTTGTAACGCACCTTGTAGTCCGATAAGCAGAGCAACCGAAGGTGCTGGCTGTGAAGCTAAGGTACATATTCATGAAAAACTTATTGGGTTGCGGATTTGCTTTTTGTAGTTTGCGAACAAAAAAATAAAAATAAATAATGCATTTAATTTTATTGAAGAGGGGCTTTTCAGGCGACATGAGCGCTAATTAATATACATCTGTATAATCATTTGATCATCCCCGCTTGAATTATAACGCCTAAAGTGCCGAAAAATTTAAGTTTTCCACTATTTTATTTATTTCCACTATTTCCACTATGTTACTCTGTAAAAGTAACGCCTAACAAATATCGATTATAAATTTTTAGCAGCCGACTATATCCTATATCTGCTGATCGATCGGAAATGGCACAACCTTGCTATTTTTAAAAATGTTTGGGGCTGTTTCCAAAATTTTTAGTAGAAAACTGATTTGATGGTGAAACTTTCATAAGGATCGCACAACTGTATACTATCCGATATATAAATAATAATATAAGTTGGTACCTAACTGCAAGGGTATATCAACATCAGTTCACCCTTACTTTTCTTTTTTGTTTGTTTTTTAATATCACAATCTCAATATAAAATTTATTCTTTTTTTTAATGGGAATTTGATAATGATTGATATTGATTTATACATGCAACTTTGTAGAGTTAGTCAGAGTCTACGATTTATTTTTGTCAAAATGTCTTGAAGAACTTCGTAGGAATTTTTTTTTGCAAAAATGATCAAAAAGTTCTTTGCAAAAAATACCTAAGACCTTCCCTATGATTTCTTTGCAAGAATTCCTGTAGAAATTCCCCACCCAGTTAGGGAAAAAATTTCCCAGGTCACCGATGCACAATTTTTCTACAAATTTTTTTGTACCAGCACTAGGGACTTCCTCATGCATAGTGAGAAGGTAATGAAGAGTTCCCCAAGAAAGTCCTCAACACTGGTACTGCAGGGTTTCTACACCACTAGACACGTACACAAATATGTATCTTCGGTCGCACTCACTTTTGCGAGATGATGAAATTCTCGGAATTGATCTTGTCTTCAGCTTCGAATTTCCACTCACTTTTCTATCTTGAGTTTTTCTTCGGCTTGACGCCTATTCTGTTCTTACCGGCTTCCCCACTTTTCAGCCTTACTCCTATTTTTTCCAGCTATACCGCTGCACTGTATTTTCTTGGCTTACCACCTTTCTTTGCTTGCCTCACACACTCACAAATTTTGTCTTTCGCGCCGTTTTTTTACATGTGCGCACTTAGTCATTCACTTAACTCGAACTTTTCACTTTCACCTTGTACTTCTTGGCCACGATTTATCTATCCACTCATCCCGGATCCCAAAAAATGTAGGAATTATGTTTATTTAAATGTTCTATTATGGGGAACGGATGGATATGATAAAACGACTTGGCTTTTCTCTCCATTGTATACACGGTTTTCGGTATGGCTAAGTATGGCTCATCAGTAAGGCTAACCACTTCTAGTCCGCCACAATTGATGCTGCCCAACAGATTCAAATTCCACATATATACGATCCGATACACATATAACAAGAAAGGAAAGCTAACTTCGGTCGGAGCCGAAGTTTATATACCGAGTTTATATACGAAGCTAGGTGGCGCCACGAATCTTATATTATTAGATATATAGCGAATCGTATATAGTTGGCCGATCCTTATGAAATTTGGCACATCAAATTATTTTGCCTAAAGAGGAATCCATTGAAACTCCCATCCTTCTAACTTGAAAACAACTTGAAAACAACGAAAACAATGGCAATTTCGATCAATCAGTTATATGGTAGCTATATGATACAGTCGACCGATCCCGGCCGTTCCGACTTATATATTGCCTGCAAACAAAAAAAAGATGTGTGCAAAGATTCAACTCGATAGCTTTAAAAATGAGAGACTAGTTTGCGTAGAAACAGACGGACAGACTAACATGCTCATATCGACTCAGGAGGTGATCCTGATCAAGAATATATATACTTTATAGGGTCGGAGATGTCTCCTTCACTCCAAATGATCCAAATGTCCACAGAACTCCAAATGATTCTAACAGATGTCTCTATCTTTCGACTGGGTTGAGTAAGTAATCAATAGATGGCGCTGTTATGGTAAATCTACGAACGTGTCATATAAGCTACATTTTAACAGCGTAATTACCACGTGTTGTTGACGCTATAAAATAATTAAATTTATTTTATAGTGAACGAAATACTGTATAATTCAATTAATTCCACTTTTTAAAATTTTGTTACTAGCATAGCCGACCACGTGTTACTTTGACTGGATATTGAAAACGGTAAAATAGAACTGCAACCAAATACGCAATATATTAAACTACCAGACAATTTTTGATCTGTTTTTCAGGATAAAAATGAATTAATTCAGAGTATTTTCTCGGATATACAGAATAATTATTTGAATCATGAATGGCTTAGTCAGCGGGCGATTTTGGCAGCCAAAAACGTTTATGTTGACGAAATTAACTTCCAGATACAACAGTTGTTACCAGGCGATCTGATGTCTTTTAAATCAATCGATACTGTTGTTGATGAAAATGAAAGTGTAAATTTTTGCACTGTTGTTCAGGATAAAAATGAATTGATTCAGAGTATTTTCCCAGATATAGAGAATAATTATTTGAATCATGAACGGCTTAATTAACGGGCGATTTTGGCAGCAAAAAACGTTGATGTTGACGAAATAAACTTCCAGATACAACAGTTGTTACCAGGCGATCTGATGTCTTTTAAATCAATCGATACTGTTGTTGATGAAAATGAAAGTGTAAATTTTCCGATTGAATTTTTAAATTCATTAAATATCCCTGGAATATGCCACCACATAATCTTCGATTAAAGATTGGTTCCCCTATTATTCTCCTCCGTAATTTGAATCCACCTCAATCATGTAACGGTACGCGTTAGGTCACCAAAATTCGGCAGGGAAGTTTAAAGGAAAAGTGGTCCTACGTATTCCGATGATACCATCAGATTTTACCATACCCTTCAAAAGGCTACAGTTTAGATTTCGCCATGTCTATAAATAAATCTCAAGGTCAAACAATGTCCATTTGTGGTTTAGATTTGAATGCATGTTTTTCTTATGGGCAACTATATGTATGTTGCGTGTTCACGTGTTGGAAAACCGTCGAATCTATTTGTGTTAGGTAAAGACAGGTTAACCAAAAACATTGTGCACCGATTGGTGTTAAATTAAATTGAATAATATATAATTCAAAAAAATAGATATTAATGTTAAAAAGTTTAACCTTCTAAGACTATTTTTTAAAATAATAGAAAAAAATTATTCAAATAATTTTTTTTAAGTGAATAAATGCTTCTAAGCTCAAATATATGCTTTAAAATATCGTATAATCTTCGGTTCACCTGTAAGGTGAGAAGAAAGGTAAGCGGGCCTGAAGGCACGCTTGGGGCTTTGAGTGGAAAAAAAAAACATTTTCAAGTAATGAATATTTAATTTATTTTTTTTACGGTATTCTACAAAACAGTTTTTATTCGCGGTGCAGCATAAATGAAGACTGCTTGTAACTCCAAAGTTCATTGGTTATATCGACACCATATCAACTCAACGTACTCAGTCGAAAAACCCCTTGGAAATTTATTGATGGCAATATCGTTTGATAGTTTGCAATAGGGGATACGGTTTCCTCGCACCGTGCCAAGGCTATAAATACCTATCGCTCTTAGATAAACCATCCAAGGCAAAGATATATAAAAATTATCAAAGTAAGTTATGTGATTCTTAAATCTTTCTACGGTTTGTGTTAAAAGCGTTACCAAGTTCTGGGTGACCAGGTAAGACCACATTATCACCTGCACCGCTGTAGATCTCAAAGCGGTATGTAGATCTCGCCCAATACAAATAGTTATACCGAACCCGGCTTGCCATTTTCTATAATATTTCTAATTCTTTTAAGTACAATCACTCCATAAACAGAAACAAACATATAAATTGCAATGAATTGTGAGGTTATCAGCTGGCAACAAAAGTTGTCTTGGATCCCCAAACGGGTCTCACGGCACGTATCGCTCTTTCGCTGTCACAACGCATGCTTTTATATATTTGTAAATCTTCAACTTAATTTTAAAAGTAAATAAACTTACCTCTCAAGAAAAAAATTATGAGCTGGATAGGTTTTATAAATTTGCTACTATTCGAACAGCAACACACAACATACCGCCGACCAAATTTTATGCGCGAAAAGCATATGCTTTATGTATTCCTAAGCATAAGTGCCGTTAAGAGCTTCGGAGATCTTTAAAGCTGAGATTTATAATTCAATATGCTTTTTATCAACCGCCAAAAATTATTTAAACGATTAAAAAGCTGTTAGTTTATTTGTTACGTTTTAGAGGGTTAATACAGTTGTATATACAAATGAACATATGCTTAATACATGGTAATGCATGTATAGTATGGTATGTTGGACTATAGTTAAGAATTTCGTTTTCTGTGAAAAATTATGGGCAAAAAAATAATATAATATCAAATAAAACATTAAACAAAATTTTATTTGTATCCTCAATTATTAGGTAGGCACCTCTACGGTTTCTTTAGCACCAGCCTCATCTTTCTTGCCTACCTGATAATCTCGGTTTGGTCCGCCGATGGGTCCAAGAGATCACACAGAGTGCGAAACGGTAGAGGTCAACCGTATTCTTCTCTGATTGCTCACGTGTTAATCCCCCTGTTTCACCCATTGGCTGACAGAGCTGCAAAAACATTGGGATAAGTCACGGAACTTATGGCAGGAACATGTTTATGTATAGCATGTTATAAACATGTTTATTACACATGAGCCGTGCAGGTAAGGTTATCCTTTCCGCAGTATCACTGCTCAGTTAGCCTGAGACATCTTCAAATGGCTCGAAGAGTTGTGTGCACACCGCTGGGTAAAATAAACATCTCTCACTGACTCTTCTCCTGCTAACAGAAGCTATTGGGACCCTCTTGAATCAGGCAAGAGAAAACGGTGGTTCCTATTTGGGATCTATGCTTGGATAACCTTCCCCTTGTAGTCAGGTAATCCCTGCCTGGTTCTCCTCCTCCCCGTAGTCTGTTCAGGAGGAATGGACATTTCTCAAAACCTTGGAAAAAAGAAAACGTTCTCTGGCAGCAAACTGACAGAGAAGCCGCCGGACTCAAGTACAATCGTAGCTATGCTGAGGATGGTAACCCTGCACTTTCAACGGCGGAATGAAGAGTCGCAGGGGTGGAGGAAGCATGACACAGTTTAAATGACACCGTGAAGCTCCTAGACGGAGCTGGAAATTGAAAAAGGTTCGGTTTTGAACACATTATGGTCGGATGCGAAGAGCAAGGCTGGAGGTATTGAGCTGGAGACGTCTAGGAGCCGGACTTGAAAGGATCCGACCGAAAGAATGTTGGATGTAGAGGAGTACATTCTGGAAGGGTCACCTTAGAGGAGAGTGATTTGGCAAGGGCTCTAGGAGGCGTCGGGATAGAGGAGACCTCCTAGCTGGGCTCCGAAACTCAGGCGAAACTTACTGTGGAGAATCCTAAGGATGTCCCTAACACTCATAAAGATAATTTTCCACCACTGGTGGATGAGCTGGTGCATGATAGCGATAAGAAGTCATGACGTCAACTCCTATCATCATCGGTAACACATATGCTTCTGGTGGGTAATAGGACCTCAGAGGCCATCTTTATCGTCAAGATCCGAAAAGAAGTTCTTGACATTACCCTCTTCTCGGCCTTTTCTGGTCCAAGGGTCCGAAATTTCGTGCTCGATTTCGGAAGTTTCGTGCATTGTCGCTATAAGCTCGAAATGGGTCTAACGCAAATCGCTGCTGATTTACGAAATGTTCAGATCTTCAAGTTCCCCGTGGATGGCCTTAAAATCATCGTAAATGGCAACTAATTGGTCATCCACCATCAATATTGGCTACAGAGCTCCTTGAATCCACTTTAAATCATGGCGGGTATCCTTAGAATTGCATTTTAAAATATTACTTTGGGCTGGAGAGCGTGCACCAGTGACTGCGCCGCTTCGCAGAGAGAGTTCATCCGCAGAGAGCTCAGCACTCAAAACCCCATGCCGAAATGTGGAACAAGCACTATATGCTGTGTATTCGGTTTATTTAAAAATGAACATGCATATTTTTAAACATCGCGCAAAATTGAACAAAATATATTCGCACTGGTTCTATGCCATGATCGTAAAATTCCTAATTAAATCACGTGCTGTTCACCGATGTTTGGTCAATGAGATTTTTTAATGAGGTTCCAAAATAAAGAGACGGAATTATTTTCAGAACGTTATAATATGTTTGCAATGAGATGAGAGGCAAGAATGAGATCCCACATTTAATAATAAGCTGGGCGAAAGCTCAGCATATTATTATTGCATATTATTACATAGTATCGAAGGAAATCTTTGAATTAAAAATGTAAAAAAATAAATTGTTGTTTAAGTTTAAGGCGTGGACCATTTCATTTTGACTTGCCATCAAAGAAGTTTTAGATCATCTGAGGGCTACAATTCTTTTATTAATGGTTTCATAATATCTTCAATCGTTTATGAGTTATTTACAAAAAAAACATAAAAATCTAAAAAAATGGTTCTTCTCGACATTTTTTTCATTTACACCAAGAAAATTCAATTTTTTAACTTTCTCTACAGGGAAAATTTGTAGGCAGTATCAAATTCGACAACTTTTCCCTCGACAACGAAAATTCTTAAGCTCGATTTTCGCCGTAGACACATAGTCCAGTGAACACACATTCAACAACGGGTAACGGTTGAAAGCTACGCCAAAATAGGGGGCGATAGTAATTGTGGAAATATATATGTATATATAATATTTACATTTTGTTTAGTTTCGTCTACAGGCAATTGTTTATTTTATACATATATTTTTAATAAAATTTGTAAATATTTTTTATTCAAATGTAGCTATACTATTTTACAAGAACGTATACGCCAAGAATTGAAAGGTGAAATATGAGTGACGGTGCACGGAGTGCCCGTATGAACTCGCGAATCTCAGAGACTAAAAGAGGTAGAGCTGTATTATTTTCAACGAAGACTCCTGTGAATGAAGCGCAATTCAGGTTTGTTTAAAGTTTTGCAACGCTCTCTACCGCCTCCAAAAAATTAAAAAACCGCCAGTTCAAAAAAGTATTTTGAAAAAGTTTTGATGCCAAACTATTTCTATAGCTAATATAGCTGAACACATAAATCCATAAATAGATTTGTGGAGAAGTTGGCAAAGGAAAAATCTTGATGAAGCGCCAGGTCAGGAAAGTTTTTCAAAATGTTTTAATGCGAAACTATTTCAAAGCCAAATTCATAACTACAAAACAAAATTCAGCCAAATCGAAATATTGGCTAAATAAAATAAAGTTTGGTTGGAAAAGATGAGTATCGAATAGCATTCGTTGGGAAACTTATAAGCGCCATTTCTTTTTTTTTATATGCACTGGTGTTTCATCATTTAATCTCAGTTTTTCTTGCTGGAATATGGTTGGATTATTGAAATAATACTGTATATTTTCTGGATTTTTGATTTGTTTAAGGGGTTAGGTGGGTTTACTGGGCCAAAAAAAGAAGTATTTTCAAAAATTTTTTTTTTTATTATATAAAGAATGACAAATTTTATTACAACTTTTAAGTTTCTTAAATATACATATTTAAAGAACAATTTCTGTTGTTTTCAGAAAGAAAAATTAAACAGTCAGCCATTGAGACGTAATTTCTCGTGCTTTCGCGCTGACAGCACAATTCCTGACAAAATCATCCGAAATGAGAAGGCTAAATATTTTCTTTTAGTACAGACCTAAAACTAGAAAATGATCAAAGGAAAAAAAAAGAAGTGAAAATTGGATTTTTTGGACACCTTTTTGCAAAAAAATTCAAATTTTGTCGAAATTTGTTTAACATTTTTTTTTAAAAAGTTTTTATAAATAAAAATAAAAAAATCCTTTGTTCAAGTTCTCGAGAATCGTATTTCAGAGGCCTATGAAAAATTTGATCAAGATCGGTTGAGTAGTTTCTGAGAAATCTTGTCAACCGACTTTGATAACATTGTTTAGAGAAAATCGCGTTTAAAGTTTGCGCTCTGCCTATACCTGACCTCAAGCGTACACCTTTTCAAGGCTGTATCTCCGAAACTTTTATTCGAATCGAATTGTACAAACGTGTTTTGAGAAGTAGCAATAGTATTTTCGACATAAATGCCATTTTGGATTTCCTGATATGGGGTGAGTAAAAAGTAATCGTAATTTTACGGACAACATTGGATTCTGCCTTTCAATATATTGAATTATTACCAGATCTGTTTCATATCGGAAAGCAGAGCAGATATTTTTAGTTATTTGGTCTAATTATTAACAAGTCTTCTTCTGGTTGGAAATCCAATTGCAAATTAAATCTTTAAATAGGGTCTATTAATGATTATAAATCTGTCGCACCGTATGGGGATTTATTTATAAATCCGCTATTTACATACATATGTTTCACTTGCAAGTGCATTCGCCGATCATAAGCATTCATCTATATACACATTTCACAACTCAGTATACGGTTCTGAGTGCACAGTTCGATAAATCGTATTCGACGCTCGCAATTATAATTAAATATAATCAAATAAATTAGAATCAATAATTTTGGCGCTAGAATTATTTATTGCGGTTTCTTATTGTGATTGATCGTAGTTCAATTTTAGTGGCGATGAACTCCAGCAGCACTCTGAAGTTTATATCTGTAACTCAGGTGGGAAGACGTCGAGTCGTAAATAACAGTAGATCGTCTTTTATTATTACATTTAGAAAGCATGAAACAAAATGACTCGTTGAGGGAAGGATCTCAGGGATCTGTTGATGTCCTCGTCAGAACCAGGAGCTCATATAACTGATTGATCAGAAATGTCATAACTGTTGTGTTTTTTAAGTTAAAGGGTTAGGACTTTCCATACTTGTTATATTTGGCGAAAATATTTTAATTTTCAATTTTATTTACAAAATTTCATAAGGATCAGTCGACTATATCCAATAGCTGTCATAGAACGATCGGAATTTGCATAAAAAATTAAAATAAACTTACATATGACACTTTACAATTATCACATTTACACAGATAATGCACCCACAGATTACCCACAGATCTACAATAAATACAATAACAATAATTTCTAGTTTTCTGAAAAAATCCCTGAGAAATTATACAGCATTTAAAAAAAAGCATCATGCTGGAGAACACCTTACAAATAATATATTCATTAAAAGTTGGCCACATCTACGGCAAAATGAGTTCTCATATTTTGTCTAAACCTGCGAAATGTCATTCACGCCTTTCTTATAATCTGCAACAAAGGTGTGGTTATGGTAGTGCCAGCAAAAGCTTCAATGAAATCAGTATCGAGAGAAGCAATGCGAACCCGTTTAGTAAATCCACATATCTGATAAATATAAATCCTAGTAGTGATAGTAGCGACAGTATTGGTGGTAAAAATGGAGAAGTCAACCCCAATGATCATGAATATTTTAACGATTACAGTGATCAAAACCCCTACAAGAGTCAGGACCCGGAATGGACTAATCGCGGATATTATCGAAGGAACACTCACATTTTTAGTTCCAATATTGATACGGGAAAACTAAAACGACGTTATGGTTCAGAAATCAATGATCATGAAAACTTTGAACATGAAGACTTTTTTGGAAATACTCAGGAAATAATAACGTTCGCCGAAACAGGTATGTTTAAAAATAGGAATAGATTATTTAATAAATAGTTATTATTAATATTAATTATAATTATAATAAAAATTGTATAACTTTAAAATGGAAATACTTCCCCCATATAATGAAGAGGATATGGATATGAGTGGTATTTGAATTTTCGACCCTATAATATATATATATATTAGTCAAGTCGATATACATATGTAGATATGTCCGTCTGTGTGTCTGTCGGTCTTTCTATATAACAGATATAGGTTTTTTATGAAAAATTCTATAATACCCACAAAGAAGTTTATTTCAAATGCCCGCACAACCGCCCCCACAAATGGGATATTTCTGTAGCGCCAGCTCGAAAAAGTTTTTTGAAAGTTGAAAGCTTTATACTATGGAAGAACAGCACACAAGCCGATACACCCTGAAACATCGCAGCCTACTTGATAGAAAATTACTTCCTGCTACACCTTTGAGGCTAGGTATTGCCAAGAAAATTCGACATCGAAAAGTAGACTGTAAGTTAAGATATTATAAGCATGTAATCCTTACAATTGTATTTTGGTTTAGCCTATTTTCGTATTTTTCTTCCATGCGATATTAAGGTATTTGTTAAATAATCAATAAAGGAAAGCTTAATTCAGGAGGAGCCGCAATTGATACACCCTTGCAGTTAAGTAGCTTATATTATTAGATACATAGCGGATCGTATATAGTTGGACGAACCTTACGAGAATTTCACTATAAAATCAATCTATATATATAAAAATGAATGGCTGTTCGTTAGTCTCGCTAAAACTCGAGAACGGCCAAACGGATTTATCTTATCTTGGTATTAAATTATTCGTGAAGGTCTAGGGAAGGTTTAAAATGTGAATAATTCGAATGATCCTCAAACAGCATTTTTCTATTTCCCATACAAACGTTTTCTAAATAAAATGGTCTATTTGTAATATATTACCGCAGCATGAAGTTCAAATTCCCGTGCGCGTTGGAGGATGTAATATCACGTTCCGAAACTCAATCTATATATATATAAATTTTGTGTCCGTATCTCCGACCTGTATACATTTAAAAAGTACTGAACTATTCAAGCTCAAATTTTGACACACTATAGAGTCAGGTTTGGGCTTGGTTTTTATCTAATTTTCATGGTATATATAAAAAAATCAAATTACCTTAACTTGAAACACCACCACTCCACTGCCACTGCGAACTCTGCTCGCTGGAACCACTGCTGAATCGAAGCATTTCTTATCAAACATTAGGAGATGTAATTCTTGCTTCCAAATGACGTCTTTTGGTGTGGAAATTTTAACTCACCAATTCATGCCAACTTTCAAAATCAAAGGGAAAATCAATCACAAAGCAGTGAACATAAAAAAATGCAGTGAAGTGAAAATTGGATTTTTAGGACACCTTTTTGCAAAAAAATTCAAATTTTGTCGAAATTTGTTTAACAATTTTTTTTTTATGTAAAAACTATTTTATAAATAAAAATAAAAAAATCCTTTGTTCAAGTTCTTGAGAATCGTATTTCAGAGGTCTGTGCAAAATTTGATCAAGATCGGTTGAGTAGTTTCTGAGAAATCTTGTCAACCGAATTTGATAACATTGTTTAGAGAAAATCGCGTTTAAAGTTTGCGCATCAGGTATGGGAAAAATCCTGCGAGCATGTTAACTCATTGTTTGGGATGAATGTACCATGGCACACAAAAAAGCGTGTCGGTCGTGTTCTTCATTTCTTGAACGTCCAACCACAATACGCCACAGAGAAGCGTGGCAGCCTAAGGCTCAGCCTTGAACTAAATGTTTCCGAAAAATGGATTATAGTGCTCTTCGCAATCATTTAGCTGGAATTGACTTTTCTATTCCATATCAACCTATTCATCCGATTCATGAACATAAACAATATTTACTTGTCCAAATTTGATCATCTCGATGTCTCTAATGATCTTTCACCCCTGGATATCTTATATCTGCTGGTCCTGATAATGTCCCGAACTGTATTCTCAGGTACTGCTCCGATATCCTATGCTATCCTCTTACAACCCTATTCAATTTATCTTTGGACATTTCATGCTTTCCAAGAATTCCATCTCTTGGTCGATTCTGTAAATCATCGTCTCCTTATCGAAGAATATCGTACAGTGGATGACTTCATATCTATCGAATCGTCCGCAGCGGGTTTTGTTCCAGAACATCACATCTTAAGTTATAAAAGTTACATCTGGTGTTCAGCAAAGCAGTCACTTAGGACCTCTTCTGTTTATCCTCTTTTTTAACGACTTACCTAGTGTCGTAAGCTATTCTTCTCTGACCACTTCCAGACAGACATCAGAAATTTAACCTTGATGAAGTCTTCTTGTGATGATTTAACAATCTCCTTTCGCTAAACTGCTCAAAGTGCAAGGTTATGACGTTTTTCGTAGCATGCCTCATCTCGTACTCACTTGGGAATTACGTTTTAGATCGTTTTAGATCCTTAATGAATGATCTTTGCAGTTCTTTTCAACCACAAGCTGTCGTTTAATGAGCATATTTCTGTAACAGTCAATAAAGCCAGATGAGTACTGGCTTTTATCAAGCGCTAGTCAAAAGAGTTTGATCTCTTCGCCACTAAAACACTATGTCTCTTTGCTGACTACATTTCCATAAATAAGATTATATAGAAACATGACATCAAGCATCGTTCTACGGTTTGTTAATGATGGTAAGTTGATTAGTAAAAGTCTACTACGATAAGAGGGAAACACCCTTCCCTGTCAAAATCTGTCAAAATTATAACCTATTGTCGCATTTCTGCATTTTCCACTGAATTATCCCTTGATGTGTTGGCCGTCAGCCAATCGGGTACAACAGGGGGAGAAACGCATGAGCTCATGTGCCGTAACTGTGTACACCGATGGTAGTGCGACTATACTCTCCACGTGAGGGCGGATGGTAACAGGTCCCGGTAAGGTCATGTCTCTGCCGAGGATGCTGGCGAATTGTAGTCGGGCGGGGAGAAGAAAACTCCCTTCCTCAAATCACCCCAATCCAAGGTGGAACAGCATATGCCGAGGGATGCATGTCCGGGGGATGCACGGACGTTAATATGCGGACTCTGGGGGACCGGCCGACCCCTCAGTTTTAATCAGGCTTATCATGACAAGCGGGCTATGTCATGATGGACGAACTCCTTCCCGCCTACTCGTGGGTCCAAAAATGAACGACAAAAATATTAAAACAAAAACAAACAGTGGAGAACGGAACTCCCTAAGAAAGTCCGAAAATGGGATCTCGGATCCGTCAATCTCCAAGGCAGATAGAGGCCAAAGAGATGCTGGGATGGCGAAGCTCCCCACTGAGAGTGACCTGGCGAGGGCTCTTGGTGGCGTCGGCATGGAGGAGGACTCATTGCTGGGCTCCGACACCGAGGCGGAGGTTACTGTGGTGGAGAATCTAAAGGAACCCTGGATCCACGGAGACAGGATTCTCGGTCTGGGGGCGTCGGACTTCAGGCTGTACACAGCCGATGTAACAGGTAAAAAGCGAGCATGCATACTCGCAAAGAAAAGCCTTAATACCTTCTTGCTACCAAATTTCAGCAATGAAGATCACGTAGCCGCATCGATAGAGGGCCCAGACGGCCATCTAAGTATATGCTCGGCATATATGGGACATGACCACCTAGGAGCTCCACCCCATTCGCTACTCAGGCGGCTTGTGGAAGACAGCGAAAGGAAGGACATCGACCTAATAATAGGATGCGATGCCAACGCTCATCACAATCAGTGGGGAAGCACTGATTTGTGGTCGTGTTCCCAGTTGTTATTTAATTACATCAGTTTTAGCATATCTTTATTTAATGTTTGCTAGGTATTCGGAGCAGCTGTTGTGGGAGCTCATGGGAGTTTCTGATTTTACAATTATACTTATGAGTTAAAGGAAGTCTAAAGTCTCGTAGCTGCGCTGCCCCAAGCGGCAGCGGAGAGACGGTTATGTATTTCTTAAGTATTTATATATGAATATATATTTATGTTATGTTCGCTTAGGCGGAGGTATGTGGACATGCATAAGGTCCACTCGTGTTACGTATATGCGGACATATGCACTTTTCGGCGTGCAGCAAAGGCACAGCGGGCGATTCATATTTCGGTGCACTTAGGTTTATGACCGAGACCTTGGACAACATAAACACTGCGACAAAGTGTTACAGTGTGTACCCTTTAAGTACTCTTGGTACAGTGGGTGGCCGATATATATATATGATATTAATAGTGCATATATGTGCATATTACATCTCCCTCCTTTTGAAAAATAACGTAATATAATGAAGTTATTTTCTAACATAGATTGTCAAATTTTAATAAATGATGTTAACAATAGGTTTTTTTTTTTTTTTTTTTTTTTCGTGTTATATTTGGTATGCTTATTTTTCTCTTTTTTTTTTTATTTTATTTTATTATTATTTTTTTTTTTAATGTATTTATGTATGGCCATACGTGATATAATTATAGAATGTTGTTTGATTATGAAATAAAAAGTTTTAATCTATCTTTATGTACTATTTGTTTTTTATTTTTATTGTCTAATATAGTTATATTATCCCTATCTCCTATTTGTTCTACCTTATAGGGGCCTGTATATTTAAAATCTAGCTTATGTCCTGTTTCATTTTTTAATAAGACCTTATCTCCTATTTTTAACTCAAAATCTAAACTAGTTTTGCGTAAATAGTTTTTTGTTTAATTTTATGAGATTCTAGCATTAGTCTGGCTCTCTTAAATGCCTGTTCTAATCTGAATTTTGATTCCTTAGCATAATCTTCTATATTATAAAGAGGTTTTATGTTTTCTATGCTATTAAAATGCTTAGGTAAATTTGAAGTTTTACCAAAAACTAGCTCGTATGGACAATAGTCATGTGCCATTGAGGGGGTCGTATTGAAGCAATAGACGAAGTATTGTAGGCATACATCCCAATCCGTTTTGTCAACTGAGATGTATGAACGAATGTACTCATTGAGTTTTCTGTGACTTCGCTCCACGGTACCTACAGTTTGGTGATGATGTGCAGTAGAAGTTATGTTTTCAATATTTAAATTTTTACATAGACCTTCAATAATTGAATTTTTATATTCAGTTCCCATGTCCGTAATGAACGTCTTCATTGGACCGTACTTTAGAATAAAATCTTCAAATATAGCTTTTGCTACCGTATTTGCACTTTTATTTGGTATTGGTATCGCTACCAGGTATTTGGTTAAATCGCATATGAGTGTTACTGCATACTCGTTCCCATTGTTTGACTTTGGTAGTGGACCAACCGTATCCACAATTACTCTATCGAAAGCTCTTTGTGGAGTTTCAGTTATAGTTACTGGGGTCTTAGTGTGTTTAGTTGTTTTTAACTTTTGGCATTTAAGACATTTCTTTATGTACTCTTTTATGTATTTGGACATATTTTTCCAGTAATAGTGCCTCTGGACCTTGGCCAAGGTTTTAGTAATGCCTGTATGACCACCTTGTATTGGATCATCGTGAAATGTAGACAATATAGCTTCTTTTTCTTTATTATTTTTTATTATGGTCACCGGGTTGAGTAGCGCTACTCTTAATAATTTCAATATATAATTGCCCATATTTTTAAAATTATCAATTGAAACATGTTCAAAGATATTTTCCCACGGTGCCACCTTAAGTTGGCTGATTTTGTGCATACCGGCTTGCTTTTCAAGGCTTTGAAAGAATTGGCCTAAGTCAAGGGTTCCATTAGTATACAAATCGCTAACATTATATCTTGCTGTAATTTTCCTTCCGTGCTTAAATAAACACATATTGTCATTTACAAGCAAGGTCACTACTTTACGTACTTCATCATTATTAATGACTTCATATATGTTGGGCTTTGAAGCTTCTTCTATAGATTGCTTATGCAATTCTATTTTTTCTTTTCCTGCGCAGGATTTTTGTCTACTTTGGTTTCTGGTAGTGACTTTCAGAATTTTAATGTTTAAATATATGTTTTTCAAGTCTGTGATTGTTATTCTAGACAGCGCATCGGCTACATAGTTATCTTTACCCTTTAGATACTCTACTGTAAAATTATATTCCTCTAATTCAAGTCTCATTCGTGTTAGTTTGGAACTGGGATTTATCATTGAAAATAAATAGGTAAGTGCTGATTTTAATTTATATCTAGTAAACGGCTTTTTTAATGGTTAAAATAAATATGCCATTTTGTTATGAATAAGATATATAATCTTAGAAAAAAAAGGTGTTACCATTTACTTTCGCGTTTATGTGTTATGAGCACTTAAACATCAAATTTTCAACATGTACTCAATTTTGCTCCCTACTGTATATGCATATTACAAGTCAATCTTCGATTTTATCCTCAGCTCTAAGCTTCTAGTGGGTAACAGAGGTTCAGAACCCACTTTCGTCGTCAAGAACAGAAGGGAGGTTCTTGATGTCACATTATTCTTGCACTCCCTGGCTGATGCAATCACCAGCTGTCCTTGACAGTCCTTGACAAACACTCATTTTCAGACCATCGCTATATTGAGATAGTAGTAAATTTTGAAAACTTCACCAAGCAAGCAGTACGAAATCCTAGAAAGGCAAACTGGGAGCTCTATAAAAATATACTAGATAGATCCTTAGGCGAACCGCCTTCAGAGACCATCGAGACCTATGATGGGCTCAACGCCATGGTAGATAAGCTTACTGCGACTAGCGCAAAAGCTTACTACAAGGCCTGCCCCAAGAAAAGAATAGGTAGCAACAGATCGAAGAAGCCTCCGTGGTGGACCTCGTCGTTAGCCCCCTACAAAAGAAATGCTCATAGGGCCTTCAACCACGCGCACCGTACCAACACAGACGAGGCGTGGGAAACCTATAAAGCTGAACTCAGGCGGTATAACAAAGAATTGCGAAAGGCAAAGAGGGTTGCCTGGGCCAATTTCTGCACCAATATCCAGGAGACATCAGAGACCGCCCGCCTAAGAAAGATTCTCTCTACTACAGCCTCCATCGTAGGTTATATTAAGAACACGGTTGGGCGGTGGACAACCTCAAGCCAGGAATCCCTGCAGACCCTGGTCAACGCACACTTCCCGGATTGCTCATCGGAAGAAACAACCCAGGTGATGCGTAGCCAGGGCCATCAGGGCTTACTCAACTACCTACTTAGTGACAGAAATCTAAAATGGGCAATAGACAGTTTTAAACCCTTCAAATCTCCGGGACCGGACGGTATTCTACCAGCTCAGTTATCCAGAGCCGGTATTAACCTAAGGAAATGGATTAAGAAAATCTTCAGCACAGTCTTCACTACTGGTATGATACCAAAGGCATGGCTGTGCACGAAGGTTGTATTCATACCCAAGGCGGGGAAACCATCCCACTGCACCCCTAAGGACTTCAGACCTATAAGTCTGTCTTCCTTTCTCCTTAAGACTATGGAAAGACTCTTAAGTCTCCATCTACAACTTAACATTAACCCAAATGACATCTCATGCTCTCAGCATGCTTACAAAAGGGGCCGATCAACAGAAACAGCCCTCCACGATATCACTATGATCGCCGAACGAGCGATTAACTTCAAGGAATACGTACTTGTGGCTTTTCTAGACATAGAAGGGGCCTTCAACAACATCTTACCGTGCTCAATAATCGACGCACTGACGGGACTTGGAATAGACAACCGATCAACTCACTTAATACGGCAGATCCTGGTTAACAGGAGTGTCGAGGCTACTCTTGGAGGTTCGACTATTCGAAGATTCGTCAAGAGGGGCACCCCACAAGGACATGTACTCTCACCACTACTCTGGAACGTGGCGGTTAACAGCCTACTGCGATCCTTAGAGGGTGGCGGATGTAAGATCATTGCGTACGCGGACGATGTTGCTATAGCCTTCGTGGGGAAATTCCCACAGACGCTATGCGACCTAATGACAGGGAAGCTCGAAGTTCTGTCGGTCTGGGCGCAAAAGAACGGGCTGGGAGTCAATCCGTCCAAGACAGAGCTCGTGCTGTTCACCAGGAAGTACAAAATACCTAACCTAAGACTTCCGAAGCTCCTAGGAGAAACACTAGTTCTTAGTGATAGTGCGAAGTACCTAGGTATCACACTGGACAGGAAACTGGGCTGGAAGCTGAACACCGCTGATAGGACTAAGAAAGCGGCAATAGCACTCTATACCTGCCGCCCTAGACCAATTTTATTCTATGGTGTTGTTGTCTTGTGGCCCGCCCTGGACAACTCCACATGCAGGGAAAAGTTCAGGAAGACGCAGCGCATGGCGGAAGTCTGTATAACAGGCTTCCATCCAAATGCCGTAATCCAAATGCTCATTGATGAGCAAATTGAAAGCAACATAGCCATCCAAAGGCTCATAAGAAACTTCACTAAGGACTGCGCAGAGCGTAAACTCAAGAAAGGATACTTCGAGGAGAGACTCAGACAGCTCACTCACTCATGGACGCAGTTTAAAAAAAATGATGCCAAGCTCCATGAGCTATCACTAAGTCCTGAGAATGAGTATTTCACAAAGGCCAAAGCGCTAGAAGAGGCCCGTCACATAGGCCCCGGAAAACAGGCAAAAATCTCTAGCCAAAGGCACAATCATCACGAATAAACGAAGGAGAACCCCTTCGACTAACATCATTAAAACGAAGACATGAAGGACGATTAGACGATATGGAAGACTTTCTTTTCTACATTTCAAAAACGTATCTAGGCGAAGTTGGCGACAAAACGGGAAAAAATCTTTTAACGTCAACTTTCTCTTCCCATTTTTTGTCACTTCTGTGCCATGCATCAATAAGAGTGGTCGCAAAGTTTTCGTGTGAATTAATTAAGTGAAAAAATATTGAAGGGTAAGTAATAAATAATTTATAATAAAAATAAATTTTACATATTTTTGTTTTTTAAAGGTTAACGATCTAACATCAAGCGGCGTGAAATCGTTCGAAAAATTCGTTAGAACGTCCTTGCGTAGCATTATGATAGATCAGCCACTTCTGTGCTATTCTCAAGAAGAGGGACAGAGAGAAAAAAATATTAAATTAGACTTTTTGTTCCATGTGATTTTCAACAAAACTTTGGGTTGAAAGACGAACATTTTCTACTCGATCAAAACTTGCGAAGTGGTCCTTTCTTCTTTCAGTATGCTCAGGACCGCATTTCAAAGGCCAAACGTAAAATACGATAATAATTAAATAAATAATTCATAATAAATTTATTTTAAGTTGTAAATAACAAATTTACTCCTCTCGCACCGGCGGTATCCCTAAGGAAGGCCCCGGTCCGGCGACTGCTGGCCCCTTGCAGCGGAAGGGCTCCTACAAGGATAGGAGCAGAGCGGCCTTCATTCTGATGAGGGCAGACCCATCGGCGGAATCCAACCCTGACCAGGCTGAGATAATAAAGTGGGCTAGGGAAATTCTGCCTGACTTTCAGCCAGCAAAAGCGGGAGTGAGACTGGATCCGAAGAAGCCGACAGAAGTATGCGACTCTGCCAAGGATAGCGCACAAAGTGCGAAGAGGCAGAGGTCGACGGACGGTGGAGCGCCCCTAGCGAAGAAAAAAAAGGTGCCGACGCATCAGAGCAACAGATCCTTCGCAGAGGTTACTAAGGGTAGGACCATCATTGGGGTCGTTGACAACGGCTCCAAAGATGGCCTGATCCCCAACGAGCTTTGGCGGAGGGTGGTGAACGAGCTGCATGGGGGCTTCATGGAGGAGATGTTTTGAGAGCGGAGGACCTCCACCGGACTGCGAAGACGCAGGGTGGTACCAGGGTAGCATCAAGGTGATAGCATGCCAAGATGCGAGGTCTGTAAGCCTCTACAAGCGCATGATTGCGTCGCTTGGAGAGGTTTACCCAGGAGCCAGTCTGGAGGCGGTGGACTGGGACAAGATCCCCAGCAAACCGAGGGCCCGCGTATGGCTGACAGAGAAGCCGGCGCACCCTGCTACCATACTGCCCATGCTCAAAATGTGCAATCCCACACTCCCTACGGCGGACTGGAGAGTCGTCAAGGTGGAGGAAGCAGTGGGACTAAGAAGGCAGGTCGTCCTCACTCTAAATGAGGAGACTGCTAGGATCCTGAAGGGTGCTGGTAGCCGTATTAAGTACGGCTTCGAGCCCGTAACAGTGAGGATCTACAAGTCGGATGCGAAGAATAAGCCAGGAGGCAGACGCACAGGACTTGGAGACAGACGCACAGGAGCTAGACTTGGGGGAACCAACCGAAGAGGTCCGCCCAGAAGGAATGTCAGATGTGAAGGTGGACATTCTGGAAGGGTACACCTCAGAGGAAAGTGACTTAGCAAGGGCTCTTGGGGGCGTCGGCATGGAGGAGGACTCACTGCTAGGCTCCGACACCGAGGCTGAGGTTACTGTGGTGGAGAATCTAAAGGATGTTTCTGACATTCCTGCAGATAAATCTCCATCACAGTAAGGTGGCATCCGCCGCCCTCCTGCTCCATCTCGCAGAGAGTGGAGCTGACGTGGCCCTCATCTAAGAACCCTGGATCCATGGAGACAGGATTAACGGTTTGGGGGCGTCGGATTTCAGGCTGTGCACAGCCGATGTAACAGGTAAAAAGCGAGCATGCATACTCGCAAAAAAGAGCCTTGACATTTTCTTGCTATCAAATTTCAGCACTGAAGATCATGTAGCCGCATCGATAGAAGGCCCAGGCGGCCATCTGAGAATATGCTCGGCGTATATGGGTCATGACCAAATAGGACCCCCACCGCACTTGCTACTCAGGCGGCTTGTGGAAGACAGCGAAAGAAGGAAAATCGACCTGATAATAGGATGCGATGCCAACGCTGATCACAGTCAGTGGGGAAGCACGGACACAAATGAGAGGGGTGAGTCAATCTTCGATTTTATCCTCAGCTCTAAGCTTCTAGTGAGTAACAGAGGTTCAAAACCCACCTTCGTCGTCAAGAACAGGAGAGAGGTTCTTGACATTACATTATTCTCGCACTCCCTGGCTAATGCACTCACCAGCTGGAGAGTCCTAGACAAACACTCCTTTTCAGACCATCGCTATATTGAGATAGTAGTAAATTTTGAAAACTTCACCAAGCAAGCAGTACGAAATCCTAGAAAGGCAAACTGGGAGCTCTATAAAAATATACTAGATAGATCCTTAGGCGAACCGCCTTCAGAGACCATCGAGACCT
This sequence comes from Drosophila ananassae, assembly GCF_017639315.1. NCBI lineage: Eukaryota > Metazoa > Arthropoda > Insecta > Diptera > Drosophilidae > Drosophila > Drosophila ananassae. Next base: position 308,257 of record NW_025319038.1, read on the forward strand.
ATGATGGGCTCAACGCCATGGTAGATAAGCTTACTGCGACTAGCGCAAAAGCTTACTACAAGGCCTGCCCCAAGAAAAGAATAGGTAGCAACAGATCGAAGAAGCCTCCGTGGTGGACCTCGTCGTTAGCCCCCTACAAAAGAAATGCTCATAGGGCCTTCAACCACGCGCACCGTACCAACACAGACGAGGCGTGGGAAACCTATAAAGCTGAACTCAGGCGGTATAACAAAGAATTGCGAAAGGCAAAGAGGGTTGCCTGGGCCAATTTCTGCACCAATATCCAGGAGACATCAGAGACCGCCCGCCTAAGAAAGATTCTCTCTACTACAGCCTCCATCGTAGGTTATATTAAGAACACGGATGGGCGGTGGACAACCTCAAGCCAGGAATCCCTGGAGACCCTGGTCAACGCACACTTCCCGGATTGCTCATCGGAAGAAACAACCCAGGTGATGCGTAGCCAGGGCCATCAGGGCTTACTCAACTACCTACTTAGTGACAGAAATCTTAAATGGGCAATAGAAAGCTTTAAACCCTTCAAATCTCCGGGCCCAGACGGTATTATACCGGTTCAGTTATCCAGGGCCGGTATTAACCTAAGGAAATGGATCAAGAAAATCTTCAGTACAGTCTTCACTACTGGTATGATACCAAAGGCGTGGCTGTGCACGAAGTATTCATTATTGTATTCATACCAAAGGCGGGCCACCCATCCCACTGCACCCCTAAGGACTTCAGACCTATAAGTCTTTCATCCTTTCTCCTTAAGACTATGGAAATTCTCTTAAGTCTCCATCTCCAACTACACATTAACCCAAGTGACATATCATGCTCTCAGCATGCTTACAAAAGGGGCCGATCAACTGAAACAGCCCTCCACGATATTACTATGATCGCCGAGCGAGCGATCAACTTTAAAGAATACGCACTTGTAGCTTTTCTAGACATAGAAGGGGCCTTCAACAACATCTTTCCGTGCTCAATAATTGATGCACTGACGGGACTTGGAATAGACAACCGATCAACTCACCTAATACGGCAGATCCTGGTTAACAGGAGTGTCAAGGCTCTCTTGGAGGTTCGACTATTAGAAGATACGTCAAGAGGGGCACCCCGCAAGGAGGTGTACTCTCACCACTACTCTGGAACGTGGCGGTTAATGGCCTACTGCGATCCTTGGAGGGTGGCGGCTGTAAGATCATTGCGTAAGCGGACGATGTTGCTATAGCCTTCGTGGGGAAATACCCACAAACGCTATGCGACCTAATGACAGGGAAGCTCGAAGTTCTGTCGGCCTGGGCGCAAAGGAACGGGCTGGGAGTCAATCCGTCCAAGACAGAGCTCGTGCTGTTTACCAGGAAGTACAAAATACCAAATCTAAGGCTTCGAAGCTTCTAGGGGAAACACTAGTGATAGTGCGAAGTACCTAGGCATCACACTAGACAGGAAACTGGACTGGAAGCTGAACACCGCAGATAGGACTAAGAAAGCGGCAATGTCACTCTATACCTGCCGCAAGGCGGCAGGCCTGAAATGGGGAATGTCCCCCAAGATAGTCAGATGGTTATACACAGCGATCATCAGACCAATCTTATTCTATGGAGTTGTGGTCTGGTGGCCTGCCCTGGACAACTGCTTATGCAGGGAAAGGTTCAGGAAGACGCAGCGCATGGCGGAGGTCTGCATAACAGGCAGTCTACGTTCTACGCCTAGCGACGCCTTAGATATCATACTTGACCTACTACCAGTAGAACCGATGGGGGTAAAGTTAGCCACTCTGGCGGCAATAAGACTGCGAGAGGCGAATCTATGAAGCAAGAATAGTTTTGGTCATACCAGACTGGACCTACATCACATCATGCCTGAGGGGGGCACGGATTACTGCGTGCCCATCGACCAACCCACCACTAATTACACAATCATCATCCCCTCGAGGGAGGAATGGGACGCCCGGACACCGGGACCAGAGGGCTCCATTCATATCTACACAAATGGATCAAAACTTAACGGCCAGGTGGGAGGCGGTTACTTTTGTGAACATTTGAGCCTAAAGGAGTCCTTCAGACTCCCTGACCATTGCAGTGTTTTCCAGGCTGAAGTAGTAGCCATTAGGGAAGCACTGGAATTCCCAGCACTAAGGGGCAATCGGGATACAATATGCATCTTCTCAGACAGTCAAGCAGCGCTCAAGGCACTGGACGGATTCTCGTCCAACTCCTGGACAGTCAATGCCTATCGCAGATCTCTCAACGAGATGGCTGAACAGCATGACATCTACCTCATTTGGGTTCCCGGTCACAGGGACCACGAGGGAAACTGCGCTGCAGACGAACTAGCTAGGGCAGGGACTACCTACACTCTCCTACCGGAGAAAGAATTTGTAGGTATACCCTTGGCTACTTGGAGGAAATGGAGAAATCTCCAGACCTGTAGAACCTCACGTCTGATCTGGCCGACACGCTCTCAGAAGAGATCAGCGAGACTTATTGCTCTCGCCAGACCAGACTGCAGCCTAGCGATTGGGGCAATAACTGGTCACTGGCTGATAGGTGAACTCGCGGCCAGGCTTGCAGTCCCCCACAATGATTATTGCAGGAGCTGCAGGGATGAAGAGGAGGTGGAATCGGTCATGCACCTCCTATGCCACTGCCCGGCACTTGGTCGCAGCAGACTCAAACACTTCGGGTCCGCAGAACTCTCGGACCTCAACGATCTCTCAGAGATTGCTCCACGCGGACTGGTTGCCTTCATAAAAAAAGCAGGTTGGGACCATGGGCCGCCACAGATAGTCTAGGCATACATGCACCCTGGTAGACAGGAAGGGGGGGTAGCATTTAGGTGAAACCCTTGCCCCAGCGGTAACACAAGGAGCCCTAGCGGCTCAAATGGAAGCGGGGGGTCTTCTATGACCCCCTAGCATCACCGCCATAACCTAACCTAACCCAAATAACAAATAATGTATTCGTTATTTTAATAAATTCGTTAAATAAATAATAATATATTTAAAATGTTCGAATTTTATTGAAACTGAGGCATTAAAGCTGGAATTAATCATTCGCTGTGGGTTCGATGCGTGGGTTGTAGAACCATAGGCGAATATTTGGTGAATTCACTTCAAGTCCGTTGTAGGACCATAGGCGAACATTTGGTGAGTCCTCCGACAACGGATAATAGGAGACCATTTGGTGAATTCGCTTCGTATCCGTTGTCGGACTTTTGACGAATTCACTGCCGGTTCACTTTTGATCCGAAAACGTATTCACGTAAGACAAGTATTCACGTAAGGTGACAAGAGTTTGGTGACATTGAATTCCTTTGCATCAAAATTACTTTGTCCGATCAATCTTTGTATGTTACCTGTTCTTACATACCACCTTCGTCCGAACCGCCAACATACTGGCAACATTTGTCCGCTATTCGTTTGGTTTTCGATCGTCTGTCTGATGGTGACCAGCTGATAGCTCTGGGTGACTTTAATATTATATCCCAGAAATTATATGATCAAATGTTGATAATTCACCGTCTTTACAGCTTAACTCCCACCACGACTTCCCTGTGGGCATGTTTGACATGTCACTCGGACAAATTAACCACGTTAGAAATTCTTTAGGTCGGCTGCTGGACTTATGTTTCGTTTCTGATCCTGATGGAATTACTCTTTCCAGAACTTTTCCCCTTTCTGACCCTGAGGATCCATATCATCCCACTCTTGAGCTTTCAATTAAAAACAACTCCTTAATTGACCTTAAGTCTACACTTAAATCTCATAAAGTTCGTTTCTTTCGTAAGGCTGACTTTATGAAATTAAATAAGTTAATTTCGGAATTTGATTGGTCTGATTTACTGGCATGCTAGGATATAAACTTAGCATTACAAAAATTTTATTTCACTTTAAACTCATTTTTTGACGCTTGTGTGCCGTGGAAATATCCGTCCGCTTCAATGAATCCGCCTTGGTATACAAGGCATCTTATCAACTTAAAGAATAGTATGAGTAGACTTTTAAATAAACATAGATTATCTGGCTGTACAGTTAGCTATTCAAGATACTTAGTAGCTCGGTCCAATTTCACCGTGCATAACGCAGAATGTTATAGGAGTAATATTCACCGCTGCAGTATTCAGTTTACTCAGGATCCGAAGCAGTTTTATAACTTTGTAAACCCCAAGCGTAAACATGTATCTTTTCCTGCACTGCTTACATTTGAGAACTCTTATGCGAACACTGATCAGGCAAGGGCCGATCTCTTTGCACAGTTTTTTCAAACTACGTATTCTCTTTGCAGCAGTTTAGCTCAGCCTTACACTTATGATATCCAATCAGCCAATCTTATATTTCGCCTATCTTTCGATCAAAGTGGTGTGTTATCGGATCTTCTTAAGGTCAAGCCCGTGTATTCGCCAGGCACTGATGGAGTACCAGGCTGTGTTCTGAAGAACTGCGCCGAGGCTCTGTGCAAACCGCTCGTTAAACTCTTTAATCTATCGCTGGAAACTTCGATCTTTCCCCTTATGTGGAAGGAATCCTTCATTATTCCGCTGCATAAAAAAGGGAAAAAATCCGTCGCTGCAAATTATAGAGGCATCTCTAAATTCTCAGCAATTCCAAAGCTTTTTGAAAAACTTATCACTCCACATTTGCAACACCTATTTAGTTCAATAATAACTCCGTGCCAGCATGGCTTCATGAAGCGCCGCTCCACCACTACCAACTTATTGAAGCTAACATCTTTTATCACGGATGGCTTCCGGAATGGCTTACAAACAGACGTCATTTACACTGACTTCAGTAAAGCATTTGACTCTGTTAACCATTCGCTTCTTATAAGTAAACTCAGTCTTTTGGGATTCCCAACTGATCTTCTTATCTGGATTTCGAGTTACTTATCTCGGAGAACCCAACGTGTTTTCTTTAAAGATGTTACCTCGCGTTTAGTCCGCGCCACATCTGGGGTGCCCCAAGGAAGCCATCTTGGACCGCTACTTTTTATACTATTTATTAATGACTTGCCCCTTGCCTTAACTAATTCACTTGTACTTATGTACGCTGATGATGTTAAGCTATGCCATCAGTATAAATTCACTAGCGCCCAGTCTAGACTTCAATCCGATTTGGATAAACTTCAAAATTGGTGTTTAGCAAATAACCTAAAGCTTAATGGATCGAAATGTAAACTCATGTCTTTTTACCGATCTAGTCCTCACCAGGCTATATACTTTCTCTATGGGAACGCCTTAGAACGATTAACTCAGGTAAACGACCTAGGTTTTCTATTAGATTTGAAACTTAAATTTACCGACCGATTCATGGTTAATAAAGCTATGGGTGTGCTTGGTTTTATTAAAAGATGGTCAAAAGAATTTAATGACCCGTACATAACTAAAACGTTATATACATCACTGGTCCGTCCGATTCTTGAGTATGGATCGTGTGTCTGGAGTCCTCAATATGGAGTACACCAAGATCACATTGAATCTGTATAAAAAAACTTCCTTACTTTTGCTCTTAGGGGACTTAATTGGGATGCAAATCTTTACCTTCCCCGTTATTGTAGTAGACTTTTACTAATCAACTTACCATCATTAACAAACCGTAGAACGATGCTGGGTGTCATGTTTCTAAATAATCTTATTTATGGAAATATTGACAGCCAGCATTTACTAACACGCTTAAATTTTAACGTTCCTAATAGAAGGACTAGAAACTTTCATCCTCTACTCCTCAGCCATTGTAGTTCGACATATGCCCAACACGATCCGTTCAGGGTATTATGTTCGGACTACAATGGTCTCTACCACATCTTGTCACTTTGCTCTACTAACAATCATAAATCGCTTATATTAACCGACTTATCTGTGCAACACTCTTCCTCGTGATATCTTTCTCCTACTTTTCGCTTTACTATCTCGGATCTATTCGAGATTCGCGATTCGAGCCGTACGTCACGCGGCAGCATCCCTCGGTCGGTTGGACGGAAGGTGGGATTTACGTATGCAGTGGGAACCGCGCGAAAAAGTGTAAATTATAAAAAAAAATTATAGTATAAGCTGGACTAGAAACTTTCATCCTCTACTCCTCAGCCATTGTAGATCGACATATGCCCAACACGATCCGTTCAGGCTATTATGTTCGGACAACAATGGTCTCTACCACATCTTGTCACTTTGCTCTACTAACAATCATAAATCGCTTATATTAACCGACTTATCTGTGCAACACTCTTCCTCGTGATATCTTTCTCCTACTTTTCGCTTTACTATCTCGGATCTATTCGAGATTCGCGATTCGAGCCGTACGTCACGCGGCAGCATCCCTCGGTCGGTTGGACGGAAGGTGGGATTTACGTATGCAGTGGGAACCGCGCGAAAAAGTGTAAATAATAAAAAAAAATTATAGTATAAGCTGCTACTTAACTGCAAGGGTATATCAACTTCGGTTCCGCCCGAAGTTAGCTTTCCTTTCTTGTTTTCTTTTATACCGGCTAACCGATGTTGTAGAACCTCTAATTCTGGGTCGTCCATACTTGGTGATTGGGTCCGAGCCTGTAAGACGGACTCTGATGCTTCCTCTATGGGCTCGGAGATATTTCCAAATCGACTGAATGAAACTGTACTTCAGTGGTCAAAGTGCCGAAAGTAGTTAAGCTTATATTGACATTGCGGGCTATGCAACAAGTGGACAAATTCAGCACACCTGTCGCCTTTATGGTGAAAGTAAAGAAATTCCATTCCATACAGTCTAAAGTTCCATTTGGGTCCTTGGTTGCGAAGATCCATTGGTTAGATTGATTTAGTTTCAGTCATCAGTTTGTAACCTGGAGTGCACAGGATTGCTGTTCCAGTCTTGTTTTTAAAAACACAAGCCAACAGCCAAAAATTTTCACTCATTATTTTACCTGCTCCATAACCCTTAAACCTTTAGAGTTTTCCCTTAAATACAAAATTAAAACATGGTGTGATCTACTGATTTCAATAGGAAAAAAAAACCTTCCATAGGAAAATGTTTGGGGAAAAATCATAAAAGACCTAAAACTAATGTAGAAAATAGGACATTTTAACTTTGGATGAGTATTCCAAAGATATGGTAACTGCTAGATACCATTTTTTAATTTTAGTTGGTACACATACATTTAAAAAATGACATTGAAGGTCATCGCCATTACACGGCCTACATAATTCAATATATGGTAAAATTTGATCAATTTCTTCTCTTAGGTGTCCCGCGGAAACTGGTTGATAGAACTTATGTTTGTTCAGGACTTTGGTTCAGGGGAGCTAAAAGGTTATGGATCAGGCGAAATTATGCGTGGAGGAAAAAAAAAGTTGGAAATTGTCGTCCTGTGAAATTCGTATCTACTATCAACATTGTATGCCATTAAATGATTGAAAGATATAAGCTGCTCAATTTGTATATCATTGGGCTGATTGTTGTATGACGGATATCATTATCTCAATCTGCATCTGCTTAAACCATTTGCTAGTAGATTCATTTGCGTTGTGAGGACCTAAAATGCTTTGTGCAAATGCGCGCCTTGGAATTGTCCTCGTTGCTTATTTATGAGGGTCATCTGTTGTTCCTAAGATCTTAGGCGGTTGTTGATAGCCAAACTTCCTTTTCGTACCAAATTGCTGGTGGCGTCAACAATGGATGTTTGGTTGTAAAGCAGCTGTAGGAGGAAGTCCTCATTTCCCTTCAAACTTTGTGATAGTTTTAGCCATATCATCTGCGTACGTGGAATCGATTACACAGAATAATGAATTGGCAATGGATCCAACAAAATTAAACGGTGATCTGCGTTGCCAAGAGTGATAAATACAGAAGTTAAAAATGGTCCAGAATCGAACATGCTGCTGCGTGAGTTTATTCCTGGCACTTGTGTGAGAGTTCTGTTAACCCAACTGAAAGTACTTTTATATCATTACAGTATGGATCCAAGTGATAATGTACTATCATTGTCATTTCTGAAATTACCATCATAGTGGTTACCATACGTTCTTTGAATATTCCTGGCTTGTTTCTGAACTCCGTTACTTTAATTGTCGTTGCCATGGCTAGTGGAAATAGCACCATTAGTGCTTGAAGTAAAGTTATTGAAGTTAAGAAGATTCCCCACTGTAGCTCTTGCAGGTACTCATTCGACCATTGCTTCCAAAACGCAATGTATATATTCTTGATCCTGAGGTGATCCTGACCTCTTGAGTTAATATGAGCATGTCCGTTTGATCGTCTGTCCGTCTGTCTGTCTGTTTCTACGCAAACTAGTCTCTCAGTTTTAGAGCTATCAAGTTGAAACTTTGCACACATCCTTCTTTTGTTTGCAGGCAGTATATAAGTTGGAACCGGGATCGGTCGACTATATCCTATAGCTGCCATATAACTGATTGATCGGAAATGCCATAACTTCGTTGTTTTTCAAGTTAGAAGGATGAGAGTTTCAATGGATTCCTCTTTTGGCAAAATAATTCGATTTGCCAAATTTCATAAGGATCGGCCAACTATATACGATCCGCTATAAATCTAATAATATAAAATACGTGGCGCCAACTAGCGGACTGCCACTCAACTGCAAGGGTATATAAACTTCGGCTCCGCCCGAGGTTAGCTTTCCTTTCTTGTTTTATGGTAAATTTTTTTTTAATTCACTTTTGAAAATTTTTTGTTTGAGTTTTGGAGATGTGCAGACTTTTTTTTTGGTATATCTCGCGTTCTAATGAACTGATTTTATGGAATGAGCACGTATTTTAATGGTAATTGAGTTTGCTACAACTCTCATTTTATTAGACTCGAACATGTAAAAAAATTGCAAAAGTTTTCGTGTGAATTATTTAATTGAAAAAATATTGAAGGGTAAGTAATAAATTATTTAAATTAAAAATAAATGTTACATATTTTTGTTTTTTAAAGGTTCACGATCTAACATCTAGCGGCGTGAAATCGTTTCGAATAGTATTATGACAGAAATCGAATAGTATTATGACAGATGAAGTGGCTGTGCTATTCTCAAGAAGAGGGACAAAGAGAAAAAAATATATTAAATTAGACTTTTTTCCATGTGATTTTCAACAAAACTTTGGGTTGAAAGACGAATATTTTCTACTCGGTCAAAACTCGCAAAACTCGCGTAGGACCATAGGCGAACATTTGGTGAATTCGCTTCGTATCCGTTGTCGGATCATAGGAGACCATTTGGTGAATTCGCTTCCTTTCCGTTGTCGGACTTTTGATGAATTCTTGGATCCCAAATGGGACGTTTTTTTCGCTTGAAGTTCATTGTAACTTCCCAATAGATCCGATTGCGAATGATTAGGTTGCTAGGAACGCACAGCCGGATTGGATTAAGTCCCTCAATAGAGGGGGGAGAATGTTGGCACCTAAGGTTACTTAAGGTTTTTGAACTTTTGATTATAATCATAAATAATAATTTATGGTAGTATGTGGGGAAGAAGTGTAAATTATAAAAACAAATTATAGTATAAGCTGCTACTTAACTGCAAGGGTATATCAACTTCGGTTCCGCCCGAAGTTAGCTTTCCTTTCTTGTTTTCTTTTATATCGGCTAACCGATGTTGTAGAACCTCTAATTCTGGGTCGTCCATACTTGGTGATTGGGAACGAGCCCGTAGCACGGATTCTGATGCTTCCTCTATGGGCTCGGAGATATTTCCAAATCGACTGAATGAAATTTGTACTTCAGTGGTCAAAGTGCCGAAAGTTGTTAAGCTTATATTGACATTGCGGGCTATGCAACAAGTGGGCAAATTCAGCACACCTGTCGCCTTTATGGTGAAAGTAAAGAAACTCCATTCCATACAGCCTGAAGTTCCATTTGGGTCCTTGGTTGCGAAGATCCATTGGTTAGATTGATTTAGTTTCAGTCATCAGTTTGTAACCTGGAGTGCACAAGATTGCTGTGCAGGCACAGGCCAACAGCCAAAAATCTCCACGCATTATTTTACCTGCTCCATAACCTTTAACCCGTTTGAGTTTTCCTTTAAATCCACTGATCTGATTTCAATAGGAAAATAAAAATCTTCCATAGGAAAATGTTTGGGGAAAAATCATAAAAGACCTAAAACTAATGTAGAAAATAGGAGATTTTAACTTTGGATGAGTATTCCAAAGATATGGTAACTGCTAGATACCATTTTTTAATTTTAGTTGGTACACATACATTTAAAAAATGATATGTACTAGAAACATTGAAGGTCATCGCCATTACACGGCCTACATAATTCAATATATAATAAAATTTGATCAATTTCTCCTCTTAGGTGTCCCGCGGAAACTGTGGGTGATAGAACATATGTTTGTTCAGGACTTTGGTTCAGGGGAGCTAAAAGGTTATGGATCAGGCGAAATTATGCGTGGAGGAAAAAAAAGTTGGAAATTGTCGTCCTGTGAAATTCGTATCTACTATCAACATTGTATTAATTGCTTAAACGTTAAAATGATTGAAACATATAAGCTGCTCAATTTTTATATCATTGGGCTAATTGTTCTATGACGGATATCAGGTAATCTCACTCTGCATCTACTTAAACCATTTGCTAGTAGATTCATTTGTGTTGTGAGGATCACAAATGCTTTCTCCAAATGCGCGCCTTGGAACTGTCCTCGTTGCTTATTTATGGGGGTCATCTGTTGTTCCTAAGATCTTAGGCGGTTGTTGATAGCCAAACTTCCTTTTCGTACAAAATTGCTGGTGGCGTCAACAATGGATGTTTGGTTGTAAAGCAGCTGTAGGAGGAAGTCTTCATTTCCCTTTAAACTTTGTGATAGCCATATCATCTGCGTACGTGGAATCGATTACACAGAATAATGAATTGGCAATGGATCCAACAATATTAAACGGTGATCTGCGTTGCCAAGAGTGATGCATTGGCTATTTCCTTCCTCAAGATCTGAATACAGATGTTAAAAATGGTCCAGAATCGAACATGATGCTGCAGCATGCTGCTGCGTTAGTTAATTCCTGGCCCTTGTGTGAGAGTTCTATTAACCCAACTGAAAGTACTTTTATATCATTAAAGTATGGGTCCAAGGGATAATGTACTATCATTGTCAGTTCCAAAATTACCATTATAGTGGTTACCTTACGTTCGTTAAATATTCCTGGCTTGTTTCTGAACTCCGTTACTTTAATTGTCGTTGCCATGGCTAGTGGAAATAGCACCATTAGTGCTTGAAGTAAAGTTATTGAAGTTAAGAAGATTCCCCACTGTAGCTCTTGCAGGTACTCATACGACCATTGCTTCCAAAACGCAATATATATATTCTTGATCCTGAGGTGATTCTGACCTCTTGAGTCAATATGAGCATGTCCGTTTGATCGTCTGTCCGCCTGTCTGTCTGTTTCTACGCAAACTAGTCTCTCAGTTTTAGAGCTATCAAGTTGAAACTTTGCACACATCCTTCTTTTGTTTGCAGGCAGAATATAAGTTGGAACCGGGATCGGTCGTTTATATCCTATAGCTGCCATATAACTGATTGATCGGAAGTGCCATAACTTTTTTGTTTTTCTTACGTTAGAAGGTTGGGACTTTCCACACAATTGTAATAATTGGCCAAAATAGCTTATCTACAAAATTTCATAAGGATCGGCCGAGTATATCCTATAGCTTCCATAGAACGATCGGAATTGGCATAACTTTGGTGTTTTTTAAGGGGTCCACACATGTTATATTTGACCAAAATATCTTATGTACAAAATTTCAATAGGATCGGCCGACTATATTCTATAGCTGTCATAGACCGATCGAAAGTGGTATAACTTTGGTGTTTTTTAAGTTAGAAAGATGGGATTTGGTACAGATTCTGTTTTGGGAAAAAAAATTTGTCGAATTTCATAAGGATCGGCCGACTATATCCTACAGCTGCCATATAACTGATTGATCGGAAATGCCATAACTTCGTTGTTTTTCAAGTTAGAAGGATGAGAGTTTCAATGGATTCCGCGTTCTAATGAATTGATTTTATGGAATGAGCACGTATTTTAATGGTAATTAAGTTTGCTACAACTTTCATTTTATTAATTTTTCGATGTGTTGGAAATTTCCATAAAATCGGTTCATTAGAACGCGAGATATACCTAAAAAGGTCTGCACATCTCCAAAAATCCAAAAAAAAAAAAATTTCAAAAGTGAATTAAAAAAAAAAGTTACCATGAAAAAATTTATGAAAGTCATTTTCGTGTTTAGTAGATTAAAATACATCAGAAAATCATAATGATTAACGAAAGGCATTTTGAGTGTAAACTAGTGTAATTCATCTATATATAACATATTCTAATTTATTTACATATATATAACATATATATAGATAAATTGTCATGTTGACATGTTCATGTTCACATATACATATGTTCATTTTATATATTTATTATATATATTACTTTTATTTTTTTAATTTTTTATTTTTTTTTTTATTGAAGTAACAATTATCTGTTATTTATATATACAATTTTAAAATTAATTAATTATAATTAAGAATTAGGAAAATTATTCTAAAAGAAAAACAAACAATTTAGATTTTATTACATCAAGGGATAATTCAGGGGAAAATAAATGGGACAATAGATTATAATTTTTACAGATAACACGAAAAGGATCATGGTCCGCAAAATTTGATCTACAAATTGGTAACCGAAGGGGTCGGAAGGACCTGGTTGACCTATTTGGAACAGAAAATTTTATTTTTTCAAGTAAAAGATTAGAGTCAACTTGACCAAGAATGATTTTATGAAGGAGCATGGCCCCAGCACAAGTGCGACGTACCTGCAATGGTGGCAGGTCTAATAACTTTAGCCGACAACGATATGGTGGAAGAAGACCATCTGAGTCCTAGTTTAAATATTTTAAGGCAAATAAAAGAAACTGCTTTTGCACTGATTCAATACTTCTTTGATGAACCATATACTGCGGACTCCAAACGCATGAACAGTATTCAAGGATCGGACGAACCAAAGAAATATGTAACGTTTTAGTGGTAAAGGGATCATCAAACTCTTTTGACCAGCGCTTGATAAATGCAAGTACTCCTCTGGCTTTATTAACTGTTAGAGAAATATGTTCATTAAACGACAGCTTGTGATCGAAAAGAACTCCAAGATCATTCATCAAGGAAACACGATCTAAAAAGTGATTCCCAAGTGAGTACGAGATGACATGAGGCGTGCTACGGTTAAACGTCATAACCTTGCATTTTGAGCAGTTTAGTGAGAGGAGATTATTTGAGCACCACAAGAATACTTCGTCAAGGTCAAACTGTAGATGTCTATGAAGAAAGTGGTCAGAGTAAGAAAAACAGAGCTTCACATCATCAGCATACATAAGTGTAGTAGCATAGCTCACGACACTAGGCAAGTCGTTAACAAAGAGGATAAACAGAAGAGGTCCTAAGTGACTGCCTTGCGGAACACCAGATGTTACTTTTATAACTTGAGATGTGATGTTCTTGAACAAAACCCGCTGCGTACGATTAGATAGATATGAAGTCATCCACTTTATGATATTGGGAGCGAAACCCATAAGATAAAGTTTCTGGAGAAGGAGACGGTGATTAACAGAATCGAAAGCTTTGCTAAAATCGGTATAAATAACATCGGCTTGCATTCGTTTGAGAAAACCCTTATGGACGATCGAAGTGTATTCTAGCAGATTGGTTGTTGTAGAACGATTTTTGACAAAACCATGCTGGGTGGAGGAAATTATGCTTTTGCAATGATGTTGCAGTTGCAATGTAACCATTTTCTCCAGCAGCTTGGGAATCGCAGAAAGTTTTGCAATACCACGGTAGTTATCAAAAAGTATTTTAGAACTTTATATATATGTATACTTTAAATATTTTTTAGATTCATTATATTGTCCTTTGACAACAATATGTAGTTCACTACATAATTTTATTCCATATTTTTAAATATTTTAACATTGTTTAAGTTATTATAGTAGCTCCCATGTTCAACTTAATGTTTGAACATCCTGCAAGGGGTCACAAAAGTGCTTATATTTGTGTTTTCGTGTTAAATTAATTTTGATTATATTCGATTGTTTAGTGGACTGTAATTTTTATTTATTTTGTAGCTTATCTTCTTTATAAAGAAGTACTAAATAAAACTATTATAATACAATATAATTATACAATAAACATTTTTTTTTTTAAATTCGGCATAGGTGTTGGCAATGCTATAGCCAAAAATTGTCTTTTCGACTTTAATTTTCTTAAATTGGATATAATCAGTACAGTTATGATTATTATTACCAAAACTAAGGATTTATGACCTGAAAAATTTTATAAGGATAATACAGCTGTCATAGAACGATCGGAATTGCCATTACTTTGTTGTTGTTTAAGTTAGAAAGATGAGACTTGGTACAGATTCTATTTTGGGCAAAATAATCTGATTTGCCGAGTTTCATAATGATCGGCCGACTATATACTATAGCTGCCATATATCTGAACGATCGGAAGTGGCATAACTTTGGTTACGTTGAAGCTAGAATGATACCCGCCATATGACTGAACGATTGGAAATGGCACAACCTTAACTGCAAGGGTATATTAACTTCGGCACCGCCCGAAGTTAGCTTTCCTTTCTTGTTTTTTTTCTATTATTTTATGCTCATTGGCATTGTCGGGTCAAGCAGCCGCCGATCGGCCACCTGCATCTGCCGTTATGCGCTATCGTTGTCTCGCTCTCTCGCGGTATCTCTCGGTCGCTCCGCAGCATCAATCGTCATATGTTCTAAAGCCTAGATCTGGAACATTAAATAAAGCTCCCGAAAACGCTCGGTAACTGAACGTTAGTGAACCCCGACTTTATTTGTGCTTGAATTATTTTCCATTGAAAATAAGAGCTGCGCGGCTTAAAATATATAAACATAAACAAATTAAAACATTAAAAAACATTATTCGGTTTGTGATTTGTGCGCGCAATATAAACATCTTTTGACATACATACATACGCTGTTTTGCAGAGTGCTACAATCGCTTTTACATATATAGTACCCCTTTACGTAGAAGTTGCACTATGGGTCGTGAGCTGACAATAAATAAACGAACTAAAATAAATATTGTGTTGCGAAAAGGAATCCGTTTTTAGAGTGTGCCTCTTCTGGAAAAAAGTATTTCTGAGCCAATTTGCAGTTGTCCTTTTTGAGGACCTTCAAGAGTTCCTGCTCTCCTTGAAAGCAGTGGAGACTTTTACGGAGCCGATGATAAATGTGCGGCTTAGCGAATTGAAAGGCATCGTCGCGGATTTTAAGAGCGCACACAAGAAGCTGTCCGTGCTGGATGTTTCAAAACCCAGGAGCGATCATCACGACAACTTCAACGGCCGTATATATCTTGGATCAGGAGATTATGCGGTGCTCCAGTTTGTTGCCGATGATTTCGACCAATTTCGATGCGTCGTTTGGCAGAACTTTTCAGGCTTTGCCGCCACTCCCACTTCTAGTGGAGGTTATGCGGAGTGGCTTGAATTTCGGTCACTATTCTCCACCACACAACCCATTCATAAGTCGGGTCGAGAAGTTGCAGCGGTTCCGGTCCTGCCTTCGTGGATCTGCCTTGGAGAATTTCGATTGTTGGAGCACACGGACAAAAATTATGACGTCGCATTTGAGCTGCTAAACAAAAGGTTTAGTAATCGCAGGCTCATTTTTCAAGCTCATGTTAATGAGATAATGAATCTGAGGGCCGTAGAATCCGCATCGGCGACAAGGCTTCGCGAGCTTTTGGACAAATTTAATTTGCATATGCGAGCCCTGGCAAGCATGGGCACAGCGAAGCAGATTGTTAGCTGCATCATAATCCAAATGCTGTTGCTCAAGATTGATGATTCAATGCAGTCAAAATGGAAGGAAATGCAAGCTGACTCGGATTCCTTGGATTCCATTCCAACGTGGGAGTCCATAGCCAGTTTTCTTGAGCAGAGATGCCGGACTTTGGAGAGCATGGATTTGCCGACGACATCATATGCACCAAACCTTGTGGTAGGACGGCGTAGACCTTTTCATCCAGGTAACTCTGCATTTGTGATTACCAACTCTTCCGCATGCATGATATGTGATGGCCATTCTCACGTAATAAACTCCTGCACAAGGTTTTTAAGCTTGTCGCCTGAGGAACGTTTAGGCAAAGTTAGGCGATTGGATTTACGCCGTAAGTGCCTTGGATCTGGGCACCTATCTCGGCATTGCAATGCATCAAGCCGCCATGCGTGAGGACGCAGGCATCATAGTCTGCTGCATTTTGGTGGCAATTCGCTAGCTCAAGGCCAATACCTCTCCCGAGGTTTCCTCATGTAGCGACGCTGTTTGTCGGTCAGCGTCCGCCGCCGTCAATTCTTTCGCCACTTGGGATCGTTTTGGTGATGTGGTGCGGCTAGCCACTGCCAATATTCTGGTCAGGAACCGCTCCGGAGATCTACTGCCCTGCCGAGCGCTGCTCGATTCTGGCTCGCAGGTGCATTTAGTCTCTTCAAGGCTGGCGGACCAGCTGCAACTGCGGAAGATAAGGACTCCGGTGACTGTATCCGGTATAGGAGGCGCGGGGTTCAGATGGGTTTTCTGTGCAAGTCAGCTTGCAATCCCAATGCTCTGACTACTCTGCGAAATTTACCGCGATCGTAGCCTCCAACATCACTGACCTTCAGCCCAATTTTGTATTGGACGTCAGCTCTTGGAAAATTCCCGCCAATGTAGAGCTAGCTGATCCTCATTTTCACCAGCCTCAGCCAGTTGATTTGCTAATTGGAGCTGCTAATTGGACCTCCATCCAAAAAACTCGGCTCGGTTGGATTGTGGAGGTGGAGGCCCTGACGATGGTAAGGTCCTCATGGCAGCTGACCAGCCTCAGACGGAGCCGGTGAAGGTGGAGTCTCACCGCAGTTTTGTTTCCAAGCCAAAAAAAGTGCTCAGCGAGAAGGAGAAGTATTACAGACACCGTTATCATTTCGAGCCGCGCATGGAGAAGCGTCTGGCCGGGATTTGCACAGTGGTGGCTAGTGTGATTGGTCATATATTACCCAGTTTGGATGTGAAGCCGCTCTAGGACTTTGGCAGCGAAATGGCTACCGAGATGCCATCGCCCAGCTGCAGTGACAGCGAGGATGAAGACGACGATGACGGAGTGTGTTCGGTGCGCTGCTGAGGACGGCGTCCGGAGCTACAAGGCGGGCAGTCAATAAATTGTGCCTGCTGCCCCTTCATGATGCTGTTGAAAGCTCATCTTTTAGCGGGGAGAGTATGCCGGGTCAAGCAGCCGCCGAAAAGTTTGACCGGCAATATTTTATTCAATTTGTTTATCTTTTCTTTAACACGGAGAGCACGGATTCGATCTAAGGGTAATTCTCTCATGATGTGAGTCATCAGATGAGGATTGCATTTAAAACAGCGTATGCATGACCGTTCTATCTGACTGCAGACTTCCTGCGCGTTTACTATCCAAACACGCTGTCGCAAGATACTCACTAGTGCTCGTGGACCCACATGAAAATTCGTGCAAGTATCGGACATAGCTTTGAATAAATTGAGAGCGCTTCGTCAACAATACTGGAAACTTGGCAACGTACGATATAGGAGCATTAGCTAGTCGCCCCCCGACCCGTAACAACGAAAAGGCAAGCCCAGCCAGAGAAGCTTTATGAACAAATGGATTTAGCTTCTGAAGTCTTGGGCTAACAACCATGTTTTTTCGAATATTTTTAATTACCTCTTGCGTGCTCTTGACAACTATCTGGACAATTTTATTAAAAGCTTCTTGACATTCGACAGGTGAAGGTGCACTATCAAAAGGAACTACTAATTTTTTATACTTTTTATAAAGCGGAGCATGTAAACGAACACTCGCAGCAGTTTTAAGTGAGAGGAAAATCCTTCGTTCATTTCTAATAAATATGAGGTGGAGAATGGGGCTGGGGCAGTGCCATTTGTAACGGTGTTGAGCTTTCACAATTTCAAAGACTCAGATGGGTCTTTTCTCCACACTATCAACTGGTGTCGCCTATCTGCTTCATTCACCATTACTGGGCGATACATCGTTTTTATGTCGGCTATCAGAGCGACTTTGTTTAGCCGAAACCGAAGAAGAGTTGAGTACAGCTCATCCTGAATTGTTGGATCCACCATTAACAAATCACTTAAACATTTTTGTGTGGAGGTCATACAGGACGCATCAAAAACGACTCATAGTGTGGTCGTTGTACATAGAGGCCGTAAGACACACTGGTGAAATATTACGTAGTGTGGAGTAGCTAGAACATCATTGCTTGCAGGGGACTTGTGACTTGATGAATCTTTCGACTGTTCGAATGTTGCCAGTCTCACAAAACTCCTGTTCTGGCGACAACATCTTTTTAGAATTGTTTTTAAAATCCAAAATCCGAATGCAAACTCGCTACCATTGATTCTCGACTTCACCACGGTGTGTATCTTTTTCTTTACTTATGAATTGGATAGGCCAATTCCAAGCAAGTTCATGCACGTTGATAATGAAGTTCATTTGTGCTCGCCATTCTTTGTACGATCGACGTCGCTAACAAAAGCCTTTCAAGAGACGACGCATGCAAAGCATGTGAAGTAGAAGGGCCATCATTCGTTAACGCTGGAGGAGGATTTTTTGTTGGTGGTGGTAACGCTAAGTTATTTTCAGTTACTGTAAATCGGTGCAGAAGCTTATGGTGGGATTTTGCACAGATTTGACATCTAGTCGATTTGCACTTCGGTACCGTGTGACTTTTTCGCAGACAATTTAAACAGATAGATTCTGACTTAACAAACTCAATCCTTTGCATTACAGCAAGGCAAGCGAACGAACTGCACTGGGCCAAAAAATGGTCTTGAGGGTTGGAATAACTGCAAGCTGGTTTGGTGTTGGCAGAGGAGCAAGCCAACGAACTTCAACTAAGATGCTTGGTAAACCCAGTTTTCTCCTGTTTTGTTTTGCCAGTCTCTTCAGCGGATAGGTGCTGGTTAGGTTTAATATTTAATATTTTTTCGAAACCGGACTTCATAATCCAGTGACTCTTCCCATTTTTCCCTGGTCACTGGATCTAATCTACTCAAAACTAAATATATAATCATAGAGTTTGCAATTTTAGTGTCATCCCCTATGGATAATAATGATCCATAAATCTATGTCACAGTGTCGATGAGACCCCACAACGACGACGTAGACGGCTGGGAAATTTTCGGAAGGCTGAACAATTGACTTATTTGGTTCACAAAGATGAGACATTCGTTATCATAGACTCTTTTTAGACTAGCGGTAGCTTTGTCATAATTACTCTCGGTGACTTGGAATGCCTTGATAGTTCCGAAGGCTTTACCAGAGAGGCAAGAAATTAAATTATTAAATTTCTTAATAACAGGAATGTTTAGATATTTGTGTACCAAGGTCTCGAAAAGACTTTTAAAATTTTTGAACTCCGAATAATTTTCACTAAGTTTTGGTAATGCCAAGCCCAGTTTGCCAAACCCTAGACTTCTCTAGTCTAGCTCGAGTTGGGGCTGCAGAAATTGCAGTAGCTGGGCGGGAGTCTTCCTTGCCTTGGTTGTTATTGCTAATTCTTCCAACTCGGCTCCAAATTCATCCATTTCGTCTAATTGCTCGATCTGGTCTTGCAACTCATTTGCTTTTAAAATTGTCTCATCTTAAACCTGAAGCCTGAATTTTTTTACTTTAACATTTAATCTTCTTTTTAAATCATGAAGAGTCGTGGAATTAAGTTTGGGTTTTTTACTCTCCATTCTATAAAAATTAATTAATTGATAGGCAAGGCACTGAGTATATAAAATATTTGGTCGTCAATGATACCGAAAACAAACAACCCAACTGTTAAGAGGAGCCGCGTAAATATTCGTGATACTCCAATGAGTTCCTTTTTAAAACTGTTTTTATTTCTTACAATTCTCTTACAAGAAACATACATGAAAATCTTAAATCTATTTAAAACTACTTATCAACGGACTGCTCGCTGACATGCTATGTGACCCTTTCTTAAGTGCTTCAAGTGCACCACATAAATATTTGGTTAGACTGCAGGAGATCGTCTTTCAAACCATGCTGTTAATCACTTATTCACATGGGTCCGATCTCCTACATTCTATGTTTGGAATTCTTATCGTGTTCTATGCTTGAACATTCTGCAAAGGGCCACAAAAAAGGTGTACATTTTGGATATTTTTAAATTTGTTTTCTTCAATATTAGAAAATTATTATTATTATAATTGTTTGATGACAATATGTCGTTAATTATATAATTCTATTTTAGAATGTTAAATATTTAAACATTGTTTAACATTACATATTATATTAGCTCCCATGTTCAACTTAATGTTTGAACATCCTGCAAGGGGCCACAAAAGTGCTTGACTTTTAAATTAAATATTATTTTCATTAAATTTTTTAGTGGACTGTAATATTATATATATTTTTTTAATTTTTTGTTTTTAGTGGACATCTTGAAAATTTTATTTATTCGATTTTTTAGTGGACTGTAATTTTTACTTATTTGTTTCTTATTATTTTTAGATATATGTAGCTTTTCTTTTTTATTTGATTGATTACTTAATTATATGTATAAAACCATTACATTATACATTAAACATATAAAATAAACATTTTTTTTTTTAATCATTCGGCATTGAGGTTGACAATGCTATAGCCATCAATTGTCTTTTCGACATTAATTTTCTTAAATAGGATATAATAAGTACAGTTATGATTATCATTACCAAAATTAAGGAGCTATGACCTGACACATGATGAAAGTCGATATTCTTCAATTCTACATTTTTTGCTTTCAAATCTTCTATTTGTTTGGCCAGGTGAGCTATTTCCGCTGTATGATTCATAACAGGAGGCTTTAGAGGGTCCCAAGCTATTTTCGGAATCTCTTTTATTTCTCCTATATAAGCCGAAGCTAATGCTTCTTGACTTTCCTAGAGGCCACCTGGCTGGATCCTCCTCCCACCTCCTGACACTGTCCATCCAAAGATAGTTTTTTGCCCAAGAAGCATACCCTTTTTGGTTATCTCCGGCAGTAAAATTTGTGGATATAAATCCGCACCAATTACCAGGTCAATTCGACCAGGTTTGTCGAAATTGCGATCCGCTAAATAGAATCCTTTCCAATCCGACTTATTTATAAAAATTTTATTTGTGGGAAGACTTTTCATTAATTTTGGCAAAACAATTGCGTTTGTGCTCACTTCTTTTGAATATTTAGAATTATTCTTGATTGTCAATTTTAATTTGTGATTTGAAACACAGGCACCTGTTGCTGATATTCCACTTATTTCAGTGTTTACTTTTATTTTTGGAAACTTAAGTTTTTGTGCCGCTTCTTCAGAAATTAGAGTGCTTTGTGACCCATTGTCAATCAATGCTCTAAATTTCCCGAATTTACCATCTTGACCTTTAATCTGAACATACGCCGTGGCCAACAACGCTGGTTCAGAGGTCATGCATGTATTTACATTCTCTTTGTTAAAATGTAACATGCTATGATGTAGTTTTTGACAATACGAGCATATTAGCTCGCTTGGACATTTTGAGTTTGAACTGTGCTTTAAACATCTGTAGCACCAATTCAATTTTTTAACCATATTCGTTTTTTCCTGAGGACTTAATGCTTTAAATTTATAGCAAAAACTTAATTGATGCCCGGGCATTTTGCACATCGGGCAAGCTTGGTTATTTGTGTGACTATTTTGCATCATTTTTCTAGTTGGCAACTCATTTCCAACTGATGTCAACGAACTAAGCCGTTGATCTAAAAATTCTATGACATCTTTCAAATTTTGAATGTCATTTGACTTTTTTACTTGGCCCTCAATTGTTGCAGAGCCTCAATATTAAATTTCTTTATAATAATATGCGCAAAAATGCAATCTGATTCTTCGGTCAGATTTGCTTTGAGACGCATCATGTAAATTGATTCATTTATAGAATCAATTGTATTTTTTAAATGCCTATATGAGTCCAAATTTATTTTTGGAAGATCAATCAGGCGATTCAATTGGTCTGAAAATATTTTTCTATTATTCTCATACCTTTTTATGAGCAACTCCCAGGCTGCATCATAATTATTGCCTGAGCCAAGCAATAAATGGAAGACCACATTTCGTGCTTCCCCTTTTAGAGCACTTTTAAGGTAGCTTAGCTTCAAGGATGGGCTTAAATCCATTCTTGAATGCACAAGCTCCTTGAATAATTCATAAAAATGGTCCCAATCTTTGGAGTTTCCAAAGAAACTGGGAACCTCAATTTTTGGTAGGGTAGGTAGTTCGTCCATTTTAGGATTACTACCTTCTACCTTTTCTAATCGACCCACTTCGATTTTATCATTCATGAGCTCAATGTGTATTTCCACATCCTCTCTGAGCTCTTTTATTTTGGGCATATATTTATTATTAAGCCCTTCAATATTTATTAAATCGGACACTGTTTCTACTTTGGTGAGAAACATTTTTAATTTTTTAACTCTTATCGGAAAGGTTTCAGCTTTTCTTTCCTGGATTTCTATATAAGTTTGCTCGAGGTAATCCTCGAGATTCTTTATGGCACCCTCAAGCCTAGAAAATAACTCATCCTGGCCAATAATTTTTTTAATTTTTTCCTTAGCGGACTTGAATTTTGATAGCATGCTATCGAAATGATTTTTAGTAAAATATTCGTGCTCTACAGCACCAAGTTGAACCAAATGATTATGGTTCGTACAGGCTCTAAGCTCCATGTTTTTAAGTGATTCCCTATCCTCTTCTAAATAAGAATTTTTTGCGAGAAGCGCATCTATTTGCCGGGTGAGACGCACCTGGTCTTCTATAATAGCGATTTTTTCCTTTGTAGACATATTGTATTTTTTTTTTTTTTTAAATTATATTTAAGTTATAAAACTAAAAAGTTATAAAACTAAAAGACCAAACTTGCCGATGAATATAATTTCTGATGGTTTGGTGATTTCCTTGTCGCTGCGCTGTTGATGCTGCTTCTCCTTGGGATGTTGTCACAGTTGCTGGCTGATGTTGCTGTTGAACTTGGTGTCGCTGCGGATGTTGCTTCTGCGTCACTGGTGCTGTTGCTTCGGCTGATATTGCTCCTGATGTGCTCCTGCTTGGGGTGTTCACTGCTGCTGTGACTGATGTTTCCTCTGCTAGTCACGGCTGATGCTGATACTGATGCTGATGTTGTTTTTTTTTTTTGATGTTTTCCGATTTAATAATTATATTTATATTTTTTATATAATATATATATTTTTTCATTTAATTTTTGTAGGTTTTTTTTTTTTTTTTTTTTAAGTTTGGTTGTATGTAAGTATTCACAATTACTTTTTAACTTTTCCGATGTAGGCCTCGGATACGCCAACACACAAATTTTATTTTTTATATATATTTTAATATATATATTTTTTTATTATTCCGGTGTCGTTTCGGAACAAACACGATAGAAGGAAACAAAAATATTTATTAATTTTGGGGGGGAACCTCTTGGGGGGAAACAACAGAGGACTACGATATTTAAACTGAGCTCTTTTTTACCCAGATCGCAGCCTTATTTTTTAGCTACCCTGGGCTGAGAATTTTAATTTTTTCAACAGCCACTTATAGGTGCCAGTTTTTTAAACCTGAGTCTCTTACCACAGGGGGGAAAACGTCAGGGTGTCTCGATGGACCAAATGTTAAGAGGAGCCCCGTAAATATTCGTGATACTCCAATGAGTTCCTTTTTAAAACTGTTTTTATTTCTTACAATTCTCTTACAAGAAACATACATGAAAATCTTAAATCTATTTAAAACTACTTATCAACGGACTGCTCGCTGACATGCTATGTGACCCTTTCTTAAGTGCTTCAAGTGCACCACATAAATATTTGGTTAGACTGCAGGAGATCGTCTTTCAAACCATGCTGTTAATCACTTATTCACATGGGTCCGATCTCCTACATTCTATGTTTGGAATTCTTATCGTGTTCAATGCTTGAACACCAACCAAATTGTAGGGTATCGTGTCACTTTTCGTCCCGCTCAAGCTTACCGCTGAATTTATTTTTATGTACACAAAATTATTTATGCACAAAACATATATACTAATTTTTGGCTGTACTTTATCTATTTTATTTGGCAATCTATTGTTTTTGTCTATCTATCTATTCTACTATCTATTTTATTTGTTTTAGCGAAGAAACAGCCCACCATTTGCTTCGAAAATGTTCACGAGTTAATTCCATTTTCTGCCAAATTGATTTTTTCAAGTCACTGTAAAAAACACAAATGATCAAAACGATCTGAGCACATTTCTGCTAAAACATGTCATACTTCCCAAAGAAAACGTCAGATGGCGCCAGGCAACACTTAGTATGGCCTAGGCTAGAAATATATATAGAAACCCTCGTATTTACAATACCGTGAACGAGAAAATGTATTATTCACATTAGCTCTACTATTTTGAAGTACATATGCGACAAGAACTAAAAGGAGGGTGTAATATTCCAGCACAAGACGAATATTAATTTGCCTTTTCTCGACTTTCAATTTTTTGCACAAAATGTTAAATGAGATTATTTTATCTCAACGAAATATTAAAAGAAGATGGCTGCCTATTATAAACACTCAAAAACGACGAAAAAATAAAATGCGTGCACTCTGCTATACGTTATAAGACTCAGGTATTTTAAACCTGAGTCTTTTACCATAGGGGGGGGGAAAACGTCAGGGTTCTCGAGTCGAAATGTTAAGAGGAGCCTCTTGTATTGACTAGGTGTTACTCCAATACGTTTCTTTTTAAAACTGTTTTTATTTTATATAATTCTCTTAAAAGAAAGATACATGAAAAGCTTAAATCTAATATAAAGTACTTATCAACGAACTGCACGCTGACAAGCTATGTGACCCTTTCTTAAGTGCATTAAGTGCAGTTGTTTAGACTGCAGGAGATGGTTTTTAAACCATGCTGTTAATCACGTATTCCCATGGGTCCGATCTCTTTAAATTCTATCTTTGGAATTTTTATCGTGTTCAATGCTTGAACAGATACCTCTAGAGACAGATACCCCTAATTCTGAGTATCTAAAGGCTCCTGTGCATTTTCCGAATTATTTTTTGTTATTATTACTAAATACTATAAATTCCATTGTTACTAGAGATTCCTCTATAGTCGTTTTTTTCCGCGTTAATTTCCTTCATAGGTTTTGCGGTTATTTTTGTTATTTTGGAAGTAATAAAAATTTTGCTAAATTCTACGTTCGTTTTCACCGCGCTAGTTTACCCTAAAGTGTTGCCTCTATAGTCTTTTATTGGTACAATACAGAGTTACTACTTCCAGTTATTTCTGTGCTACAATGTTACAATGTTTTGTTAAGATTACCTGTTTATAGCTTATATAGATCATTGTGTTTATAGCTTTATTAGCACTAAACTTATTTGCATGTTAGAAAGGTAAGCTTTCGTCAATATACGCTGCAAATTTGGTAGTGAATTTTTCTGCGGTCTTACCTTTCTGACATGTGCTTGTCAGATAGCTTTTATTACGTTGGATGTTTCGCCGACAATGTTCTTATCGTGTTTTTGAGAAATTTATTTTATGTAACATATGCTCTTCGGGCTGTGACTTCGTCAACCATTGTGCTTGATTTAATGTCAACAATGCTCGAGGTTGAGTGGGATTATGTTCAGGTTTCCATTTCCGATTCTGGTCATGTTATTATAACTGGAATCGTTAGATCGTATAGTTCTTTTTTATTTATATCAATGTATCTGAATCTTTTGTAAATTTTGTATATTGGTTTATGTTGAGCGTTCAGCGTTTTGATAGCGACCGAATTAAAGACGAGATTCAATTGTTTAAATTCAATTTATTGAACTAATTCCGCACAGTAAAACAAATAGCGGCCCGTCAATAACAACTCCCAAAATACAACAAGAAGAACCGCTTTGGCGCAGAAGCTCTTCCAAAGCTCTCAAAGGCGCATGCGCTACAAAATGACAACAAAGTGCATGCGAATCTGGGAGACAAAAGAGAAGATTAAATGCCGCTGCTGAAAATAGGCTCCCTATTCAGGGTATTCCTGATGGAATCGGCATATACTATGGAATCATTAATTATTATGGAATTATTAATATATTTTAATTATTTTTTTACAATTATTATTGTTTGGCCCGGTAGTTGTAGAGTAATCATCTCCGACCACATAAAATATATATACTCTTGTCTGAACTAAATTTCAGCTAATTTCAGAAAAATTTCTGTTTTATCGGCTGATTAGTAGGTTAATTGAAGCAGTTTATATTCTGATTTCCATATTGGCTTGCAGTATTTTTGAACGCGCCGATCTCAGAAATTATTTATATAGAGTTATTAGATTTGCCTCATCTCAGAAAAGATTTGTGAAAAAGTACTATTCCAATGCCTAGTCCATAACTACTAAACAATATTTAGCCAAATCCATATATTTCGGCCTGTGTGAAAATAATACCCACTTTATGAGTTCTATTCTTTTTTTAATTTTTTGGCCAATTCCTCCGAGTCTACACATTAAACGCACTCTACTCACTTGACAATTTTTCCAGCCATTCTCCTGTCGCAATTGATTTTTTGTATATACTTTTCAATTTTGATTCATTTTGGCAAGTGGTGTGGTTAAATCGAGAATCTCCAAAAGATCGCAAGGGGACAGTGCTTGCGCGATTGCTGTGGGGTGGTGTTGTTGTTGCATGTGTTTTACTCAAGGTTCTTCCTCCACAATCCTGTCATTGGACGCCATGTAGTAACCCGCCTTGTAAATAGTTTTATTCGGGCGGTTTTCCTGGCGTCGGTGTGCCAGTTTTGACTTTATTCCAAAATTTGCCTTTTTACAATGATTCCTTTATTCTATATTTCATATTGGGGGTCTCGCAGTTGCGCTGTCAGAAAAGCTGGCAGCAGAGAGACTTTATTACTTATGTGTGTACGTGATTAAAAGACCCTTAGTTTTATTAATCTTTGAGGAAATTTAGTTGACAATTTTAAGTTTTAATCTGATAGGGCGCCAATATCAATGTGTCAGCATTCAGCAGTGTTACAGCTCTTTTCAAATGAAGGCAGTTTTTCTCTCTGTTTGTCTGTTTGCACTTCTTGATTCTTGGCAATCCTGAAAAAATAAATAAATTACTAAAATATGAGCAACTTTTGTTTTACAACTTTTTAAAATATCTTAAGTTTACGTTAAAAATTTACTAAAACTATGTTAATTAAAAGATAAATAGCTTCATAATCAATGAAGACTCCCCTTTCACCGTTGAAAAGGTTCTTTTAATATATATTTCACTTTCTTTGAGACCAAACGTTTCAATAGTAGACACTTTTTATTTTTTTTTTTCAAAATTGGCTTATCTGATCTTATTCAGATGACGCAACTTTTGATAAATCGCTTGAAAATCTGGCAAAATTCGGAGTTTTTGGATATAGGGCTATATAAATTTTGCCACGACTCGTTCACCCTCAAAATTAAAATCTTACCAATGCCATATTTATAATAACTATAATAAAACCCAATTTAGCCAAATCGGATATATTATTTAATATTAGTTTTTAATAAAACATTTTGTATTTAATCGGACCAAAAATTTTTAGAAAAGTTATTAAGTTTTGGACAAATTTGGGGGAAATAAAAAAAATTTAAAATTTTGCTTTTTATTGGAGCTATCATTAAGAACATTGGAGTTTTATTTCTTCTGATTAAATTTACCGATTAAAATTACTCGATCAGACATTCTGGGCAGAACTATAAAAACAAGAAATTTTCCTTCTTTTTATACCTTTGTAGAGGGTATTATAATTTTGGTCCAAAGTGTGCAACTCAGAAAAGGACCCTTTAAACTATGTATATTTTTGATCAGGATCACCTCCTAACCCGATGTTAACATGTCCGTATATCAGTCGGTCTGCCTATTTGTTTCTGACCAAACTAGTCTCTCAGTTTTAAAGCTATAGAATTTAAACTTTGCACACATCCTTCTGTATTTTGCACGCAGTGTATAGGTCGACTACGTCAAGATTGGTTGACTAAATCCTATACCAGCCATATAAGTGAACGATCCAAAATGCCACAACTTTTGGTATTTTTGAAGATAGTAGTTGGAGACTTTACCAAAATTTTTTTTGAAAATTGATTTTATAGGAAACTTTCATAAGGATCGGACTGACAAATATTTATTTGTGTGAATAATATGGTTTCCCACAACTACGAAAAATGTTTGGCAAATTTTTATCCAAAAATTTTTTAAATAACGTTCCAAATTCCAAAACCTATGTAAATTAAAAATATGACGGAGAGGAGGTAATTCAGTCTCTCGTTAGACATTAGACTTTAAGGTGTGACCATTGGTCGTGCTGGAATATACCAGTCCTGGTATGATGCGGACTCAGTTTGCGAACTAAGGCCGTGTGTGGCTTCGTTGTGTTGCTAGATCTGGTCCTTCTTTCTTTTTCATCTCTGCTTCATACTGAGCTTAGCGTGTTGAGTTAACTGCAAACTTTATTGACCAAAGATGAGCAACAAAGGCAACGAGGTCTCGCTGCATCAACCAGAACATGATATGGAACACCACCAGGGGAACGAACAAACAAATCCCGAGACCCCGCGAGGAGAAGGCTACTTATCCGACATCAGAAGTGGGATACGGCCCTAACCAAACTACTTCGAGAGACGTATTCGCGCTGTTAGAACAACAAAATCGGAACTTTCTGGAACTGGTTAAGAGGCTACAGATGCAGGCGAGTGAGTTGAAACCGACTAGCGAGATTTGCCTGCCGAAATATAATCCGGACGTTGCTGGTGTGGATGCCACGCAGTGCTGCGCCACGGTCGACATCATCTTACGAGAAAAACCATTAAGTGACAGCGCTCTTATATTAGCGTTAAGTAAAGCTTTGGAAGGCACAGCGGCGCAATGGTTATCCCAAATATGTTACCCGGAAATAACTTGGCAACAGTTCCGGCAATTGTTTGAGCAGCGATACGAGACTTCAGAGACGCCGGCCGCCGTCATTTTAAATCTTCGTAATAGCCGTCCAAGCAATGGCGAAAGCCATGTTTTTTCTTGTTTTTGCAAGACGCAGTGTGACGTCACTGTGCACAAAATTTCCCAATTTGAATTCAGAACAAATTTCCATCGCGTTGGTTCATGGGCACATGGCTAATTTCGACCGGCGTTTGCAGCGAATGATACACACAACGCATGTTAGCAATCGACGAGAACTGCAAGTGGAGTTGCAAGTATTCTCAGCGCTAAAAGAGCGCCGACGAAGCGAGCTAAAACTGCGGAAATCAAATGTTACCAATGTGGAAAACTAGGCCACAAAAAGCCAGACTGTAGATCCGGATCCCAGGTTTCGACAACTGGAAAGGAGTGGCGGTCAGCGCAGCCCCGTAATGGAAGGACTAACCTATCGTGCTACAGATGTCAGGAGCCGGGACACATAGCCACTAATTGTAAAAAAAAAGTGCAGAACGCTGGATTGGGAGTCAGAACAGAAAAAAGAGTGGAGCTATGCGCTATAGTGGAGCCTCAATCGAGTATGTTGGTCAATGGTGAGAGATTTCCAATTACATTTGATTCGGGAGCTGAGTGCTCATTAATTAAGGAAAGCGTTTCTAAAAAGTTAGCTGGTAAGAGAATTCTTAGCGTTATTATTTTAAAGGGGATAGGTAATGCCAATACCTCACAAGTTGAATCAAACATCATGATTGATGGTAACTCCTTGGTTGTTTTTTTTCATATAGTACCAGACGAATGTATGAAAAATAATATTGTAATCGGCAGAGAAATAATGGCTCAAGGGTTTTTAGTAGAAGTCAATCCAAAGTTGTAAACATTTGTGAAACCATTCAACCTACTAATTTTGATAAAATTGAAACGGAAATGGTCGAAAATGAAAAAGAAATTTTAATATCATTGCTAAAGCAACATTCCCTATCTTTTATCGAAGGCACTCCACAAACACGTGTGAATACTGGGGAAATGCCATCGTTTGATTGAATCGACTAAGACTGTGCAAAGGCGACCATATAGGTTTAGTCCAAGCGAAAGGGAGTAAGTACATGATAAAATTAATGAATTGGTCGAAAACAAAATTATCAGGCCTAGTAACTCACCATTTGCGAGTCCTGCGTTATTAGTAAAGAAGACAAACGGCTCAGCAAGACTTTGCGTTGATTATAGAGAATTAAATAAGAATAACGTAGCTGATAAGTTTCCATTACCGTTAATATCAGAGCAAATGGCTAGATTTAGGGGAGCTTAATATTTCACTATGGCTAGCGGGTATTACCAGATTTCAATGCACCCTGAATCAATAGAATATACAGCTTTTGTTACCCCTGATGGGCTGTACGAATTTCTTGCGATGCCTTTTGGGTTAAAAAACGCACCTTCAGTGTTTCAGAGAGCTGTATTAAAGGCACTCGCTAGTCTTGCTCATTCGTTTATAATTGCTTATGTGGATGACATATTAATTGTTTCAGAAACGAAGGAAGAAGCGTATGAACGTTTGAAACTTGTATTAGACGTTTTAGTGAAGGTAGGATTCACTTTTAACATTTGCATAACAAGAAAAAGCACATAACAAGTGCTTTTTCTTTAGAACTTCAGTGCGCTACCTGGGCTATGAGATACAAGCGGGGGAGATACGTCCAAATTCTAACATATAGACTCACTTGATTATTTTTGATCCTCAATTTCCCATAGAACTGCATACCGACGCCAGCTCTATCGGGTATGGTGCCATCTTTTGCACCGCATAAACTTTAAGCCCCATGTGGTCGAATACTTTAGCAGAGCAACTAGCCCCTGCGAGTTCAGATATACATCATATGAATTGGAAACGTTGGCCGTTGTGAATGCAGTAAAAAATTTTCGTCACTATCTACATGGGAAAAAATTCGTGATTTTTACTGACTGCAACTCAATCAAATCTTCTCAAAATAAAGTCGAGTTGTCACCTAGGATTTATCGTTGGTGGGAGTTCCTCCAAACATTTGAATTCGAAATTGAATACTGGGAAGGTAAACGTATGGCATACGTTGACTTTTTATCTAGGAACCCGGTGTGTCAAAAAAATAAGTCAATACCAAATAAAGTATTAGGTGTACAAGTAAAAAACCGCCGTTTTCGACTAGGTGGTGCCATCTTCACAAAACGGTGAGAAATTTTGATCGGAAACGCCAAATGGCGAGCTA
This sequence comes from Drosophila ananassae, assembly GCF_017639315.1. Taxonomy (NCBI): domain Eukaryota; kingdom Metazoa; phylum Arthropoda; class Insecta; order Diptera; family Drosophilidae; genus Drosophila; species Drosophila ananassae. The sequence goes on from NW_025319038.1 coordinate 339,474, forward strand.
AAGTATCGGTTAACAACTCTACATTGTCTCGTTCGTGTATTCTTATTGTCTATCATTTTGTTGGTGCTCGAAAATGTCGAAATTGGAACCGAATAAGCGTCATTTGCGGGAGATTTTGCTTTTCGCGTTCAATTCGAAAAAATCGGCAGCTGAAGCGCGTCGAATGATCGTAGAAACTTATGATTAGTCGTGTATAAGTGAAAGAACGTGTCGAGAAACATACTTGTTTAATCGAGTGTTCACTGTAAAACAAAAAAACTTTACAACAGAAGAGTTCGAAATTAAGACGGGCGAACATTCGCCGATGATACAGCCATACTAAAAAGATCTAAATGCCCGCTGGAGGCATCCAGAAGCCTTTCCTCTCACCTTGCACTAATAGAAAAGTGGATGGCGGACTGGCGTATAAAGATAAACGGTGAAAAATCTAAACACATTACCTTTACTCTCAACAGACAAAACTGCCCCACTCCAACTCTAAACAATACCATAGTCCCCTCTGTGAATGAGGTCACATATCTCGGCGTCCACCTGGACAGGAGTCTTACGTGGAAAAAACAGATTGAAGCGAAACGGGACCAATTAAGACATAAATCCAGACGACTGCACTGGCTTATCAATCCTCGTTCCCCACTTCGACTGGAATATAAAGTACTACTCTACAATTCAGTCATAAAGCCTATCGGGAAGTATGGCTCTGAACTTTGGGGCAATGCAAGCAGTAGCAATATAGACGTTATCCAAAGGGCACAGTCTAAAGTGCTCAGAACCATCACTGGAGCTCCATGGTATATTCGCAATGAAGATATCCATAGAGACCTAGGAGACCTCGTCAAAGTCGAAATTTCTCAACTCCATGAAAAATACAAAAGGAAACTCTCCACGCCCCAAAATCCTCTAGCCAGATCGCTAAACCAAGTTAGTCAACAATCCTTATTAAGAAAAAATGACCTTCCAGCCCGTTGAAAGCGGAGGCCCCATAGTATAGATGTTTACAAAGATAAACTAATTATGTAGTCTCTTAATAAGAGAAGATCCAACAAATAAAAGATAAAAGTATGAAAAAAAAAAAAAAAAAAATCTCTGCTTCACTTTACTTTAATGACCAAAGATGCGCAACAAAGGCAACGAGGACTCGCTGCATCAACCAGAATATGATATGGAATACCACCAGGGGAACGAACAAACAAATCCCGAGACCCCGCGAGGAGAAGGCTTAAGTTATCCGACAAATACGTATAACTTCAGAACCACTGAAGCTATCGAAACATACTTTGGAAAGGTTTTTAATTATTCCACTTTCTTTAATGTCAAAATCTATGGAGTAAAAAAAAGAGTTTTGGTGTTTATCCTTACATTTAAAGTATTGTTAACTGTGTGAATCGTCTGTCCAAAGGAGGGTCACTTTAAGCACCCAAGCATCTTTAAAAATAGCAAGGTTGTGCCATTTTTGATCGTTCAGTTATATGGAAGCTATAAGATATAGTCGTCCGATCCTTATGAAAACTGCCAGATCGTATTAATTTGCCCAAAATGGAATCCGTAGATAGTCCGTAGAAATAGGAAAAGAAGGACCACGAGAGGAGTCTGAATGTCATAGAGAAAATACTTCGCAATGGTGTGCAGTAACGCTGTACACATCCGTACCAATTCCTAAGTTTCCATTAATACTAATAAATTTTACCCCAGCCGATGCGCGAAAAAAATTGATTGTAGTAAAAATAAACAAAAAGTCTCTTTTCATTTTATAAAATATAATATTCAATTTTTATTTAAGATTTATTTGGCTGTTTCAATTCGACCAATTGCCCTGATTCAACATGGGTTGATTTCGCTATGACGACACTCAGTTGAAAGACAATACGGCCAATGTTGTCATTAACGTAAGAATCATTGATTACACAGAGGATATAAAATCCCTAAATATTTTATTGATCATTATGACTATCCTAACTTACAATGTGCACTAACATTATATTTAAAACATAATAAAATAGTAAAAAGACGTTACATGGTTTAGATAAAATACAATGTTTTAGATAAAATAAAAAATAAAATTGAAAATAATTAAAAATTAAATTTAAAATGTAAAAACAAAATTATAAATAAACAAGAAAGCAAAGCTAACTTCGGGCGGAGCCGAAGTTGATATACCCTTGCAGTTAAGGTTGTGCTATTTCCGATCGTTCAGTCATATGGCCGCTATAGGATACAGTCGGCCGATCCTGATGAAATTTGGCACAACAAATGTGATTGCCCAAAATGGAATCTGTACTAAGTCCCACCCTTCTAACTTAAAAAACAACTTTATGCCAATTCCAATCGTTCTATGACAGATATAGGATATAGTCGGCCGATCCTTATGAAATTTTGTACATAAGATATTTTGCCAAATGTAACATGTGTGGAAAGTCCCAACCCTCTAACTTAAAAACAACAAAGTTATTTCATTTCCGATCATTCAGTTATATGGCAGATATAATATATAATCGACCGAATCCAGCCGTTCCGACTTATATACTGCCTGTAAACAAAAGAAGGATGTGTGCAAAGTTTCAACTCGATAGCTCTAAAAATGAGAGACCAGTTTGCGTAAAAATAGACAGACGGACAAACGGACAGACGGACATGCTTATATCGACTCAGGAGGTGATCCTGATCAAGAATATATATAGTTTATAGTGTCGGAGATGTCTCCTTCACTCGTTGCACACTTTTGACCAATATTATAATACCCTCTGCAAGGGTATAACAAAGACGAATTTCCCCTCAATATCCATAAAAAGTGTGACTTCCACTATCAGGGATACCTTTTCACATTTAATTCACTGTACATTTGAAGTTTGACTTCCACTATCACATTTGATTCACATAGCAGAAAATGTTGATAAGTCGTAAAGTATATATATAAATATTTTAGGTATATATTTATTTTATTATTATACTTTAAATTCAAACTCCGGAAAAAGTATAGAATAAAATCATAAAAATGTAGTGACTGGATTAAAAAAAACAAGAAAGAAAAGCTAACTTCGGGCGGAGCCGAAGTTTATATACCCTTGCAGTTGAGTTGCAGTCCGCTAGGTGGCTCCACGCATTTTAAATTATTTGATATATAACGGATCGTATATAGTCAGCGGATCCTTATGAAATTTGGCATATCGAATTATTTTGCCTAAAGAGGCATCCATTGAAAATCCCATCCTTCTAACTTGAAAAACAACGAAGTTATGGCATTTCCGATCAATCAGTTATATGGTCATGTGTTATATGTTATATGGTTAGTTATATGGTCGCGACCGAAAATGAGCCCTGTTCCGATATCCGATAAGCGCCGACAGGCCTATCGGATCTTTCATCGGATCCTCGCCTGTCCTGTTTCTTCTACTCGGACATCCAGGATTATTGGAAGAATCTTTAAAATTGACCTCACAGAAAACCAACCGGGTTAAGTACAGAAAGTATATTAGCTCACACTTCGAGCTGATTCCTAACCTCAACGATGAATCCAACGTAGACAGCTTTGTTAATTTACTGGAGTCTGTACTCGTCTCTGCAGCTCGAGCTTCAACACTTCAAATTACAAGTACACAATGCAAACGAAGACAAATTTACAAATCGAACAGCATGTCCTTGGAAAGCGACGCTTAGGTCGAGAGTGGCAACTCCACAGATCGAAGCAAAGCTTAAGACATGCGTTACTCCAACTTACTAAAGCTTTAAAGGAAGCAGAAGCTTATGTTCACCGCCGCTACATAGAGAGGTTTCCAATTTTTGTTTCGTGAAAAGCACGGAATAATTGAGCGGGTCAACCGGATAACATCTGAAACTTTGAACGCGTTCGAAAAGTGAGACTGCCATATGTACGTGCTATGACACCTATATGATTTAGTCGGCTGATCCTTATGAAAGTTTGTACATAAGATATTTTGGCTAATTATAACATGTGTGGAAAGTCCCAACCCTAACTCTGCAAGTAAAGGAAGGTTGTGTGCAAAGTTTCAACTCGATAGCTTTAAAACTGAGAGACAAGTTTGGGTAGAAACCGACGGACAGACGGACAGGCGGACATGCTCATATCGACTCAGGAGAAGATCCCGAAAAAAAAGAACAGTTTTTTTTTTACGTTTTGCGCAGTCCCCAACATTTTGTTAATATATTCTTTATTAATATAAATAAATACATAAACATACAATAAAACCGTCGAATCTTATCCGGTTTGCTATTTAGAAGATACATACATCCGTTCCACTTACAAGTGCATTCGACGCGTATAAGAGTTCATATCTTTCTTGATATATATAAATCTCGTCACAATGTTTGCCTTCAATGGACTCCTAAACCACTTAACCGATTACAATAAAATTCGTACACCATGTGCAGTTCGATCCAACTTGAGAGATAGGATAGTTTAAATCTCAAATTATAGTCGCAATTTTAATTAATTGCTCATTATTTCTCTGTTATTATTTGACAGTCACGATTATTTGCTAACTCCAAATGATTCTAACAGATGTCTCTACCTTTCGACTAGGTTGAGTAAGTAATCAATAGATGGCGCTGCTGTGGTAAATCTACGAACGTAAGCTACATTTTAACAACGTAATTACCACGTGTTGTTGACGCTATAAAATTAATTAAATTTATTTTGTATTGAACGAAATACCGTATAATTCAATTATTTTCACTTTTTAAATTTTTGGTGTTAGCATAGCCGGCCACGTGTTACTTAGACTGAATTGTAAATTGAATTCATATTATAACTGGATATTGGGAACGGTAAAATAGAACTGCAACCAAATACGCAAAGTATTCAACTACCAGACAATTTTGGCACTGTTGTTCAGGATAAAAATGAATTGATTCAGAGTATTTTCCCGGATATACAGAATAGTTGTTTGAATCATGAATGGCTTAATTAACGGGCGATTTTGGCAGCAAAAAACGTTGATGTTGACGAAATTAACTTCCTGATACAACAGTTGTTACCAGGCGATCTGATGTCTTTTAAATCAATCGATACTGTTGTTGATGAAAATGAAAGTGTAAATTTTCCGATTGAATTTTGAAATTCATTAGATATCCCTGGAATGCCACCACATAATCTTCGATTAAAGATTGGTTCCCCTATTATTCTCCTCCGTAATTTGAATCCACCTCAATCATGTAACGGTACGCGTTAGGTCACCAAAATTCGGCAGTGAAGTTTAAAGGAAAAATACGCTTCAAAAAGCTACAGTTTCCAATTCGTTTAGCTTCCGCCATGTCTATAAATAAATCTAAAGGTCAAACAATATCCATTTGAGGTTTAGATTTGAAAAATCCATGTTTTTCTCATGGGCAACTATATGTATGTTGCGTGTTCACGTGTTGGGAAACCGTCGAATCTCGTTGTGTTAGGTAAAGACAGGTTAACCAAAAACATTGTGCACCGATTGGTGTTAAATTAAATTGAATGTATTTATACTTCAAAAAATAGATATTAATGTTTAAAAGTTTAAGACTGTCTGCCTTGACTACCTCAGTTAAAGCGTCACATATTATTTACTATATTATACTGCAATATACTTTATTTGTTATAAATTTAAATGGAAATAATAAATCTGATAAATTTTTATTTTGTACCTATTCTGCTTAATATCAAGTGTAAGAACATTTTAATTAATTGTGTTCAACGTACTTCCCCTTCAAATCTCAGTCCAGTGAATTTGTATACCAACATCAACATTTTCTTCTATAATCGTAAATAATTTCATTGTACTAAAGGGTTATAGTAGTAGAAAGTCAAATAAGGAGATCACCAAATTTTTTTAAAAATTCCATCTGTGTGAAAAAGTCACAGTAACGCGTGTCCGGGTCAGTGTATAGTTGTGAGCGCACAGTGAGATAAATCGTGTTCACCACGCTTAATTATTATTTAATAAATCATAAGCAATATAATTTTGGCGTCAGAATTATTTAGTGCGTGTCTTTATTTTGATTGATCGTAGTTCAATTATAGTGGCGATGAAATCCATCGGCGCAAACACATGAGCACCGACTTCAATTCGGATGACGATTCAAGGAGTCCTCCAGCCAGTGTCCAAGCTGGACGATGCCATGCTCACCGTACGACATGTACGAGGACATTAACCCCAAGATTTAAAAAAAAAACGTTGTTTTTATTTCTTGAATCTTCTCTTTGGGAGACTAACAAGAGGTGAATCAAATCTTATATTTAAAACGTAACTAACAGTTATTAGAAATGACCGTTCAATCGTCAGATAGAGTGGACGTGTTTCTGTGCTGCTCCGCCAGCAGCTAAGCAAATACCAGAAAACTCAGTGAAAAAGCAAAAGAAGTGGTGTGATCTAGAAATCGCGAAAGGACGCTTTTGGACACACATAAGTCTCGAGCTTATAATGTCCAATAACTAACACAAATTCAAAACTTATTAAATTCAAAAATTGAAATGCCATCACGACAAATTAAACCAACAGCTTGTGCACATTCATTTAAAGAAATAAGAGCGGTCCCTCTGCCTGCAGTACCTAACATAAACACCAACAACATGAACGAAAGTAAGCTCACTTTCAATGCCTATTTCTCATTCGTCGCAAACGAAGAGCGTGAAAGATCATGCTCTTCCGCTTTCCCAGGCACAAGCAGTGCATTAACCTGGAGTGCGCAGAGCACCTCCCCTGCACTATCACCCTCTAATTTATCAACTCCGTTATATTTGCCTACAACGAGCACTACTACATCGATTACCACATCGTGTACATCAACCACAACAGCAACATCGGTAGCTCTCAGCCCCCACGAGCAACAATCCAAACGGGCATTGACCGATATATCCAAGTAAAACGAAAGCTCAGTCCTCAGCCGAAAAAAAATGCTAACGCTGCAAAAGCAATGAAAGTCAACAATCAAGACGAACCGATTAGTTCTCTGTCTGAAAACAGATTTGCTATATTAAGCCAAGACCGTAATAATGAAGAGAATACGGAAGTTCCCAAAGCCAAACAAAAGCCGCCACCCATTTACATACAAGCATAGCTTGCAAATAACTGTTAACCGATTCGAGCGGTCTCAAAATAAGTGTTTGTCACTGAGACTTTGAGCAAAAAGTCTGAGAGCAACCGATTCAGTTGCTCGTATACAAATTTTGCTCGCGCTCAGTCAAAGCCCTCTTTTTTCTGTTTTCGTTTGGTCTGCTCATTCTAGGACCGTTTGCTTGCGTTCGACGATTCAAAAAGTCTTTTGTGCATGTATGTGTGTATGTGAAGTTTAATGGGCTCAACTTGTCAATTTGCTTTGTAAATCTCTCGTGTAAACAGTGATTCATCAAATTTATTGAAAGTGGGACGAGAACTTAATAAAAAAAGTGCATCAATTTTTTATATTTAACAAAATGGACAACAAAGTTGTCCAAAGTTTAGTTGTTAAGCTTAACTCAAAATAAATGAATTTAAAACGAAACTATTCATTTTTTAAATAAAATAAGCAATATATTAGTTTGAAATTGGAAAATTCACGTTTAAAATTTTAATAAGTTTTTTCGTCAAATTTCATGTACCATGTGCCACTGTGCAGCGAAACGAAAACAAATTATTGAAAAGACTTTTTGCGCTGACTTTTTCAGTCAATCGGTCTTTTACTGAGTCTCTCTGTGCGACACTCAAATCTCTCATTGAGCGATGTTCGGTAGATGAGAGTTTCATGATTTGCTCATCGTAATTCGTTCAACAGAAAACCGAAACAAAACAAAACAAAGCCTGCTGCTCAGAGAGGAACCGAAACGAAATGCTTTGTTTCGGTTGCTCTCGCAAACAGAGCGTAAGCAAAAAAACGGTTAACAGTTATTTGCAACCTATGCATACAAGATCAAAACTGCAGCGATATGGTAAACTGCCTCGCTAAACTAATTGGATATAACAATTTTCGTATAATGCCATTGACCAAGGGCAATATACGGGAGACCAAGCTCCAAGTTTACACAGAGGAAAATCATCGCTTAGCCACGAAATACCTAAACGACAACCAGAAAAACTATTACACCTACCAGTTGAAGAGCAGCAAGGGCCTTCAAGTGGTCATAAAGGGTATTGAATCGTCGATACCAATAAAGTTAAGGGATCCATTAATGTCATCAACAGACAAAAAGTCCCCCAGCCTATGTTCAAAGCTGCAACCTGAAACGAAAACAACTCCTAAAAATATAATTCATCCCATATACAAACTACAGTAACTCTGCAAAGAAGAATCACGGTAGAGGAACCTCATAAGCGCAACCAACCTCTACAGTATTCAAACTGCCAAGAATATGGACACTCAAAGTCGTACTGCACCTTGCGTGCAGTCTGTGCGGCTTGTGGCGGCCTCCATGACATTGCCACCTGTACCATAAATAAAACCGACCATAACTCTAAGAAATTTGGCAACTGCGGTGGAAATCATACTGCCAATTACAGGGGATGCCCAGTTTATAAAGAGCTAAACTATCGTATGAATAGAAAAAAACCCTTACAACAACGTTCGTTTGCCAATCACACTAACCACCAAACCACGCGCTCTGCGATGGCCAGGACTACTAAATAGTATAGGTTCAGTACCACTGGAACCTGAAACTATAGGATATCCACCACCACCTACGGGTACAACGAGGGAAAGAGTCGGCCAAAAATCTGAAACCCCTGAAATAAAGGGTATCGAAGCAATGTTGTCCCCACTTATAAGTTTAATGGTGATACTTGATGATAATAATTTAGAAATACTGCTCCTCTCCGAAACTCATCTAAGGAACAAAAACAACTTCTATCTGACGGGCTATATATTTCATGCAACAAATCATCTAGATGAGAAAGCTCATGGAGGAACTGGGATCCTCATAAAGCAGCGCATAAAACACCTTTCCCTCCAACAAGTTGCTAAAAATTCCCTGCAGTCAACTTCAATACGAATTCAGACTGTGGAGGTCATCTAAATCTAGCTGCAATATACTGCTCACCACGTTTCGGCATATCTGATATGGAGTTTATGCAATTCTTTGATTCACTAGGCGATTGCTTTATAGCAGGCGGCGACTACAATGCCAAGCACCCACACTGGGGTTCTCGCCTAACCAACCCAAAGGGTAGGAAACTATACAATGCTTTGATACAGCCTGGAAATAAACTAGACTTTCTATCACCGGGAAAGCTTACATTCTGGCCAGCGGACCCACGGAAGAAGCCAGACCTAATTGACTTTGCGATCACTAGAAAAAATCACTAGAAAAAAAAACGAAGCATCATTCGAGCCGAACCTTTGGATGACCTATCGTCTGACCATTCATTTGTCCTTCTCCATTTATTTCAACATGTCGAATTAGAAAATAATCAAAATTATCTCACATCAAAAAGGACAAACTGGCTTAGGTACAAAAAGTACATAACCTCTCACATAAACATAAGACCGTCAATTAAGTGTAGCAAGGACATTCAAGATGCAGTCAACCACCTGGAAGACCCGATGACCTCAGCAGCAAAGCTCTCGACTCCTGCGTCCACAGAAAAACCTCCATACTCCGCCACAAATTCCTATATAGAAAATCTAGTCCGAGAAAAGCGGCAGCTCCGCCGTGAATGGCAAGCACACAGATCCCCTTTTTTAAAGGAAAGGCTAAAAGCAGCGACACGAAGGCTCACAAATTTTCTACGGATCAGAGAAGAACTTGCTCAAAAATCATACATAGAACAGCTTTCCCCAAAAAATAACAGGTGCCCTTCCTAACTTAAAGCCGCCCATAGCAGCAGATATGCCCCTTCGAAAACCAGATGCATCTTGGGAGCGCAGCGATGAAAAAAAGCAAGCGTATTCGCTAGTCACCTTTGTAAAGTTTTTACTCCAAATCAAGCAGCCTCTCCTTCCATTCTTCCAGAGCTATCAATTCCAGATCCAATTCCAGCTATACAATTTCAAACAACCGAAATCACTAAGGTCATCAAAGCACCTCAAGCCAAATAAGTCTCCAGGGTATGGCCTCATTGCGCCGAAAATGATTATGGAGCTCCCTGAGTGCGCCATCAATTATATAAAAATTCTATTTAACTCTAGCTAACAAAGCTTGGCCACTTCCCTCAACAATGGAAAAAATCCATTATAACAATGATACCGAAACTAGGGAAAGACAAAGCTTTGGCCTCTTCATATAGACCAATAAGTCTACTTGCTTGCTTATCAAAGCTTTTTGAGAAACTTCTACTGCTCCGTATCACGCCTCATATGACTTCGAATAATATAATCCCTGAACATCAATTTGGCTTCCGAGAAAAGCATGGCACCATAGAGCAGGTGAACCGTATCACATCTGAAATTCAAACCGCCTATGAACAGCGAGAATACTGTTCTGCTATATTTCTGGACATAGCCCAGGCATTTGACCGAGTCTGGCTGCAAGGACTTATGTATAACATAAAACTATTACTCGCACAAAACTGTCATGAGCTGCTCAAAACATACCTGTTTAATCGAGTGTTCACTGTAAAACAAAAAAAACTTTACAACAGAAGAGTTCGAAATTAAGGCGGGCGTACCCCAAGGAAGCGTCCTCGGCCCCACCCTATATCTTCTATAAACAGCAGATATCCCAACAGACCAGCGTCTAACTATGTCAACATTTGCCGTCGATACAGCCATATTAAAAGATCTAAATGCCCGCTGGAGGCATCCAGAAGCCTCTCCTCTCACCTTGCACTAATAGAAAAGTGGATGGCGGACTGGCGTATAAAGATAAACGTTAAAAAATCTAAAACACATTACCTTTACTCTCAACAGACAAAACTGCCCCACTCCAACTCTAAACAATACCATAGTCCCCTCTGTGAATGAGGTCACATATATCGGCGTCCCCCTGGACAGGCGTCCAGGAAAATGGAAAAAGGCGTCGTGGAAAAAATATATTGAAGCAAAACGAGACCAATTAAGACATAAATCCAGACGACTGCACTGGCTTATCAATCCTCGTTCCCCACTTCGACTGGAATATAAAGTACTACTCTACAATTCAGTCATAAAGCCTATCGGGAAGTATGGCTCTGAACTTTGGGGCAATGCAAGCAGTAGCAATATAGACGTTATCCAAAAGGGCACAGTCTAAAGTGCTCAGAACCATCACAGGAGCTCCATGGTATATTCGCAATGAAGATATCTATAGAGATTTAGGTATACCTCTCGTCAAAGTCGAAATTTCTCAACTCCATGAAAAATACAAAAGGAAACTCTCCACGCACCAAAATCCTCTAGCCAGATCGCTAAACCAAGTTAGTCAATAATCCCGATTAAGAAGAAATGACCTTCCAGCCCGTTGACATCTGAGGCCTCATAGTATAGATGTTTACAAAGATAAACTAATTATGTATTAGATTAGGATTTTTTTTAAATTGATTTTTTTAAAATGACGGTGATGTGTGGTCTTTTCCAGGCTTCGGTATCATTATAATGATGGATTTCTTCCACTTTTTGGGAAATAGCCAAGATTAATGATACCGTTAAATAGTTTTCAGACGACCTCTATAGCGCATTTTGGAAGTTCGATCAGCATCTTTGGCGTCAGTAAATCACCACCGGGAGCCTTTTTTGGTTCTAGCCCTCTTATGAATTTTTCGATTTCGTTCGGGCGGAATGAATGTTTTGCCAATCACGACGCGTGTGCCTCTTTTCTCGCACGAGCTGTTCGATTTGCTTATTCGATTTGTGGAATTTGTTTCGGTCTACTTCCTTCCCTTGAGAAGTAGAGATTTTGGCCGTCGGAATGAGTACTTCTTCCAGGGCGCTCGTAGTGTAATCGATGTCCGATTTCATGTTAAGCTCCGGGGCGAGTTCTATGTGGGCACTCACGTACTTTTTGTATTTAAGCCAGTTCGTTTTTGGCGATGTCAGGCTAAGGGGGTGTTCAGTTATTTCTGGGCTTTGAAGAAGCGTTACAAGCACAGGCGAGTGGTCTGATGATAAATCTGAGACTGCTTTGGCACTTATTAAATTGTAAGGTCTGGGTGCTTGCGTGGGTTGGTTGGCCAGTATGTGGGACTTCCAGGGGAAACATAGTCCAGTTTATTTCTCACATTTATATTTGCATTGTACAATTGCCTTCCTCTGGGAGTCACTAGACGTGATACCCAGTGCGTATGTTTGGCGTTGTAGTCTCCTGCAGCTATAAAACGATCTTCAAGTGAATTGTAGAAGTCCATAAATTGTCCTTCTGAGATTGAGAAACGAGGAGGGCAGTAAACGGCAGCGATTGAAAGGCTTCCGTTTCTTGACTGAATTTGTATCGATGTGGCCTGCAAGAAGTGTGTTTGCAACCTTTTGTGAAAATGGTGTTTTAAACGTTCTCTAATTAGAACTCCTGTTTCGCCGTGGGCTTTCCCATCTGGATGATCTGTGCGGTAGATTGTATAGCCTTTGATTTGAAAGTTGTATTTGCTTGTAAGATGCGTTTCCACCAGTAGCATAACGTCAATATGGGTATCGATCAAGAATCGTGACAATTCTAGTTTATGCCGTGAGACACCATTGGCGTTCCACATTGATATTCGTAGAGTCTGCATAGATTATTCAGACTGTTGTGCAACGAGCAGCTGTAAACCATGTTCTGGGTTTGAACAAGTGTTTGCATGGTCGTTTTCATGAATGACATAAGCTCCATCATACTTTGTTGGAGGGTAAGCATCATAGTTTCCGTATTGCTATGTGGCTGTTCTGGGACCTGTTGAGCGCTGTGTGAGTTAGGATTTTCCATTCCAGATCGTAGAGCATCGGCATAGGAGAAGCCGATGTTTAGAGGTTATGAGGACCTCGCAGTTTTGGTGAAGCAGACGTCTGGCGTAGCTTTTGTTGCAATGTACACATTCTGTGGATTTTGGTTGCGCGTTACGGTCGCTTGACGCATGCGACTCTTCAACTCCTTTTACAACATATATCCATCCTCAGTTTCCACATTTCTTCGCGGTACTGCCCTTGTTTGTAGTGCAGTAAGTAGAGTTGTGGGTGTCCCCGCAGACTACACAGACAGCCCGAAGTGTGCAGTATGACCTAGTGTGTCCATACTCTTGGCAGTTAGTGCATTGCACTGAACCGTTGCGTTTATGTGGCTCTTCAACTGTGATTATCCGATGCAAAAGATATTGCAGCTTGTAGATTGGGTGGACTTCGTTCTTCTTCAGTGACCTACTTTCTGGCTCGAGCTCGACCTTGAAGAGTGGTTGTGGCTTTTTATCTTTATTTATATAATAATAAGGTTCTTGGCGGCGAAGCCCTTTTCTTTAAGGGCGGTTTTTATTTCCGAGGCGGTAACATCGGGTTCGATTCCCTTTACTATCACTTGTATCTCCTTGCTGCTTTTAGCTGGTACGTGTAGCTTATCCGATCATTGTCCAAATATTTGGACACGATACGGAAGTGCTCTGCAGTCTTGGTTTGCACCTTTGTTTCGTGAATGTTCCCTTTGATAAGCGGGACAACATGAAAGTTGTCACCTTTCCCGATCAACGCCGCAATTTGGTTGACCAGGGCACTCGAGTTTTTCTCCCTGATACAGATTGGAGGGGGCTTGGGTTTTTTTGCGGTGTCTGACGCTGGCTGGTTTTCGTCAACCTCCGCCAGTAGGGCAAATCTGTTACTACTGGATCTTCCTGGTTCTTTGTCGATCTTCTGTACGCGGTTAGTTTTTGTTTTATTGCCTGCGGGACTACTCTGCGGGCTGAGCTTGCGCTTAAATTGGATGTAGCGATCCAATCCAGTCTGTATGGGCGGGGCCGTTTTGGCACTTTCCGAAGTTGTTGTTTTTGTACTCTCTGTAATCGTTGATGTCGCAGTATTTTCAGTTGCAGTGGATGTCGCTGCGGTTGCAGAAATTGCAGCACTGCTTGTTGTTGGTGCGAAATGTGGTTCCGCCATTGGAGGGGGGGTTTTACACTGCGAACTCCATGACGCGGGAGTCGGAGTGAGCAAAGCGGGTGAGCAAGACCGTGCCCCATGGCTTTCAGCGGTCAGTAGAGCCTGCTTGCTCTTAATCGCCGATTTTTCCATTTCGATATCGTAAGAGAAGGGTTGAGAAGTAAGAGTGGAAGCCGTTTCTTTGGTTCACTGAGCTTCTACGCTCGTTCTTTCGATCGTTGCTCGACTTACGATTGACCGTGTCTGAGCTTGTAGCGGCGACATCGAACAAATGCATGCCGACATCGGACAAAAGACTTTGCTGCGCTCTGCTCGAATTGCTACCCATTCCACAGTTGCTAGCGGAGTTTTCAGTATTCAGGAGGACGCTCGGTCATCGCTTTCAAACCTTCCCTCCTTTTCCTTTTTCTACTATTAGCGGAGGATATTCGGAGTGGGCTGAGTTTCACTCGGTTTTCTCAACAATCGTGGAATGCAATCCTCATATAAGTAAGGTGGAAAAACTCGAGAGGTTGCGATCTTGTCGGGACTCAGCTTTAGAGGAATCTCCGAGGAGAGTTATTATGTCAAGCTGTATCTTTTGGAGAAACGATTTAATAACCACCAGTTAATATTTCAGGCTCATGTGAACTAGATTCTGGGCCTCAATCTATTGAAATGTGGCTCAGATAAATTCAATGCCCAATGAATAATTGTCCAGGTGCTACTTTAGAGGTTGGACCCAGCTACTCAGGCCAAGTGGGAGGAAGATCGAAATTCCTCGAGCTCGGACCTCATTTCTATTTTGGAGTCGATGGCAGAATTTTTGGAGCAGCGATGTAGGACTCTGCAGCATATGGATGTAGCTATGGCAGCTGAGTCGCAAAAACCAGAATATCGTGTCTTATCATTACTAATTCACCTTCCGGTGTGCTTTGTCGTGTCCATGTAGTGTCTGAATGCCCAGTTATCGGTTAATGCCGCCTGTGAGCCGCCATGGCGAGGCTATGCGACAAGGTCTTTGTCGGAAATGTCTCCAAACTGGCCCTCACCAGCGTGAGGGCCTCGCTACTAATTGTCGCAATTGTGGGAGGAGGCATCACAGCCTGCTGCATTTTTTGGAATTGCACACTTCCAGCAGCCAACCTTCGGTTGTACCGTCAACGTCAGCCACAGCCAAGTGCACCGCTTCACTAGTTGGCCAAGGTCGTAGCAATGATGTAGCTTTCCTGGCTGGGTCTTTGTTTCTTACCGATCTGTGGGGAAATCTGTATGAGTGTTTGGGACATCCTTAAGATGACCCAAATACATATGAAAGATATTCTAGTTATGCTGCAAGATGAAACACCACTTAAACTAGATAACAACGAGAAAGGAAACCTTACTTCGGGTGAAGCCGAAGTTTATATACCCTTGCAGTTATGTAGAGGCTTATATTATTATATATATATAGCGAATCGAATCGTGTTGGCCGATCCTTATGAGATTTTTCATCGAATTTATCTAATTTAATTATCTAATAAAAATGTTGGAAACAGCCCCAAGCATCATTAAAAATGGCAAGGTTGTGCCATTTCCGATCGTTCAGTTATATGGCATCAACAAACACCAAAGTTATGGCATTTCCGATTAATCAGTTATATGGCAGCTATAGGATATAGTTCCGACTTATATTTGCCTTCAAGCAAAAGAAGGTGCAAAGTTTCAACTCGATAGCTTTAAAATTAAGAGACTAGTTTGTGTAGAAACAGACATACATACAGACATGCCTATGTAGACTCAGGAGGTGATCTTGATCAAGAATATATATACTTTATAGGGTCGGAGATATCTCCTTCACTGCGTTGCACACTTTTGACTAAAATCCTCTGCCAGGGTATAAAAAAAATAGGCTTTAAAAAATTTTGAATACTTCAACTTACTCCGCATACTTGGGCAATGATGCGATGTCTCAAGCCGAAGACTTTATCCAACAAGGTTCTGCCAATTGTTGCTTTCTTGGCTGAAATATTCACAGGCCAATCAGGTTTGGAGGCAAACAGAAACGACGGCGTATGTGTCTACATCACAGAGTCCAAAATCCCAATGGGAACAGGGAATCGAATAATAAGTCGGTTGGATTGAATGCGGTGGGAACGTACCCTTGTTGACGACAGGACACACCCAACTGATGAGTTATAAAACCGAGCGACGGAGGATAGATAATCAAATAATAAAGCTTGAAAAGAAAATACCGCAGAACTCTAGACTTGGTAATTCTGTTAAAATAACTTGCGGCACCTCAAAACAATCCACAACAGAGAAGCCCATAGAAGCAAACAGATTTGCTATTTTGGCAGATAAATCCGATGATATACCTCCTGAATACATCGTAGAGAGAAAAGTTCTAATGCTCTCGTCAACTCAATACTGAATCTAATCGGACCAGACAAATTCCACATAATTCCATTGACAAAGTGAAATATTCACGAAACAAAAGTTCAGACCAATACGGAAGTAAACTACAAAATTTTGTCGCAGTATTTAAACGACAACAATAAAAACTTCTACACTTACCAATTAAAAATAAGTATAGGCCAGCAAGTAGTACTTAAAGGTATTGAACCGGAAGTAAAACCAGCTGAAGTTACAGGCGCATTGAAGGAGAAAGGTTTTAATATAAAAAATGTTATTAACATTCTGAATAGAGAAGAAAAGCCTCAACCTCTTTTCAAGGTAGAAGTTGAGCCCGAAACCAAATCCAAAACTAGTACCGCTCCCACCAAGCCACGATCATCAGTTTCCCCTCATCAACCAGGAGAACAGTCTACGAACAAAATTGAAACAATGATATGTAATCTCCAACAAAGTATGATGGATTTCATGTCGTTCATGTAGACAACTATGCAAGATCTTATGCGAAACCAGAACGTTTTGATTGAGCTGCTTGTTGCTCCAAAACAAACTAAGTAATCAACGGCTCCACTCCGTATATCACTGTGGAACGCCAACGACGTCTCACAGCGCAAACTCGAGTTAACTCAATTCCTTAACAATAACTATATCGATGTAATGCTACTCGCAGAAACTCATCTTAGAAAAAAATACAATTTCCAAATTCGAAACTACTTCTTCTTTAACACGAATCACCCAGACGGGAAAGCACACGGAGGCACCGGGATTCTGATTAGAAATCGCATTAAGCGCTGATTCCACAATAGTTTCGCCACTAACTACATGCAAGCTACATCTATAGATGTACAGATGGATCACCGTTCCTTAAAGCTTGCCTCCGAATACTGTCCTCCTCGGTTTACAATATCCGAATCCCAATTCATGGACTATTTAAACTCTTTGACCGATCAATTTATAGTAGCAGTTGACTTTACTGCCAAGCATACTTACTGGGGAGCTTGACTTGTGACTCCAAAGGGAAGGCAGTTGTACGATGCAATAATAAAAGCAAGACTGTGTGTCTCCTGGGACACCGACATATTGGCCATCAGATCCCAGAAAACTGCTACACTTAATAGATTGTGCAGTCACAAAAAACATTCCACGCAACCTGATAAGGGCCAACTCCATATCAGATCTATCTCGCCTGTACTCCTCCAACTAAATTTACATCCAGTTGCGGTAGATAAACCATTCAGACTAATAACGAATAAAACCAACTGGCTTAAGTACAAAAAATATGTAAGTTCGCATATTGAGTAGAATCCATATTTGAATGACGAAGCTGATATCAACTTATCCACAAATACTCTTGAATCCGTCTTGGTCGCAGCAGCTCGCATGTCAACTCCAAAAACCCTAAAAACATCGTACAATCACAAACGTTGAAATAGAACAGCTTGTTCTAGCAGAGCGACCCAACAGATCACCATCGGCAAAACAAAGGTTTTAAGATGCTACACGGAGGCTCACGTACCCTCAAGTGCCCTCCACTTACTCTAAACAACACAGTGGTTCCGATAGCAAATGAAGTAACATATCTTGGCGTACGTCTGGATAGACGTCTCACTTGGCGCAGCCACATTGAAGCCAAAAGATCACATTTAAAGCTAGCAGCCTCCACTGGCTTATCAATAGCCTCTCGCCCCTTAGCCTGGAGTATAAGCTACTTCTATACAACACCGTTTTTAAATGCCAGTAACAGCAGTGTGGATATAATGCAAAGAACTCAATTAAAAATTCTCAGAACCATCACCGGGGAACCGTGGTACGTTCGGAATGTAAACATTCACAGGGACCTTCACATATCACTCGTCAGAGAAGAGAAAAAATCACAACAAAGTACTACAACGGGCTATCAGTACATCCAAATCATCTCGCGAGAGCCCTCACGACAGTTTCCAGCAGTTCTCGTCTTCGCCGAAACGACCTTCCAATCCAGCGCCAATTATTAGGACCATGTAGTGTCTACTCAGTTAAAATTAAACTTTTAAATCATGTATTATTTTAAGATTTCCAACCTTATTGTTAGGCTCATAAAGAACAGATTCAATAAATAAAACCAAGCTTTAATTAAAAAATAAAATTAAAAAAAAATAGAAAAAGATTGGTAGATTGGAAGAATCCTCTGGTGACCAAGTTGACATCGAATTTCATGTATGAATTCTTATCACCTTTAGAAACAAACCTTCAAAAGGAGAATCCACTGTAGCCCTAACTATACAACATATAGACTTCTCATTTCATACAACGAAAATGGACGCAAAAATTTCTTGCGACAGGCCCCCGGAGGCCCCAGAGAGAATCTTACTCTCATTCTTACGCTCATTTTTACGCTCATAATCTCATTTAACTTTTTTGGTTGTTCAGTCGCAGAGAGGCGCATCATCAAGAAGGTTCTTCCGCGGTTTAACCGATCTTTATATGTATGCGTGCTCACACATTCACATACACGGTTTCATGTGTGCGTTGGATTTCGTTTTGAAATCAGCTACAATTTTTGATTTTTATAACTTTACAGGCATGCTACCCTAAGAAAATTGGGGTATACATACATTATACGATTAAGTGGTAGCTGTAAAATATTTTTCACACATATATATGCATATGTCAACGAATTCATTAAAATTTATATATTAAGGTAGAAACAGGGTATATTTCAGTCGATTGCTTTTAAGTTGTTGTAGTTCTTTCAGCGGATGGTGTTCCATACCCTTCTGATGGATAATTTTTGTGGAGTGAGAATAAACAAAAACAGCTGATTTTTTGTTTCCGTGGGCATCAGTAGGGTATGCAAGAACCATCCGTTTGAAAATAACAACAGTGAAATTTGGGTTTTAAATAAAAGCGACTGAAAGATACCCTGTTCCTATCTAAGTACAATGATTTTTAATTGTTCGTAAATATATAAATACGTAATTTCGTAAATATATATGTGAAGCATTTTACTGCTGCCATCTAATCGTATTCCTAAATATTTTTAAAAAAAGTATGATATATAAAAATATATAATATAAAATATAATAAAATTTTTTCATAGGTATATAATAATGATAACTCCCATTTTCTTAGGGTAGCATGCCTGTAAAGTTACAAAAATCAAAAATTTTAGCTGGTTTCAAAACGAAATCCAACGCACACATGAAACCGTGTATGTGAATGTGTGAGCACGCATACATATAAAGATCGGTTAAACCGCGGAAGAACCTTCTTGATGATGCGCCTCTCTGCGACTGAACAACCAAAAAAGTTAAATGAGATTATGAGCGTAAAAATGAGCGTAAGAATGAGAGTAAGATTCTCTCTGGGGCCTCCGGGGGCCTGTCGCAAGAAATTTTTGCGTCCATTTTCGTTGTATGAAATGATAAGTCTATATGTTGTATGGTTAGTGACTGTAGGTAACAATTATCTGGAGGAACTCGTAAAAAAATTTTCCAAAATGAACAATGTCGGACATCATTAAAGGAATAGCTAGAAGACGTGTCATCAGAGACATCAAACAAAACTCCTAGCTTAGTTGTACAGTTGTCTTCCTATAAGAAGCAGTGATGGGAAGAAAATAATGACAATTACCTCTGAAACGTGATAGCGTGATAGTCAATTAACGAGAGAGAGTGGACGTGTTTTTTCGCTGCTCCGCCAGCAGCTATGCAAATACAAGAAAACTCAGTGAAAAAGCAAAAGAAGTGGTGTGATCTAGAAATCGCGAAAGGACGCTTTTGGACACACATAAGTCTCGAGCTTTTAGTGTCCAATAACTAACACAAAATCAAAATTTATTAAATTCAAAAATTGAAATGCCATCACGACAATCTAAACCAACAGCTTGTGCACATTCATTTAAAGAAATAAGAGCAGTCCCACTGTCTGCAGTACCTAACATAAGCAACAACAACATGAACGAAAGTAAGCTCTCTGTCCCAGAAACAGAGCGTAGACGATCTTCCAATCAGTGGCGGCGCGAGGGGGGAGCGAAAGGGGCAGTCGCCCCGAGCGCCAAGACTAAGGGGCGGCAAAATTGGTGCAAAATTTTTAGCAAAAAAATTGCATACTCTGTAACCGGGCATCTTTTGGCATAGTGTGAATAGATTTTTGTTTCGCACTGCGCATATTTATGCAATTTGTTGCCACTTGTGTACATTACGTATTACATGCATCTCAAGAATGACACAATGAACTAAATGAATGTTTGAATTGTAACTGTCGATTTAAATCAAACCAAACGAAAACGCATCAAAATATTACCTGAGTAAGTATCTGTCTTAACATATTCTTTTTTCAAAGTTGTGTGATCAAATATCAAAAATACTCTACCGAACGCGCCGTAATCCGTACGCGACCTGACATGCCAAAACATTTTTGTCACCCTAACCTAAAAAAACAACTTTCACGCTCTTCTGCAATCTTCTGCAAACGATAAACGACTCATTATTATTGTCAACTATATAATTGTTTTCCACTCAAATTAATAAATCTGAAAGCAGCGTGTCAATACTTTACCTAGATAAAAAGTATTACGAGAGATATTTTTAAAAAACCAACTTTTCTAACATGTACACAATTGTGGAAGAAAAAAGTATACATGATAAGTTCGACAATATAAATATATAATATGCAATTGTCATACAATTTTTAGGCGAAAAAAAATCGACAATGTCGAAAAGAATCAAACCAAGTGGGGCTGAATTCAAGAAAATGAGAATCAAAAGACAAAAGGTTACAAATCATTTAAAAGCGTTTATGGAAAACTACATGAAGGGTAGTCAATCACAATCTGTGGAACGTGATGGGAATCATGCGTCAGTTTCTGGATTCGGTGAGAACATAACCGACAAAAACAGCGAGGTACTTATAACAACCTAGTAAAAACAAAAAACTGTGTCCATTTTTGTATATTTTATTAAAATAATATGTTTTTTCAGAAAATAGGTGAAGTTGAATTATCGAGTGCGTTGGAAACGAGCGAGACACAAGCTATATCAGATGATGTGGAGGTGGAAGATAATATGGTAAATAACATTGAGAAAATCATAATGTATTTTTCATAACTAGGCCGTTAAAAAGAACTTAACGGCTGTTTCGCGGCTATAAATCGCTTATTTCACATTAGCGGATTACAATCGCTTATTTCGATTGTAATCCTTGGCCTCGCCTCGGTCTACAAACTCGCATTCTTCAAATAAAAACTTTTCTAGCCTAGTTACATAATCTACTATTCATTTCTGATGTAAATTTTATATTGTACATTTTTTTTAGGAAAATATTATGCCGCACAATATGGCTGAAAAAATGATTATCAATCAACAGAGCACTAATAGTGACAACGTTCAGGATGTCATGAGTGACATGGGTGCTTGGCCTGAATATAAGTCCCAATCATTTCGCGATTTGATGGTTAATGCTAGCACCGAACGTTTACGAAACACGAATGGTCCTTTTTCTCCTGATGAATCAGGGAGATCACTCACTTAAATTTGGTTTCAACGAATACATACGAATGGTGAAAAAACTGAAAGAACCTGGATGTGCTATTCTGTAATAAAAAAATCATTGTTCTGCTTTTGCTGTACACTGTTCCCACAAAAAAATTACCAGAGCAGTTTTAGCAGTACAACTGGATTTTCAACCTGAAAGAAACTATATCCTCGTATAGAAGAACATGAAAACAGCCCTGCCCATCGTTCATCATTTATAGAATGGAAAGATATGGAACGGTCTATGAAGAATGGAGGACTTATCGATGATCGTCTCCAGCAACAAATTCGTGATAAAGTAAAAGCGTGGAGAAATATTCTCGAGCGTATCATTGCTACAATTCAGACTCTTGCACAACAAAATTTGGCGCTGAGAGGACATCGAGAATCCATCACCAAAAATTCAAATCCAGGAAATTTTATTGCTTTCATAAAATATTTGAGTAAATTCGATCCTGTAATGAAAGAACATGTAGAATCTTTTACCACTAACCCACGACGCGTATCATACTTTTCTCATGACATACAAAACGAAATTGTTTCACTTCTGGGAAACAAAGTGAGGAAAACGATTACATCATCAATCAAAGATGCGATTTACTTTAGCATGTCTTTTGACACAACTCCAGATTCAAGTCATGAAGAGCAAATGTCAGAGATTATCAGATACGTAGAAGTTAAGAGGAATTCCGTTGAAATAAAGGAGTCATTCATTGACTTTATCCCCATAAAAACTAAAAATGCAGAAGGAATGACAAATGTAATCTTGCAGAAGCTTGAGAAGGACGACTTAGATTTACGTAATTGCAGGGGTCAATCGTACGACAATCAAGCAACCATGGCTGGCGTTCATTCAGGAGTTCAGCAGAGAATTTTGGATAAAAATTCTTTAATATGTAATAATCATTCGCTGAATTTAGTAGGAGTTCATGCGGCTCATATAAATCCACATTCTTTGGGACAGTTGAACGGATCTACGCTTTTTTCTCAAGATCGACGCATCGATGGGACGTTCTCAAAGAATTTGTTGAAAATACGGTCAAAAGCATATGTGACACGAGGTGGAGTGCTAACGCGGAAGCAGTGGACACTTTATCAACGCAACTGGACGGGGTACGTTTGGCTCTAATGAAACTACGGGATACGGCCACTGAAACAGTCGATACTAGACAAGACGCGGCTCTAATTATCGGCGCTATTGAAAATGTTAATTTTATTTTCCTTCTTTTATTTTGGGCGGAAATTCTTCGGGCGATTAACAGAATGCAGAAAATGTTTCAAACTAAAGAGATTAGCTTCGATGAATCATTGACACTTCTGGAAACGTTACAAGATCATTTGAAGGACTGGAGACTAAATCTTTGCGATTCGGCCATATCGAAAGCTAAGAAAATGTGCGAGGACATGGAGGTAACAATTGAAAAAAGAAGAAGGAAGATTCCAAAGATGCCAGGTGAACTCGCCAATGATGCAGCTCTAGATACATATCAAAATACAAAGCGCTTTTTAATTGAGATTTTGGATAAGCTTACAGTTGAAGTTTCCAATCGGTTTTCAAGCTTGAGAGAACCGGAAAGGAGGGGAAGGAGGCGGCAAAAGCCGTCTCTCGCTCCGAGCGCCAACGAAGCTCGCGCCGCCACTGCTTCCAATGCCTATTTCTCATTCGTCGCAAACGAAGAGCGTGCAAGATCATGCTCTCCCGCTCTCCCAGGCACAAGCAGTGCAGTAACCTGGAGTGCGCAGTGCACCTCCCCTGCACTATCACCCTCTAATCTATCAACTCCGTTATATTTGCCTACAACGAGCACTACTACATCGATTACCACATCGTGTACATCAACCACAACAGCAACATCGGTAGCTCTCAGCCCCCACGAGCAACAATCCAAACGGGCATTGACCGATATATCCAAGTAAAACGAAAGCTCAGTCCTCAGCCGAAAAAAAATACTAACGCTGCAAAAGCAATGAAAGTCAACAATCAAGACGAACCGATTAGTTCTCTGTCTGAAAATAGATTTTCTATATTAAGCGAAGACAGTAATAATGAAGAGAATACGGAAGTTCCCAAAGCCAAGCAAAAGCCGCCACCCATTTACATACAAGATCAAAACTGCAGCGATATGGTAAACTGCCTCGCTAAGCTAATTGGAAATAACAATTTTCATATAATGCCACTGACCAAGGGAAATATACGGGAGACCAAGCTCCAAGTCTACACGGAGGAAAATCATCGCTTAGCCACGAAATACCTAAACGACAACCAGAAAAAATATTACACCTACCAATTGAAGAGCAGCAAGGGCCTTCAAGTGGTCATAAAGGGTATTGAATCGTCGGTACCAATAAAAGAAATCATCGAAGCCCTTTCAAGCACAGGTTTTAAAGTTAAGGGAGCCATTAATGTCATCAACAGACAAAAAGTCCCTCAGCCTATTTTCAAAGTTGAGCTGCAACCTGAAACGAAAACAACTCCTAAAAATTCCCTTCCCATATACAAACTACAGTATCTTGTGCATACAAGAATCACGGTAGGGGAACCTCATAAGCGCAACCAACCTCTACAGTGTTCAAACTGCCAAGAATATGGACACTCAAAGTCGTACTGCACCTTGCGTGCAGTCTGTGTGGCTTGTGGCGGCCTCCATAACACTGCCTTCTGTATCATAAATAAAACCGACCATAACTCTAAGAAATGTGGCAACTGCGGTGGAAATCATACTGCCAATTACAGGGGATGTCCAGTTTATAAAGAGCTAAAAAATCGTATGAATACAAAAAAGCCCTTACAACAACGTCCGTTTGCCACTCACACTAACCTCCAAACCACCACGGCATCTTTGACTACACCTGGAGTTTCTTTCTCTAGCGCTCTACGATGGCCAGGACTACTAAATAGTATAGGTTCAGTACCACTGGAACCTGAAACTATAGGATATCCACCACCACCTACGGGTACAACGAGGGAAAGAGTCGGCCATGAATCTGCAACCCCCGAAATAAAGGGTATCGAAGGAATGTTGTCCACACTTATAAGTCTAATGGTCACAATGCAAAATAAGCAGGAGCTCGTGCGAAACCAAAATCGACTAATGGAGCTTTTAGTCAAACAAAAAACCAATTAGATGGCTTATTTGAGAATCAGTCTATAGAATGCTAACGGCATTTCAAAGCGCAAAAATGAAAAAAATGAAGGATGAAAGACATTTCTTGATGATAATAATATCGATATTATGTTCCTCTCCAAAACTCATCTAACGAACAAAAACAACTTCTATCTGACGGGATATATATTTCATGCAACAAATCATCCAGATGGGAAGGCTCATGGAGGAACTGGGATCCTCATAAAGCAGCGCATAAAACACCATTCCCTCCAACGAGTTGCTACAAATTCCTTGCAGTCAACTTCAATACGAATTCAGACCGTGGGAGGTCATCTAAACCTAGCTGCAATATACTGCCCACCACGTTTCTGCATATCTGATATGGAGTTTATGCAATTCTTTGATACACTAGGCGATTGCTTTATAGCAGGCGGCGACTACAATGCCAAGCACCCTCACTGGGGTTCTCGCCTAACCAACCCAAAGGTTTCACAACTATACAACGCTTTGATACAGCAAGGAAATAAACTAGACTTTCTATCACCGGGAAAGCTTACATTCTGGCCAGCGGACCCACGGAAGAAGCCAGACCTAATTGACTTTGCGATCACTAGAAAAATTCCACGAAGCATCATTCGAGCCGAACCTTTGGATGACCTATCGTCTGACCATTCATTTGTCCTTCTCCATTTATTTCAACATGTCGAATTAGAAAATAATCAAAATTATCTCACATCAAAAAGGACAAACTGGCTCAGGTACAAAAAGTACATAACCTCTCACATAAACATAAGACCGTCAATTAAGTGTAGCAAGGACATTCAAGATGCAGTCAACCACCTGGAAGACACGATGACCTCAGCAGCAAAGCTCTCGACTCCTGCGTCCACAGAAAAACCTCCATACTCCGCCACAAATTCCTATATAGAAAATCTAGTCCGAGAAAAGCGGCAGCTCCGCCGTGAATGGCAAGCACACAGATCCCCTTTTTTAAAGGAAAGGCTAAAAGCAGCGACACGAAGGCTCACAAAGGTTCTACGGATCAGAGAAGAACTTGCTCAAAAATCATACATAGAACAGCTTTCCCCAAAAAGTAACAGGTGCCCTTCCTAACTTAAAGCCGCCCATAGCAGCAGATATGCCCCTTCGAAAACCAGATGCATCTTGGGAGCGCAGCGATTAAGAAAAAGCAAGCGTCTTCGCTAGTCACCTTTGTAACGTTTTTACTCCAAATCAAGCAGCCTCTCCTTTCATTCTTCCAGAGCTACCAATTCCAGATCCAATTCCAGCTATAGAATTTCAAACAACTGAAATCACTAAGATCATCAAAGAGCACCTCAAGCCAAATAAGTCTCCAGGGTATGACCTCATTGCGCCGAAAATGATTATGGAGCTCCCTGCGTGCGCTATCAATTATATAAAAATTCTATTTAACTCTAGCTAACAAAGCTTGGCCACTTCCCTCAACAATGGAAAAAATCCATTATAACAATGATACCGAAACTAGGGAAAGACAAAGCTTTGGCCTCTTCATATAGACTAATAAGTCTACTTTCATGCTTATCAAAGTTCTTTGAGAAACTTCTACTGCTTCGTATCACGCCTCATATGACTTCGAATAATATAATCCCTGAACATCAATTTGTCTTCCGAGAAAAGCATGGCACCATAGAGCAAAAAAAAACTTTACAACAGAAGAGTTCGAAATTAAGGCGGGCGTACCCCAAGGAAGCGTCCTCGGCCCAACCCTACATCTTCTATATACAGCAGATATCCCAACAGACCAGCGTTTAACTATGTCAACATTTTCCGATGATACAGCCATACTAAAAAGATCCAAATGCCCGCTGGAGGCATCCAGAAGCCTCTCCTCTATCCTTGCACTAATAGAAAAGTGGATGGCGGACTGGCGTATAAAGATAAACGGTGAAAAATCTAAATTTCCTTTACTCTCAACAGACAAAACTGCCCCGCTCCAACCCTAAACAATACCATAGTCCCCTCTGTGAATGAGGTCACATATCTCGGCGTCCACCTGGACAGGCGTCTTACGTGGAAAAAACAGATTGAAGCGAAACGGGACCAATTAAGACATAAATCCAGAGGGCTGCACTGGCTTCAATCCTCGTTCCCCACTTCGACTGGAATATAAAGAACTACTCTACAATTCAGTCATACTCCTGTGCGGTGAAGTAGCCTACGTGGCAGCCCTATTACATAGTAGGACCCCATTTAGTATTTCATGGGGGGTTCTGACGATATGGCAACAAGCTTAAAGCGTAGGTTAGAAAACCGCGTGGTGTCAGCTTTCTTTGGCGTTTTAACCATTGAATGGGAAAGATCAGTCAATTAGTAAAGGCATCGAGATATTCAAGAAAAGTGCTGTAGCGAAGATTTACCCGCTGAGGGATCATCGCGTCTGAGTAGCTGACGCAGGACTGGCAATAATCAAGAGGCCACAAGACGTTTGCCGGCGTGCGCGGAGTTAAGTTGAGGTAGGTCGCGCATCGCAGAAGCGAGGTGAGTCATGAGGTTAGGTCATGGTCGTGTGAGCCTGACGTAGATGTTTTCGATTCATTAGGTCAAGGGTGTTGGCGTACAAGGTAGATCCTTAGTGGCAGCGAGGCGTGATTTGAGCGACGCGCGCATAGGAGGCAGAGAGCTGTGGCGTTCGGCCAGGAGAAACAGTGCAAATCTCTGAAGCAGAGCGAGTCTCAGAAGCGGAGCGAGTCTCAGAAGCGGAGCGAATCTCGCCATTCGGCCGCCCGTGCGGCGGGGCGGAGAAGGGACGTCGACAAGTTTGGAGCTAGGAGCAGAGTAAGCTCGACTGGAGCTGAAGAAGTTTCAAGCAGCCGGAGCGTTTGCGACGCTTTCAGGAGCGCTCCGCTGTAGACTCGGATGGGATTCGGACCTAACCTCTCAGGAGTCGTCGTGGTATAGGCCTGTAGAAGCGGAAGCAAGAACGGAGTGCTTCGTTGTTTGGAGGAGTATCCGTGGAGTAGTCGACGGTCGTAGGACAGGAAGCAGGGACGAGACGCTTGCGGTGTTTTCAAGAAGCGCTCCGTTATTCAAGGGAGCTGAAGGGTTCATCCGACTGATGGCGTAACGGTGCCGAAAACGGGAAAGAGGAAGTAGTGTCCGGAGACTTCAGTTCGAAATAAATATACATTAAGTTCACAAATCTTTAGGAATAAGTTACCGTAAACCGTAGTAAGAAAGAATATATATTGAATTATTAGGATATTTAGGAAGTTAGTAAAGAGATGTTATTTAGAGATATAAGGACTTTCTTTAAGGATGGAGTGAGAACATATAATTCGCCTCGATTTATTTGTCACCGACCTGCCGTCAGCCTATGCCATGGACTTCCTTAGGGACCCCCAAGGGATCTTAATATTCACCTTTTTGAGGAGCTCAGGTTTGACCTACGCGGTTCGTGAGGTCGCGCACGCATCAATGTTGAAATAATTTATGATTCCCGAGGCAGTATCAAGTGGAGAGAAGCGGGTGTTTCAGAATCCGCCTATTAGCCGACGAGATCTGGCCGGACACCGCGTGCAACCCTTTCTCTCATCCGATATCTCCAATGATGCCACCTAAGCACTGCAGCTATTCGTTACAAGGGCATGCTGCTTGGCTCAACATCCTTCCCCATTGAAGGGTGGGCCTTCAATAACACTTCTGGAAGGGGCAGCAGTCACATCATTGCAATGGTTATTCTGTGGGTTGTCCTCCCTACCACAGAGCGCCGACGCTTTCCGTGATAGCCCACCACGTTCAAAAAAACCCCAGCCATTTCGCGTGTTCTGAGCAATGGGGAGCCCGCGACTTAACTAAATTAGGCTATCCGACAACAGGTCAAAAAATAAGCTGGCTCCAATAAGCAGGTTGACTCGCTGCGTTTTGTAGAAGTTGGGGTAGCCAGATCCATATTGCCAGGGTTTTTCCAGCTCGAAGCATGTATGTGAAGGCTGGACGGATAGTCCATAACGTGAGAAGCTACAACAGCCTCAATTTTCACAGAATACGTGCTATGGCGGGAGTTCACGCACACATTAACAGATGCTCCATCCTTGTCAAACTCATCGCCGCCGAGACCGGCCACCATATAAAACCATTTGGAGCGGCAAAGCTAAAGCTAACTCGCCAATCGCGATGAGATAAGGTGCACTTGTGAACCGGAATCCAATAAAACTCGGCAAGGCAGGAAGGATCCAGATCGACCACGGGCGAATACATTGGCCGTTGGCAGGAGCACTAGCTCAGCATTGCGATCCTGAGTCTCAACAGTGCTGATTGATCGCAGTGCGGGATGGTGGGCTCGCAACAAAGACTGCATTGATGGGACGTAAAACTCGTGCGGGTGGATAATTGATAGAACTAGCATCCTAGGGATTGCACGTTGAGCAGCGGGAAGCTGAGCATCCGTGGGCGGAATGACCATCCTCTAGGCAAACAAAAAAGCGACTGAGACGCCGTACTACGTCGTACCGTTCCTCAATTGGCAAAGCAATGAACCTTGGACAATCTGGAAAGGCGTGAGCCACAACACCGCACAGGGTGCACAGAGCCAGACGAGTGGTAACAACCATGCACTAAGACCGGTTGGTATAGGATACACATCGGCCCGTCCGGTTAGCTGGTGGATGCGAAGCCAAAGCAAAGTCCAAACCTTCGATTGTCCGGCATCTTTGCTCCAAGAATCGAGCCAAAGACTCCCACTATGGAAGTCTGTTCTCCTTGCACCCGGGAGAGAATCCTCCCACTTCGCCCTTGTGGCAGGATCCAGCTTAAGGAGGATTAACTGGATAAGCAGGAACCCTTGGATCTCGGCAGGTCATCCAGAACACATGAGGGCCCGCATATGACCATTAAAAAGGTCAGATAATTCCCGAAGTGTTGCAACGGATCCCGGCTCAACCACCCTTAACTGCAGAATCTCGTTAACGTGAGGAATATTAATCTTCAATTTCTAAAACGGTTGTGCAAAAGAGCAAGGCCAACATCATAGTTTGCGTCCGTAATCTTCAGTGCTCTCACGGTCTCCAAGGCCGACACCCGCAGACATGAAATGAGCCACCTAAGCTTCTCCATCTTGGTCAAGTGGGGATGGCTGTCAATCAACGTCCTAAATAGGGTGCAGAAATCCGGCCACTCGGCATAGCCGACGCAAAATGTTGGCATGGGCATCGGGGGCAATGAGGGAGCAGGCCTATATGAAGTGGGTAAAATACCAGCACCACTGGTAGCATCCAAAAGCGTAGAGTGCGCAGCAGCTCTCATGGAGCGCTTGAAAACTTCCACCTGGATGTCAACGTGCACGTCCGTGGCCAGCTGACGCTATGAAAATAACGCTACCAGCTTTTTGGTAGAGTTCAATTAAACAATTTCAATTTCAATATTTATTATGGGTTGAATTTAACCCCAATATTTGCCGCTCCAATTAGTGCCACATAACAACAAACGCAAAACTCAGAGCTTGCGCAGAAGCTCTACCAAAGCTTCCATAAGCGCATGCGCTACAAACAGACAAGATTAAATTCTAATAACAACCACTGAAGCTAAACATATAATGTTACCCTTGCAGACGATATTATAATTGTGGTCAAGTTTTAAAACTATCGAGTTAAAACTTTCGAGGCCTGATCGATCGGAAATGCCATAACTTTGGTGTACTTTCCACACATGTTATGTTTGACCAAAATATCTTATGTACAAAATTTCATTAGGATCGGCCGACTATCTCCTATAGCTGTCATAGAACGATCGAAATTAGAATAACTTTGGTGTTTTTCTTTCAAATTTCATAAGGATCGGCCGACTATATCTACTATGCCGCCTTTTCTTTTGTGTTATTATTTTTTTTTTATTATTATTATAAGGGTAAAGGGAAAAAAATTTCATTTCATTTAAAAAAAAAATTTGGGTAACCCAAGATAAAACAAAAAACTGAGCGAGGAACAAAAGAATGAGCATAGAAAATCAGTGAACCAACGAAACGGCAAAGAAAGCAACATGTGCAAGACACCTTAAAAACCCAAGCCCCTCCAATTTACATTAGGAAGAAGAGCTCGAACGCCCTGGTCAACAAAATTGTTGCGATGTTCGGGAAGTTGAACTGCCGTATCATGGAAGGGAATGTGTAGTAAACTGCAAACGAAAACCAAAGAATACTTCCGAGCCGTCTCCAAATATCCGCATGAGATAAGCGACAGCAACACGTCACCGAAAAACACGGAAGGAGCATAAAAACGGCATCAAAAACAACGCCAATTGTTTTTATCCAAAAGAGGTTACACATTCTAGCAAACAGATCATCCGGATGGCAAAGCCCACGGCGGAACCGAAGTCCTAATCAGAGAACACCTCCCCCTTTGGTAAAGGGGGGGGTGTGCAACAAACTACTTGCAGACGTTCTCTGCCCGCCACGTTTTACAAAACTAGCTGTCTAGGTAGCTTATCGAAAAAATCTTCTTTGAGTCGTCTCGTCTATGAATCTTTTCTAAAATTTCTAATCAGCCTTTGAATGGCTGTGTTTGCTCATCATTGAGCAATTGAACTAAGGGGTTTGATTCGGTTCCCATATTAACATAACATAGACTACGAGGGTTGCTATATATATTTTTAGTCTAGGCAATTGTTGGCACCTAGTGCCAAGACCTACTACCCAATCAAGATGCATCAGCAGGTCACGATATACAAGCATCAGACCTACTAGCCTATTAATAATGTAACTCTAAGCAATACCCAACCTACTAACTCGGCACTAGTCGATGGCTCCGGAAGCAGAATCAGCGTGATCAGCGGGAAGAATGACCGACTGACCGAGGCAAGCCGAAACCAGACAGCGAAGCCGAAATGCGTGTGGAAAGCAGTACGTGAACAAACAACCCCTGAGTCAGCAGACTCAGAGGTGGGTGACCCTGGCATTAACCTTAGTTTAGCACGTCCAGAACTTTGACCTTTCTTAGATTTAATGATGTATAATTTAGCATCTTATATAAGAGTTATACTTCTGAAATAAAGACAGTTCCGAAATCAGAGTCAATCGTCTCGTTACTCAGTGTCTGAACCACGGCACTTAAAATTAACCTACTTCGAGTGATCCTGTGTAAAACGGTTCACAAGTAGGACTCTCTGAAAGTTATCTACTTCGCGTGGCTCTAGTGTAAACGGACCACCAGTAGAACTTTCATCATCGAATCTACTTCAAGTGGCTCCTGTGTAAACGGACCACAAGTAGACCCCGCATTACCTAACCACTTCGAGTGTTGCTCCCGTGAAACGGACCACGAGGAGATCCCGCGGCAGACCAGTCTATTTTGAGTGTTGCTCCCGTGAAACGGACCACCAGTAGACCCCGCGTTACCTAACCTACTTCGAGAGTTGCTCCCGTGAAATGGACCGCCAGTAGGACCGGCCGATAAGGAATCAGCCGAACCACCATACCACCGGTACTTGAGGAAAACCAGCCCAGGTCTTCAAGCACCCCACATCAACTCCAGCCTGATCACAGCAAGCGCCTGGTCAACCCGAGCAGTCCCTTGCAGAAACCAGGTAAACTTAGTCAGACTAAATAAACGTAAATACGTTCTTTGACTACGACTCCGGGACCTACCGCTACTCCCGCGAGTTCAAATTCGAACAAATTGACGAAAATATACTTCACTTAGACTAAGTCTGTATGGTCGCATTTTTCTGCACATTTCTCTAGTATACACGAGTCCGTGCAGTGCTTGTGGTAAAAAGTTTCGAATATTGCTTGAGCAATGATATTATTTTTTTTGCCTTCGTCAACTTTTTTAAAAACGATATTAATTTCGATGTATACCGTATGGTAAGTACATTGCCTATGCCCTTACAGAGATGATATTGTGAATTATATTACCTAATAACTTACTATAAATGCTTTCTTTAATTAAGAGTAATTGAAATTCCCTTACCGTGTACCAGCATACTGGATTTTGGCTCTTCTATAACTCACAGCTCTACGTGTTTCCATAATAGCTTTCATATTTGTATTCAGCAATGATTTGGTAGACTTAGTGGGAATGTGTCTTGTCTGCTGCCATCGGTGGCAAATTATATTTTCCATGATGAGTTCTGAACGCTCCTTTTCAGCTCTGGTATCCTTTTCCAGCTCTGAAATTTACCTTCTTTTTGACCAAGATTTCCACAATAATAGCATTTGATTTCCAAACTTGTAACACGCTTAGCATCTACGCAACAGTTCCCATTCAATATCCTGTAGTTTTTTACATTTGTTTTTTGTACAACTCGTTCGAATTAGTTATCCAAAAATCAAAGCTATAGAAATTAGCACACACTCCGAGTAAGTTTTTGGTTTAAGAACAACATAAGAAAATACGTGCTTGCCGAACTACCCCTTGGTCTGTAGAGTCAGATCCCTTGGTCTTGGGTTTCTTCTGAGTTTGAAGTTTTTTTTCGTCAGTCGCATCATTAGCGCTAATTCGGTTTGTGGCCCGATTACGGTGATTTCTGGTGTCAGCTATTGGTCCCGGGGAACGGCATGGATAGGCGTCGTCTATCATAATAATGATACCAAAGTGGGGGAACACTGAAGCAGTACAGTATACTTCGATGTTTCTCAAGCTTTCGATCTTCAAATGCCATCATACGACCATAAGCTACTCGAATCCTACCTCTACAATAGGGTATTTACGGTGAAATGCAACGCAGCAATTTCGGGCGACTACATCATAAAAGGTGAAGTGCCACAAGGAAGCAATGAAACTTACTTAAACTTATAAATCAGAAATTAAGCTTATATGGACGTATGACTCCTAGCTGTAAGGTAGACAGAAGCATCATAGACATTATACAACTCGTAAAATAAAAAATCCAGAGACCTATCAGTGGCGCACTTTGGTATGTTCGCAACGAAATCATTCTTAGGGTCCTGGACATTCTCGCAATAAAAAACGAAATCGAGAAGCAAAAAGTGTACGGAAAAAACTATCCTACAGACAAACACTATATGCGCACCCTAATTCTCTCGCTTGAAGATTGACACTGGTTTCCATCACATCCCGCCTGCAAAGCAACGACCTCGCATCTCAACAAATTTTTTTTAGGGCCGTTAGTTCTGTACCATTTGATATAACTTGTTATGCAATTAATAGTTTTTAATAGCAGCCGAACAAATGCAGAAACGAGTTTAAGATTAGATTTTCAATATCCACCGCAGCCGCTCAAATCGGTGCCAAAAATACAAGTGCATCCCAAAGCGCTTAGGCGCAGAAGCTCCATCAAAGCGAAACTGAGAGAAAGACAGACAAGAATAAATGCTGATAACAACCTCTGCAGATAAATGAATATAATTATTTTTTAATGGCTTTGTTGGTGGCTGCTTGGCCCAACATGATTGTTTAGACACTTTTTCTTAGTCTTCCAAAGAGATGCCATCAATACGCTTCCCTTGTATTATAACTAATACTGATGACTTCGATTTTAAATTCTGACATTCTAGATATGCGTTTACCTTATGTTGCAACCTACTGTATAATCCTAACCTGCAACCTAATAACCCAGCTTCAAAAAATCGAAATCAGCAATATCAACGGTAAGGATGACCGACTGACGGGGCGAGCAAAACCAGCGAACTCAGCAGAAACCCAGACCCAGTTTAATAGTTTGTAGTGCATTGCCTGCTAACCATATTTAAGCCACAACATATGTATGTGTCTGATCCTATAAAAGATCACTTGGTCCATAATAAAGACAGTAATCAATATAGAGTTAATCGGTTCTTTACTCAGTATCATCTATCCTACTTAGAGACCCATCAGAAGGACCACCAGATGCTCCCGTCAGAAGAACCACCAGAGGAACATCTAACTAAAACGCGCGTAACTCAGAGCGGCCCATAGGTTAATCCAGGATAACATTGGTAGGACTTCAATAGGTTTTGACTACGACTCCGGGACTTTTCATTACTCCCGCTAGTGCAAGTTCGACGGAAGTGCCCGCATAACGCTCTGTTAATTATTTAAAAAACTCCTACCATCGATATATGTATATATATATGTAACCACTTTATTTTTAGGAGGTAGAAAATTTTCAGCAATATACATTTAAAAAAAAAATATTTTACAGCCTTTACAATAAGTGGCGCTTTGTATTCCTATGATGCCTAAACTTACATCTGAGGGTTCGCTGTACATCTGTGATGATTTTCCGATTTGGTGCCGCTCCAACGATCGAAGTGTCTCTGTTCTTTTACAATATTCTTTAAGTCTATTTAAGGCAAAGTCTAGTAGCTGCGCTGCTCGCAGGCGGCGGCAGAGAGACGGCTATGTACCTATATACTTATGTATAAAGGAATGTACTTATATACCTATATTGCTATGCGTTCTCAAGTGGAGGCGCGAGGGGGTATGCATATGCTGTCCGTTCGTTACAATTATGCCGACGCTAGCACTTCCTGTGTGCGGGCTAAGCCATAGCGATCGGTTCATATTTTAGCCACTTAGGGTTTATGACTGGGACTTTGAAATATCTAAACACTGCAACAAAGTGTTACAGTGCGTAGCCTTTAAGTACTTTCGGTACAGTGGATATTCAATATATGTGCTTACTACATCTCCTTTTGAAAAATAACGTAATGCAATGAAGTTATTTTTATAATAAAAATTTCTAGTTAAAAGGGATGTATTTTTATAACCTTGCAGAGGGTATTATAATTTTGGTCAAAAGTGTGCAACGCAGTGGAGACATCTCCGACCCTATAAAGTATATATATTCTTGATCAGGATCACCTCCTGAGTCGATATGAGCATGTCCGTCTGTCCGTTTGTCTGTTTCTACGCAAACTAGTTTCTCAGTTTTAAAGCTATCGAGTTGAAACTTTGCACACATCCTTCTTTTTCTTCCAGGTAGTATATAAGTCGAAACGGCCGGGATCAGTCGACTATATCCTATAGTTGCCATATAACTGATTGATCGGAAATGCCATCGCTTTGGTGTTTTTTAAGTTAAAAGATGGGACTTGGTACAGATTCTATTTTGGACAAAATAATCTGATTTGCCAAATTTCATAAGGATCGGCCGACTATATCCTATAGCTGCCATATAACTGATTGATCGGAAATGCCATAACTTTGGTGTTTTTTAAGTTAGAGGGTTGGTTTCTACGCATGTTAATTTGAACAAAATATCTTATGTAAAAAATTTCATAAGGATCGGCCGACTATATCCTATAGCTGTCATAAAACGATCGAAATTGGTATAACTTTGGTGTTTTTTAAGTTAGAAAGATGGGATTTGGTACAGATTCTATTTTGGGGAAAAACAATCTGATTTGTCGAATTTCATAATCGGCCAACTATATCCTTTAGCTGCCATATAACTGATTGATCGGAAATGCTACAACTTCGTTGTTTTTCAAGTTAGAAGGATGCGACTTTCAATGGATTCCTCTTTTGGCAAAATAATTTGGGCCAACTTATATGATCTGCCAAATTTCATAAGGATCGGCCGTCTATATCCTCTAGCTGTCATATAACTGTTTGATCGGAAATGTTATAACTTCGTTGTTTTTCAAGTTAGAAGGATGGGAGTTTCAATGGATTCCTCTTTTGACAAAATAATAAATTAAATAAGAAATTGAAATTATTAAAAGAATATGTTTATTTATTTATCTATGTATGTGTGTCTTTGTATGGCCAGACTAAGTGCAATTTATGAAATAAAGATTTTTAATCTATTATTATGAACTGTTTGTTTCTTATGTTTATTCTTTGTTATTACTATGTTATCTCTATCTCATATTTCCGTTACCAAATACTAACCTGCATATTTAGGATCTAACTTATGACCTGTCTCGTTTTTTAATGAAACTTGGTCACCTACTGATATATCCATATCCCGTACTTTATGATCGTATTGTAGTTTATTTCTATTCTTATTTGCTTCTAACATAACTCTAGCTCTTTTATAGGCTACTTCTAATCTATACTTACTCTCCTAAGCATAGTCATCTATATTATATAGTGCTTCTATACTATCTATGCTATTAAAATGTTTCGGTAAATTACTTGTTTTACCAAATACTAGCTCATATGGACAATAAGTATGTGCCATAGAGGGGGTCGTGTTGATACAAAAGACAAAATATTGAAGCCATACGTCCCAATCAGTTTTATAAACCGATATGTAAGATCGTATGTACTCATTGAAAGTTCTATGACTTCTTTCTACTGTTCCAACTGTCTGGTGGTGGTGTGCTGTGGATGTAATATTTTCAATATTTAAATATTTTCACAAATCGTCTATAATTAAATTCTTATATTCTGTTCCCATGTCCGTAATGAACGTCTTCATTGGACCGTACTTCAGGATAAAAGATTCAAATATTGCTTTAGCGACAGTATTAGCATTTTTATTCGGAATAGGTATGGAAACTAAATACTTGGTTAAATCACATATTAAAGTGACTGCATACTCATTGCCATTTTCTGATTTTGGCAGTGGACCAATAGTGTCCACTATCACTCTGTCGAAAGCATTTATTGGTGTGTCTGTAATTGTTAAAGGGGTCTTTGTGTGTTTAGTTATTTTGGCTTTCTGGCATTTTTGACATTTTCTTACGTATTCAGTTATATCTTTAGACATGCTTTTCCAGTAATAGTGTCTTTTTACTTTGGCCAAAGTTTTTGATATGCCAGTATGACCTCCTTGAATTGGATCATCATGAAATGTAGAAAAAATTTTTTTCTTTTCAATTTGTTATTGGCTCACCGGGTTGAGTAGCGCTACTCTAAATGTTTTCAATATTTTATTGCCCATTAATTTGAAATTATCTATTGAAATATGTTCAAAGATATTTTCCCACGGTGCCACTTTGAGTTGGCTGATTTTATGTATACCGGCTTGCATTTCAAGCCTTTGGAAAAATTGATCTAAGTCAAAAACTCCATTAGTATATAAATCGCTAACATCATATCTTGCAGTAAATTTTCTGCCTTGTTTAAATAAACATAACATATTCTTTATCTGCAAGGTCATTTCTTTACGTACTTATCATTGTTTATGACGTCGCATACGTTGGGCTTAGAAGCTTTATTTAAAGATTGCATAGGCAATTCTTGTTCTTGATTTTCCGCGCGGAATTTTTGTCAACTTTGATATCTAGTAGTGAATTTTCAAATATTTCTAGTTATATTTTGTAGTTTTTTTATGGTTATCCTTGATAACGTATCAGCTACATGATTATCTTTTCCCTTTAAATATTCGACTCTAAAGTCGTATTCTTCTAGTTTGAGCCTCATACGTGTCAGTTTAGAACTGGGATTGATCATTGAGAAAGGGTATATTAAAGGTCTATGGTCTGTTTTTATTAAGAAATTTTTTTCATATATAAGTTAACAATGCACCGGTGGTCTGAGCTAAAAGCGGACGGCACACGAAGTCTTACGACGGGCGCTGGTCGGCGGCCGTGATCTGTGCGAGTTAGGTTCATGATTAAGCTTTTTTTCTTAAGTAAGTAAATTCTGGGCTGACAACCGAATAATAAAGTCCTCATCTGAAACTGGTGTTTTCATCTTTGTCAACCGCCGCGACAGTATAGCTGAAGCTAAGAC
Source organism: Drosophila ananassae (assembly GCF_017639315.1). Classification (NCBI taxonomy): domain Eukaryota; kingdom Metazoa; phylum Arthropoda; class Insecta; order Diptera; family Drosophilidae; genus Drosophila; species Drosophila ananassae. The sequence continues at coordinate 377,985 of NW_025319038.1, forward strand.
CCTGCTATTAGCTTACTAGGAAAAATTCAACGGCATCATCATCACTGATCGTGGCCACCACCTCTTCTTGATCGGTGCTCTGCAGTGCTACACCACTGTAGAGGCACCTGCCGAGTGACCGGCCGTTGTGGGCAGCAACTTGCCACAACAGTTCCCCAGAGCCAACAAATCCGTAAGCAACACGTGCCACGGCGTAACCTCCTGCAAGACCTATGCAGGCGGGAGATATTGCGGGCATCTCCATTGACGCACTATCCCACACCTTTGTCGTAACAACTGAAGGTTAGACCCTGCTATCAGCACAATCACTATTGATCGTGGCCACCACCTGGACCTGATCCGCACTCTGCATCACTCTACAGTTGCAGAGGCATCCAACATAGTGTCCGATCGTTGCGGGCAGCAACGTTATAACCATAACCCCCTGCAAGATCCGTGCCGGTGGAGAATATTGTGGGTGAACACGCCGCCACAGTATTACTTAACATTATCTGGAGCCCAACCGAGTCGAAGACCACGACAAGATCTCCAATCTCGAAGACACGAGATAAATTAAAATCATCTCAAAACTGATACCCTAGGACGGACTGTTCGGGACCGCGCAGAAAACTACGAAAAATAAGAAGTTAAACTTTTATAGATTCATGTAAGTGAAACCTTTTTTTGAATTGCCAAAAACAAAAAAAACAAAAATATTTATTTTTGAAAACAGTGTCGGTATTAAAATCAAGAAGTTAGAGTAATTTATTTCTTTGTGTGTCGCGGTGTTTTTTTTTCGAATAAGTAAAATCTATTTCGCGGAGAAGATTACGGTAAATATGTAGATAAGCGCTTAGCTTAGCGCCTAGCTTGGCGACTGCCTAATTTTTTGAGACTTATTTTTGTTTGTTGCTCGCTTGCTTGCGTTTGGTCTTGATAGCGGTTGTATGAGCAATTCAGAGTCCGAAGACTTGGTTGTTCAGCTAATAACCTCACCTGCAAGAACGGAGTGCTTCGTTGTTTGGAGGAGTATCCGTGGAGTAGTCGACGGTCGTAGGACAGGAAGCAGGGACGAGACGCTTGCGGTGTTTTCAAGAAGCGCTCCGTTATTCAAGGGAGCTGAAGGGTTCATCCGACTGATGGCGTAACGGTGCCGAAAACGGGAAAGAGGAAGTAGTGTCCGGAGACTTCAGTTCGAAATAAATATACATTAAGTTCACAAATCTTTAGGAATAAGTTACCGTAAACCGTAGTAAGAAAGAATATATATTGAATTATTAGGATATTTAGGAAGTTAGTAAAGAGATGTTATTTAGAGATATAAGGACTTTCTTTAAGGATGGAGTGAGAACATATAATTCGCCTCGATTTATTTGTCACCGACCTGCCGTCAGCCTATGCCATGGACTTCCTTAGGGACCCCCAAGGGATCTTAATATTCACCTTTTTGAGGAGCTCAGGTTTGACCTACGCGGTTCGTGAGGTCGCGCACGCATCAATGTTGAAATAATTTATGATTCCCGAGGCAGTATCAAGTGGAGAGAAGCGGGTGTTTCAGAATCCGCCTATTAGCCGACGAGATCTGGCCGGACACCGCGTGCAACCCTTTCTCTCATCCGATATCTCCAATGATGCCACCTAAGCACTGCAGCTATTCGTTACAAGGGCATGCTGCTTGGCTCAACATCCTTCCCCATTGAAGGGTGGGCCTTCAATAACACTTCTGGAAGGGGCAGCAGTCACATCATTGCAATGGTTATTCTGTGGGTTGTCCTCCCTACCACAGAGCGCCGACGCTTTCCGTGATAGCCCACCACGTTCAAAAAAACCCCAGCCATTTCGCGTGTTCTGAGCAATGGGGAGCCCGCGACTTAACTAAATTAGGCTATCCGACAACAGGTCAAAAAATAAGCTGGCTCCAATAAGCAGGTTGACTCGCTGCGTTTTGTAGAAGTTGGGGTAGCCAGATCCATATTGCCAGGGTTTTTCCAGCTCGAAGCATGTATGTGAAGGCTGGACGGATAGTCCATAACGTGAGAAGCTACAACAGCCTCAATTTTCACAGAATACGTGCTATGGCGGGAGTTCACGCACACATTAACAGATGCTCCATCCTTGTCAAACTCATCGCCGCCGAGACCGGCCACCATATAAAACCATTTGGAGCGGCAAAGCTAAAGCTAACTCGCCAATCGCGATGAGATAAGGTGCACTTGTGAACCGGAATCCAATAAAACTCGGCAAGGCAGGAAGGATCCAGATCGACCACGGGCGAATACATTGGCCGTTGGCAGGAGCACTAGCTCAGCATTGCGATCCTGAGTCTCAACAGTGCTGATTGATCGCAGTGCGGGATGGTGGGCTCGCAACAAAGACTGCATTGATGGGACGTAAAACTCGTGCGGGTGGATAATTGATAGAACTAGCATCCTAGGGATTGCACGTTGAGCAGCGGGAAGCTGAGCATCCGTGGGCGGAATGACCATCCTCTAGGCAAACAAAAAAGCGACTGAGACGCCGTACTACGTCGTACCGTTCCTCAATTGGCAAAGCAATGAACCTTGGACAATCTGGAAAGGCGTGAGCCACAACACCGCACAGGGTGCACAGAGCCAGACGAGTGGTAACAACCATGCACTAAGACCGGTTGGTATAGGATACACATCGGCCCGTCCGGTTAGCTGGTGGATGCGAAGCCAAAGCAAAGTCCAAACCTTCGATTGTCCGGCATCTTTGCTCCAAGAATCGAGCCAAAGACTCCCACTATGGAAGTCTGTTCTCCTTGCACCCGGGAGAGAATCCTCCCACTTCGCCCTTGTGGCAGGATCCAGCTTAAGGAGGATTAACTGGATAAGTAGGAACCCTTGGATCTCGGCAGGTCATCCAGAACACATGAGGGCCCGCATATGACCATTAAAAAGGTCAGATAATTCCCGAAGTGTTGCAACGGATCCCGGCTCAACCACCCTTAACTGCAGAATCTCGTTAACGTGAGGAATATTAATCTTCAATTTCTAAAACGGTTGTGCAAAAGAGCAAGGCCAACATCATAGTTTGCGTCCGTAATCTTCAGTGCTCTCACGGTCTCCAAGGCCGACACCCGCAGACATGAAATGAGCCACCTAAGCTTCTCCATCTTGGTCAAGTGGGGATGGCTGTCAATCAACGTCCTAAATAGGGTGCAGAAATCCGGCCACTCGGCATAGCCGACGCAAAATGTTGGCATGGGCATCGGGGGCAATGAGGGAGCAGGCCTATATGAAGTGGGTAAAATACCAGCACCACTGGTAGCATCCAAAAGCGTAGAGTGCGCAGCAGCTCTCATGGAGCGCTTGAAAACTTCCACCTGGATGTCAACGTGCACGTCCGTGGCCAGCTGACGCTATGAAAATAACGCTACCAGCTTTTTGGTAGAGTTCAATTAAACAATTTCAATTTCAATATTTATTATGGGTTGAATTTAACCCCAATATTTGCCGCTCCAATTAGTGCCACATAACAACAAACGCAAAACTCAGAGCTTGCGCAGAAGCTCTACCAAAGCTTCCATAAGCGCATGCGCTACAAACAGACAAGATTAAATTCTAATAACAACCACTGAAGCTAAACATATAATGTTACCCTTGCAGACGATATTATAATTGTGGTCAAGTTTTAAAACTATCGAGTTAAAACTTTCGAGGCCTGATCGATCGGAAATGCCATAACTTTGGTGTACTTTCCACACATGTTATGTTTGACCAAAATATCTTATGTACAAAATTTCATTAGGATCGGCCGACTATCTCCTATAGCTGTCATAGAACGATCGAAATTAGAATAACTTTGGTGTTTTTCTTTCAAATTTCATAAGGATCGGCCGACTATATCTACTATGCCGCCTTTTCTTTTGTGTTATTATTTTTTTTTTATTATTATTATAAGGGTAAAGGGAAAAAAATTTCATTTCATTTAAAAAAAAAATTGGGGTAACCCAAGATAAAACAAAAAACTGAGCGAGGAACAAAAGAATGAGCATAGAAAATCAGTGAACCAACGAAACGGCAAAGAAAGCAACATGTGCAAGACACCTTAAAAACCCAAGCCCCTCCAATTTACATTAGGAAGAAGAGCTCGAACGCCCTGGTCAACAAAATTGTTGCGATGTTCGGGAAGTTGAACTGCCGTATCATGGAAGGGAATGTGTAGTAAACTGCAAACGAAAACCAAAGAATACTTCCGAGCCGTCTCCAAATATCCGCATGAGATAAGCGACAGCAACACGTCACCGAAAAACACGGAAGGAGCATAAAAACGGCATCAAAAACAACGCCAATTGTTTTTATCCAAAAGAGGTTACACATTCTAGCAAACAGATCATCCGGATGGCAAAGCCCACGGCGGAACCGAAGTCCTAATCAGAGAACACCTCCCCCTTTGGTAAAGGGGGGGGTGTGCAACAAACTACTTGCAGACGTTCTCTGCCCGCCACGTTTTACAAAACTAGCTGTCTAGGTAGCTTATCGAAAAAATCTTCTTTGAGTCGTCTCGTCTATGAATCTTTTCTAAAATTTCTAATCAGCCTTTGAATGGCTGTGTTTGCTCATCATTGAGCAATTGAACTAAGGGGTTTGATTCGGTTCCCATATTAACATAACATAGACTACGAGGGTTGCTATATATATTTTTAGTCTAGGCAATTGTTGGCACCTAGTGCCAAGACCTACTACCCAATCAAGATGCATCAGCAGGTCACGATATACAAGCATCAGACCTACTAGCCTATTAATAATGTAACTCTAAGCAATACCCAACCTACTAACTCGGCACTAGTCGATGGCTCCGGAAGCAGAATCAGCGTGATCAGCGGGAAGAATGACCGACTGACCGAGGCAAGCCGAAACCAGACAGCGAAGCCGAAATGCGTGTGGAAAGCAGTACGTGAACAAACAACCCCTGAGTCAGCAGACTCAGAGGTGGGTGACCCTGGCATTAACCTTAGTTTAGCACGTCCAGAACTTTGACCTTTCTTAGATTTAATGATGTATAATTTAGCATCTTATATAAGAGTTATACTTCTGAAATAAAGACAGTTCCGAAATCAGAGTCAATCGTCTCGTTACTCAGTGTCTGAACCACGGCACTTAAAATTAACCTACTTCGAGTGATCCTGTGTAAAACGGTTCACAAGTAGGACTCTCTGAAAGTTATCTACTTCGCGTGGCTCTAGTGTAAACGGACCACCAGTAGAACTTTCATCATCGAATCTACTTCAAGTGGCTCCTGTGTAAACGGACCACAAGTAGACCCCGCATTACCTAACCACTTCGAGTGTTGCTCCCGTGAAACGGACCACGAGGAGATCCCGCGGCAGACCAGTCTATTTTGAGTGTTGCTCCCGTGAAACGGACCACCAGTAGACCCCGCGTTACCTAACCTACTTCGAGAGTTGCTCCCGTGAAATGGACCGCCAGTAGGACCGGCCGATAAGGAATCAGCCGAACCACCATACCACCGGTACTTGAGGAAAACCAGCCCAGGTCTTCAAGCACCCCACATCAACTCCAGCCTGATCACAGCAAGCGCCTGGTCAACCCGAGCAGTCCCTTGCAGAAACCAGGTAAACTTAGTCAGACTAAATAAACGTAAATACGTTCTTTGACTACGACTCCGGGACCTACCGCTACTCCCGCGAGTTCAAATTCGAACAAATTGACGAAAATATACTTCACTTAGACTAAGTCTGTATGGTCGCATTTTTCTGCACATTTCTCTAGTATACACGAGTCCGTGCAGTGCTTGTGGTAAAAAGTTTCGAATATTGCTTGAGCAATGATATTATTTTTTTTGCCTTCGTCAACTTTTTTAAAAACGATATTAATTTCGATGTATACCGTATGGTAAGTACATTGCCTATGCCCTTACAGAGATGATATTGTGAATTATATTACCTAATAACTTACTATAAATGCTTTCTTTAATTAAGAGTAATTGAAATTCCCTTACCGTGTACCAGCATACTGGATTTTGGCTCTTCTATAACTCACAGCTCTACGTGTTTCCATAATAGCTTTCATATTTGTATTCAGCAATGATTTGGTAGACTTAGTGGGAATGTGTCTTGTCTGCTGCCATCGGTGGCAAATTATATTTTCCATGATGAGTTCTGAACGCTCCTTTTCAGCTCTGGTATCCTTTTCCAGCTCTGAAATTTACCTTCTTTTTGACCAAGATTTCCACAATAATAGCATTTGATTTCCAAACTTGTAACACGCTTAGCATCTACGCAACAGTTCCCATTCAATATCCTGTAGTTTTTTACATTTGTTTTTTGTACAACTCGTTCGAATTAGTTATCCAAAAATCAAAGCTATAGAAATTAGCACACACTCCGAGTAAGTTTTTGGTTTAAGAACAACATAAGAAAATACGTGCTTGCCGAACTACCCCTTGGTCTGTAGAGTCAGATCCCTTGGTCTTGGGTTTCTTCTGAGTTTGAAGTTTTTTTTCGTCAGTCGCATCATTAGCGCTAATTCGGTTTGTGGCCCGATTACGGTGATTTCTGGTGTCAGCTATTGGTCCCGGGGAACGGCATGGATAGGCGTCGTCTATCATAATAATGATACCAAAGTGGGGGAACACTGAAGCAGTACAGTATACTTCGATGTTTCTCAAGCTTTCGATCTTCAAATGCCATCATACGACCATAAGCTACTCGAATCCTACCTCTACAATAGGGTATTTACGGTGAAATGCAACGCAGCAATTTCGGGCGACTACATCATAAAAGGTGAAGTGCCACAAGGAAGCAATGAAACTTACTTAAACTTATAAATCAGAAATTAAGCTTATATGGACGTATGACTCCTAGCTGTAAGGTAGACAGAAGCATCATAGACATTATACAACTCGTAAAATAAAAAATCCAGAGACCTATCAGTGGCGCACTTTGGTATGTTCGCAACGAAATCATTCTTAGGGTCCTGGACATTCTCGCAATAAAAAACGAAATCGAGAAGCAAAAAGTGTACGGAAAAAACTATCCTACAGACAAACACTATATGCGCACCCTAATTCTCTCGCTTGAAGATTGACACTGGTTTCCATCACATCCCGCCTGCAAAGCAACGACCTCGCATCTCAACAAATTTTTTTTAGGGCCGTTAGTTCTGTACCATTTGATATAACTTGTTATGCAATTAATAGTTTTTAATAGCAGCCGAACAAATGCAGAAACGAGTTTAAGATTAGATTTTCAATATCCACCGCAGCCGCTCAAATCGGTGCCAAAAATACAAGTGCATCCCAAAGCGCTTAGGCGCAGAAGCTCCATCAAAGCGAAACTGAGAGAAAGACAGACAAGAATAAATGCTGATAACAACCTCTGCAGATAAATGAATATAATTATTTTTTAATGGCTTTGTTGGTGGCTGCTTGGCCCAACATGATTGTTTAGACACTTTTTCTTAGTCTTCCAAAGAGATGCCATCAATACGCTTCCCTTGTATTATAACTAATACTGATGACTTCGATTTTAAATTCTGACATTCTAGATATGCGTTTACCTTATGTTGCAACCTACTGTAAAAACCTAATAACCCAGCTTCAAAAAATCGAAATCAGCAATATCAACGGTAAGGATGACCGACTGACGGGGCGAGCAAAACCAGCGAACTCAGCAGAAACCCAGACCCAGTTTAATAGTTTGTAGTGCATTGCCTGCTAACCATATTTAAGCCACAACATATGTATGTGTCTGATCCTATAAAAGATCACTTGGTCCATAATAAAGACAGTAATCAATATAGAGTTAATCGGTTCTTTACTCAGTATCATCTATCCTACTTAGAGACCCATCAGAAGGACCACCAGATGCTCCCGTCAGAAGAACCACCAGAGGAACATCTAACTAAAACGCGCGTAACTCAGAGCGGCCCATAGGTTAATCCAGGATAACATTGGTAGGACTTCAATAGGTTTTGACTACGACTCCGGGACTTTTCATTACTCCCGCTAGTGCAAGTTCGACGGAAGTGCCCGCATAACGCTCTGTTAATTATTTAAAAAACTCCTACCATCGATATATGTATATATATATGTAACCACTTTATTTTTAGGAGGTAGAAAATTTTCAGCAATATACATTTAAAAAAAAAATATTTTACAGCCTTTACAATAAGTGGCGCTTTGTATTCCTATGATGCCTAAACTTACATCTGAGGGTTCGCTGTACATCTGTGATGATTTTCCGATTTGGTGCCGCTCCAACGATCGAAGTGTCTCTGTTCTTTTACAATATTCTTTAAGTCTATTTAAGGCAAAGTCTAGTAGCTGCGCTGCTCGCAGGCGGCGGCAGAGAGACGGCTATGTACCTATATACTTATGTATAAAGGAATGTACTTATATACCTATATTGCTATGCGTTCTCAAGTGGAGGCGCGAGGGGGTATGCATATGCTGTCCGTTCGTTACAATTATGCCGACGCTAGCACTTCCTGTGTGCGGGCTAAGCCATAGCGATCGGTTCATATTTTAGCCACTTAGGGTTTATGACTGGGACTTTGAAATATCTAAACACTGCAACAAAGTGTTACAGTGCGTAGCCTTTAAGTACTTTCGGTACAGTGGATATTCAATATATGTGCTTACTACATCTCCTTTTGAAAAATAACGTAATGCAATGAAGTTATTTTTATAATAAAAATTTCTAGTTAAAAGGGATGTATTTTTATAACCTTGCAGCGGGTATTATAATTTTGGTCAAAAGTGTGCAACGCAGTGAAGGAGACATCTCCGACCCTATAAAGTATATATATTCTTGATCAGGATCACCTCCTGAGTCGATATGAGCATGTCCGTCTGTCTGTTAATACGCAAACTAGTCTCTCAGTTTTAAAGCTATCGAGTTGAAACTTTGCACACACCCTTCCTTCCGTTGCAGGCAGTACATAAGTCGGAACGGCCGGGATCAGTCGACTATATCCTATAGTTGCCATATAACTGATTGATCGGAAATGCCATAACTTTGGTGTTTTTTAAAATAGAGGGTTAAGAGTTTCCACACATGTTATATTTGACCAAAATATCTTATGTACAAAATTTCATAAGGATCGGCCGACTATATCCTATAGCTGTCATAGAACGATCGAAATGGGCATAACTTTGGTGTTTTTTAAGTTAGAAAGATGGGATTTGGTACAGATTCTATTTTGGGAAAAACAATCTGATTTGTCGAATTTCATAAGGATCGGCCGACTATATCCTTTAGCTGCCATATAACTGATTGATCGGAAATGCTACAACTTCGTTGTTTTTCAAGTTAGAAGGATGCGACTTTCAATGGATTCCTCTTTTGGCAAAATAATTTGGGCCAACTTATATGATCTGCCAAATTTCATAAGGATCGGCCGTCTATATCCTCTAGCTGTCATATAACTGTTTGATCGGAAATGTTATAACTTCGTTGTTTTTCAAGTTAGAAGGATGGGAGTTTCAATGGATTCCTCTTTTGACAAAATAATAAATTAAATAAGAAATTGAAATTATTAAAAGAATATGTTTATTTATTTATCTATGTATGTGTGTCTTTGTATGGCCAGACTAAGTGCAATTTATGAAATAAAGATTTTTAATCTATTATTATGAACTGTTTGTTTCTTATGTTTATTCTTTGTTATTACTATGTTATCTCTATCTCATATTTCCGTTACCAAATACTAACCTGCATATTTAGGATCTAACTTATGACCTGTCTCGTTTTTTAATGAAACTTGGTCACCTACTGATATATCCATATCCCGTACTTTATGATCGTATTGTAGTTTATTTCTATTCTTATTTGCTTCTAACATAACTCTAGCTCTTTTATAGGCTACTTCTAATCTATACTTACTCTCCTAAGCATAGTCATCTATATTATATAGTGCTTCTATACTATCTATGCTATTAAAATGTTTCGGTAAATTACTTGTTTTACCAAATACTAGCTCATATGGACAATAAGTATGTGCCATAGAGGGGGTCGTGTTGATACAAAAGACAAAATATTGAAGCCATACGTCCCAATCAGTTTTATAAACCGATATGTAAGATCGTATGTACTCATTGAAAGTTCTATGACTTCTTTCTACTGTTCCAACTGTCTGGTGGTGGTGTGCTGTGGATGTAATATTTTCAATATTTAAATATTTTCACAAATCGTCTATAATTAAATTCTTATATTCTGTTCCCATGTCCGTAATGAACGTCTTCATTGGACCGTACTTCAGGATAAAAGATTCAAATATTGCTTTAGCGACAGTATTAGCATTTTTATTCGGAATAGGTATGGAAACTAAATACTTGGTTAAATCACATATTAAAGTGACTGCATACTCATTGCCATTTTCTGATTTTGGCAGTGGACCAATAGTGTCCACTATCACTCTGTCGAAAGCATTTATTGGTGTGTCTGTAATTGTTAAAGGGGTCTTTGTGTGTTTAGTTATTTTGGCTTTCTGGCATTTTTGACATTTTCTTAAGTATTCAGTTATATCTTTAGACATGCTTTTCCAGTAATAGTGTCTTTTTACTTTGGCCAAAGTTTTTGATATGCCAGTATGACCTCCTTGAATTGGATCATCATGAAATGTAGAAAAAATTTTTTTCTTTTCAATTTGTTATTGGCTCACCGGGTTGAGTAGCGCTACTCTAAATGTTTTCAATATTTTATTGCCCATTAATTTGAAATTATCTATTGAAATATGTTCAAAGATATTTTCCCACGGTGCCACTTTGAGTTGGCTGATTTTATGTATACCGGCTTGCATTTCAAGCCTTTGGAAAAATTGATCTAAGTCAAAAACTCCATTAGTATATAAATCGCTAACATCATATCTTGCAGTAAATTTTCTGCCTTGTTTAAATAAACATAACATATTCTTTATCTGCAAGGTCATTTCTTTACGTACTTATCATTGTTTATGACGTCGCATACGTTGGGCTTAGAAGCTTTATTTAAAGATTGCATAGGCAATTCTTGTTCTTGATTTTCCGCGCGGAATTTTTGTCAACTTTGATATCTAGTAGTGAATTTTCAAATATTTCTAGTTATATTTTGTAGTTTTTTTATGGTTATCCTTGATAACGTATCAGCTACATGATTATCTTTTCCCTTTAAATATTCGACTCTAAAGTCGTATTCTTCTAGTTTGAGCCTCATACGTGTCAGTTTAGAACTGGGATTGATCATTGAGAAAGGGTATATTAAAGGTCTATGGTCTGTTTTTATTAAGAAATTTTTTTCATATATAAGTTAACAATGCACCGGTGGTCTGAGCTAAAAGCGGACGGCACACGAAGTCTTACGACGGGCGCTGGTCGGCGGCCGTGATCTGTGCGAGTTAGGTTCATGATTAAGCTTTTTTTCTTAAGTAAGTAAATTCTGGGCTGACAACCGAATAATAAAGTCCTCATCTGAAACTGGTGTTTTCATCTTTGTCAACCGCCGCGACAGTATAGCTGAAGCTAAGACCCTGCTATTAGCTTACTAGGAAAAATTCAACGGCATCATCATCACTGATCGTGGCCACCACCTCTTCTTGATCGGTGCTCTGCAGTGCTACACCACTGTAGAGGCACCTGCCGAGTGACCGGCCGTTGTGGGCAGCAACTTGCCACAACAGTTCCCCAGAGCCAACAAATCCGTAAGCAACACGTGCCACGGCGTAACCTCCTGCAAGACCTATGCAGGCGGGAGATATTGCGGGCATCTCCATTGACGCACTATCCCACACCTTTGTCGTAACAACTGAAGGTTAGACCCTGCTATCAGCACAATCACTATTGATCGTGGCCACCACCTGGACCTGATCCGCACTCTGCATCACTCTACAGTTGCAGAGGCATCCAACATAGTGTCCGATCGTTGCGGGCAGCAACGTTATAACCATAACCCCCTGCAAGATCCGTGCCGGTGGAGAATATTGTGGGTGAACACGCCGCCACAGTATTACTTAACATTATCTGGAGCCCAACCGAGTCGAAGACCACGACAAGATCTCCAATCTCGAAGACACGAGATAAATTAAAATCATCTCAAAACTGATACCCTAGGACGGACTGTTCGGGACCGCGCAGAAAACTACGAAAAATAAGAAGTTAAACTTTTATAGATTCATGTAAGTGAAACCTTTTTTTGAATTGCCAAAAACAAAAAAAACAAAAATATTTATTTTTGAAAACAGTGTCGGTATTAAAATCAAGAAGTTAGAGTAATTTATTTCTTTGTGTGTCGCGGTGTTTTTTTTTCGAATGAGTAAAATCTATTTCGCGGAGAAGATTACGGTAAATATGTAGATAAGCGCTTAGCTTAGCGCCTAGCTTGGCGACTGCCTAATTTTTTGAGACTTATTTTTGTTTGTTGCTCGCTTGCTTGCGTTTGGTCTTGATAGCGGTTGTATGAGCAATTCAGAGTCCGAAGACTTGGTTGTTCAGCTAATAACCTCACTATATCAAAAGCCGCCGAACGTATATTACAAGAAAAACAAAGTATGGATCCACAACAAATGCAGGCAATCATAAATGCAGCGGTTTCGGCCGCATTACAGGTCCAGAAACAGGAGTTTGAGGATAAATTGAGAGAAGTCACTGATAGGTTTAGCGCTGTGACAGTATCTGCCCCTAATATTGCAGTATATTTGCCTGTTGCTGTAACCGGTGATGTGCCTTGTGACGAAGGCCTTGATGCAGTAAAGTCATTGCCAGAGTTTGATGGGTCACAGGGATTATTACAATCAGATTGTTAGTGATTCGGTAGATGACATCGATGAGGAAGAAGGAGCAGACTATGAGAGTGACGCCGTGCATTTTTTAGGGGATCTTCCCTGCTTCCGTTCATCCAACGAACAGTAGCGGGGAAATCACGAAAATTCCTAATAGGTACGGGGGTCTCCAAAAGCTACATCAAGGGAGAGATTGGGTGGCCAACTTCAATTCCTATTGATTCTCCATTTACAGTCAAATCACTTCATGGGTTTGAAAAAATAGAACACAAATACCAGTTTTATCTTTTTGGTGTGGAAAGCCCTTTCTTCTTATTACCCGGACTTAAAACTTTTGACGGCATAATTGGCCTTGACCTGTTAGCGCAAGTAGGAGCGACTATTGATCTTAAAAGCAATTCTATTAGATTTAATGGGGGATGTGAGGATCTGCACTTTCAAAAATGCGCTCAGGTTAACTTTACGAAGGTTGAAGACATTGTCGTACCCTCAACAGTGCAGGAAAGTTTTCAGCAGATGATGTCTAAACACTCAGGGGCCTTTGCTGATCCAAATACGAAGTTACCGTTCAACACAAACGTTATAGCGACTATTCGGACACAGGATAATGAGCCAGTGTATTCAAAGCTGTACCCATTTGTGAATAGTGAAATAGTGAAAACTATTACCGATAGATACCCAATGCCGAGTATAAATATGATACTGTCGAATCTGGGAAGGGCCAAATTTTTCACTACTCTCGACCTTTAGTCCGGATATCACCAGATAGAACTTGCGGAATTGGATAGGGCAAAAACGTCTTTTTCGGTCAACGGAGGCAAATACGTTCAAGCATTTTTCAAAGTGCAATAGACGACGTTCTACGGGAGAAAATAGGCAGAATCTGTTACGTCTATGTGGATGACGTTATTGTCTTTTCAGAAACTGATAAGTCTCATGTTGGCCACATTGCGGAGGTTTTAAAGAGCCTGCATGCCAACATGCGAGTGTCTAGGGAGAAGTCGCATTTTTTTAAAGAAAGTGTCGAAATCCTTGGTTTTGTTGTGACAAAGGAGGGTACTAGGACAAGCCAAGACAAGGTAAAAGCCATCAAGGAGTTCAAACAACCAAGTAATTTGTTCGAGCTGAGATCGTTCTTGGGCTTAGCAAGCTACTATCGGTGCTTCATCAAAGATTTCGCATCAATTGCGAGACCTTTGACAGATTTACTGAAGGGTGGAGGTGGCAGGGTCAGCAAATACCGGTCAAAAGGCGTTTCGGTGAACTTTGATAAGGCCCAGTTAAGCGCATTTGTCAAGCTTAGAAATATTCTTTCTTCAGAGGACGTAGTCTTTTAATACCCAGACTTTACGCGACCTTTTGATTTGACAACTGATGCTTCATCCTGTGGCATAGGTGCAGTCTTGTCTGAGGGAAATAGGCCTATAACAATAATATCCAGAACGCTGAAAGATAGGGAACCTAATTATGCCATGAACGAAAGGGAGCTACTAGCAATTGTATGGGCAGCCAATAGCATCACGTGCTATATTAGATGTGAAAATCCCAATCCTTCAACTGGTAAATCATTTCCCTAATGTTAGATCGTTTTTTTGCGATAGTGAAGCCATGCTGAAAAATCAGTACGATATAGATAGACCTTTACACAGTACGTCAAATGGACAGGTGGAAAGATTCCACAGTACTCTTATAGAAATTGCCAGGTGTCTGAAATTGGAAAGGAAAATAGACGATGTTGTGTAATTATTCCTTCAGACGACCATAGAGTACTATAGATCATTTCACTCTGTCGCTAATAAGAAACCTGCTGAGATCATCCATGCTAGTGCTGACCTTGCCCCGGATATAATTATGAACCTTGAACGGGCACAACAGGAGCAGTTAAGTCGGAACAATCCAGCTCGGCAGAATAGGGTATTTGACGTAGGCGAGAAAGGTTTAATAAAAACCAACAAGAGATTGGGGGATAAACTTACGCCTCTGTATGCCGAGAATAGAGTCGATGCCGATATTGGGAAAACTGTCCTAATTAAAGGGAGGGTGGTCCATAAGGACAATATTCGATAAGGCACCCAAAAAAGAAAAAAAATTGTATTCCTAGGCTTACCGTACCAAATTGTGTTAGGTACCCCAAACTCTTAAAACTATCAAAGGTAGAGTCTTAGCATCGATTTCAAAGTGCAGGCCCAGAAAATCGCTCATACAACAATTGTCAATAAAAGAATCAAGGAACCAACGAGTTAAGGAATCGAAAATTGTCATTTATGCCGTCTCTTTTCCCCGAAAGCGTTAAATCATAAGTTTAAATTGAATGTAACTGCCCACATTCTTTCAAAGGTAAATGTTATAAACAATTTAAAGTTGACACTAACATCCCAAAGGCGATTCTGAAAGAGGGTTTCACAAAGGTTAATACTAGCTAGTAAGAAATTATTGAATTTTGTAAAATTAATATTTAGTTTGTATCGTAGATAATAATATTTTCCAATCGCACATAATCGCCAGATATATAACTCTGTCACGTCATGGGCCACGATTAACCATTTGCAGAGACTCAACGATCATCCATGCATTCTCGGCACTGGTCGGCGGCCGTGATCTGCTAGTTAGGTTTATGATTAAGCTTTTTTCTTCAGTTCTGGGCTGACAACCTTATAATAAAGGCACCTTATCTGAAACTGGTGTTTTCATCTTTGACAACCGCCGCGACAGTATAACTGAAGCTAAGACCCTGCTATTAGCTTACTAGGAAAAGTTCAGCGGCATCATCACCATTGATCGTGGCCACCACCTGGTCTTGATCGGTGCTCTGCAGTGCTACACGACTGTAGAGGCGGTGTAACCTCCTGCAAGACCTGTGCAGGCGGGAGATATTGCGGGCATCTCCGTTACCGCATTATCCAACACCTTTGTCGTAACAGCTGAAGCTAAGACCCTGCTATTAGCTTACTAGGAAAAGTTCAGCGGCATCATCACCATTGATCGTTGCCACCACCTGGACCTAATCCGCACTCTGCATCACTCTTTAGTGGCAGAGGCATCCAACATAGTGACCGATCGTTGCGGGCAGCAACGTTATAACCATAACACCATGCAAGACCCGTGCGGGTGGAGAATATTGTGGGTGAACACGCCGCCACAGTATTACTTAACATTATCTTATATACGGTCTTAAATGTAATATCGCCCATTGAGTGGCAGCTAATTCCTGCTCAGTAGTACATTTGTTACTTTCACCTTTTGTAAATGCTCTTGATGCGTATGCAATGGAAAGTTAGAGAATGCTTGCTAACTTGCATCTGTTATTATACATAATTCTTTAGTGAAATCTGGATATTGTAGCAGATAGGTTCCAGAAGTTTTGTTTATAAGTATTGAAATGCATTTTCACACTCATCCGACCATTTAAAAGGAACATTCTTTTTACATAATCTTGTTATGTGCCGTGAATAGTCGGTGAAATTTTCTATAAAACGTCTATAATAGTTACAGAATGCTACGAAACGTCTAGCACTGTCCGCGTCGTGCGGAACTGGGTAGTTCATAATGACATCGTATTTCTTGTCATCTGGAAGTATTCCTTTATCAGTGAATTTATGACCTACAAAAGTCACTTCATGCATAAAAAATGAACATTTTTCTGGATGTAACTTTAGGTTGTATTTCCTACATATCTCAAAAACATCTGTTAAGTTCTTAAGTATATGTTTTTCGGAACAACCAATTACTATTAAGTCATCCATATAAAGCTTGAGTGGTTCTTTATGGGAATGCTTGTGAAGGTTCTAGACCAGAGAACGCAATAGTCATCCGAATCATCATTAATCCGAAGGGTAATCGCGTGAAGCGATATGAGCCCTTGCTCGTTGAAAAAGAAGTTATATCTCTTGAACCTTTTTCTAGTTCAATTTGATGGAATCCTGACAATAAGTCAAGACATGAAAAGTCTTATGCTCGACCTAGTTGATCTAAAATATCATCAATTCTAGGTAATGGGAATTTATCAGATAGTAATTTTTTATTAATCTGGCGGTAGTCAATTACTAATCGCCATTTCTTTACATTCGACCCGGGGGATGATTTCTTAGGAACAAGTAACAATGGGCTATTATATTCAGATACTGATGGTTCGACAATCCCGTTAGAGATTCATTTTTCTACTTGCTTTTGTATTTCGTTCACCTGACTATGTGGGCTTCGATAGTTCTTTACATAGACTGGTTCATCATCTTTTAATCTCAGTTTCTGTTTATAAAAATTTTTTGTGGTTATTGATTCGGTTTCCAATCCAAATATATCGCTGTACTGGGTGCATAAGCTAGAAAGCTGTGACTTGAACTGGGGAGGGAATTTTGTAGAAAGTTGTGATAGTACGGATTTTTTTCTATTGTCCGAATTTGTGTTGACTACATCGTAGTTCGAAAGTGATTCATATGTTAGGTTATCTGTACTGACTACTTGGTCGGTATTTGTTGTGTTTAATAGTCTTATGAAGGCATTATTAGATTTTGCTATGGTATTTGCAACGTAAATACCTATAAAGTCCACCTTACGGAAAAAACGAACTTTATGAGATTTAAGTGTCAATTAAGGAATTGTTTTCGATATAAACCTCAAGAGTGGGATGATATGGATCTTCAGGGTTAGAAAGGGGCAAAGTTCTGAAAAGATTAACTCCATCAGGATCAGAAACGAAACATAAGTCCAACAGCCGACCTAAAGAATTTCTAACGTGGCTAATTTGGCCGAGTGACATGTCGAAGTTGTGGTGGGAGTTAAGCTACAAAGACGGTGAATTTTCAACATTTGACCACATAAGTTCTGGAATGTTAAAGTCACCCAGAGCTATCAGCTGGTCACCATCAGACAGACGATCGAAAACCAAACGAATAGCGGACAAATGTTGCCAGTATGTTGGCGGTTCGGACGAAGGCGGTATGTAAGAACAAGCAACATACAATGATTGATCGGACAAAGTGATTTTGAAGCAAAGGAATTCAATGTCACCAAACTCTTGTAATTTTACCTCTTCAGAAGCGAGTTTGGAGTCTACAGAGATTAACACTCCTCCTCCCCTTCGCTTCTATCACATCTATAAGTGGTGTTCCTACTAGGAAAAACTTCGGAGCTTAAGATCTCCGGCTTTAACCAAGTTTCTGTAAATACAATAATGTGAGATGCAAAGAACTATCAGAATACAGTTTGGGAAGTTTACTACGTAACCCTCTAGTATTCCGATAGGTAAGTGTTAGTGAAGACATTAGTTTTTCGAAACTGCGGAAGATGAGGTGGAAAGTTGGTCAGTGGCTGTAACATGTGGAAGTTTTACACCCACAGGTTTGGTTTTTTTTTCACCGAACTTGGCTGATATTCTTGGACAAAAATGTGCTCTGGCCAAAAGCTGGCGGAACAAATCGTCATGAATACTGCAAGGGCACACGTATTTGGAAGGATGCCTGGTGATGATACCACCTTTATGTCGACTTTTGTTTTGGCTTTGATGTAAGCCGAGATATCAATCTCAGAAGTATCAGGGGCAAGCCGGGAAACAAAAATGGGTTTCGAAGGTGGGATCACCTCCAAGGGTTTTGGTGCCGCCGTAACTAATACTGCAGCATCAGTACGTACCGGGGGACCAGACGGTTGATTACCCTGTTTGGTGACTGTTACGGGGGTTTGAATTATCTGGGAATCTGGGATCACTTAAAGCGATGCCACAGAGGACATATCGGACAATTGCTCATTAATTGTGAGATATTTCGAAGCCAAATTTTTCTCAGGTCCGGCCCTTGGGATGGCCAGAGATATAAGCGGCTGCATATTTGTCGGCTGAGCAGGCTGAAAATTCCCAAAAAAAGTCAATTAAACATAGCGAGCGCTCCGGAGTAAAAGCGTTATAACTTCACCAATTTTCATTATTTTTTGATGAGATTTGTCTCGTTTTATTCAGAATTAATAAGAACACATTGATATGTGGCTAAAATGACAGAAGTTTTGTAAGTTGTACCGAAAAACTGGCATCAAAATCCGAAAAACACGAATAAAAGTCGAAAACTTCAGTTTCAGGTGTAAAAATGTTGTCCCTGTTATTCAACAAAATCAAAGATACATTTTTTTTCAAAAGCTACAACATTTAACTATTGAAAAACACCTAAAATTTTGAAATCGGTTGAAAAAAACGCCTTCAGGAATTTTTAAGTACAAAAAAATCACGAAAAACGGGTTTTTAACCATAAATCAAGATTTTGAGGGTGTTACAAATATTTCAAACATGGTTTTGTGATATACTCGACCCAATAAACAATTCCTACAATGTCACTTCAAAAGTTCAGAATCACTGTTACACTGTGTAATTTGCTGCGTCGGTTTTTTTTGCCATTTTTATGCAGCGGAATAATGAAAGATTCCTTCCACATAAGGGGAAAGATCGAAGCGGTAGAATAAAGAGTTAAAGGAGCGGCTTGCACAGAGTCTCGGCACAGTTCCTCAAAATAAAACCTGGTACTCCATCAGGGCTTGACCTTAAGAGGATCCGATAACATACCACTTTGATCAAAAGATGGGCAAAATATAAGGTTGACTGATTGGAAATTATAAGTGTAGGGCTGAGCTAAATTTCTGCTAGGTGAATACGTTGTTTGAAAAAACTGTGCAAAGAGATCGGGCATTGCCTGATCAGTGTTCGCATATGAGTAAGCAGATGATAAAAAGATACATGAAAGGGAGCTACTAGCAATTGTATGGGCAGCCAATAGCATCACGTGCTATATTAGATGTGAAAATCCCAATCCTTCAACTGGTAAATCATTTCCCTAATGTTAGATCGTTTTTTGCGATAGTGAAGCCATGCTGAAAAATCAGTACGATATAGATAGACCTTTACACAGTACGTCAAATGGACAGGTGGAACGATTCCACAGTACTCTTATAGAAATTGCCAGGTGTCTGAAATTGGAAAGGAAAATAGACGATGTTGTGTAATTATTCCTTCAGACGACCATAGAGTACTATAGATCATTTCACTCTGTCGCTAATAAGAAACCTGCTGAGATCATCCATGCTAGTGCTGACCTTGCCCCGGATATAATTATGAACCTTGAACGGGCACAACAGGAGCAGTTAAGTCGGAACAATCCAGCTCGGCAGAATAGGGTATTTGACGTAGGCGAGAAAGGTTTAATAAAAACCAACAAGAGATTGGGGGATAAACTTACGCCTCTGTATGCCGAGAATAGAGTCGATGCCGATATTGGGAAAACTGTCCTAATTAAAGGGAGGGTGGTCCATAAGGACAATATTCGATAAGGCACCCAAAAAAGAAAAAAAATTGTATTCCTAGGCTTACCGTACCAAATTGTGTTAGGTTCCCCAAACTCTTAAAACTATCAAAGGTAGAGTCTTAGCATCGATTTCAAAGTGCAGGCCCAGAAAATCGCTCATACAACAATTGTCAATAAAAGAATCAAGGAACCAACGAGTTAAGGAATCGAAAATTGTCATTTATGCCGTCTCTTTTCCCCGAAAGCGTTAAATCATAAGTTTAAATTGAATGTAACTGCCCACATTCTTTCAAAGGTAAATGTTATAAACAATTTAAAGTTGACACTAACATCCCAAAGGCGATTCTGAAAGAGGGTTTCACAAAGGTTAATACTAGCTAGTAAGAAATTATTGAATTTTGTAAAATTAATATTTAGTTTGTATCGTAGATAATAATATTTTCCAATCGCACATAATCGCCAGATATATAACTCTGTCACGTCATGGGCCACGATTAACCATTTGCAGAGACTCAACGATCATCCATGCATTCTCGGCACTGGTCGGCGGCCGTGATCTGCTAGTTAGGTTTATGATTAAGCTTTTTTCTTCAGTTCTGGGCTGACAACCTTATAATAAAGGCACCTTATCTGAAACTGGTGTTTTCATCTTTGACAACCGCCGCGACAGTATAACTGAAGCTAAGACCCTGCTATTAGCTTACTAGGAAAAGTTCAGCGGCATCATCACCATTGATCGTGGCCACCACCTGGTCTTGATCGGTGCTCTGCAGTGCTACACGACTGTAGAGGCGGTGTAACCTCCTGCAAGACCTGTGCAGGCGGGAGATATTGCGGGCATCTCCGTTACCGCATTATCCAACACCTTTGTCGTAACAGCTGAAGCTAAGACCCTGCTATTAGCTTACTAGGAAAAGTTCAGCGGCATCATCACCATTGATCGTTGCCACCACCTGGACCTAATCCGCACTCTGCATCACTCTTTAGTGGCAGAGGCATCCAACATAGTGACCGATCGTTGCGGGCAGCAACGTTATAACCATAACACCATGCAAGACCCGTGCGGGTGGAGAATATTGTGGGTGAACACGCCGCCACAGTATTACTTAACATTATCTTATATACGGTCTTAAATGTAATATCGCCCATTGAGTGGCAGCTAATTCCTGCTCAGTAGTACATTTGTTACTTTCACCTTTTGTAAATGCTCTTGATGCGTATGCAATGGAAAGTTAGAGAATGCTTGCTAACTTGCATCTGTTATTATACATAATTCTTTAGTGAAATCTGGATATTGTAGCAGATAGGTTCCAGAAGTTTTGTTTATAAGTATTGAAATGCATTTTCACACTCATCCGACCATTTAAAAGGAACATTCTTTTTACATAATCTTGTTATGTGCCGTGAATAGTCGGTGAAATTTTCTATAAAACGTCTATAATAGTTACAGAATGCTACGAAACGTCTAGCACTGTCCGCGTCGTGCGGAACTGGGTAGTTCATAATGACATCGTATTTCTTGTCATCTGGAAGTATTCCTTTATCAGTGAATTTATGACCTACAAAAGTCACTTCATGCATAAAAAATGAACATTTTTCTGGATGTAACTTTAGGTTGTATTTCCTACATATCTCAAAAACATCTGTTAAGTTCTTAAGTATATGTTTTTCGGAACAACCAATTACTATTAAGTCATCCATATAAAGCTTGAGTGGTTCTTTATGGGAATGCTTGTGAAGGTTCTAGACCAGAGAACGCAATAGTCATCCGAATCATCATTAATCCGAAGGGTAATCGCGTGAAGCGATATGAGCCCTTGCTCGTTGAAAAAGAAGTTATATCTCTTGAACCTTTTTCTAGTTCAATTTGATGGAATCCTGACAATAAGTCAAGACATGAAAAGTCTTATGCTCGACCTAGTTGATCTAAAATATCATCAATTCTAGGTAATGGGAATTTATCAGATAGTAATTTTTTATTAATCTGGCGGTAGTCAATTACTAATCGCCATTTCTTTACATTCGACCCGGGGGATGATTTCTTAGGAACAAGTAACAATGGGCTATTATATTCAGATACTGATGGTTCGACAATCCCGTTAGAGATTCATTTTTCTACTTGCTTTTGTATTTCGTTCACCTGACTATGTGGGCTTCGATAGTTCTTTACATAGACTGGTTCATCATCTTTTAATCTCAGTTTCTGTTTATAAAAATTTTTTGTGGTTATTGATTCGGTTTCCAATCCAAATATATCGCTGTACTGGGTGCATAAGCTAGAAAGCTGTGACTTGAACTGGGGAGGGAATTTTGTAGAAAGTTGTGATAGTACGGATTTTTTTCTATTGTCCGAATTTGCGTTGACTACATCGTAGTTCGAAAGTGATTCATATGTTAGGTTATCTGTACTGACTACTTGGTCGGTATTTGTTGTGTTTAATAGTCTTATGAAGGCATTATTAGATTTTGCTATGGTATTTGCAACGTAAATACCTATAAAGTCCACCTTACGGAAAAAACGAACTTTATGAGATTTAAGTGTCAATTAAGGAATTGTTTTCGATATAAACCTCAAGAGTGGGATGATATGGATCTTCAGGGTTAGAAAGGGGCAAAGTTCTGAAAAGATTAACTCCATCAGGATCAGAAACGAAACATAAGTCCAACAGCCGACCTAAAGAATTTCTAACGTGGCTAATTTGGCCGAGTGACATGTCGAAGTTGTGGTGGGAGTTAAGCTACAAAGACGGTGAATTTTCAACATTTGACCACATAAGTTCTGGAATGTTAAAGTCACCCAGAGCTATCAGCTGGTCACCATCAGACAGACGATCGAAAACCAAACGAATAGCGGACAAATGTTGCCAGTATGTTGGCGGTTCGGACGAAGGCGGTATGTAAGAACAGGCAACATACAATGATTGATCGGACAAAGTGATTTTGAAGCAAAGGAATTCAATGTCACCAAACTCTTGTAATTTTACCTCTTCAGAAGCGAGTTTGGAGTCTACAGAGATTAACACTCCTCCTCCCCTTCGCTTCTATCACATCTATAAGTGGTGTTCCTACTAGGAAAAACTTCGGAGCTTAAGATCTCCGGCTTTAACCAAGTTTCTGTAAATACAATAATGTGAGATGCAAAGAACTATCAGAATACAGTTTGGGAAGTTTACTACGTAACCCTCTAGTATTCCGATAGGTAAGTGTTAGTGAAGACATTAGTTTTTCGAAACTGCGGAAGATGAGGTGGAAAGTTGGTCAGTGGCTGTAACATGTGGAAGTTTTACACCCACAGGTTTGGTTTTTTTTTCACCGAACTTGGCTGATATTCTTGGACAAAAATGTGCTCTGGCCAAAAGCTGGCGGAACAAATCGTCATGAATACTGCAAGGGCACACGTATTTGGAAGGATGCCTGGTGATGATACCACCTTTATGTCGACTTTTGTTTTGGCTTTGATGTAAGCCGAGATATCAATCTCAGAAGTATCAGGGGCAAGCCGGGAAACAAAAATGGGTTTCGAAGGTGGGATCACCTCCAAGGGTTTTGGTGCCGCCGTAACTAATACTGCAGCATCAGTACGTACCGGGGGACCAGACGGTTGATTACCCTGTTTGGTGACTGTTACGGGGGTTTGAATTATCTGGGAATCTGGGATCACTTAAAGCGATGCCACAGAGGACATATCGGACTGCTCATTAATTGCTCATTAATTGTGAGATATTTCGAAGCCAAATTTTTCTCAGGTCCGGCCCTTGGGATGGCCAGAGATATAAGCGGCTGCATATTTGTCGGCTGAGCAGGCTGAAAATTCCCAAAAAAAGTCAATTAAACATAGCGAGCGCTCCGGAGTAAAAGCGTTATAACTTCACCAATTTTCATTATTTTTTGATGAGATTTGTCTCGTTTTATTCAGAATTAATAAGAACACATTGATATGTGGCTAAAATGACAGAAGTTTTGTAAGTTGTACCGAAAAACTGGCATCAAAATCCGAAAAACACGAATAAAAGTCGAAAACTTCAGTTTCAGGTGTAAAAATGTTGTCCCTGTTATTCAACAAAATCAAAGATACATTTTTTTTCAAAAGCTACAACATTTAACTATTGAAAAACACCTAAAATTTTGAAATCGGTTGAAAAAAACGCCTTCAGGAATTTTTAAGTACAAAAAAATCACGAAAAACGGGTTTTTAACCATAAATCAAGATTTTGAGGGTGTTACAAATATTTCAAACATGGTTTTGTGATATACTCGACCCAATAAACAATTCCTACAATGTCACTTCAAAAGTTCAGAATCACTGTTACACTGTGTAATTTGCTGCGTCGGTTTTTTTTGCCATTTTTATGCAGCGGAATAATGAAAGATTCCTTCCACATAAGGGGAAAGATCGAAGCGGTAGAATAAAGAGTTTAAGGAGCGGCTTGCACAGAGTCTCGGCACAGTTCCTCAAAATAAAACCTGGTACTCCATCAGGGCTTGACCTTAAGAGGATCCGATAACATACCACTTTGATCAAAAGATGGGCAAAATATAAGGTTGACTGATTGGAAATTATAAGTGTAGGGCTGAGCTAAATTTCTGCTAGGTGAATACGTTGTTTGAAAAAACTGTGCAAAGAGATCGGGCATTGCCTGATCAGTGTTCGCATATGAGTAAGCAGATGATAAAAAGATACATGTTTGCGCTTAGTGTTTAGAAAGTTATAAAACTTTTCGTCACCTTACGTTATGCAAGTTGAAATTGGACCGAGGTTCTAAGTATCTTGATTAACTAACTGTACAGCCAGATAATCTATGTTTATTTAAAAGTCTACTCATAACGTTCTTTAAATTTAATAGGTGCCTTGTATACCAAGGCGAGTTAAAGCGGACGAATATTTCCACGGCCCGTAAGCCTCGAAAAATATATTCAAAGTGTAATAAAATTTGTTTAAAGGCAAAGCTTATTTTCTCGCATGCCAGTAGATCGGACTAATCGATGAACTATCAACATTAGATCACATGAGTTCTGGTATATTAAAGTCAGCTGGTATTAAAGTCCGCAGTGTATCAGCTGGTCACCATCAGACAGACGATCAAAAACGAAACAAATAGTGGACAAATGTTGCCAGTATGTGGGCGGTTCGGACGAAGGTATACCACCTTAATAGGTTCGGGCGAAGGTAAGAATAGGTAACGTATAACGATTGACCGGACAAAATGATTTTAATACAAAGAAATTCAATGTCACAAAACTCTTGCCACTTACCTCTTCAGAAGCGAGTTTGGAGTCTACAGAGATTAACACTCCTCCTCCCCTTCGCTTCTATCACATCTATAAGTGGTGTTCCTACTAGGAAAAACTTCGGAGCTTAAGATCTCCGGCTTTAACCAAGTTTCTGTAAATACAATAATGTGAGATGCAAAGAACTATCAGAATACAGTTTGGGAAGTTTACTACGTAACCCTCTAGTATTCCGATAGGTAAGTGTTAGTGAAGACATTAGTTTTTCGAAACTGCGGAAGATGAGGTGGAAGGTTGGTCAGTGGCTGTAACATGTGGAAGTTTTACACCCACAGGTTTGGTTTTTTTTTCACCGAACTTGGCTGATATTCTTGGACAAAAATGTGCTCTGGCCAAAAGCTGGCGGAACAAATCGTCATGAATACTGCAAGGGCACACGTATTTGGAAGGATGCCTGGTGATGATACCACCTTTATGTCGACTTTTGTTTTGGCTTTGATGTAAGCCGAGATATCAATCTCAGAAGTATCAGGGGCAAGCCGGGAAACAAAAATGGGTTTCGAAGGTGGGATCACCTCCAAGGGTTTTGGTGCCGCCGTAACTAATACTGCAGCATCAGTACGTACCGGGGGACCAGACGGTTGATTACCCTGTTTGGTGACTGTTACGGGGGTTTGAATTATCTGGGAATCTGGGATCACTTGAAGCGATGCCACAGAGGACATATCGGACAATTGCTCATTAATTGTGAGATATTTCGAAGCCAAATTTTTCTCAGGTCCGGCCCTTGGGATGGCCAGAGATATAAGCGGCTGCATATTTGTCGGCTGAGCAGGCTGAAAATTCCCAAAAAAAGTCAATTAAACATAGCGAGCGCTCCGGAGTAAAAGCGTTATAACTTCACCAATTTTCATTATTTTTTGATGAGATTTGTCTCGTTTTATTCAGAATTAATAAGAACACATTGATATGTGGCTAAAATGACAGAAGTTTTGTAAGTTGTACCGAAAAACTGGCATCAAAATCCGAAAAACACGAATAAAAGTCGAAAACTTCAGTTTCAGGTGTAAAAATGTTGTCCCTGTTATTCAACAAAATCAAAGATACATTTTTTTTCAAAAGCTACAACATTTAACTATTGAAAAACACCTAAAATTTTGAAATCGGTTGAAAAAAACGCCTTCAGGAATTTTTAAGTACAAAAAAATCACGAAAAACGGGTTTTTAACCATAAATCAAGATTTTGAGGGTGTTACAAATATTTCAAACATGGTTTTGTGATATACTCGACCCAATAAACAATTCCTACAATGTCACTTCAAAAGTTCAGAATCACTGTTACACTGTGTAATTTGCTGCGTCGGTTTTTTTTGCCATTTTTATGCAGCGGAATAATGAAAGATTCCTTCCACATAAGGGGAAAGATCGAAGCGGTAGAATAAAGAGTTTAAGGAGCGGCTTGCACAGAGTCTCGGCACAGTTCCTCAAAATAAAACCTGGTACTCCATCAGGGCTTGACCTTAAGAGGATCCGATAACATACCACTTTGATCAAAAGATGGGCAAAATATAAGGTTGACTGATTGGAAATTATAAGTGTAGGGCTGAGCTAAATTTCTGCTAGGTGAATACGTTGTTTGAAAAAACTGTGCAAAGAGATCGGGCATTGCCTGATCAGTGTTCGCATATGAGTAAGCAGATGATAAAAAGATACATGTTTGCGCTTAGTGTTTAGAAAGTTATAAAACTTTTCGTCACCTTACGTTATGCAAGTTGAAATTGGACCGAGGTTCTAAGTATCTTGATTAACTAACTGTACAGCCAGATAATCTATGTTTATTTAAAAGTCTACTCATAACGTTCTTTAAATTTAATAGGTGCCTTGTATACCAAGGCGAGTTAAAGCGGACGAATATTTCCACGGCCCGTAAGCCTCGAAAAATATATTCAAAGTGTAATAAAATTTGTTTAAAGGCAAAGCTTATTTTCTCGCATGCCAGTAGATCGGACTAATCGATGAACTATCAACATTAGATCACATGAGTTCTGGTATATTAAAGTCAGCTGGTATTAAAGTCCGCAGTGTATCAGCTGGTCACCATCAGACAGACGATCAAAAACGAAACAAATAGTGGACAAATGTTGCCAGTATGTGGGCGGTTCGGACGAAGGTATACCACCTTAATAGGTTCGGGCGAAGGTAAGAATAGGTAACGTATAACGATT
The DNA here is from genome assembly GCF_017639315.1 of Drosophila ananassae. Classification (NCBI taxonomy): domain Eukaryota; kingdom Metazoa; phylum Arthropoda; class Insecta; order Diptera; family Drosophilidae; genus Drosophila; species Drosophila ananassae. The sequence continues at coordinate 405,438 of NW_025319038.1, forward strand.
GACCGGACAAAATGATTTTAATACAAAGAAATTCAATGTCACAAAACTCTTGCCACTTACCTCTTCAGAAGCGAGTTTGGAGTCTACAGAGATTAACACTCCTCCTCCCCTTCGCTTCTATCACATCTATAAGTGGTGTTCCTACTAGGAAAAACTTCGGAGCTTAAGATCTCCGGCTTTAACCAAGTTTCTGTAAATACAATAATGTGAGATGCAAAGAACTATCAGAATACAGTTTGGGAAGTTTACTACGTAACCCTCTAGTATTCCGATAGGTAAGTGTTAGTGAAGACATTAGTTTTTCGAAACTGCGGAAGATGAGGTGGAAGGTTGGTCAGTGGCTGTAACATGTGGAAGTTTTACACCCACAGGTTTGGTTTTTTTTTCACCGAACTTGGCTGATATTCTTGGACAAAAATGTGCTCTGGCCAAAAGCTGGCGGAACAAATCGTCATGAATACTGCAAGGGCACACGTATTTGGAAGGATGCCTGGTGATGATACCACCTTTATGTCGACTTTTGTTTTGGCTTTGATGTAAGCCGAGATATCAATCTCAGAAGTATCAGGGGCAAGCCGGGAAACAAAAATGGGTTTCGAAGGTGGGATCACCTCCAAGGGTTTTGGTGCCGCCGTAACTAATACTGCAGCATCAGTACGTACCGGGGGACCAGACGGTTGATTACCCTGTTTGGTGACTGTTACGGGGGTTTGAATTATCTGGGAATCTGGGATCACTTGAAGCGATGCCACAGAGGACATATCGGACAATTGCTCATTAATTGTGAGATATTTCGAAGCCAAATTTTTCTCAGGTCCGGCCCTTGGGATGGCCAGAGATATAAGCGGCTGCATATTTGTCGGCTGAGCAGGCTGAAAATTCCCAAAAAAAGTCAATTAAACATAGCGAGCGCTCCGGAGTAAAAGCGTTATAACTTCACCAATTTTCATTATTTTTTGATGAAATTTGTCTCGTTTTATTCAGAATTAATAAGAACACATTGGTATGTGGCTAAAATGACAGAAGTTTTGTAAGTTGTACCGAAAAACTGGCATCAAAATCCGAAAAAACACGAATAAAAGTCGAAAACTTCAGTTTCAGGTGTAAAAATGTTGTCCCTGTTATTCAACAAAATCAAAAATACATTTATTTTCAAAAGCTACAACATTTAACTATTGAAAAACACCTAAAATTTTGAAATCGGTTGAAAAAAACGCCTTCAGGAATTTTTAAGTACAAAAAAATCACGAAAAACGGGTTTTTAACCATAAATCAAGATTTTGAGGGTGTTACAAATATTTCAAACATGGTTTTGTGATATACTCGACCCAATAAACAATTCCTACAATGTCACTTCAAAAGTTCAGAATCACTGTTACACTGTGTAATTTGCTGCGTCGGTTTTTTTTGCCATTTTTATGCAGCGGAATAATGAAAGATTCCTTCCACATAAGGGGAAAGATCGAAGCGGTAGAATAAAGAGTTAAAGGAGCGGCTTGCACAGAGTCTCGGCACAGTTCCTCAAAATAAAACCTGGTACTCCATCAGGGCTTGACCTTAAGAGGATCCGATAACATACCACTTTGATCAAAAGATGGGCAAAATATAAGGTTGACTGATTGGAAATTATAAGTGTAGGGCTGAGCTCAATTGCTGCTAGGTGAATACGTTGTTTGAAAAAACTGTGCAAAGAGATCGGGCATTGCCTGATCAGTGTTCGCATATGAGTAAGCAGATGATAAAAAGATACATGTTTGCGCTTAGTGTTTAGAAAGTTATAAAACTTTTCGTTACCTTACGTTATGCAAGTTGAAATTGGACCGAGGTTCTAAGTATCTTGATTAACTAACTGTACAGCCAGATAATCTATGTTTATTTAAAAGTCTACTCATAACGTTCTTTAAATTTAATAGGTGCCTTGTATACCAAGGACTAATACCAAGGACTTTAATAGGTGCCTTGTATACCAAGGACTAATCGATGAACTATCAACATTAGATCACATGAGTTCTGGTATATTAAAGTCCGCAGTGTATCAGCTGGTCACCATCAGACAGACGATCAAAAACGAAACAAATAGTGGACAAATGTTGCCAGTATGTGGGCGGTTCGGACGAAGGTATACCACCTTAATAGGTTCGGGCGAAGGTAAGAATAGGTAACGTATAACGATTGACCGGACAAAATGATTTTAATACAAAGAAATTCAATGTCACAAAACTCTTGCCACTTACCACTTCACAAGCGATTTTGGAGTCTACAGAAATTAACACTCCTTCTCCCCTTTTCAGTGTTCTATCACATCTAAGAGTGGTGTTCCTACTTGGAAAAACAGGGGAGCTTAAGATCTCCGGCTTTAACTAAGTTTGTGTAAAGACTATAATGTGAGATGCAAAGAACTATCAGAATACAGTTTCGAAAGTTTACTACGTAACCCTCTAGTATTCTAATAGGAATATATGAATTTTGTAATATCCACCACTTTTATGTCAACTTTTGTTTTGGCTTTGATGTAAGCCGAGATATGAATCTCCGAAGTATCAGGGGCAAGTCGGGAAACAAAAATGTGTTTCGATGTAACTAATACTGCGGCATCAGTTCGTACCGGGGGTCCGTACGGTTGATAACCTTGTTCGGAGACTCTTAAGTCGGTTTGAATTTTTGGGTCTGGGTTCACTTGCCACAGAAGACATATTAGACAATTGCTCGTTTAGTGAGAAATTCGGAAGCCCAATTTATTCCAGGTACGGCCCTAGGGGTGGCCAGAGATATAAGCGGCTGCATTAGTGTCTGAGTAGGCTGAAGATAATTCGCCACAATCACTAAAAGAGGATTTCTTACGCTTTGGAGACTCATTTAGAAGTTGAAGACAGTCCGCACAGAGTGGGTCATTGATTTTACGAAAACCGCTAATCAACTCTTTAAATCCATTTTAGTCAGTCTCATGAACGATCTCATTTCGTTTTGAAAAGCACGTCAACCGTCATCGCAAAAGTGGAGACCAGACATACGAGAAATATCATCCAAAACTGAGGCCGTGAACCCGGCACACTTAGCGTGTAACACAGAGCTAGTTAACGAATAAAAGATTTTATAATACGCAGTGCGCACAAAAAAAACATGTCCGTCCGCTTTAAGATAAGGAGAGGAATTCTGACTATTGGCATAGTAATATGAGCAGACGCAATTACAACAGTTGCTGACGTTTCCCAATTTTTGGTCAGTTTTAGAAATTAAGATTCTATTGAGCCAGCAAGTCAGGTTTATTGCTAAATATTAATAGGTGTGCCAGTTTTAGAAATTAAGATTTTGTTGAGCCAGCAAGTCAGGCTTATTGCTAAATATTACTAGGTGTGCCAATAGGTTAGTGGGTCTGATCAATGCTTATTGCGACATGCGACATGAATATAGGTTAGTAGGTCTTGGCACTAGGTGCCAACATATATACAAACATATATTTAAACAGCTAAGTGGCGGCTGCTGCCAGACATGATAATATAAGTAAAGGTGTCCATCCATTGATCACCTGATGATGAGTAGTCGGTTCTTGGTTTGACAATGATGGAAATACAATTTATTGTTTAAGTCACTTAAATTAACAATTGATTTGGCAAAGTTCTTAATTAATGAATGAAAAAGTAGTTTTTAATATAACAATTGGAAAGCATTTTTAGGAATATTTGAAGAAGTTTCAGCTTTGTGGTTCGGTGGTGCAAAATAGACTGACTTCCCAGAGTTGTGACCCTCTGGTCGTCAGTTCGATATCGGCCGTTCTCCCACTCCAACTCTATGTGTGGTGTCAGCGTGTGCGGTGTCAGCGTCTGTGGTGTCAGCGGGTGTGGTATCAGCTATCCGGTGTCAAGAGTCAGCGTAACACTCCAGGTGTGTGTCAGCTTTCTCGCAACCTTCTGGTCAGCGTACATAGTTGCACTCTTGTGACATAGTTGCACTCTTGCGACATATCCGGGTGTAGTTGAACCCACAACACTTGAATATCGAGTATTGCTTATGCTGTGGATTCGGGTTTAAGAGTCTGGGGTCGAGTTCGAGGCGTATCTGCTGGATTTGCTTCGATTTATCGATTGGCAACAAAGAATTTACTGGAACTCATCACCCGTTCTCTCATCAGCAGACTCACTCATTTCTCTCATCAGCAGAAATTTTTTATCGGGGTCGGCCATGGGATGGCATTGTTTCAATCGATCCAGTTGCTGACGAGAAATTACAAACACACTTACATAAGAAATAACTATACATATAAGACAAATCAGAATCCAATTTAAATCATTGAATATTTTTATTGGCAATAATGTTTTAATATGAATGTTGGACCGTTAAATCCATTTGCATATCGACTTTTTAATTGTAAAAATTTACTCAATTTATTGAATATTCAAGATTATTAAAAACTTAAAAACCGTACAATTTTACGTGATTTGTGACAAGTTTTTTAAGTTTTTAAAAGGTTAGAAATGAGTCTTACGTGTTGTGTTTATTATCTATATAATATATAATATAGATTTCACCTATAATAATATATGGTAATATAATACAGATTTCACCTTTTGGATGCCAATTATGTTTTCCAACATATTTATTTTCATTATACTTTTCACCAAACTTTTTTAAATTTATAATCTTGAGAATGTACCCCGTTATATGAAAATAAATAACAATAAAATTTAAACAGCCGTTTCTGTATGACTGTGCGATGATAATCGTTCGACATCAATTTCAGGTATGGTCAACTCATCGGGTATATTATCGACATACTCAATAGACGATGTTTCCGAAAGTCGCCTGCTCATCGAATTTTGTTTGCGTAATACCTCTGCTAACAACGTATTGGTGTGGTTACCGTAGCGGGCATCCAGACCTTGGTGGAAAGCGTTCACCACCCGAATCTAAGCACAAAATAAAGAAAACACCAATAACAATAAAATTAGGGATGTTGAATTCATTCTAACTTCACACCGATAAATGCAAATAAACATATTCTTATTAAATTTTCTTAGATACAAGAAAAACAGTATATTTTTGCATTGTTAATTTGTATAATAATAATTCTAAAATTAATTTAAAATAATTTAAAAATCCTGGCACATTAATATTATATAGCATGCAGGTAAAAAAAGTGAATGAAAATATATTTCTAAAAGGTGTATTATGAAACAAATGCATGAATAGTAAACTAGCTAAATAAACCTAAACAAAGAGCGAATTTTATTGTATTCCTACTCGTTAATTATAAATACATAATGTCTTTTCAAATGGTATTTAGTAGTAAGTAACTATTTTAATATTATTGAATCTTTAAATTTTATCTAAGGTTTTACCTTTAGGTTATATTTGTTAACTCTAACTAAAACGATATAGAAAAGCTATATCCATCAGCAAATGTATTTATTTTTAAGTTTCAGAGAGTTTGCTAAGTCTTGTGTTAGTTTTGTTGAGCATCAATCTCTCTACGCTCAATTGGTGGTCGAGGGACCCAATCTAGCAAACGAAATTATATGTGTTATGTATTCCACTGGGGGGTGTCTGTTCTTATAAAAGATCACTTGGTCCACAATAAATACAGTAATAAATACAAAGTTAATCGGTTCTTTATTCAGTATCATCTCTCTTACTTAGAGTGTTGCTCCCCTTCAGAAGGACCATCAGAAGAACCACCAGGCTGTCTGGACTAAGTCTGTAAGGTCTCAATATTCTATTAGTGTGTAAGTAAGTATACCTATGACCTTACAGAGATGACTGGAATTTGAATTTTCTCAGGATTGAAATTGCGTAATTGTCCAAATAACACTGCTACTTTAACATACGGACGGGATGTCGTCATTGTTTGGATGGCTATTGGCATAGTAATATGAGCGTCAGTTTTAGAAATTAAGTTTCTGTTGAGCTAGCAAGTTACCGTTAATTAATACGTAATAATAATGTTTATTTGCATACAGTTGAAATTGGATTATACAAAGATTGACCAATTTAACATATGGTGAGATTGCAATATGATTAGGAAAAGGGATTGGGCCCGCTTTAGAGAATTGGCAAATATAACAAATATATGTATATATACAAAGCTCATTTACAAAGCTTAGTGGCGGCTGATGCCAAACCCGATAAAGTATTTGCTGGATTTGCTTCGATTTATCGATTGACAACAAAGAATTTACTGGAACTCGTCACCCTTTTAACCCATTTGCAGAAATTTTGTATCGGTACCGGCCATTGGATGGGATTGTTCAATCGATCCAGTTGCTTAGAAAAATTACAAACACACTTACATAAGAAATAACTATACATATAAGACAAATCAGAAACCAATTTTAATCATTGAATATTTTTATTGACAATAATGTTTTAATATGAATGTGGGATCGTTAAATTCATTTGCATTTCGACTTTTTTATTGTAAAAATTTACCAATTGAATTTCGAAGATTATTAAAAACTTAAAAACTTGACTATTTTACATGATTAGTTAATAAAGACTATGTAATTTATTATGCAAATTTAAAAACAAGTTTTTAAAAGGCAAGATTTGACTCTTACGTATTGTGTTTATTATCATTTAAATAATTTAATATAGATTCCACCTTTTGGATGCAAATTATATTTTCTAACACATGTACTTTCATTATATTTTTCACAAAAGCTTTTTAAATGGATCCTCGAGACTGTATCCCGTTATATGAAAATAAATAACAATAAAATTTAAACAGCCGTTTCTGTGTGACTGTGCGATGATAATCGTTCGACATCAATTTCAGGTATGGTCAACTCATCGGGTATATTATCGGCATACTCAATAGACGATGTTTCCGAAAGTCGCTTGCTCATCGAATTTTGCTTGCGTAACACCTCTGCTAATGAGGTATTGGTGTGGTCACCGTAGCGGGCATCCAGACCTTGGCGGAATGCGTTCACCACCCGAATCTAAGCACAAAATAAAGAAAAAACCAATAACAATAACATTAGGGACAATTACGACAATGTATGAATGAATTCAATCTGGCTTTACACCGTTAAATGCAAGCACACATATATATTCTTATTAAGTTTGCTTAGATACAAATATAAAGAGTATATATATATTTTTTTTTTTAATTTGGCTAAAATAAATGAAACAAGTAGCGCACATTCATTGTCGAAACGAATTGGGCTTATCACATTTTTTGTAATTTGAATTTTATATTATTATAAATAATTCTAAAATTATGTAATTTAAAAGTCCTAGCACATTCATATTAAATAGAATGCAGGAAAAAAAGTGAATAAAAATATACTTTAATAAGTTTATTATGAAACAAATGTATTAGTAGTAACATAACATAATTAAACATAAACAAGGAGCGAATTTTAGTTGTGTTCCTATTCGTCAAGTATAAATACATATCTAATGTCTTTTGAAATGATATTTAGTAGTAAGTAGTTATTTTAATATTTTTGAATCTTTACATTTTATCTAAGGTTTTACCTTTAGGTTATATTTGTTAACTCTAACTAAAACGATATAGAAAAGCTAAATCCGTCAGCAAAAGTATTTATTTGTAAGTTTATGAGAGTTTGCTAAGTCTTGTGAGAGTTCTGTTGAGCATCAATCTCTCGAGGTCGAGGGACCCAACACCGAGCAAACGCAATTCTCGTAATTCATTAAGCGATGTGCTTAACTAAGCTTATCTTCCCGTATGTATTATAATGTTGAGAATGCGTTCTGGCTTGTTACATATGAAACACAAATTCGAGCCCAGCATCGACCATCGACCAATAACCAAATCAGAAAAAATTACTTTTTTCTTTTTTTTTTTGTCTAGATTATAGTCGATAGATTCGGAAGGACTTTTTAATTTTTAATTTAAGATCAATTTATATATGCGTTAACTGTCTCTTTAGATATAAAATACAAATGAATACATATGACCCGACGATAAATTGTCCAATCCGAAAATATTATAGATCCTGATCCGACTCTCGAACTTCTTTATCAGGACGTCGGGCGGCGGTACGCGAATCAGCCAAGGAGTAGAAATCAAGAAGCAAGCCAGCTCGGGAACTCAAGCCTATCAGTGAAACCAAGTAGGGACACCCCGGGAAAGTCAAGAGAAACCTGATCCAGGCGCTGGGGCGTATGCACAGCGTATCACCTGGAGTTAAAGGAGACGCGACGCCAAAACCTCTGGTCTGCCATAGATCCTGCGGAGCGTATACACGCAGGTGTTTGAAGGCGAATGGCGAACGCAACCGGGGGCGTGTCCTGCGGGGTAGGAAGGCCCTTCGTGCCCTGATCCGGCCGCCAGGGACCGAGAAGCGTATCCTGCCCGGCGTATGCCTGGAAGGTGAGCCTATCGGTCTGCTAACTCGGATTAGGTGCCGGCCACGGCGAAAGGGCATTCCCAGTGAGCCAAGGATACCGAAGGTCCACAGCACCCGCAAAGGAGAAGCAGCGACACGATTAGCGAAGGAAGCAGCAACAGGAGCGGCGACGACGAGGGAAACAGACGACGACGGAGCAGCGACGTCAAAAGAGCAGCGATGACGAGGGAGCAGCGACGACAACAACAGCGACGGCACAGGCCCCGCAGCTGGAGCACGTGAGTCCAAACGGAGGGAACCGTGAGCCGTTTCGGCGCCAGGCACCAAGTCCACACGTCCTGCTGGGCGCAAGCTTTGGGAGAGCGTGTGCATTGGCACCAACCCGGAGCGGGGATCGGGGATCGACGGGAGTACAAGCGGTCGGTCGGCTGAGCCAAGCAGCCGGTGAGGTTCACCCTTTTGTAAATTTATCACAATAAAGGGGATATTTATTAAACGAAGTACCCTGTGTTATTTCTGGGCTCGGGCAATCACGTCGAATATATAAATTCGGTGGAACGTTCCCCCAAACTCTGTGAGCTAGACGCGGCATTTGTTGAAAATCGCTAGATTCAATTTGTAGCCTTCGTTAGATGGCCATATTTAGATGTAGTTATATAGATGGCCGAATCAGAATTTTAAAATGCCAAAATACCTGTCCAACATTTTTATTTTTTTAACTAACATTCTTTGTCAGAAATCAGGAGAAAAAAAGGACTTAAATTTATGGATCCTGAAATTGGTTATGCTATACTGAAATTCTATGCTTATACTAAGGGATTAAGCAATTATGCTTAATAGGGATTTAGTCGTGCGTCGTAGAAACGATATTCCCTTTTATTTGTGGATGGAAAAGCTATTTGGCCTACAAAACAATGTTGCATGGTTACACTTAAGTTTATCAGATGTTGATAGCATGCAAATCAAAGTTTTTTTTTAATGTGAGTATGTTAATCTTATTGTTTCAATAGTACGTACACGAGTATACAAGGTTTGACATGAAAAATTCATTTAATCGGGCGGTTCACATTTTTTCTTGTGCAATAATTTTTTTATTTTGTATAATAAGCTCTTATGTAATAATATTATTAATTGGATATTGCGTAAACTCTTTAATTAAAAATGCTGGTTCATCTTAATGACCTAAAACAGTGGTCAGCGTCCTATGCACTAAACATAGGAAAAAACTTGGAAGGATGTGTGCAAAGTTTGAAGACAATAGCTTTAAAACTGAGAGACAAGTTCGCGAAGGATACCAATGCAAAGGGAGTCGTGGAGTGTCCAATGCCCGTTCCCTGACGTAACCGGTGCCCCATTCACATGCTTCAGCAACTATGTACTTCCAAAGTTTTCTAAAGCTCGGTTATATAGTGTACACAACCTAGAAATACCAAATAAAATAAAAATACCATTGGGCAGTAAATACCATTGGGTTCGACCACTAGCTCAAATCCCAATAGCCCACTTGCAAAAATCCGTTGAAAGTCCTATAACAAGCTTAAACAAGAAAGGAAAGCTAACTTCGGGCGGAGCCGAAGTTGATATACCCTTACAGTTGTGCCATTTCCGATCGTAGTTGGCCGATCCCTATTTGGCAAATCAGATTATTTTGTCCAAAATAGAATCTGTACCAAGTCCCATCCTTCTAACTTAAACAAGAAAGGAAAACTAACTTCGGGCGGAGCCGAAGTTTATATACCCTTGCAGTTGAGTCGCAGTCCGCTAGGTGGCGCCACGCATCTTTTATTATTAGATATATAGCGGATTGTATATAGTTGGCCGATCCTTATAAAATTTGGCTTTTTGAATTATTTTGCCAAAAGAGGAATCCATTGAAACTCCCATCCTTCTAACTTAAAAAACACAAAAGGTATAGCATTTCCGATCAATTAGTTATATAAATAAATTAGTATATATAAAACTGAGAGACTAGTTTTCGTAGAAACAGACAGACGGAAAGACGGACATGCTTATATCAACTCAGGAGGTGATCCTGATCAAGAATATATATACTATATATACAGTTTTGACCAAAATTATAATACCCTCTGCAAAGGTAAAAAAATTGGCATGAATCAACGTCACTTCAATAAAATGGGGCAACATAAATGAAAGCAAAATATAATACAAATTTAAGGCGCACAGAAGTACCGCTTAGTGACGAACCACCTCAACAACTACAACTATTATACCTGAGCATATTATACTATACCCTTTCCAACTAAAGAGCAAAAAAGGACAACAGATGGTCATCAAAAGAATCAAACCAACAGTCCCCATCACTGAAATTATTGAAGGAATAAATTAAAAGGATTCAAAATGAAAATTTGTTTAAACATAATGAAAAAATTGTTGTCTTATTAGAAACCTCAGGCAGCTGGGCTAGTGACGACGAAGATAAAGCCTACATATTATATTTTCTGAAAATCTTTAAAATTTGTTTCAACCAAATCCTGTCACTAAATGATTGCTAAGCAGGATAAATCCTGGACATAAAAAACAAAAACAACAGAAATACGCAGCGCGTAACGATTCTTTTGCGATAGGAAATTCGCAGTATTCCTGCCATGTCCGACACCCAAAGATTGCTGCTTGAGGCCCGCACTATATATTTTCTTTACACCTGATATCCCAAAAGGAGATATCAACATCCCAGACGGTATGGTACATCAACTTCCCAGAATACTTACTCACTTGCTCTAGACGTCCCACAGAAACATACACACAGAAAATCTTGTCTATGTAGAAATATGACTATCAGAATTGTAGCGTACAATCAATATTGAGAAAAGAGCTGAACCGAGACGTGCATGTTTCCTAAGAATATTCACGAAATATACGGAATAACGGAAACACGGAATAATCCTCTTAAATTGTTAATCGTCACGTGTATTTTACCTCAAAGTGCAGTGACTGGTTTAACAAATCTACAATAACGAGAAGTGACGCTTTCTGCGATGAAATCGCAAATTTTTATATTGATTAGTCAATCAATTAATATACAACCTAACAATTAAAATCTAATTAACTCAATTTCGATTACAATGAGTCAAAACAACGTTCGCACACAACGTCAACGTGCGCAAGACGAGAGACGGCTCTCAGTACAAAGAAACAACGCGTACTTCTCTTTTAAAGCAACCGAAAATAATGCAAGTTCTAATCAAGCGCGGTCAATTACCCTGAACTCGACTCTTAAACGTAGCGAGCGAGAGAGCGCGTTCTTATAGTAATTCTTATAGTAGTAATTTGATCCAATCAATATGCATCAGCATGTCGCAATTTATAAACCCTCTAACCGATTTTCTCACTTATAAATAATTAGTAATAAGCATAAAACTATATCCAACCTATTAACCCAGCACAAGTAGACGGCGCCAGAAGCAGAATCAGCATATCAGCGGGAAGAATGACCGACTGACCGATGCAAGCAAAAACAAACAATCTGAGTCAGCAGACTCAGAGGTGGGTGACCCTGGCATTAACCCTCTAAGACGTAAGCCTGCCTGAAGGCACGTATTACGTTTTTGGCCCTAACAAAAAAACGAACAGCTTTTTAATCGTTTAAGTAATTTTTGGCGGTTGATAAAAAGCTTATTAATTATAAATCTCAGCTTTAAAGATCTCCGAAGCTCTTAACGGCACGTATGCTTAGGAATACATAAAGCATATGTTGTTTCGCGCATAAAATTTGGTCGGCGGTATGTTGTGTGTTGCTGTTCGAATAGTAGCAAATTTATAAAACCTATCCAGCTCATAATTTTTTTCTTGAGAGGTAAGTTTATTTACTTTAAAAAATTAAGTTGAAGATTTACAAATATATAAAAAGCATGCGTTGTGACAGCGAAAGAGCGATACATGCCTTGAGGCCCGTTTGGGGATCCAAGACAACTTTTGTTGCCGGCTGATAACCTCACAATTCATTGCAATTTATGTGTTTGTTTCTGTTTATGGAGTGATTTTACTTAAAAGAATTAGAAATATTATAGAAAATGGCAAACCGGGTTCGGTATAACTATTTGTATTGGGCGATTCATTCGTATACGCATACCTCTTTGAGATCTACAGCGGTGCAGGTGATTCTGTGGTCTTACCTGGTCACCCAGAACTTGGTGCTTCAGCCAACATTGTATCGCTTTTAACACAAACCGTAGAAAGATTTAAGAATCACATAACTTACTTTGATAATTTTTATATATATTTGCCTTGGATGGTTTATCTAAGAGCGATAGGTATTTATAGCCTTGGCACGGTGCGAGGAAACCGTATCCCCTATTGCAAACTATCAAACGATATTGCCATCAACAAATTTCCAAGGAGTTTTTCGACTGAGTACGTTGAGTCCTCATATGGTGTCGATATAACCAATGAACTTTGGAGTTACAAGCAGTCTTCATTTATGCTGCACAGCGAATAAAAACTGTTGTGTAGAATACCGTAAAAAAAAATAAATTAAATATTCATTACTTGAAAATGTTTTTTTTTCCACTCAAAGCCCCAAGCGTGCCTTCAGGCCCGCTTACCTTTCTTCTCACCTTACAGGTGAACCGAAGATTATACGATATTTTAAAGCATACATATATTTGAGCTTAGAAGCATTTATTCACTTAAAAAAAAATTATTTGAATAATTTTTTTCTATTATTTTAAAAAATAGTCTTAGAAGGTTAACATTAGGTTTAGCACGTCCATAACATTGACTTTTTAATTTAGCATCTTATATAAGAGTTGTTCTTCTGAAACAAAGATAGTTCCGAAATCAGAGTCAATCGTCTCGTTACTCAGTGTCTGAACCACGGCACTTAAAATCAACCTACTTCGAGTGATCCTGTGTAAAACGGTTCATAAGTAGAATCCGCGGCATACCAGTCTACTTCTAGTGTTGCTCCCGTGAAACAGACCACAAGTAGACCCCGCGTCACCTCATTACTTCGCGTGTTGCTCCCGTGAAACGGACCACGAGTTGATCCCGCGGCATACCAGTCTACTTCGAGTGTTGCTCCCGTGAAACGGACCGCCAGTAGACCCTTCGTTACCTAACTACTCCAAGTGTTGCTCCCGTGAAACGGACCACGAGGAGACCCCGCGGCATACCAGTCTAGCTCGAGTGTTGCTCCCGTGAAACGGACCACCAGCAGACCCCGCGCTATCTAACCTACTTCGAGTGTTGCTCCCGTGAAACGGACCGCCAGTAGGACCGGCCTATAAGGAATCAGCCGAACCCCCATGCCACCGGTACTTGAGGAAAACCACCCCAGGACTTCAAGCACATCAACTGGCCAACCCGAGCAGTCCCTTGCAGAATCCAGGTAAATTTAGTCGAGACTATTTACGGTCTTTGACTACGACTCCGGGACCTACCGTTACTCCCGTGAGTTCAAGTTTGACGTAGTTGCCGCATAACGCTCTACGGACGAACACTTGGTGACCCCGACGTGATCCTTTACTAAAGGATCACACCCTAAACACAAGCCACAAGCTCGAAATCCACATAAGAAGATCAGTTGGGAATCCCAAAAGACTAAGTTTACTTATAAGAAGCGAATGGTTAACAGAGTCAAATGCTTTACTGAAGTCAGTGTATATGACGTCTGTTTGTAAGCCATTCCGGAAGCCATCCGTGATAAAAGATGTTAGCTCCAATAAGTTGGTAGTGGTGGAGCGGCGCTTCATGAAGCCATGCTGGCACGGAGTTATTATTGAACTTCATAGGTGTTGCAAATGTGGAGTGATAAGTTTTTCAAAAAGCTTTGGAATTGCTGACAATTTAGAGATGCCTCTATAATTAGCAGCGTCGGATTTTTTCCCTTTTTTATGCAGCGGAATTATGAAGGATTCCTTCCACATAAGGGGAAAGATCGAAGTTTCCAGCGATAGATTAAAGAGTTTAACAAGCGGTTTGCACAGTGCCTCGGCGCAGTACTTCAGAACACAGCCTGGTACTCCATCAAGGCCTGGCGAATACACGGGCTTAACCTTAAGAAGATCCGATAACACACCACTTTGATCGAAAGATGGGCAAAATATAAGGTTGGCTGATTGGATATTATAAGTGTAAGGCTGAGCTAAACTGCTGCTAGGTGAATAGGTAGTTTGAAAAAACTGTGCAAAGAGATCGGCCATTGCCTGATCGGAGTTCGCATAAGAGTTCTCAAACGTAAGCAGTGGGGGAAAAGATACATGTTTACGCTTAGTGTTTACAAAGTTATAAAACTGCTTCGGATCCTGAGTAAACTGAATCCTGCAGCGGCGAATATAACTCCTATAACATTCTGCGTTATGCACGGTGAAATTGGACCGAGCTACTAAGTAGCTTGAATAACTAACTGTACAGCCAGATAATCTATGTTTGTTTAAAAGTCTACTCAAACTATTCTTTAAATTTATAAGGTACCTTGTATACCAAGGCGGATTCGTTGAAGCGGACGGATATTTCCACGGCACGCAAGCGTCGAAAAATATGTTCAAAGTGTAATAAAATTTTTGTAATGCGATGTTTATATCCTAGCATGCCAGTAAATCAGACCAATCAAATTCCAAAATTAACTTGTTTAATTTCATAAAGTCAGCCTTACGAAAGAAACGAACTTTCTGAGATTTAACTGTAGACTTAAGGTCAAAAAAGTAATTATTTTCGATTGAAACCTCAAGAGTGGGATGATATGGATCCTCAGGGTTAGAAAGGGGCAAAGTTCTGGAAAGAGTAATTCCATCAGGATATTCCATGGTCATTGATGAGCAAATTGAAAACAACATAGCCATCCAAAGGCTTATAAAAAATTTCACTAAGGACTCCGCAGAGCGAAGGCTCAAGGACGGATACTTCGAGGAGAGACTAAAACAGCTCACTCACTCATGGACCCAATTTAAAGGGAACGACGCCAAGCTCCGTGAGCTGGCGCTAAGCCCGGAAAATGATTATTTCACAAAGGCAAAGGCGCTAGAAGAACTGGTGAAGAAATATGAAGCCATATTTTCCGATGGAATCCCATCAGGGTCAGGCCCGTCAAAAAGGCACAGGAAAACAGGAGAAAATCTTGAGCAAAAGGCACAAGTACAAGGAACCGAGGGAGAAGACCCTCACGTAACATCATTAAAACGAAGACATGAAGGACGACTAGACGATATGGAAGACTTTCTGTGCAACCGCACCGAAGGACGGGAAGTGTCTACACACGTCAGACAACACATGAAGGAGCTATGGAAGGAAATCGTCACGGGATACCATGATCTCATCGACCTGGAACCAGCCATAAAAAATGATGGACACACCGATGACAGATTTCAGGTGGTGCGAGCAGAATACTTTTCGTTTTTGAGCGAAGAATAACAATCAACTTCAGCATCAACACAAAAACCCGCGATTGCACCTCCGTTTGTAATACCACCAGTAGAAATTCCAAAGTTTGACGGAGACTACCGGCATTGGCTACGATTCTACGAAATTTTTACGGAATGCATCCACGATCAAGACTACAGCGATGCAGTAAAATTCCGTCATTTGGAGAATCATGTAACAGGTGAAGCACAAAACCTAATCGCAACGTCGATTGGCGGACAGACCAGTTACCAGGATGCATGGCAACGACTAAAGAATCGATACCAAAATGAACGGCTGTTAATTAAATTCGCGATTCAAGAGCTTTTCGGACACCCCAGAACAAATGGATCAGCGGACCAGCTGCGCAGCCTACATGATACCGTGCTCCGAACGGTCGCCACTCTCAACGCACTCAAAGTGTCAACAGACAACTGGGACCCAATCTTGGTACACATCATTGAGGAAAGATTGGATCCACACACGCTGTCAGCTCTAGAACTAGCCGTCACCGATCCAACCAATCGACAATCTCTGAAGGAGATGTTAGAAACCCTTGAGCGTCAGGCAACCAGTCAAGTAACAATGCAGAAAAATACGTCGGCGGCTCCACTTCGATCCAGTTCATCACGATTGGCGTGTTCAGCCACAGCCCAGCTTACAGATAAGCCCACCGTTCTGTTACCAACCGCCCAAGTGGCAATACATGGCCCAGCCGGAACCCATCAGCAATGCCGCACACTCCTAGATTCTGGATCACAGATTAACATAATCACCAGAAGGATGGCTGACACACTTGGACTACAACTGGAGCCATCAACCCTGAATATCGCTGCAATGGGAGGAACAACTAACAGATCACGAAAAAAGGCTGTGGTGACCCTATCATCATTAACTACTGACTTCGAAGATCAAATTAACGTCCTTGTGCTACCGGAAATAATGCCCAATCAACCATCCCACCCTATTCAAGCGCCAAGAAACATCTCACCTCAGTTGCGCTTAGCCGATCCTGAATTTACGCAGCCTCAGAATATTGATCTGTTGTTGGGCGCCGAAATCTTCTCCCAGCTTATGAGGCCACAACAGACATATTTGGGAGAAGGACAACCACTACTAAAAAATACCGCGCTTGGATGGATTGTGATGGGGCCAGTGCGACCGGAATCAGCTCCTCAGCAAGGTCAAGAGAGGACCAAGAGTCCTGTATGCGCACTGACCAACCAGAAAAAAGGAGTAGTACTTCATTGGATGCCCAAGGAGAATGGTTACGAGGGCGCGCAACAAGGCGAAGGAGACAACAGGCCGGATAGAATTATCATTGGTATCGTATAAATGTTGGAGATCTCACCCACATGATGCAAAAATTTTTTGTTAGTAACATTAGATTTTTAGGAACTAGTTTTAAGATCCACAATATGTTCTAGTGCAAGGGTACACATCGGTTCACTGAGACGGTTCAACAACAACGCACAGCCGCATTGGATTGAGTCCCTCAATGGGGGGGGGGGGGGGGGGGGGAGAATGTTGGCACCTAGTGCCAAGACCTACTACCCTATATGCACACTTAGTAATTTGATCCAATCAATATGTATCAGCATGTCGCAATATACAAACCCTCTAACCGATTTTCTCACTTATAAATAATTAGTAATAAGCATAAAACTATATCCAACCTATTAACCCAGTACTAGTAGACGGTGACTGACCGATGCAAGCAAAAACAAACAATCTGAGTCAGCAGACTCAGAGGTGGGTGACCCTGGCATTAACATTAGGTTTAGCACGTCCATAACATTGACTTTTTAATTTAGCATCTTATATAAGAGTTGTTCTTCTGAAACAAAGATAGTTCCGAAATCAGAGTCAATCGTCTCGTTACTCAGTGTCTGAACCACGGCACTTAAAAGTAGACAACACACAAGTTCACAAGTAGAATCCGCGGCATACCAGTCTACTTCTAGTGTTGCTCCCGTGAAACAGACCACAAGTAGACCCCGCGTCACCTCATTACTTCGCGAGTTGCTCCCGTGAAACGGACCACGAGTTGATCCCGCGGCATACCAGTCTACTTCGAGTGTTGCTCCCGTGAAACGGACCGCCAGTAGACCCCGCGTTACCTAACTACTTCAAGTGTTGCTCCCGTGAAACGGACCACGAGGAGACCCCGCGGCATACCGGTCTAGCTCGAGTGTTGCTCCCGTGAAACGGGCCACCAGCAGACCCCGCGCTATCTAACCTACTTCGAGTGTTGTTCCCGTGAAACGGACCGCCAGTAGGACCGGCCGATAAGGAATCAGCCGAACCACCATACCACCGGTACTTGAGGAAAACCACCCCAGGACTTCAAGCACATCAACTCATGCCTAATCACAGCAAGCGTCTGGCCAACCCGAGCAGTCCCTTGCAGAATCCAGGTAAATTTAGTCAGAACTATTTACTAGTAGTTGCCGCATAACGCTCTACGGACGAACAGAAATCATCAGCTAGCAGCGAAAATACGTCTGCCGCTTCGCTGCCCAAAAATCAGAACAAAAACAATGAATATGTTAAGCCGGCTGTGCAGACTGGTATGGATCGCTACATCCAAATAAAAAGGAAGCTGAGCCCCCTAAATTCTTAAAGCAAAATAACCCGTGGCAATGCGAGCCTATTTTCAATAGAAACGCCCATGAACTCGAACCGATTTAAAATCTTAGCAGACGTGGTTGAGGAGGTAGAATCTACTGAAGTCGAGAAAAGGATGCCAAAGCCTCCGCCTATCTATATACGAGAACAAAGTTTCAATGTTCCTGTAAAAATTATTGAGTTATTGGTATGGAAAACTTCCACATGATTCCCCTTGCAAAATCAATAAAGAAAGATTATTATCAAAATATCTCACAGAGAATAAAAAAAACTTTTACTAAAAAAAGCTGCAAGGGCCTGCAAGTCATACTTATGGGCATAGAGTCCGACATAACGCCTGCAAAGATAACAAAAGCGCTATAAGAGAAGGGATGTAGCGCTAAGTCAGTTTTCAATATCCTTAACTGGGATAGAAAGCCTGCTTTACGACTTTTACGAAAGAAAATTTGCTTTGAGGTGTTGCAACTGATGATTTCACTATAGGAGCTGGAGTTCCTCAAGGCAACGACTAACACCACGACTAGCCGCTTAAATTGCCCGATGCAAGCACTGCGCAGCTAGCTTCACATCTGGTCGATGTACAAATCATCGCTATCAGAATGGCAAATTAAAGTGAACAAACAAAAATGCAAGCATGTGACGTTCACCCTGAATAGGCAAAGTTGCCTGCCGCTTACGTTAAACAACACTCCGCTCTCGGTACAGTTATACAGTCCTGCTGTATAACTCGGTACTAAAACCTGTATGGATGTACGGCTCCCAGTTATGGGTGAATGCCAAAAATAGCAATATTGACATAGTCCACCGAGCTCAGTCGAAGATCTAGAAAACAATCACCGGGGTACCTTCGCAACGAAAACATATGTACATCGCGACATAAACATTCTACCAGTCAAAGAAGTGATCGCAGATCAGAAAGAAAAATACTTTACCAAGCTATTGTTACACCCTAACCACATGGCAAAAGGTCTAAGAAGGTTGAGCAACCAATCACGTCTTCGTCGCAATGACTTTCCCACCCAGCGATTAAAGATTACCCTAGATTAAATTAGCAAAAGAAAAAACAGACATGGTACGGTAAATAGGATAATCCAGTTATATGACAGATTACAGTCGACCGATGACAAACTAGCAGATAGGTGGTTACGGTATCGACTGCAAAAGGTGATCCACTATAACTATTTTCTATTTACTATTTTTATTATTCTTTTATTTACTATTTAATAAATATAATCCTATATATACTATGTATACGTCGTCATATTAAAGATTATCTTTGAAAAAAATTCAAATATATTTTTTAAATATAATTACAACCGAAAGATCCAGTACCTATGCCAATTTCTTGCTTAAAACCTTTATTTTTAATATTTACTTTGACATATTATTACGTATTAATTACATATTATTTACGTATTAAATATTTGCATAAAAAATCAGTCGTAAATCAAAATAAATTTATGTTATATTAAAAATTTGACGGCTTTATAAGCAACTATTATATTTTAATATAGTGAATGTCAAAGATCACGGATATTATTTTTTTGTGTTCATACAAAATTACCTTATATATTAACCTTATTATTATAATTATATTTTAAACGTGCATTAACTGATAAAAATACTCGTGTTATTCATGGTAATTTTTAACATAATAATAATATTAAATTATTAACTTCAATTTCCATATAATAATAACATTAAGTTTAATATAATACAGAAAGCTTACAGCTTGATCAGTGTTGCTCTTGCTATATGGGACCGGTATCAAGCGTTCTTGCAATTCGCCGCCTATTACCTTTATTGATGAAGAGAAAGAGAGGGAGAGAAAGATAGAAAGTAAAATAGAAAAATTAAGAGAAGAAGAGAAACACAGATATATCTACGATGAAATTGGTGTAAATATTTTTAAAAAGTGTCAATTTTAGAAATTTAAACTTAAAATATTAATAGATGAAATAAAATAAAATGATTTTCAATAGGTGCGTATCAATGTAAAACAAAAACTTCAGGTGGAGCCGAAATTTATAGCCAATATAACTGCAGTTATGTGGCAATTCAATTATATAGTCGGCTGATGCTTATGACCAGTTGCTCAAACAAACATGTTGCTCAAAAAATGGATTGTAAGAAAAGTCGCATCCTTACATTCTCAAAAACACCAAGCATTTCCCACAAATCACTTATATGGTAGCTAAAGGACAGAGTTGACTGATCCCGGCCGTAATGACATAAATACTTACATATATTGTAAGTGAAAGAGGGATGTGTGCAAAAAGTCGATTCACAGACGGACATGTTTTATAGACTCAGGAGGTGATTATGATCAAGAATGTATATACTGCATAGGGTGGGAGATTTCTACTTCGGAGGGTCGCAGAAAGGTTAGTTGTGACGAAAATTGTTATGCTCTTTGCATGGGTATACAAATAAATTCTTATTAATAACACCGGCCAACAGCAATAAATCTCCACTCATAATTTTACCAACTCCACATCCTTTAGGGTCCCCTAAATGAAAGTCCAAAACAAACATGTGTAAACAGCTGAGCAACAATCAAATGTAGGATAACAGAAGCTGTTATATAAGTTATTGAATAGTAAAACGAGACTGTTAATAAAGCTGCGAGTAGTTAGTCTTAAGCAAGAAATAGAGCAGAAGCGACGCATAAGTTAAGACTAAAAGACAATTATGTAAAACTATATCTCACATATCCACACATTAATAAACCTATGAGACCACTAAAGAAATCCATCCTCTCTCAGTTCAGAAGTGAGAAACTAATGTGTTGATGCAGTGTAGTGGAGATATAGTCGAGGAAAATTGGAACAGAAACGTCGGCGTGGAAAGTTGGTAATGGGTAGCAGCCCCATAGATTACTCGATACTTGTGCGTGGCAGACGGATTCAAAGAAAAAGCCAGACAGTATAACACAAAGGGATTGTGTGTATATGGGCGTCGTGGTGAAATTCGCATTGGAAAGAAAATTTTGAAAAAGCATTGAAGAAAATGGTTAAGATAGCAGAACTCAAGGTGGACCAGTTAAGATTTTTGATAAGAGAACGAAATATTGCAGCTGCGGGATCCAGAGCAGAGTTAGTACAGCGACTAGTTGAATTCGAGGAATCGGAAGACGTGGAGATGCCACAAGCTAGTGGAAACGTGAGTCAACGAGAGGAATCGGTGACGTCACAAGCGGCAGCTATTTCACAACTGCAGAACTAAATGACCGAGCTGAAGAATATGATGGTGCAGTTGGTGAGCATGCAGAGGCCAAATGCAGATGATGGAGTTAATAGGCAGCAACGCACAGAGGAAATCAGGAGGAATATCACAGGAGACGATATTTCTAATCTACAAGCCAGAAACAACGTGAGATAAGCGTCGGTAAAGGAAATCGCAGACACTTTGCCAGAGTTTGATCCAGGAGACGAGAACGCTATATCAGTGAACCAGTTCATCGATCGTGTCAACAAAGTGGTTGGTGCGTATCATTGGGACGAGACGTTGTTATTATTGGCAATTTATACAAAGATCCAGGGACCAGCCAAGATGTGGTTCGATTCTTCGCCAGTGGTGCACACTACGTGGAGTGACTTCGCGCAAGCTATAAGGGATGGGTTTCGAGCAAGCCCGGATGAAGCGGAAGTGCATTTCAACATGACTAATGCAACCAGACGACCTAAAGAAACAGTGAAGGAGTATTGTTTCCGGATGTCAGCCCTAGGAGTGCGGTACAGTCTGAGCGAGGCAGCGGTTATCAGATATGTTCCCGCAGGATTACAGCACCGAGAGTTGCAAAACAGCATTGCAGCGATACATTTTTCAACAATGAAACAGCTTAGAGATGCAGCCGAATCTTATTTCGTAAACAGAGGTCGGACAGCAGCAAACAAAAAGGAGTTTTTGCCTAAATACAAAAATTTTGAGATGAAACAGGACAGCGATGTAAAGACAGCAAAGCCAAAGGATTTGAAGACATGTTTCAAGTGTGGAGAGTTGAGACACTTTGCCAATTCGTGCCCAGTAAGGAGCAGAAGCCCCGCTGTAACAAATGCAATACTTTTCATGCAATCACGGAAAGTTGCCAAACTGCAAAGATGATGCGTTTAGGAGCAACAAATCAAGACAAGTTATTCACCAGAGTAGTCCGAATAAATTCAAAGAGCTATAACGCATTTATAGATACGGGTAGCCAGGCTAGTATCATTTTACAGTCAGTTGCGGATGAATTAAAGGCAGATCGGCATGAGTGCTCTATGAGGATTAGAGGCATATGTGGAGGATCGGACATTGAAGGGAAGACCATTGATGCCAAGTTATACGTAGCAGACGACGAGCTTTTGTAAAAAGACCTTTTGCTGGGACAGGATGTCATTATTAGCGCCCAGTTATCCCTAAAGTTTACGGCAGAGGACGCCGAAGTCAAGCGAGCGGTGCAGCAAGCAGAAACTATTGGAAGCGAACGTGGTACTCATAAGCTTCTTGTTAATATGCAAAACAATCAGGAAAGAAGTCAAATGAGTCAGTTGTTGAGCAAGTTCGAAGATGTCTTCTCTCAGGATTGCAAGGAATAGGAAAAACAAACATTGTCCAAGCCAGAATAGATGTTGAGAGCAACCAAGTAATTTCCCAGCCACCATACCGAATTCCCGAGCCAAAGAAGAAAGTTGTCGCCCAGATGTTGGACGAGTTATTGAAGCAAGATGTTATCCAACAATCTACGTCAGAGTATGCTAGCCCTGTGGTACTCATCAAAAAGCCGAACGGTAGTGACCGACTATGTGTTGATAACCACCGTCTGAACAAGTTATTAAAGAAGGAGAATTTTCCGGTCCCGAATATCGAAGAGCGTCTTCAAGAGGCGAAACGATTTAAGTATTTCAACTCACTGGATTTAAATAGCGGATATTACCAAATTGAGATAGCACCTGAAAGCCGAAAGTTTACCGCATTCATCACCACGGATGGGCTTTACGAGTTTAAGTGACTCCCGTTTGGGCTAAAAAATGCCCCAGCAATTTTCAATCGTCTCATGGCAGAACTACAAAAGCGAGTGCATAAAGGAGATATGATGCACTACATGGACGACATTCTCATTGGAAGCAATAATTTCGAGGAGATGTATGCCAAGCTAGAGAGAATCCTTACAGTATTGCGAGAGTGTGGACAGACTCTAAATCTGGATAAATGTAAGTTGTACGAGCAGTCTATTACGTTTCTAGGACATCAAATTCACGATGGAGGTATCAGCCCAGGAGAAGTAAAGGCGAATGCTAGTTCCATGTTCCCCACACCGACCAATGTCACCGAAGTACATCAGGTTTTAGGATTCACAGGATATTTTCGAAAATTTGTCGCCGGATCTCTTCTTCTCTTTATCTCAAAGCGGACGGACGTTTTTTTATGCGCACTGCGTTGTCATAAAATTTGTTTTTTTAGATTTGCATAAACAATCGGTGTTTATTTCTATTCACTTAAAAAAAATAAAAATAATCAAATATTGCAATTCATAGATCCGTATCGCTTAGCTTGTGCAGTGATATATTTGGAGGTAAAATAATAATTTATAATTTATCTTCCAAACATAGCCCTGCTCTTCTTCTTCATCTCTTACGGTGTTGCTTCTATTCTATTGCTCCTATCTCTCGCTCAATAGAGATTCTTATCTCTATTCTTTGCATTTTACTAACTCGCACTAACTGCTCTCTTCAATCTCCCCCTTTCGTTTCCCTGGTACAGTGGTACAAGGTTCATCAATATTTATTAATAAATTAATTATTGAAATTTTAATAATTTTTTATAAATTAATTATTTAAAATCCTAATAATTATGGAATTTAAATTGGTCTGTGCATTGAAGTCTTGTAATAAGACAATCTCGTCTTCCCAACCTACCATCCATTGCTGGCTCTGTGAAAACGTTTTACACGCTAAGTGTGCCGGGTTCACGGCCTCAGTTTCGGATGCAATCTCGCGTAGGTCTGGTCTCCACTTTTGCTGTGACGGTTGTCGTGCTGTTCAGGACGAAATGAGATCCTTCTCGAGGCAGACTAAAAGCGGTTTCAAGGAGTTGATTAGTGGTTTTCGAAAAATCAATGACCAACTCTGTGCGCTCGATACACAGTTTAGTAGTCTTCAACTACTAAACGAGTCTCCAAAGCGTAAAAAATCCTCTTTTAGTGATGTGCTTGTGGCGAATAATCTTCAGCCTGCTCAGCCGACAACTATGCGGCATTCGGTATTTGATTGGTCTGATTTACTGGCATGCGATGATATAAACTTAGCATTACAAAACTTTTATTTCACTGTAAACTCATTTTTTGACGTTTGTGTGCCGTGGAAGCATCCGTCCGCTTCAACGAGTCCGCCTTGGTATACAAGGCATCTTAACAACTTAAAGAATAGTATGAGTAGACTTTTGAATAAACATAGACTATCTGGCTGTACAGTTAGATATTCTAGATACTTAGTAGCCCGGTCCAATTTCACCGTGCATAACGCAGAATCTTATAGGAGTTATATTCGCCGGTGCAGGATTCAGTTCACTCAGGATCCGAAGAAGTTTTATAACTTTGTAAACATTAAGCGTAAACATGTATCTTTTCCCCTACTGCTTACGTTTGAAAACTCTTATGCGAACACTGATCAGGCAATGGCCGATTTCTTTGCACAGTTTTTTCAAACTACGTATTCACCTAGCAGCATCTCAGCTCAGCCTTACACTTATGATATCTAATCAGCCAATCTTATATTTCGCCCATCTTTCGATCAAAGTGGTGTGTTATCGGATCTTCTTAAGGTCAAGCCCGTGTATTCGCCAGGCCCTGATGGAGTACCAGGCTGTGTTCTGAAGAACTGCGCCGAGGCTCTGTGCAAACCACTCGTTAAACTCTTTAATCTATCGCTGGAAACTTCGATCTTTCCCCTTATGTGGAAGGAATACTTCATTATTCCGCTGCATAAAAAAGGGAAAAATTCCGACGCTGCGAATTATAGAGACATCTCTAAATTGTCAGCAATTCCAAAGCTTTTTGAACAACTTATCACTCCACATTTGCAACACCTATTTAGTTCAATAATAACTCCGTGCCAGCATGGCTTCATGAAGCGCCGCTCCACCACTACCAACTTATTGGAGCTAACATCTTTTATCACGGATGGCTTCCGGAATGGCTTACAAACAGACGTCATTTACACTGACTTCAGAAAAGCATTTGACTCTGTTAACCATTCGCTTCTTATAAGTAAACTCAGTCTTTTGGGATTCCCAACTGATCTTCTTATGTGGATTTCGAGCTAGTTATCAGGGAGAACCCAACGTGTTTTCTTTAAAGATGTTACCTCGCGTTTAGTCCGCGCCACATCGGGGGTGCCCCAAGGAAGCCATCTTGGACCCCTACTTTTTACTCTGTTTATTAACGACTTGCCCCTTGCCTTAACTAATTCACTTGTACTTATATACGCTGATGACGTTAAGCTATGCCTCCAGTATAAATTCACTAGCGCCCAGTCTAGACTTCAATCCGATTTGGATAAACTTCAAAATTTGTTTTTAGCAAATAACCTAAAGCTTAATGGATCGAAATGTAAACTTATGTCTTTTTACCGATCTAACCCTCACCAGGCTATGTACTTTCTTTATGGGAACGCCTTAGAACGATTAACTCAGGTTAACGATCTAGGTGTCCTATTAGATTTGAAACTTAAATTTACCGACCATATATCTACCATGGTTAATAAAGCTATGGGTGTGCTTGGTTTTATTAAAAGATGCTCAAAAGAATTTAATGACCCGTACATAACTAAAACGTTAATACATCACTGGAGTCCTCAATATGGAGTACACCAAGATCACATTGAATCTGTACAAAAAAACTTCCTTACTTTTGCTCTTAGAGGACTTAATTGGAATGCAAATCTTTACCTCCCCTCTTATCATAGTAGACTTTTACTAATCAACTTACCATCATTAACAAATCGTAGAACGATGCTGGGTGTCATGTTTCTATATAATCTTATTTATGGAAATATAGACAGCCAGCATTTATTAACACGCTGAAGGACTAGAAACTTTCGTCCTCTACTCCTCAGCCATTGTAGTTCGACATATGCCCAACACGATCCGTTCAGGGTATTATGTTCGGACTACAATGGTCTCTACCACATCTTGTCACTTTGCTCTACTAACAATCTTAAGGTCTTGAGGTAAAAATACCGGTGACGAACCTGCATGCGAAACCAAAAATATCTGATATCAATTTTTTTGACTAAAATATGCTATATAGGTGTACAAAATTGCATATAAAAAAAAATATTCTTGTTCGGCACGTGCAAGAAAAACAACAAAAAATCAGGCACGTGCCGGATAAGAATATTTATTATATGCAATTTTGTACACCTATATAGCATATTTTCGTCACAAAAAATAGTCTTCGATTTTTTAAACAAAAAGGACAACATTTTTACTCTGAAAATGAAATTTTCGCCTTTTATTCGTGTTTTTCGGATTTTGACGCCAGTTTTTTGGTGCAACTTACAAAAGTTCTGTCATTCGTGCCACATATCAATGTTGTCTCATTAATACTAAATAAAACGAGACCAATTTCATTATAAAATAATAAAAATTATTGAAGTTAAAAATCTTTTCCCAAAAAAAGTCAATTCAACCTTGCAAGCGCTCCGGAGTAACAGTGTGTATAAGAATAAGAGCATATTCCTTTTTCTCTGCCAAAAATTCTGTCATTTATGCCACATATCAATGTTGTCGTATTAATACTGAATAAAACTAGAAAAATTTCATTAAAAAACAAGAAAGGAAAGCTAACTTCGGGCGGAGCCGAAGGTGATATACCCTTGCAGTTAAGGTGGTGCCATTTCCGATTGTTCAGTTATATGGCGGCTACAGGATATAGTCGCCCGACCCTTATGAAATTTTGCAGAACAAATAAGATTGACAAGACAAATAATAAGATTGAAAAGACACCAAAGTAATGCCAATTCCGACCGTGCAGTTATATGGCAGCTATAGGATATAGTCGGCCGATCCTTATGAAATTCAGAAAATTAGATTATTTCCTATCCTGTCTCCGGCCCAAAATAGAATCTGTACCAAGTCCCATCTTTCTAACTTAAAAAACCAGAAAGGAAAGCTAACTTCGAGCGAAGCCGAAATTAAGGTTTGTGCCATTTCCGATCGTTCGGTTATTTGGCAGCTATAGGATATGTGTATCCTTATGAAATTCGACAAATTATTTTGCCCAAAATAGAATCTGTATCAAATCCCATCTTTCTAACTTAAAAACCACCAAAGTTATGCTAATTTCGATCGTTCTATGACAGCTATAGGATATAGTCGCCCGATCCTTATGAAATTTTGTAAATAAGATATGTTGGCCAAATATAACATGTGTGGGAAGTCTCAACCATCTAACTTAAAAAACAAAGTTATGGCATTTCCGATCAAACAGTTATAAAGGCAGCTATAGGATATAGTTGACCGATCCCGGCCGTTCCGAGTTAAATACAGCCTGCAAACAAAAGAAGGATGTGTGCAAAGTTTCAACTCGATAGCTCTAAAACTGAGACTCTAGTTTGCTTAGAAACAGACAGACGGACATGCTTTTATCGATTCAGGAGGTGATCCTGATCAAGAACATATACACTTTATAGGGTCAGAGATGTCTCCTTCACTGCGTTGCACACTTTTGACCAAAATTATAATACCCTCTGCAAGGGTATAACAAGAAAGGAAAGCTAACTTCGAGTTGATACACCCTTGCAGAAGCTTATATTATTATTATATATATCGAATCGTATGTAGTTGTCCAATCCTTAAGAGAATTTCACCAACAAAAAAATGTCTAATAAAAATATATAAACAGCCCCAGGCCTCTTTAAAAATAGCAAGGTTGTGCCATTTCCGATCGATCAGTTATATGGCAGGTATAGGATTTAGTCAGCCGATCCTTATGAAACATAGGATTAGATTGCCCAAAACGGAAACCGTAGATTTCCGTCAAAAAGGTTTCCAAGCAGTAAAATCTTTATTATGGGTTGATTTTTGTTTACTTTAATTTTTTTTAATATTGCAGTCTCAAAATAAACTGTTATATTCAATATTTTTTATTATCTAATTGAATGCAATACAATTTAATATCTAATTGAATTTTACATAAAAATTTTCCATCAAGAGACAAAGTTTGAGGTTAGCTGAGTGGAGAGCAAGGAGTTCGAGTCCTTGTTGAGCCAATGTTTATATTTATACCCTTGCAGAGGGTATTATAATTTTGGTCAAAAGTGTGCAACGCAGTGAAGGAGACATCTGCGACCCTATAAAGTATATATATTCATGATCAGGATCACCTCCTGAGTCGATATAAGCATGTCCGTCTGTCTGTCGGTTTCTACGCAAACTAGTCTCTCAGTTTTAGAGCTATCGAGTTGAAACTTTGCACACATCCTTCTTTTTCTTGCAGGTAGTACATAAGTCGGAACGGCCGGGATCGGTCGACTATATCCTATAGCTGCCATATAACTGATTGATCGGAAATGCCATAACTTTTATTTTGTTGTCGTTGTTTTTTAAGATAGAGGGTTGGGACTTTCCACACATGTTATATTTGACCAACATATCTTATGTACAAAATTTCATAAGGATCGGCCAACTATATCCTATAGCTGTCATACAACGATCGGAATTGGCATAATTTTGGTGTTTTTTAAGTTAGAAAGTTGGGACTTGGTACAGATTCTATTCTGGACAAAATAATCTGATTTGCCAAATTTCATAAGGATCGCCCGACTATATACGATCTTCTATAAATGTAATAATATAAGATGCGTGGCGCCACCTAGCGGACTGCGACTGAACTGCAAGGGTATATCAACTTCGGCTCCGCCCGAAGTTAGCTTTCCTTTCTTGTTTACTTTTTAAGCCCTTTATTTATTTGGATTTTATTATACCCTTGCAGAGGGTATTATAATTTTGGTCAAAAGTGTGCAACGCAGTGAAGGAGACATCTCCGACCCTATAAAGTATATATATTCTTGATCAGGATCACCTCCTGAGTCGATATGAGCATGTCCGTCTGTCCGTCTGTCCGTCTGTCTGTCGGTTTCTACGCAAACTAGTCTCTCAGTTTTAGAGCTATCGAGTTGAAACTTTGCACACATCCTTCTTTTCCTTGCAGGTAGTACATAAGTCGGAACGGCCGGGATCGTTCGACTATATCCTATAGCTGCCATATAACTGATTGATCGGAAATGCCATAACTTCGTTGTTTTTTAAGATAGAGATAGGTTGGGACTTTCCACACATATTATATTTGACCAACATATCTTATGTACAAAATTTCATAAGGACGGGCGACTATATCCTATAGCTGTCATACAACGATCGGAATTGGCATAACTTTGGTGTTTTTTAAGTTAGAAAGATGGGATTTGGTACAGATTCTATTTTGAGTAAAACAATCTGATCTGTCAATTTTCATGAGGATCGGCCGACTATATATCCGCTATATATCTAATAAAATAAGATGGGTGACGCCACCTAGCGGACTGCGACTGAACTGCAAGGGTGTATCAACTTCGGCTCCGCCCGAAGTTAGCTTTCCTTTCTTGTTTTTAAATAAATAAACTAAAAGCTGAAAAGATATACTCTATATTTTTTAGGGTATTTCCCAAATATATGCAGACTCCAAAAAGCAAAGTTGCTAATCAAATACACATACATGTGTGAGTAACAGCAAGCTTCACAGGTGGCTGCACAAAATTGGTAGCTGCACTTATAGGACGATATCTTAAGTTAACGAATTTTGCTGATATAAGCGATATATAACAATTTGCGTCATCTCAATCAAATCTCATCTCAATCAAATATCAAATGAGCAAATTTTGAAAAATAATTTTTTTTCTTACAAAAAAATTTATTTTTAGCGTATTTTTTTGTGTACTATAAAGACGTTTGGTCTCAAAGAAAATGAAATAGATATTTAAAAACCCTTTTCAACGGTGTAAAGCACGTTTTAATATCTTTCTTAATTATAAAGTTATGGATTTTTAAATTAACAACGTTTTTTTAATTTTTAGACGTAAGCTGCACAGCGTATTTTAGATAGACATAGATAGCTATTGCAAAAGATGATTTAGAAAATGTTCTTTTTTTAATATCAGTGCAGGTAGATATTAATTCCCGTGTGCATGATGCCAATCAATCTACGCCATTACATTTGGCTGCAGCATTCCAAAATGAAATGATTTCTAGAAATTTAATTTTAACTGGTGCCCGCATAAATGAAAGGGATGCGTTACAAAAAATTCCTCTGCATACTGCTATCGAACTGGGAAACCTTTCCGCTGTTTCTGCTTAAATTCAAAATAATGCTGACTTCGACGCAATAGACGTTGACGGCAATACTGCTTTACACCTTGCTGTTCGTAACGGGCCGTTTTTAATTGTTCGGGAACTTTTAACAGAATCAACAATAAACGCAGAAGCAATGAATTTTAAAGGACGGAATCCTTTGCGTGAACTATGTCGAGTTGTTAAGGACAATACCGCTTCTACCATTTGCGAGTTATTTCTCGAGTGTATGCCTAAATACCCAATTAACATTCCTGATATGGATGGAAATACTCCGTTCCTTCTCTCTTTCATGCGTGGGCATCACCACTTTGTAAAGTTCTTGTAAAAGCAGGCGCTTGTTTAGGAACAGAAAACAAGGATGGAATTAATATTTTTAACTTTAAGCTTACCACAAACCATTTGCTTCACAAATTGTTAGATCAATTGCCGCAGGAATCACCCTGGTCAGAGTCTGATGTATGCCAAGAATGTACCGTAAAATGTACAATTACCATGCGAAAACATCATTGCCGACATTGTGGACGTGTTCTTTGTTTTAAATGTTATTATTTTGAAATCGTCTTCTTTACCATATTGCAGTGTGGAAATGGAATGTAACTTTTTATAAAAAGATTAGTACAAGTTATTATTTCAAAAAATTCACCTAAATGTGGAAGCAAATTTTCATTATTCCGCTGCAAAAAAAGGGATAAATTCGACGCAGCAAATTATAGAGGCATCTCTAAATTGTCA
Source organism: Drosophila ananassae (assembly GCF_017639315.1). Lineage (NCBI taxonomy): Eukaryota > Metazoa > Arthropoda > Insecta > Diptera > Drosophilidae > Drosophila > Drosophila ananassae. The sequence goes on from NW_025319038.1 coordinate 436,835, forward strand.
GCAATTCCTAAGCTTTTTGAAAAACTTATCACTCCACATTTGCAACACCTATGTAGTTCAATAATAACTCCGTTCCAGCATGGCTTCATAAAGCGCCGCTCCACCACTACCAACTTATTGGAGCTAACATCTTTTATCACGGATGGGTTCCGAAATGGCTTACAAACAGACGTCATTTACACTGACTTCAGTAAAGCATTTGACTTAGTTAACCATTCGCTTCTTATAAGTAAACTCAGTCTTTTGGGATTCCCAACTGATCTTCTTATCTGGATTTCAAGCTACTTATCTGGGAGAACCCTTCTTCTTCTTTAAAGATGTTACCTCGCGTTTAGTCCGCGCAACATCTGTTGCTTGGGGTGCCCCAAGGAAGCCATCTTGGACCCCTACTTTTTACACTGTTTATTAACGACTTCCCCCTTGCCTTAACTAATTCACTTGTACTTATGTACGCTGATGACGTTAAGCTATCCCTTCACTATAAATTCACAAGTGCCCAGTCTAGACTTCAATCCGATTTGGATAAACTTCAAAATTGGTGTTAGCAAATAACCTAAAGCTTAATGGATCAAAATATAAACTCATGCCTTTTTACCGATCTAGTCCTCACCAGGCTATGTACTTTCTCTATGGGAACGCCTTAGAACGATTAACTCAGGTTAACGATCTAGGTGTCCTATTAGATTTGAGACTTAAATTTACCGACCACATATCTACCATGGTTAATAAAGCTATGGGTGTGCTTGGCTTTATTAAAATATGGTCAAAAGAATTTAATGACCCGTACATAACTAAAACGTTATATACATCATTGATCCGTCCGATTCTTGAGTATGGATTGTGTGTCTGGAGTCCTCAATACGGAGTGCACCAAGATCACATAGAATCTGTACAAAAAACTTCCTGACTTTTGCTCTTAGGGAACTTAATTGGGATGCAAATCTTTACCTTCCCTCTTATCGTAGTAGACTATTACTAATAAACTTACCATCATTAACAAACCGTAGAACGATGCTGGGTGTCATGTTTCTATATAATCTTATTTTTGGAAATGTAGACAGCCAGCATTTACTAACACGCGTTAATTTTAACGTTCCTAATAAAAGGACTAGAAACTTTCGTCCTCTACTCCTCAGCTATTGTAGTTCGACATATGCCCAACTGTATTATGTTCGAACTACAATGGTCTCTACCACATCTTATCGCTTTGCTCCACTAACAATCTTAAATCGCTTATATTAACCGCCTTATCTGTGCAACACTCTTCCTCGTGATATCTTTCTCTTACTTTTCGCTTAACTATCTCGGATCTATTCCCGCGATTCGAGCCGTACGTCACGCGGCAGCGTCCCTCGGTCGGTTGGACGGGAGGTGGGCTGTACGTATGCAGTGGGAACCGCGCAAGATACGCTATTATATCGGAGCCGTTACGTATGCTGTTGCGAAAAGCACAAACATTCAAATGGGAGCAGCGCCAAGAGGATGCGTTTAACGAATTGAAAAGATGCCTAACGTCAAGACCTGTTATCCCAAGTTATCGCCTAGATGCTGAACACAGATGCCAGTGCTGTGGGTTTGGCCGCCGTACTGATGCAAAATGAGGACTGAAGCCAAGGTCAACTGAAGCCAATTGCTTATTTTAGTCGAGCAACAAGTCTGAGAAAAATTATCACAGTTATGAGCTGGAAGCTCTAGCCGTCCTCGAGTCGTTGGAGCGATTTAAGTATTATGTCTTCGGTAAAAATGTTGGAGTAGTTACCGATTGTAATGCCCTGAAATCTTTAATGGATAAGAAGGAACTTATACCCCGAATTGCACGAAAGTGGTTAAGGATTCAAGAATATGACATCGAGATTGTACATCGACCTGGAATACTGAAGTGCCACATTGAAGCTTTAAGCCGAGCCCCTTTTGAAAACGCACATGAAATGGAGACTGCATGTCTGAAGATTTCCAAAACCCTGATAGACGAAGCAAGATGAGAAGATCCAGAACATCGTAGCGGATATGAAAAGTGCGAAGCAAACCGAGAATGATGAGTACGTAATAGAGCAAGATCGCCTATTTCGAAAATACGACAACAAGTTGCTATGGGTTGTGCCGAAACAGCTAAGATACCTTACGCTCCACGAATGCCACGACAAAGCAGGACACATGAGCACAGAGAAAACAATGCAGCGCATTCTTAATTTGTTTTGGTCCCCGAATGCGAAATTTCGTCAAGAGCATAGGAGAAAAATTATGCGCGCTAAACAAAATACCAGGTGGATGCCGAGAAGGAGAGTATCATTACGATGACATCAAGCCCATCCCATTTTATACGATACACATGGATCACCTGGGACCTTTTCCAAAGAGTTCAAAGAGGAATGAGCATATTCTAGTTATTGTCGACGCCTTTAAGAAGTTTACTATAGTTCGAACAACAAAAAGTACTGCAACTAAACATGTCTTGGATATCCTGCAAGAGGTTACGAGTTACTTGGGGATGCCAGGGCGAATCATCACCGATCGAGGTACCGCCGTTACTTCGAAAGATTTCTAAAAATATAGCAAGTCGAACAACCTAAAGCACATCCTTAACGCCGTAAGGACACCGAGAGCCAACGGTCATGCAGAGAGAACGAACAGAATTATTTTGTCCATGCTACTGCCTTCGAATGAAAACGATCAGCAATGGGACGAAATGCTACGATCTATCCAGTGGAGCTTTAATACCATGGTAAATAGCACAACTAAATGTTTCCCATTTCAGATTCTTAATGGATACGAGTCAAGAGATATTTTAAAGAACATGCTACTGCCTTCGAATGAAAACGATAAGCAACGGGACGAAATGCTACGATCTATCCAGTGGAGCATTAATACCATGGTAAATAGCACAACTAAATGTTTCCCATTTCAGATTCTTAATGGATACGAGTCAAGAGATATTTTAAAGAACACTCTGACCAGCGTGATCCAGAATCAAGAGCAGAGGCTGACGACAGATGTCGAGTTGGATAAGCTACGAGCAGACGCTGCAACTAGAGTCAACGATCAAAGAACTGCAGCCAAGAAACGGTACGACGCAAAACACGCTAAGCCAACACAATATAAGCTAGAAGATATTGTACTGGTGGAGAACGAGCCAAGCAGCACGGGTACTTCCAGAAAATTGGAGCCTCGCTATAAAGGACCTTTTGTTGTCAACAAGGTGTTGCCAAACGACCGATATGTAGTGGAAGATATTCCCTAGGCCCAACTAAAGCAGAGTCATTATAAGTCGGTTTATGCATCCGACAAGATGAAGCGCTGGTGTGAACTTCCAGAAGATGACCAAGATGACGACGATGACTCGAAGGACGACCCCATCTACGAATCTCGCGAGGACGCTAAGAATTTATCAGGAAAGGCCGAATGTAAACAGCTGAGCAACAATCAAATGTAGGATAACAGAAGCTGTTATATAAGTTATCGAATAGTAGAATGAGACTGTTAATAAAGCTGCGAGTAGTTAGTCTTAAGAAAGAAATAAAGCAGAAACGACTCATAAGTTAAGACCAAAAGACAATTATGTAAAACTATATCTAACATATCAACACTTTAATTAACCTTTGAGACCACTAAAGAAAACCATCCTCTCTCACATGGGTTCCATCACCCACAGTTTCCGCGGTACACTTAAGAGAAGAAATTGATCAAATTTTACAATATATTGAATTATGTAGGCCGTGTAATTGCGTTGACCAACATTGTTTTTAGTACACATAATTTTTGAAATATATGTGTACCTACTTAAATTAAAAAATTACATCTAGCAGTTACCATATCTTTGGAATAATCATCAAAAGTTTAAAAGTTTTGTGCATCTATAATTTTTCCCCGAAACTATGGGTGATGGAACCTATGTTTTTTCTGGACTTTGGTTCAGGGGAGCCTAAAGGTTAGGAGCAGTTGAAACTTTTTGTGGAGGAAAAAAAGTGTACGAGACTTTTGAGAACATCTTCAACCCTATATATATTCTTGATCAGGATCACCTCCTGAGTCTGCCTATCTGTCGGTTTCTTCACAAACTAGTCTCTCAGTTTTAGAGCTATCGAGTTGAAACTTTGCACACGTTCTTCTTTTCCTTGCAGGTAGTATATTAGTGGGAACGGCCGGGATCGGTCGACTATATTCTAAAGCTGCCATATAACTGATTGATCGTAAATGCCATAACTTTGTTGTTTTTTAAATAAGATGGTTGGGACTTTCTACACATGTTATATTTGGCCAAAATATATTATCTACAAAATTCAAGGATCGGCCGACTATATCCTATATCTTTCATAGACCAATTGGAGTTTGCATAACTTTGGTAATTTAAAAGTTAGAAAGATTGGACTTGGTACAGATTCCATTTTGGGCAAAATAATCCGATTTGCCAAATTTCATAAGGATCGGCCAACTATATTCTATAGACGCGATATAACTTAAGGATCGGGATCGTGATTTACACCTTTGAAAAGGATTATTTTTCAAAATTTGCTCATTTGATCTTATTTATATTGCACGTGGAGATAGCCCTTGTCATGACGCAACTTTTGATATATGGCTTAAATCTGGCAAAATTCGTTAACTCAAGATATAGTCCTATGAGTCACTTCCATCACTTCATAGCGAACGGTCGTGATTATTTTTTGCGCTTGCGATAAATTCTATTCTTGTCAAACGCGGGTTTGAAACCTTAATTTAAACACTTGTGTCTTAATATTAAAGTTATACCCGTATCGCTACGCGCTTGTGCAGTGCCATATTTGGGTGAGCATTTAATAAAATTAAAAAGTCGCAATCCAAATATAGCTCTGCTTCTTTTTCATTCTCTGCCTTTGAATTTTTGCAGTTAATTCTGCTTTTATCTTTTTACGCGCATTTCTTTACACTTGCGCTCTCCCGTAGCTCTCTCTTTACTAACTCCCTCCTCTACCTACCTTTTATTAACCTTAGTTGGTACAGTGGTTGAAGGCTTATTTGTTTAAAATAAAAAAAAAACAAGAAAGGAAAGCTAACTTCGGGCGGAGCCGAAGTTGATATACCCTTGCAGTTCAGTCGCAGTCCGCTAGGTGGCGCCACCCATCTTATTTTATTAGATATATAGCGGATCGTTTATAGTCGGCCGATCCTTATGAAAATTGGCAGATCAGATTGTTTTACCCAAAATAGAATCTGTACCAAGTCCCATCTTTCTAACTTAAAAAACACCAAAGTTATGCCAATTTCGATCGTTCTATGACAGCTATAGAATATAGTCGGCCGATCCTTATGAAATTTTGTACATAAGATATTTTGGTCAAATATAACATGTGTGGAAAGTCCCAACCCTGTAACTTAAAAAACACCAAAGTTATGGCATTTCCGATCAATCAGTTATATGGCAGCTATAGGATATAGTCGACCGATCCCGGTCGTTCCGACTTATATACTGCCTGCAAATGAAAGAAGGATGTGTGCAAAGTTTCAACTCGATAGCTTTAAAACTGAGAGACTAGTTTGCGTAGAAACAGACAGACAGACAGACGGACAGACGGACAGACGGACAGACGGACATGCTCATATCGACTCAGGAGGTGATCCTGATCAAGAATATATATACTTTATAGGGTCGGAGATGTCTCCATCACTGCGTTGCACACTTTTGACCAAAATTATAATACCCTCTGCAAGGGTATAATAATAGAATTTAAAATTATAAATTAATTTTTGCTAATTTGCTAATTAATATTTTAAAATGGAATACAATGTTGTCTGCTCATTGAAATCGTGCAATAAGCCGATATCTGCGTCCCAGGCCAGCATCTAATGTTGGCTGTGCGAAAGTGTCTCACATGCCAAATGTGCTGGCCTTACTGCATCTGTCTCGGATGCCATATCCCGCCGTGTTGGCCTCCATTATTGCTGCAGTGGGTGCCAGGCTGTCCAAGATAAAATGAGATCTTTCATGCGACAGACCAAGAGTGGGTTTAAAGATTTGATCGTCGGTTTCCGAAAAATCAATAATCAACTCAGTGCGCTGTGAATGAATCTCCTAAGCCGAAAAAATCTGCTACTAGGGAAGTCGCAGCTCCAGAGATCGCGGGACAGCTGGAGCCTCCCGCAATAATGCAGCCGCTCATTTCCTTGCTACTCCAAGAGCAGGGACGGTAAATGAAAGTAAAAAGAATTTACCGTAGCAGAGCATAACTTGTCTGCTTTGTCCTCCATGGCATCACTCCAAGTGATTCCCAAGAATACCCTAGAATTAACCCCCATAGCTTCCACTAGAAATGGTAACCCGCCGCCCGGACCCCCGGAACGGACTGATACCGCGGTATTACCGACCGTTGCACCAAAACCATTACAGGTAATCCCACCTGTTAGACAAATATTTGTCTCACGGCTAGCCCCTGATACCTCGGAGATTGATATCTCGGCTTATATCAAATCCAAAACCAAGGCCTTTATTAGAGTGGAAGACATTAGAAAATTTAAATACTCCTACTCGAGGCGCATATCATCCTTCATGATACAAGTGCCAGTACCGATGTTTGTGACGCTATGTTCGCCTGGCTTCTGGCCAGAGGACATATTTGTACAAGAGCATCAGCCGAGTAAGGTAAAGAAAAAAAATTCGAAGCCTGCTGGAGTCAAGCTCCCAACATCTGTCCAATCCGACTCTTCAAAAAACTAACATCTATCAATCTTAACTATCAGAATTGTCGGGGTCTACGTAGCAAGCTCCCTAGACTCTATTCTGATAGTCTTTCCTTTGCTTCCCATATTATAGTATTCACTGAAACCTGGTTAAAGCCGGATATCTTTTGCTCCGAAGTTTTTCCAAGTAGGTACACCACTTTTAGACGTGACCGACCTCTGCGAAGAGGAGGAGGAGTCTTAATTTCTATTGACTCCAATTTCGTTTCTGAAGAGGTAAAGTTACCAGAGTTTGGTGATTTCGAATTCATTTGCGTTAAAGTCATATTGTCTGCTCAATCTTTGTTTATTACATGTTCTTACATCCCACCATCTTCCGAGCCTGGTATCACATGTCGGCTATACATGTCGGCTGTATCTTTTCCTTCCCTACTTACGTATAAAAATTTATCAGCGACTTCAGATCAGGCCATTGCTGATTTATTTCCAAAATTTTTCCAAACAACGTATTCACCTCCTAAAACTTCAGATCAGCCATACGCTTACAACATTCAACCAACTAATCGTATATTTGTTCCATTTCTTTCTGAAAACAATTTATTATTGGATCTTCAAAAGGTAAAGCCAGTTTATTCGCCAGGCCCCGACGGAGTACCAGGCTGTGTGCTAAAATACTGCGCTAGCGCTCTGTGCAAACCTCTTCAAAAACTTTTCAACTTATCTTTGGAATCTTCGATTTTCCCCTTTAAATGGAAGGAATCTTTCATAATTCCTCTGCACAAAAAGGGGAAAAAATCTGATGCTGCCAACTACAGAGGCATCTCAAAATTGTCAGCGATTCCAAAGTTATTCGAAAAATTAATAACTCCTCATTTGCAACACCTATGCTCATCAATAATTTCTCCATGTCAGCATGGTTTCATTAAGCGTCGCTCTACCACCACTAATTTATTGGAGTTGACATCCTTTGTTTTAGATGGCTTCCAAAAGGGACTTCAAACTGATGTTATTTACACAGACTTTAGTGAAGCATTTGATTCAGTTAATCACTCACTCTTGTTGAGTAAACTAAACCTTTTGGGATTCTCAACCGACCTCATTACGTTGATCTCCAGCTATTTAAATGGAAGAACACATAAAGTCTTATTTAAAAATCAATATTCCCGCTTAGTCCGTGCCACATCTGGTGTCCCTCAAGGAATCCATCTTGGCCCATTACTATTCACTCTTTTTATAAATGACTTGCCCCCATCCTTAACGAACGCGCTGGTACTAATGTACGCAGACGATGTTAAGCTTTGTCTGCAATATAAGTTCCCGTCTGCCCAAAACAGACTCCAGTCGGATCTTGATCATTTTCAAAAATGGTGTTTAGCTAATGACTTAATACTTAATGGATCAAAATGCAAACTTATGTCTTTTTATCGTACTAGTCCTCACCAGGCTTCGTACTATCTCTCTGGGATTGCCTTAGAAAAATTAACTCAGGTTAATGATCTTGGTGTCCTTTTAGACAGAAAACTTAAATTTTCCGACCATATTTCTTCAATGGTTAATAAGGCTAAAGGTGTTCTCGGTTTTATTAAAAGATGGGCTAAAGAATTTAACGACCCTTATATTACTAAAAGCTTATTTTTATCCTTGGTCCGTCCGATACTGGAGTACGGTTCATGTGTCTGGTGTCCCCAATACGGTGTTCATCAAGACCGCATAGAATCCGTACAAAAGAACTTCTTATTATTTGCTCTTAGAGGACTTAACTGGGACGCAAATCTTCACCTACCTTCGTACAATAGTAGACTCCAACTAATAAACTTACCCTCCTTAACAAATCGTAGAACAATGCTGGGTGTCGTTTTCCTACACAACCTTATTAATGGTGATGTAGATAGCCAGCACTTACTAACACGCTTACAGTTTAACGTTCCGAATAGAAGGACCAGAAACTTTAGTCCTTTATTCTTAAGCCATTGTAGATCGACATATGCACAGCATGATCCCTTTAGGATTTTATGTTCGAACTATAATGGTCTGTATCATATTATTTCTCTTTCATCCCTGTTAAATATGAAAACTTGCATTTTAAATTACCTTCAAGAGCACACAAATTCTTCCTCGTTTTCTTTATAATCCTTTTATTTAAACTTCTATTTACTAACTCGAATTTATTCCCGCGATTCGAGCCGTACGTTATGCGGCAGGCGCCCCTCGGTCGGTTGGGCGGGAGGTGGGCTGTACGTCAGAGTCTGGCAGCATGCCACTCACTCAATGAGTACACCCGATAAACACCGGGTGTTTTATACACCCGAGTGCCTTTCGTGCACAAAGTTTCGGGTACGAGTAGTTAATAGGCAAGGATGATTTTATTAAAATAACTTGAACATATATTTTAATTTATAATAACATATAAAAAATAAAAAACATTGAATTTACATAATAGGGGGCTTTATTGAAATTAAAATATTTAAGCTTCGCGTGAATTTTTAAAGATGGAGTGGAGAAAAATGATGTTGTCTACAGACTTTGGTGTAAGCCTATTCCTCTTTTCGGTCATAATATTACCGGCCATAGAAAACACCCTCTCACAGGCGGCACTACTGGCAGGTATAGAAAGGACTTGCAGTGCAAGATGAGAAAGTCGGGGGTATGAATTTTTATTTTGATTCCACCAATCAGTTGGTTCAAAGCCCTCGGTTAGAGCCACTCTTTCTCGGCAATACCTTTCTAGTTCTTCTAATGGCGTTTCGGAAGTATAGTTATTAGGGTGGACTAAATTTGAAAAAAAAGATTGCTTAGAAGCAACTGAGGGGGGTGTAAGTCTCATTGGGTTGTTATTCAAAATGAAGCTTAAATTGGAATCCTGATCGTTTTCGGCGGTATTCATTTCCATTTGGTAAACGCAAAAAGATTTTATCTCAAGTAAATCTTGTTGTTGGATTATAGTAGCTTACTCGGATATCCAACAATGAATGATTGAAGTAAGAAAGTGTTACAAAATATGCGGATAATATTTTTGACAACCAATTTCGTCCCCAAAGTGAAACCATGGCAACAGATCAATCTGAAAACACCTAGGTGTTTCTGAAAACACTCAAGACTTTCATGTGTGTTTTTACTACTCATGTTTGTTTGACACAATCATGACTTTTACTAATCTCTCATTTCAACACTTTTTTGTCACTTTTTTGATTAATACTTATGAGCGTAAAATACCTGAGTGTCTGAGTGTTTAAAGTCACACATACACAAAGTGAACAAGTGCTGGAAAGGCAATACACTCATTACACTTATTGGAATTTGTGTGTGTCGCATCATGTAATTTTTCTGATGAGTGGAGAGTGCCATCCATATACGAATTTTTATGAGTATGCATAGGGTGCCGAAAAGTGCCACCCGTGCCGTTCTCTGCTGTACGTATGCAGTGGGAACCGCGCGAAAATAAGTGCAGCTACCAATTTTGTAAAGCCACCTGTGAAGCTTGGTGTTACGTACACATACATACATACGTATATACATGGATGTGTATATTTGATGGGGAATTTTTTTTTTAGCTTTATTTGTCTATCGGTCGACTATATCCTATAGCTGCCATATAACTGATTGATTGGAAATTCCATAAATTTAGTGTTTTTTAAGTTAGAGGGTTGGGACTTTCCACACATGTTATACATATTTGGTAAAAATATCTCATGTACAAAATTCAAAGGGATCGGCTGACTATAACCCATAAATGCCGTCGAACGATCGGAATCTTCATACAGATTCCGGAGAATCTAATCCGATCCTTCATAAGGATCCATATCCCATACCTGCCATATAACTGAACGAACGGAAATGGCACAACCTTGCTATTTTTGAAGATGCTTGGGGCTGTTTCCAATATTCTTATTAGAAAATTTATTTGATGATACACGATCCGATATATATTATGTAATAATAATATAAGCTGCTCCTTAACTGCAAGGCTATATTAACTTCGGCTGCGCTTGAAGTGAGCTTTCCTTTCTTGTTTTTTTTGGTAATTTATTATCTCATCTGTATATTTGTTTAAACAATTTGGTTTCACACAACTACTAAACAATTTAGCATTTTTAATAGAATTTTTCTATTAAAAAATTTTTAATTTAAATTTTTAAACTAACCCAATTCCAAGACCGTTTTAAATTAAAAATACGTATAGCTTCAGAACCACTGAAACTATCGAAACATTCTTTACATCTTTGGAAAGGTTTTTAATTATTCCACTTTTTTTAATGTCAAAATCTATGGAGTAAATAAAAAGAGTTTTGGTGTTTATCCTTACATTTAAAGTATTGGTAACTGTGTGAATCGCCCGTCCAGGGGTTACTTTAATATTCTATATATTATGTGTTCTATTTTAAATAACACGGGCCGACAATTTCCAACTTTTTTTTTCCTCCACGCATAATTTTACCTGCTCCATAATCTTTAGGCTCCCCTGAACCAAAGTCCAGAACAAACATAGGTTCTATCACCCACCGTTTCCGCGGTACACCTAAGAGAAGAAATTGATCAGATTTTACCATATATTGAATTATGTAGGCCGTGAAATGGCTACGACCATTATTGTTTCCAGTACATATCATTTTTGAAATGTATGTGTACCAACTAAAATTAAAAAATGGTATCTAGCAGTTACCATATCTTTGGAATACTCATCCAAAGTTGAAATCTCAGATTTTCTACGTTAATTTTTTCTCTTCTATGATTTTTCCCCAAACATTTTTCTATGGAAGATTTTTATTTTCTTATTGAAATCAGTAGATCATACCATGTTTTAATTTTGGATTTAAGGAAAAACTCGGAATAATTTTATTGAATTGAATATAGGTGGTTCAACAATATTTTCTTAAATTAAATTGGAGTTTTTAATCTCATATTTTCAAAAAGTCATGGCTATCTAAAACTGTTTCTATATTCAAAACGTATCTATTGCAGGTTCAGTTTGTTTAGTAAAGCTTTACAGAAGTTGTAGATAGCCATGACTTTTTGAAAATATGAGATTAAAAACTCCAATTTAATTTAAGAAAATATTGTTGAACCACCTATATTCAATTCAATAAAATTATTCCGAGTTTTTCCTTAAATCCAAAATTAAAACATGGTATGATCTACTGATTTCAATAAGAAAATAAAAATCTTCCATAGAAAAATGTTTGGGGAAAAATCATAGAAGAGAAAAAATTAACGTAGAAAATCTGAGATTTCAACTTTGGATGAGTATTCCAAAGATATGGTAACTGCTAGATACCATTTTTTAATTTTAGTTGGTACACATATATTTCAAAAATGATATGTACTGGAAACAATGATGGTCGTAGCCATTTCACGGCCTACATAATTCAATATATGGTAAAATTTGATCAATTTCTTCTCTTAGGTGTACCGCGGAAACGGTGGGTGATAGAACCTATGTTTGTTCTGGACTTTGGTTCAGGGGAGCCTAAAGGTTATGGAGCAGGTAAAATTATGCGTGGAGATTTTTTGCTGTTGGCCTGTGTAATTGAATATCTATATATATAAAAAACAAATGATATCATATAAAAACAAGAAAGAAAAGCTAACTTCGGGCGGAGCCGTAGTGTATATACCCTTGCAGTTAATCACAGTCCGCTAGGTGGCGACACGCATCTTATATTATAAGATATAAAGCGGATCGTATATAGTCGGCCGATCCTTATGAAATTTGGCATATCGAATTATTTTGCCCAAAGAGGAATCCATTGAAACTCCCAGCCTTCTAACTTTAAAAACAACCAAGTTATGGCATTTCCGATCAAACTGTTATATGGCAGCTATAGGATAAAGACGGCCGATCCTTACGAAATTTCAGATCGGCAGATCGTATAAGTTTGCCCAAATTAGAATGCATAGATAGTCCTATCCTTCTAACTTGAAAAAGAACGAAGTTATGGCATTTCCGATCAATCAGTTATATGGCAGCTATAGGATATAGCCGACCGATCCTTATGAAATTGTGTACATAAGATATTTTGGTCAAAGATAAACTTGTGTGGAAAGTCCCAACCCTCTTGAAAAACACCAAAGTTATGGCATTTCCGATCAATCACTTATATGGCAGCTATAGGATATAGTCGACCGATCCAGGCCGTTCCGACTTATATACTACCTGCAAGAAAAAGAAGGATGTGTGCAAAGTTTCAACTCGATAGCTTCAAAACTGAGAGAGTAGTTTGCGTAGAAACCGACAGACAGACGGACAGACAGGCAGACGGACATGCTTATATCGACTCAGGAGGTGATCCTGATCAAGAACATATATTCTTTAAAGGGTCGAAGATGTCTCCTTCACTGCGTTACACACTTTTGACCAAAATTATAATACCCTCTGCAAGGGTATAATAAGGCAAACGCGATTTTTGCCCTATTCGGAAGCCTTTTTCGGACAAAAATTTGACAAACATCTTCATTTGGGAAATTCTTTGAAAGTCATTTTTTCTGAATAATTTGTAACGCGTATTTTCGAGCAATTTTTGTGTATATAAATATATTTTGTCTGGTGACTCCAATGCAAGGGTATAAAAACCTCTTAACGAGGTAAAATACCGGTGCTATATAAGTGTACAAAATTGCGTAAAAAAAATATTCTTTTTCGGCCCGTGCAAGAAAATCAAAAAAAAAAATCAGGTACGTGCTGAATAAGAATATTTTTTATATGCAATTTTGTACACCTATATACATAGCATATTTTCGTCACACAAATTGATAACAGATATTTTGGGTTTCGCATGAAGGTTCGTCCCCGGTATTTTACCTCGTCAAGAGGTTTTTATATGATACCATATATTGCCGAAGAATTAAAAATTGTCTGTGTGCGTTCAATCTAAATGAGTGATATATCAAATGAAAGGAATTGTTTTCATTAGATGGATTTTATCCAAACATTTTCCAAAAGTACTTTGGTTTTGGAGAAATTTGCGTAGATGTAAAACACTTTTGATTCACTAAATTGGAGATTGGAGTCACCAGACAAAATATATTTATATACACACAAATTGCTCGAAAATACGCGTTACAAATTATTCAGAAAAAAAGACTTTCAAAGAATTTCCCAAATGAAGATGTTTGTCAAATTTTTGTCCGAAAAAAGTTTCCGAATAGGGCAAAAATCGCGTTTGCCTTATTATACCCTTGCAGAGGGTATTACAATTTTAGTCAAAAGTGTGAAACGCAGTGAAGGAGACATCTCCAACCCTATAAAGTATATATGTTCTTGATCGGGATCACCTTCTGAGTCGATATAAGCATGTCCGTCTGTCCATTTGTCTGTCGGCTTCTACGCAAACTAGTCTCTCAGTTTTAAAGCTATCGAGTTGAACCTTAATGTGTGAAACATCCTTCTTTTTCTTGCAGGTAATATATAAGTCGGAGTGGCCGGGATTGGTTGACAATATCCTATAGCTGGCGCATAAATGACTTATATACTACCTGCAAAGGAAAAGAGGGTGTGTGCAAAGTTTCAACTCGATAGCTTTAAAACTGAGAGACTAGTTTGCGTAGAAACCGACAGACAGACAGACAGACGGACAGACAGACAGACGGACAGACGGATAAGCTCATATCGACTCAGGAGGTGATCCTGATCAAGAATATATATACTTTATAGGGTCGGAGATGTCTCCTTCACTGCGTTGCACACTTTTGACTAAAATTATAATACCCTCTGCAAGGGTATAAAAAAGAAAAGAAAAATACAAGGAAAAAAAAACAAACAACAAAAAATATATATATTTAAAATATATAAAATAAGAAAAAATATTATAAAAAAAAAAAGGAAAAAATAAAGAAGAAAACAATGAAAAGAAAGATACAGGGAAAAAAAAAGAAAAATATAATAGAAAAGAAATATAAAAAAACAAAGAAAGGAAAGCTAACTTCGGGCGGAGCCGAAGTTGATATACCCTTGCAGTTCAGTCGCAGTCCGCTAGGTGGCGCCACCCATCTTATTTTATTAGATATATAGCGGATCGTTTATAGTCGGCCGATCCTTATGAAAATTGGCAGATCAGATTGTTTTCCCCAAAATAGAATCTGTACCAAATCCCATCTTTCTAACTTAAAAAACACCAAAGTTATGCCAATTTCGATCGTTCTATGACAGCTATAGGATATAGTCGGCCGATCCTTACGAAATTTTGTACATAAGATATTTTGGTCAAATATAACATGTGTAGAAACTCCCAACCTAACTTAAAAACTTAAAAAACACCAAAGTTATGGCATTTCCGATCAATCAGTTATATGGCAGCTATAGGATATAGTCGACCGATCCCGGCCGTTCCGACTTATATACTGCCTGCAAAGGAAAGAAGGGTGTGTGCAAAGTTTCAACTAGCTAACTAACTTCAACTAACTAGATAGCTTTAAAACTGAGAGACTAGTTTGCGTAGAAACAGACAGACGGACAGACGCTCATATCGACTCAGGAGGTGATCCTGATCAAGAATATATATACTTTATAGGGTCGGAGATGTCTCCTTCACTGCGTTGCACACTTTTGACCAAAATTATAATACCCTCTGCAAGGGTATAATTTCATAAGTATCGGCCGACTATATCCTATAGCTGTCATATAACTGAACGATCGGAATTGGCTTAACTTTGTAGTTTTTTAAGCTTGAATAATGACTTTCTACGGATTCCATTTTGGGCAATCTAATTCGATCTGCCAATTCTCATAGGAATCGGACTATATCTTTTAGCTGCCATCTTGTAACTGAACGACTGGAAATGGCACAACCTAGCTATTTTTAAAGATGCTTGGGGCTGTTTCGAACATTTATATAAGAAAATTGATTTTAATGGTGAAATTCTCAAAAGGATCGGACAGCTATACACGATCCGATATATATATATAATATATGCTGCTACTTAACTGCAAGGGTTTATAAACTTCGGCTCCATTCGAAGTGCGCTTTCCTTTCTTATTTTTCTTTTAAAATTGGGAAAAAATTTTCGGCACTTGGGACAATAAAAATAAACCATATTAACACGTGCCGGGTAAGAATACATATGTGTAATTTTGTATACATATATAGCATTTTTTCGTCACCAAAATTGATATAAGATATTGTAGACGTGGCATTCGGGTTCGCCACCCTTATTTTACCTTGTCAAGATGTTTTTTTTATTTGGATAAACCCATGGAGTTAAGGAGTAAAGATAGAAGACAATATTGCTGATCTCTTTGCTCTTAGAGCGTGAGGCTTTGGTCGTTTAAATTTAATACGCTTTAAATTTTAAAGAAGGTTCGACTTACGGACTGGCAATATGCCGAGGAACAGGCATTCATGTGGATTTTTACAGTGGAAACCACTACGAACTGAGGTCACAAATGTCAGATGCGAAGATGAAATTTCTAATTTTTTTTATTTTCTTGATTTTTATTGAAATAAATACAATTTTGACACAACTTAAAAACAATTAAAATATTAACAATTAAATATAATTAATCAATTACAATTTTAAAAAATAAGTGGGTCTCTAAAACTTAATTTGGACTCGTTTCACTCCACATACCGACAACTATAGGCGAGGTATATCCCTGACTCGTCGCGAGAGAAATTTCTTAAACTTAAGTTTTCGCTCCGTGGAACAAACACGTTCCTGCTAGTTCCATCGCTAAAACCCGCTATGGGAACACTTTAGTTTCTATGAGATGTCCCATCTACATATGTACTGTATAATCTTAGATGCTACTCTGGCCACCCAAGTATTAGTGGGGAGACCATTTTAGCTCCCTAGCGCTAAATAGCTTATTGAAAAAAGATAATATTTTGTACCTTTTGTTTCTACATTTCACTTATATAAGTCTTATTAGGTCATTTTGACGCCTATTGGAAATATTATTCTTCAGCTACCGAGCGTTTTCGGGAGCTTTATTTTTTTGTGCTCTAAATATTGGCTTTAATAAAAACAAGCACAGTTCGATTTATAGATATTGATACAATTTATTTAATTGTCGAGACAAACGCTAGCGCATGACGGCAGATGCAGGTGGCCAATCGAATGCACGAGAGCGGGCGGCGAGAATAGAGCGGGAGACGCAAACATGAATATAAAAGAATTTGACGTCACGAATTCAATTATTGCCGACCAAACTTCTTTCCGGCGGCTGCTTGACCCGGCATACTCCCCCCGTTGAAAGATGGGCTTTCAACAGCATCATAAAGGGGCAGCAGGCACAATTTGTTGACTGCCCACCTTGTAGCTCCTGGCGCCGTCATCAGCAGCGCCACCCGACACACTCCGTCGTCTCCGAAAACCATTTCCGTCACCCTCAGGGGCCCTCATTGGAGGCAAGTTTTTGTCCTTCACCAGCACGATGTCATTTACTGCTATGCCTTGACCAGGGATGCGCCATTTGGATCGTTGCTGTAACAGGGTTAAATACTCTTCCTTCCATATGGACCAGAAACACTGCTGAAGAAAGACGACGCGTTGCCAAGCATCTAGTCGATTAATGTTGAGTTTTGTCAGGTCTGGCTCACTAAAAATAGAAGGAGGCCCTCCGTGCAGAAAATTATTAAGAGTCAGGCTCCTGGGCAAAATTACTGGGTGACGACCATCGTAATCCAAAGATGAATTCTTAAGACGCCCGTCTACTCGAAACAATCCAAACTGATCCAAAATGGGGGATTTCGAAGCCAGCGAACTGGAAGAGGCAACCATTCCCTTTGTCTGCAAAGTCCGTATTTCATCACCCAAATGAGCGCTGAACTGCCCACAAAAGCATGCGAGTCCCCGCCTTGAGATCATGAACGGTAATTCCTTTATGCCGAACTCGTCTGCCAAACTTATAGATGTACGCAAACACTCACTGAAGAGCTGGAAAGGGGTTAACGTTTTTGCATGTCGCCACGAGGTCTGTATATGGCGACTTCACCAATAAAATTGACGGGCGAAGCTCTAAAGCTTGCTTCTCGACTACTACCGTCACAGGCCAGTGCTCCTGTGTCTTGAACCGGTAGGGCGGCCCCTGACACCATAACCTGGATCCGATCAACTCAGTAGGAAGGGCTCCACGAGACAAGATATTTGCTGGATTTTCCAACGTAGGCACATATCACCACTCCATGGAACTCGTCAGATTTTGGATGGTTGACACGCGGTTAGCGACAAAAACATTAAACCTGGCAGGCTCCTCTCGAATCCACGATAACACGGTTGAAGAGTCGCACCAACAAAAATACTTTCCTCTATAAGCGCCTAGACTATGAACCTCTGCCATCATTCTCGCCAACAACTCAGCTCCAGCCAGCTTCAACTTCGGCACAGTTAACGTCTTAAGAGGCGATACTCGAGATTTCGCACATAGAAGGCGGCTCTCAGCCCATCGCTACCTGGAAACTATGAAGACACATGCTCCGTAGGCTTCAATGCTGGCGTCACAAAATCCATGAATCTCCACAAGTGCTCCAGCCGTAAGTGCCAGCCGAGGAAATTCTGCACGTTGGGTGTGACTGAAGCTCCGGCAGATCTCTTGCCACTCGGTGTAAAAACCCTGAGGTAAGCTTTCATCCCAAAAAAAGATGCTCTCAGCACAGCTTCTGCAAGAATATTTTTGCTTTAGTAACCACTGGACAAACAAGGCCCAGCGGATCGTATAACCGCGCTATTGATGACAGGACAGAACGTCGAGACGGCTTCGAAGTGGACTGAAGAGAAGAAAAGCAGCAGCTGATCTGTGGAAGGATCCCAAGCCAATCCTAACGTTTTCGTGAAGTTGCTGCCGTCATCAAAAGTTAGATAAGACTCCCGATCCTCTTTAGGCACGCCGTCCAACACGCTAGGGATATTGGAGCACCATTTCCGCAGCTAAAATTCGCCCTTGGACAAAAGCGCTGATATCTGCCCTAAAATGCCAACAACCTCCTCCTTGGAGCTGCCACCAGAAATGAGATCATCAACGTAAAAATCTCGAAGCAAGATTTCGGATCCCACTGGAAAGTCTTCCACCTCGTCCTTAGCCAATTGGTGCATCGCTCGTACGGATAGATAGGACGCAGGCTTTGTTCCATATGTAACAGTGTCCAATTTATATGTTTTTAGCTCCTTCAGAGGGAATCTCGCCACAGAATGCACTGCAAGAAGCTGTCAGACGACGCCATCCTCACACAACGGTACATCTAACAAATGTCGCCAGTCAGCGCTACCGGATGCGAACGAAACCTCAGCAGGATATGAAAAAGCTTAGGTTGGATGACCGGCCCATCCATTAATATGTCATTCAAAGAATAACCGGAGGTGGTAACAGCGGAACCGTCGAACACCACTCTAAGTTTCGTCGTGGTGCTGTCCTTCTTTGGCACACAGTGATGTGGCGGAAAATATTTGCAGTCTCGATGCAACTCCGGCGAAACCAGGGACATATGACCTAGGTTAAGATACTCCTTTATGAAGTAGTTTCTAAGTAGTCCTTTCTAAGTAGTATGTAAGTTAGATTGTAAAGTAGCCATGTAAGATTTAGTTCAATGGCGAAATAAATAAATAAATAAATAAATAAATAAATAAATAATTGGTAACCTGACTGAATAGGCACCACCTTCTAACCGCACGAAGTTTTTAACAAAGTGACTCTCGCAATCCAGTTCTTCTTTTGACGCCTTCGCAATTGGATCGGTGCAGGTTTCCACTTCCCAGAACTGTCGAAGAAGTTGATCGAGCCGCTCATCTAAACGCCCCTTTGGGCAGATCAGTCCCGACCGCTCTGCAGCCATGAGAACCTTGCCATTGTCAGGACCTCCTCCTCCACAAACAACCCAACCGAGCCGAGTTTTTTGGATTGAGGGCAAACCAGGAGACAAATGAATTTGCCCGACACAAAGCAGCTCGTAAAATAATCCAGCTCCAATTAGCAAATCAACTCGCTGAGGCTGGTGAAAATGATGATCTGCTAGCTCTACATTGGCGGGAGTTTTCCAAGACCTGACGTCCAATGCAAAATTGTGCTGAATGTCAGTGATGTTGGAGGCTACGATCGCAGTTACTTGCGCCGAGTAGTCAGAGCATTGGGATTGCAAGCTGACTTGCACAGAAAACCCATCGGTAGAAAACCCTGCGTCACCTATACCGGATACAGAAACCGGAGACCTTATCTTCCGCAGCTGCAGCTGGTTCGCCAGCCTTGAGGTGACTAGATGCACCAGCGAACCAGAATTGAGCAGCGCTCGGCAGGGCAGTAGAACTCAAGAGCGGTTCCTGACCAAAATATTGGCAGTGGCTAGCAGCACCACATCACCAAAACGAGAACAAGAGAATTGACAGTAGCGGACGCTGACCGAGAAACAGCGTCGCTAGATGCAGAAACCTCGGGTGAGGGGTGTTGGCATTGAGCTAGCGAATTGCCACCAAAATGCAGCAAACTATGTTGCCTGCGTCCACAAGCACGGCAGCTTGACGAATTGCAATGCCGAGATAGGTGCCCAGATCCAAAGAACTTACGGCGTAAATCCAATCGCCTAACTTCGCCTAAACGATCCTCAGGCGACAAGCTCAAAATCCTTGGGCAGGAGTTTATTATGTGAGAATGGCCATCACAAATCATGCATGCGGAAGAGTTTGTATTCACAAATGCAGAGTTACATGGATGAAAAGGTTTACGTTTTTTTTCCTACCGCAAGGTTTGGTGCATATGATGTCGTCGGCAAATCCATGCTCTCCAAAGTCCGGCTCCTCTGCTCAAGAAAACTGGCGATGGACTCCCACGTTGGAATGGAATCCAAAGAATCCGAGTCAGCTTGCATTTCCTTCCACTTAGACTGCGTGGCATCATCAACCTTCTGCAACAGCACTCGGATTATGATGCATCTTGCAATCTGCTTCGTTGTGCCCATGCTTGACAAGGCTCGCATATGCGAATTAAATTTATCCGAAAGCTCGCGAAGCCTCGTCGCCGATGCAGATTCTACGGCCCTCAGATTCATTATCTCATTAACATGAGCTTGAAAAATGAGCCTGCGATTACTAAACCTTTTGTTTAGCAGCTCCAATGCGACGTCATAATTTTTGTCCGTGAGCTCCAACGATCGAACAGTCTCACGAAGGCAGATTCACGAAGGCAGGACCGCAACCGTTGAAGCTTCTCGACCCGACTGATGAATGGGTTTGTGTCCACCATGGTCGAGAACAGTGACCGAAATTCGTGCCACTCCGCATTACCTCCACTAAAAGTGGGAAGTGGCAGTGGCGGCAAAGCCTGAAAAGTTCTGCCAAACGACGCATCGAAATTGGTCGAACTCACCGGCAACAAACTGGAGCACCGCATAATCTCCTGATCCAGGATGAATCGTGCCTCTGCAACATCCATCTCGGACAGCTCCTTGTGTGTGCTCTTGAAATCCGCAACGATTCCCTCCAATTCGCTGAGCCGCACATGCAACATCGTCTCCGGAAACGCCTTCACTGATTTCAAGGAGGACAACAATCCTTGAAGATTCTCAAAAAGGATAACTGCACTTGACTCAGGAATACTTTCCTTCCAGGAGAGGCACAATCGAAAAACGGATTCATTTTCGCAACAAAAAATTTATTTTAGTTTGTTTATTTATTGTCAGCTCACGACCCACAGTGCAACTTCTATATAACGAATTAAAATATGTATGAGAAATTGTAGCACTCTGCAAACAGCGTATGTATGTATGTCAACAGATGCTAATATTTCGCGCACAAATCACAAACCGAATAATGCTTTTTATACCCTTGCAGAGGGTATTATAATTTTGGTCAAAAGTGTGCAACGCAGTGAAGAAGACATCTCCGACCCTATAAAGTATATATATTCTTGATCAGGATCACCTCCTGAGGCGATATGAGCATCTGTCCGTCTGACCGTCTGTTCGTTTCTACGCAAACTAGTCTCTCAGTTTTAAAGCTATCGAGTTGAAACTTTGCACACATCCTTCTTTTGTTTGCATGCAGTATATAAGACGGAACGGCCGGGATCGGTCGACTATATCCTATAGCTGCCATATAACTGATTGATCGGAAATGCCATAACTTTGGTGTTTTTTAAGTTAGAGGTTGGGACTTTCCACACATGTTATATTTGACCAAAATATCTTATGTACAAAATTTCATAAGGATCGTCCGACTATATCCTATAGCTGTCATAGAACGATCAAAATTGGTATAACTTTTGGATTTTTAAGTTAGAAAGATGGAATTTGGTACAGACTCTATTTTGGGAAAAACAATCTGATTTGTCGAAATTCATAAGGATCAGCCGACTATATCCTATAGCTGCCATATAACTGATTGATCGGAAATGCTATAACTTCGTTGTTTTTCAAGTTAGAAGGATGGAAGTTTCAATGGATTTCTCTTTTGGCAAAATAATTCGATTTGCCAAATTTCATAAGGATCGGCCAACTATATACGATCCTCTATATCTAATAATATAAGATGCGTGGCGCCACATAGCGGACTGCGAATTAACTGCAAGGGTATATAAACTTCGGCTCCGCCCGAAGTTAGCTTTCCTTTCTTGTTAATTTGTATATTTGTTTATGTTTATATATTTTAAGCCGCGCAGCTAAAATTTTCAATGGAAAATAATTTAACAATTATTTACCTAAGCACAATCACGTCAGGGTTCACCAAATGTTCAGTTATCGAGCGTTTTCGGGAGCTTTATTTTTTTTTTGTGTTCTAAATATTGCCTTTAATAAAAACAAGCACAGTTCGATTTATAGATATTGATACAATTTATTTAATTGTTTTGGGGTTTATACAAATGATTTATGTATATGTTTGACTGAGTAGGGTTGGCGACCGAATTAGAATTAGAATTAGACCGAATTGCCGGCCAATTTTTTTTCGGGGCTGCTTGACCCGACAATTGTAATAACACTTTTTTCGGACTCTTATAAAAAAGAAGTACAGTTTGCAAGCTCTACTTTTAAGTGAAAAGTTCCATTGTTTCATAAAGAGTGTTAAATTTGTGATTAAACTTCGATAAAGTAATAATACATTTATGTGAATCACTAGTACAGCACTTCCCTTTTCAAAGAACGAAAAATAAGTTCAGAGATAATAAGCAGAGTCGTCGAGAGACGAACCGGGCTCCGGTACGTGGGGTTTCACGGGCCTCTCTTCATATTCCCCCATTAGGACTAGCTGAGACAAAAACTTCAAAATCAATTTGTGCATTTTTTCTCATTTAATTAATAAATTCTTTCAATACTTTTACCCCAATTTCTCATAAATGTTATATTTTCATTCGAAAATTCATTTTTTCCCTTGCCGGACCCCCAGAACCCTCAGGCCCTGGGGCAATTGCCCGGCTGACCCCCCTCTCAACGGCCCCGATTGTAAGGAAATTATGATTTACAGTGATTTCGATTTACAGAACAGTGTTTTTGCCTGAATTAGGAGTGCAAAAAGTGGAATGACTAGGCTAAACCACTCGAAATTCTGTGGCACGGGGAACCATCATCAAACCATATAAGGGGTTTGACGAAGGGCAATTCACCAAATAACTAGTGTTTTCTGTTCTTTAAAGTGCTGTTCCCGGCATAAATCGTGTTGAATTTACCCCTTATTCCGCTTGGAAGTTCAGAACTAAGTCCGCCCTGCAAAAAAGGGTAATCGAGGCTTAATCTGGGCTAAGAAATTTCGGTCCACTGCTGCAAGCATATACAAATATTTTTAAACGAACATTATATTTTCTATAACGCTTAATTTAACAAATAGTTTTGTATAATACCTAAGTCCAGTGCCTACCTCGCACATAAAATTCCATTCAAAGAAAGTTTCAAAAGCCATTAAGAACCCAAAGCAAAAAAAAACAAGAAAGGAAAGCTAACTTTGGGCGGAGCCGAAGTTTATATACCCTTGCAGCTCAGTCGCAGTCCGCTAGGTGGCGCCACCCATCTTATTTTATTAGATATATAGCGGATCGTTTATAGTCGGCCGATCCTTATGAAAATGGCAGATCAGATTGGTTTCCCCAAAATAGAATCTGTACCAAATTCCATCTTTCTAACTTAAAAAACACCAAAGTTATGCCCATTTCGATCGTTCTATGACAGCTATAGGATATAGTCGGCCGATCCTTATGAAATTTTGTACACAAGATATTTTGGTCAAATATAACATGTGTGGAAAGTCCCAACCTCTAACTTAAACAAGAAAGGAAAGCTAACTTCGGGCGGAGCCGAAGTTGATATACCCTTGCAGTTCAGTCGCAGTCCGCTAGGTGGCGCCACCCATCTTATTTTATTAGATATATGGCGGATCGTTTATAGTCGGCCGATCCTTATGAAAATTGGCAGATCAGATTGTTTTCCCCAAAATAGAATCTGTACCAAATCCCATCTTTCTAACTTAAAAAACACCAAAGTTATGCCAATTTCGATCGTTCTATGACAGCTATAGGATATAGTCGGCCGATCCTTATGAAATTTTGTACATAAGATATTTTGGTCAAATATAACATGTGTAGAAACTCCCAACCCTCTAACTTAAAAAACACCAAAGTTATGGCATTTCCGATCAATCAGTTATATGGCAGCTATAGGATATAGTCGACCGATCCCGGCCGTTCCGACTTATATACAGCCTGCAAAGGAAAGAAGGGTGCGTGCAAAGTTTCAACTCGATAGCTTTAAAACTGAGAGACTAGTTTGCGTAGAAACAGACAGACGGACAGACGGACAGACGGACAGACGGACATGCTCATATCGACTCAGGAGGTGATCCTGATCAAGAATATATATACTTTATAGGGTCGGAGATGTCTCCTTCACTGCGTTGCACACTTTTGACCAAAATTATAATACCCTCTGCAAGGGTATAAAAACACCAAAGTTATGGCATTTCCGATCAATCAGTTATATGGCAGCTATAGGATATAGTCGACCGATTATCTTGGGTTATCGCCCAGGCTTTTGTCCGAATTTGGGTGGAAGGATTAACTTATAAAATTTTAATAAATAAAAATTAGGTATATATTGACTTCTCACATTCATGCTATAATGGAGTCATACCTGCAGAAAATAAGTTTTTCATAGTGATGTTAAGACACACCACAAAAAAGCATCCTCAACTATTCACTATAAAAATGTATTTGAAATGATAAGTATTTACAGTCGTGGCAACAAAAATAGCATGTAGTCTGGTTACACTACAACTCTTGTGGTTCTTTTTGTTCTTCCCTTAGTTTTACCACTTCTTCTTATAAGCTTGTGTATGAAACATTGGTGCTGAGCGTAATAAACGGTTATCCTATGAAGTCAAACCGCGGGTTTTACTCTGAGGATTTTCAACAGGTTATTTGCACATAGTAGTAGACAATTTAATTACTGTGTGTGATAAAAACTCTTGAACATGAGCAGTCAAAGGCTGTGTGCCATCGAAAAATTGGTTGACCAAAATTGCGCCACCTGATCAATTCAGATAAGGAATAAGTGGTGAATGGAAAAGTGTAAAGCAAGAAGGTGATAGTGCAGATCAAATTGCGAGATTTGATGAGATGGACGACAGGGCCCTGGCAACAATTTTGCTAGGTGTAATGGCATCACAGATAAGCCAAATAACCAAACATTGTGGCACGTCAAAAGAAGCTTGGGACAAGTTAGACGGCTTTCACCAACGACGTGGTAAGTTGACTAGCAAGTTGACTCTGTTCAAACGTTTACTCCGGTTGAGCTCAACGGAAACGTCGGGACTTCAAGAACTTGTAAATGCGTGATCGTAGAAAAACTAAGAGAGGTGGAAATTGATATCCCGGAAAATATCTTGACAATTATGTTGCTATCGGGTTTGGGAAAAAATTTTGAAAATTTCGTCGTCGCGATTAAAACGCGTGAACAGTTACCGTCCCTCTCTGACCTTAAAATAGATATTATTGAAGAGGGAGAGAGACAACGTGCGAGTTCTGACCGTACCAAAATGTGCGTTCAACAGGCAACAGGTTACCCCCGAAAAAACAATAATTCAAGGAAGAAGCGAAAGTGTTTCAGGTGCGGAAGCAAAGATCATCTAATCGCACAGTGTAAAGAAAAAGGCAAAGTGGCCAAATTGAACACTCCAAGAAATGAACGCTTATTTACAATGCCAGCAATTGTTAATAAGTTCAATATATTGAACAAATCAATGTGGTGGAGCGACCACATACATGTGTTATGTAAATATTTTGTTTCAGACCCTGAGAAAGCAAAGAGTAAAAATATTACTCTCAGTTTTAAAGCTATCGAGTTGAAACTTTGCACACATCCTTCTTTTGTTTGCAGGCGGTATATAAGACGGAACGGTCGGGATTTGTCGACTGTATCCTATAGCTGCCATATAACTGAATGATCGGAAATGCCATAACTTTGGTGTTTTTAAGGGGTCCACACATGTTATATTTGACCAAAATATCTTATGTACAAAATTTCATAAGGATCGGCCGACTATATCCTATAGCTGTCATAGAACGATCAAAATTGGCATAACTTTTGGATTTTTAAGTTAGAAAGATGGGATTTGGTACAGACTCTATTTTGGGAAAAACAATCTGAACAAGCGACCTCATACATGTGTTATGTAAATATTTTGTTTCAGACCCTGAGAAAGCAAAGAGTAAAAATATTACTCGTGGGTGAAAATTTGAAAATTTGTTCGCATGTTATTGGTACAGTGCGTGTCAATACTGAGACAGGTGCAGTGAATTTAAAAAACCTTTTGTACGTGAAAAACGTGGTTTTGTACTTGGTTTTTCAAGAAGATAACGCTACAATCTATGACAAAAAAATTAGAGTGTTCTAAAAGCTAGAAAGGAAGAAAACATTATTGTGACGGACAATATTTAAGTGGTCACAAGTTAAGTCACAATTCATCTTTAGTCAGAAAATATTTGGTGATTTAAAGCCAATATAAACCATTGTCAGTGCGCAAGAAAACGTTTGTAAAGTCTGTGCAAAAAAAAGTTGTGCAAAATTTGTTTAAAGCCGTTACCAAAGATGACCGAAAATCGTGCGAATAAAATACTCGGACTCGTTCATTCGGGCAAAAGCGGACATGCGGAAAAAGCGGAAATGAACAAAGCGTCTGCCGGAGGCGCAAAATATTTTGTGACATTCGTTGATGATCATACGCGATATGTGTTTGTGTATTGTCTAAAATCCAGTGATGAACTATTGCCTGTAATCAAAAAATTTGTCGCATTTGCTGAAAATCAAGCAGGAGAAACTCTAAATGCTATTCGCAGTGTTAACGGGCGTGAATACCTTAGTGATGGCACGCGAAAAGGGATAAAACGGCAGTTAAGTGTACGTATACACCGCAACGGGTATGCCGAGCGCGCAAGCCGCATCCTAATGGAAATGGATAGGATCATAATTGTCCGCTCAGCGGTTAGCGACCCTTTGGTCGCTCAATTCGAACTGCGGAACAGGTGAGAAAGCAGAACATTAAAAAGCGAAACACCGTTTAAGCTTCAGTATCACACCTGAGAATTTTTAGATGCAAGGCGATCGCGCTGCAGAAAAAACGTATAGGAAAGTTCACCCTGAAGGGGATCGAGTGCCTGATAGTAGGATACTCAGCAAAATCTAAAGCTGATAGGATACTGTGCATCGCATCCAACAAGTTGATTGAAAGCAAAGACGTAGTTTTCTTGAAGGAAACTATAGGTGAATCCTATGACCTTGTGGAGATATCAATTTTTGATGAATAAGTGGCAAGTGGTTCGCACCGCCCTCCTCCCTCCGCGGCCAGCATCAAATATTGTAATTATTACTAATTAGTTATCTCATCTGTACCTTTATCAGCTGTACCGTTATCAGCAGATCCATATTCTTCGATTCTCCCAGATTCGCATGCGCTTTGTGATTTTTTTGTAGCGCATGCACTTTTGGACTTTTGGTCGAGCTTCTGCGCAAGCTAGTTTATGCACTTTTATATTCGGCATTGATTGGATAGGCCGCTGCATTTGTTTTGGTGTTAAATGGACCCATAATAAATAATAGAATCGAATAAAAATTGGATTTGTTTAGTTCGGACGCTATCAAAAAGCTGATAGCGTTACAGGTACGATATTCGTCCGATATTCATCCGTATCTCTAGCAGTCGAGCACAAATTCTTTTTGCACCAAATGGATGATTCGACGGCATACCTAAATAGCGCACTAAGTTAATAGGTGTATATGAAGCAGCCTGATGTATGCGTGAGTGATCTCCGCCCCAACAAAGTCTGAAGACTCAACTTAAACAGAGCGGCAGGGAGTGGGACACGAGGCTGATAAAAAATATTTGTATATACACAGATTCAGATCCAAAATACGCGTTGATTGGTACTTCAACCATCCCGATGGGACATTTCGTTCAAAAGTTATTCAGGAAACACGAATTTTAAAGAATTTCCCAAATGAAGATGTTTGTAAAATTTTTCTGCGAAAAATGTCCCGTCTGCGTTTGTCTTATTTTGTTTTCTACAATTCTGAAAAAATTTGAGTATGTTCGTTATTACAATTCGAACGTTTTTTCTACAATTTTTTTAAATTACTTAAAAAAAAAAATATTAAAAAAAAATTTTAAAACGCATAACTTTACAACATATGAAGCTAACATGCATGAACATGCGATATTTCATTAAAAAAGTGTTCACTTTTTTTTCACTTTCACTTTTTTCTAGAGAAAATGTAGACATTTTAATCTTAAGGAAAAAGAAATACACTGAAAAAAAAACTTCAAAAACCGTTAAAATTTTTTTTCAAAATTGGCCCTTACGATCCAAATTATATTAAATGTGGAGATGGCCTTTGAGTCTGTAAAAAGTCGCTTACTAAAGATATAGTTCGCTAAGTAGAGCGACCCATGGTACTGGCTGTGAAGCTAAGTTGCATATTCATGGCATTTCAGAAACATATTCGGTTGCAGATTGGCTTTTTGTAGTTTGCGAACATAAAACACGAACCGATAAATAGAAAAAATGAATTAATCATTTAATTTAAATAAAAAGTTCTTTGTTAAGAACTGACCACTGGCCGCGACCGCAAACAGCTTAGGCAATACACTGCCTGGCGGCGACCGCACTCCAAAAAAAAAATCCCAAACAATTTACAGCTGTTAAATAATATTTATCGATTACAAATTTTAAGCAATCGAAATTTTTTCTCCATAGTCAAGCAGTAACACTCGGAAAACGAAAACTCGGTAATTTAATTTGAAAACGAAAACGAATTCTTAAAAACGAAATAATTTTATTTCCATATGAAAAAAAGTAAATTTTTTGATTTTCAAAAATCCCTTTCCTGGACCCACCCCAAAGCGATTAGCTAAGATAAGAAGTAAAAAGGATATGTTTTGATTTTTATGTGAACAAACACATATGTTATGGACGACTTTTTATATTTTTTGTGAGAATTTAACTATCAAATCAAGTAAGCATCTTTAAAAAATACCAAGGCAGTGTCATTTCCGAGAAGTGAACGGTATGGCAGCTATAGGAAATAGTCGGCCGATTTATAAGAAATTTGGTAGATCGTATTAGTTTGCCCAAATTAAGAGTCCCAAATTTATAGAGTTCCAATCTTCTAGCTTAAAAAAAAAGTTATGTCAATTCCGATCATTCAGTTTCATAAGGATCAGCGAACTGCATCATATCCACCTTGGCTCCGCCTAAAGTTATCTTTTCTTGTTATTTTCTTTAATATTTAGATCAGATGCGACCCTGGCAATCTGACAATGTAGGGGTTTTGAATTAGGATTATAGCCGCTTATTATTTGTTGGATTAGCTGCAACTTAGAATCATTTTTCTAAAACACACTCTGGAACCGTCGCATGTGGCTGCTTCAATAAAGTTACGGCGAAAATATACAAGATGTATCAAGCATCCCCTTTTGCGCTGCCGTTGAGGTCGGAATTATTATGGAAAAATCGTTATATTTTCAATATCAATATTTTTTAACTTGGTAGAAAATAGAACTATGGAAAAGTTCAAAAAATAAGCTTGAAACATTTTCATCTTTTCAGACCCAATGGTGGAATCAGACACCAGCTGGAGAGTCGTTCAGCGCCAACTTTATCAATGCCTAGCATTAGGACGCATCTCCTATTCGGTGCACGAATACTTACCAATCATTCTATAATCATAGCTACCATAAGCTTATAAAAGAAGGCTTAACATGCCTGACGCATTTAATGTACTTGGAGTACTAAGCAGCATAAAATATCTGCGACTTACTGTAGAATACTATAGAATTAACTACACAAAAAAAAAATAAAAAAAAAATACAACTTTGGTCAAACCTAAATTCACTAAAATTACATCTCGAAAAAAAAGTTTGAAGCAAGAAATGAAGCAATCTCAAAATCTATGTCATCCATGACATCTATGTCATAATAGTGTCACCATAGTAAGGTGTTATCAGGACTCGAATCCCATTCTTTCAGTTAAGAAGGGAAGGATCTTCACGGATTTAGTGCTTGCAAAGTAGCACAAAAGGGTACATGCGAAGTATATCCGACTTATGCCACCAAAAAATGTAAATTCAAACCTCATAATATGTGTCGCTTGGTGTTTTATAGATGTAATTTTGTTTGGTTATATGGAAAACATGCCGCTATTGTAATGGGAGATACCTGTAAAGTCGTGGGTGCTGAAGACGCCATTAAAGACTGAACGAACACTAACGTCAAAGGTGAGAAGGACAAGAAATATATTTCAAAAAAAAAATTGGGTTTGCATACTGTTTTATGTTTTGTTGTTTATTCAACTCAATGAAAGCGGAATGAGCCGAATGAAAACTCTAAACAGTTCTAGCAATAGTTCTAACAAGATAGAAAGGCTATAGTGGATTTTCTCGACTATATGATACCCGGGACTCATCTTTTCCACCCAAACTTTATTTATGCTTTCAAAGTATAGATTCTTTTCAATGGTCCAACTTAGCTGAATTTGGTTTTTAAGCATTGTAATAGTTCGGCATCAAAACTTTTTCAAAATCTTTTTTATACTACAGAATGCCACAGAAATATGTCATTCTTGAAGGCGGTAGGGAAAGTGGCAAAAATTTGAAATAAACTTAACCTGCCCTTCGTTCACAGGAGAACTACTTTAAGTACAGCCCAGATTAGGCAGCTTCTTTTCAACGATATTCTACGCTAAGATTTTAAGTAAATTATGATTGATTGAATACAGAGAAATGGAAAGTCAAGGAAAAGTGTTACGCCAACCACCCAGAGGCGATTGGCGACCTAAAGCACGAGGTTGAAGTCGCCATCACGGCCATTAAGGGGTCATACCATCGAAAATGAATTAAAAAATTGGGTCGACCGAATGGGCTACTGTAAAGCCAGCCGAGGTAGCCATATGAACAATGTGGTGTTTTATACATAGACCGCAATGTTGAGGCTATCCAATAAAAAAAAATTTTTTTTTAATATATACTCGTTGTTTTTATAGAGATTTTTAAACGCAAATCTTCCACCCTGTAGCACCAGATTGCCAGTAAAACGGTTGGATTAGGTTAGGTTAGACGGTTGGTGGTTCCCTGCAATTGGGGCAACCACACTTAGACCGTATTTGGTCCCTTGTAATACCATGGGCCGGATCTAGTTCCCCTTATTCGCAGAAAGGACTTATGGTCTAGCTGTTTCCCCACCCTGAGGCTTTGATAAATTTTTCTATCCAGTTTTGATCTGTTTCTGACATCGTCGAGATGTTGCTAAGCTGAACCAGATGTTACTGAGCTTACTGTTACTGCACCTATCACCTAGGTGTTGTTGTCTGAGTGACTGCAGGGCTGGGCAGTGGCATAGAAGATGTGGCTGTGGCAGTGAAAAAGTGGTTGCCAAATTTTATTGAAAATACGATCCGCCTATCCCAATGTCTAGAACTAAAATGCCATTTGAGTTTAAACAAGAAAGGAAAACTAGCTTCGGGCGGAGCCCATTCAAGAGGAATCCATTCAAACTCCCATCCTTTAAATTAGAATCCATAGAAAGTCCCATCCTTCTAACTTCAAAAACAACGAAGTCATGGCATTTCCGTTCAATCAGTTATATGGCAGCTATAGGATATAGTCGACCGATCCCGGCCGTTCCGACTTATATACTGCCTGCAAAGGAAAGAAGGGTGTGTGTAAAGTTTAAACTCGATAGCTTTAAAACTGAGAGACTACTTCGCGTAGAAACAGACAGAAGGACGGACATGCTCATATCGACTCAGGAGGTTATCCTGATCAACAATATATATACTTTATAGGGTCAGAGATGTCTCCTTCACTGCGTTGCACACTTTTGACCAAAATCATAATACCCTCTGCAAGGGTATACAAATTAAAATATCCTGTGCGTTTATAATTTGCGATGTCTATCAACAAGATAAACACCTTGCGTTTGTGGTGTAAATTTGGAGGAATCCTGTTTTTGACATGGCTAACTTTTTGTTGCTTTATTCAGAGTCGATACCCCCAGGCGTTTTATATTCATGCGCAAAATAAAAAATATATACACACCTGGCCAAAATAATAAGTACACAGATATAGTGTTTATTTGTTTCGATATAACTCGATTTTTATGCAATGCACACCCGCCATTTTTTTTATGTTGATAAGTTACAATATTACACAATTTCTAAAACAAGAATGAAATATGGGAACCTCGTGGATTCAATACTAAGCTTAATTTTCTGCTGGGTGGGCGATTTTGGTCTGGTCAAAATAATAAGTACACCTGTGTATTTGATAAATTTTAAAGGATTAAAGCTAGATTCGAGTTAAGATATGTTGGTTTTTATTATTTCCTAGCATATTTAAGTATATCCCAGGAAAAAAAAATTCTATAGTTGGGCAAAAAAAAGAGTTGTACAACAGAAAAAAGAAAAATTGCTTTAATTCTGCAAAAGGAAGGATAAAATCTTCGGGAAATCGCTAAAAGACTTGGGCAGTCATTATGTTTGGTCCAGAATGCCCTAAAATTCAACATTCAATTCGAAACTCGAGGTCGGAAGAAGAAATCCTGTCAAACGACCGACACCCGAATCCTAAGTTTTTACTGCTCATCCATTGCTGCTCATATTGACCATGAAATATCGTCTAGATCAGTTCGTCGAAGACTTACTAATGCTGGCTTACAAGGACACATAGCCAGAAAAGTTACTCTCCTTCGAGGGAATAAATTAAAGATGAGGAAACAGTTAGCCCAAAATCATTTGGCATGATCTGGAACAGAGGGTTCCAAAAAGTGGAATAATGTCCTATGGAGCGGCGAAACAAAAATAAATCTATTTGGTAACGACTCCAGAAAGAATGTACGACTTGTTTCGTCGACCCAAAGGCATAGAATTCGACGCCCGGTACTCGAAATAGACCGTTAAACACGGAAGCGGAAACATTATGATTTGGGACTGTTTTTCTTGGCATGGAGTCGTCCCGATTTACGGATTACCGATACTATGACCCAATTTGGATATAAAATTATATTGTCTGACATAATGCTGAGGAAGACCTACCCTTGAGATGGGTCTTTCTACAGGACAACGACCCAAAACACACATCAAAGCTGGTCAAGGCTTAGTTCACCGAAAACAAGGTGGACATTATGAAGTGGCCAAGTCAAACTGCAGACTTAAACCCAATAGATAACCTATGGGGAGAGCTTAATCGTCGGATTGGCACAAACACATTTCAAAATATAGAAGAATTGCAGCAAAGACAAGGTACGAGAGTTGTTTGGAGACGTGCCGTAAATTAAATGCCCCGCATGCCGAAACGGATAACAAAAGTTATAAAAAATATGGGGGCATATACTGGGTATTAGCATAAGATTACTATAAAAAGAAAAAAATTGAGAAAATGTTTTTTATTTGTAAGTTAGAGGCTTTGAAGAATTGCTGTACTTATTTTTTTGACCAACCCTTTTTTATGTTTTTTATGTTTAATCGACCATAAATTCTACAAATTTCGTGAAATATTCTTATGTTAAGTATTTTTATAATCAACACTATGCCAGAAAACTAAAAGAAATTAGAATTGGTTCGTTACGGTTATCAAAAAAGATTTACGTGACATAGAAGAAATCTTATGAGCGTGTACTTATTATTTTGGCCAGCAGTGTATATATATCCTATCCGTATTAGAGCATTTGAATAAGTTGAAACTAACTCGCAGTTATTTAAGTATATTTTGTTGAAAGAAATTTTTTAATTTGTACGTAGCGAAGCACATACATAAAAGAACTTTACATTTCTAAATAGAATTTTCTTGCATTTACGCTCCAAACTTTGTTATTCACACCAAAAAAAAAAATATTTATAAATTATTATTTTTTACCATTTATCCAAGAAAGTTGTAACTTATAGTTTTAACTAATAGGAAATAGTAATAATTCCAATAATCCCCCAATAATAACAATTTTTTAAAGCAGATTTTTAATTATCTGTGTAGCTGTGTAAATTCATAAAAAAAAATACAAGAAACAATAATATTTCATTCAATCATTTACGTAATTAATTTAATGCGTTTAATTCTATATATAATTATTTTTTTTTTTGCCTTGCCTGAACACATACATATTTTTTTAATTTAATTTTTATTTAGTAATTAGTCACTTTAATAAAATAAACATATTATAAAATACACTTTTGCATTCAGATTAGTAATGAACAATTAAATTTTGGAAAATTATAAGAGAACAACATAAATTGCATGCTTAACATACATTTTTGTATTCTTTTTACAAAATATATTCTCAATCATCATAATACATAATCAATGAAATTCGTGGAAGCTGGTTAAGGCTATGGAAAATAAAGTAAATAAATTCAAAATGCATTTTGCATATATAATTATATTTTTATAAGACTTTAGTAATAAAGCGTAGTAATAAACTTAAAAACTGTATTGACAAAAAGACTTGATTAAAATTAATAAAAAGTACTGATGCTGGTTTATTTATACAGTTAAGTAAAAGGCCAGGGTGCTTAAAATATGGTTTAAATATACAAGCTCTATTCGTTAGCTATAATAGCTGTTATATTTTATTATTTACAGCTGTTTAAACTTATTAAATTCTAGTCTCATGCTGTTCATCTAAATGTGATTCATCAAATTTATTATGCATTTTATGTTTTAGAATGTCCGCAACATCAGATAATCTTGGGTTTAATGCAGAGGTAGGGCAACTTAAATTTCTGGATATTGATGTGACTTGGGTTACAATTCCATTGTGCAAAGACCGCGGTTGTTGTAAATCGTCATCAATATAAGATATGTCCAGCGGAAGCATAGAAACTGACCCACTAGTTTGACCCTGCGGGTGGTGTTGCTGCTGGGTGTTGTGATTGGGGCTCAATATCTTTGAATTTTGTACTGAATGGCCACTTGCTAATCGACCTTGCAATTCCGTTCTAGCACTACGTAAGCTATGCAAGCTGTGCATGGAACGTCGTTCGTTTAGATCTTCCAATGTCGAGCGAAAAGCACGAATCACACGCAACTGAAACAAATAAAATTAGACAAAAACAAAAAGAAAAACGAACATAAACATAAATAAAATATAAATAACAATCAATTCAATTAATTCATACAGTAAAGTTATACAATAATATATAAATTCGTTACTATCGCACAATTAAGCTGTTAAGTGATAATAACTCAATAAAAATTGTATAAGGACAAAAAATTAAAGCCGTGCATAAATAAATAGTTAACAAATCATGCTCGAGCAATCTGTAGTCAGATTTGGAAAGATACGGCTCTTTTTTAAAATAAAAAATCTAAAGAAATTATATAATACATATATATCATATTTTTTAAAGTTATGAAATCTTCATAGTTAAGTATAAGTTAATAATAAATGGGAAGTACAAGTCAAGCGGGACCAACAAATTAAATTAAAAATCTATTAAGGGGTTATATACAGTCAGGATTTTCAAAAAATCGATTTTTTTTTTTTTTGCATTTTCTTAAAGAATATATATTTCTCTGTTGTGAAAAAAATTTTTATGAAGATTCGAGAAATATTTCCCAAGTTACAGACAAAACTAGAAAAAATTTTTAACTCAATGTAAACTGTTTGTGAAACTTTAAAATCGTTTTTCTCAAAACTATGTTTCTCAAATCGGTGAACACGATTTCTCGAAAACCACTGAACCGATTTAGCTCTAATTTTCACACAAAATTAATAACTACTTTTTGCTGTCTTTAATCGAAGATCTTTGAAATAAACTTAAAATTATAATTTAAATCAACATTTGAAGTCGATTTTTTTTCCATAAAAATGAACTTTTTTTTTTGGAAGCTGCCATTTTGTCAAAAAGTGATATTTTTTTAATTCCTTCGATTAAGGACTACATTTTTTAATATACTAAAAGCATCTTTTTGAATTTTTGATTTCCGATGATTCTGCAAATAGTTATGTTCACCGCGAGACACTTTTTTTTCGAAGACCATTGGGAGATAAGCTGCAGAGGCCAAAGGAAATAATATTTTTACAGATATAATATATTTTTTTAAACTTTAAAATATGTAAAATAATATAGAAAAAATTCAACTTTAATAAATAAATATTTCCTTGAAAAAAAAAAATACCCAAAAACTGCATTTTTTTGACCGCCTGACTGTATATAACCCCTTAATTATTATTAAAGATTATTAAATAATCTATAAATTAAAATCATTACTTTTCTAATCAACTCTCGGCTTCTTCAGGGTTTTTTTTATAAATCAATTTTTTATAAGGACAACAATTGTCGCATTTCTTACCTATATGATATTCGGTACACTTCTTATTCACTCTATTACCTTTTTTGTATAAATGTTATTAGAATGTTAACAAATTTTTAAAATTTACTTAATTTTTTTTTTGTTTTGAAAAAATTTTCAGAACTTCCTCTATAAAAGAGTGCCATTTTTGGGAGCGGATATGGGAGTGACAAAATTTTGAACAAAAAATGGATTTTCGTGAGATTTATTTCATTTCGTTAAACCCAATCAGACTTTTCGCGCTAGCTGGTATCTGGTAAATCTGGTAGCTGGTATCTTGGTACATATATTATTTAAAAATTTTATCTACTTATTATACTATAGTAAAATATAGGTTCAGGCAAAGGTTATACAGACAATAGATGAGAAAAATCACAAAAACAAAAGTGGCAGGTCCCACGAACGGACAAGTTTGAGATATTTTTATCACGCGATTCTCGCGCGACGATTCAGCATAGCTGAATCAAAAATGTCAAAATTATTTATATAAATTCTCATATGGACAAAATAAATACAAAAATAAGATATATATACATATAATTAGATATGTATCTTTACATCCGAAACTTGTTACCTATTTGAGTTTCACGGCATATTGCCAGGTACGACCCAGGTAGTGGACCCAGCTTTAAAATTAAAGCTTATGACCGCGGGAGCCACTGCAGAATGCCAGGCCGATGTGAAAAAGTGATAATTCTATTTTTAATCTTTGGATTTACATCTTTAATATCTTAATATTGATGTAAGCATTACAGTGTACGAGCAAAGAAATCAGCATTATCGTCTACTATCTTTACTCCTTAACTCCATGAGTCAGGATCAGCGAAGTGGTAGAGAGCACTGGGTTGGAGTCCGGTGGACCCGGTTCAAATTCGACTAGGTGCCTGTTTTTATTTTTAGTCATGTTTGTAAATTTTCTTTATTTTTTTTTATGCTGCATTAATCAATGAAGTCGACACCAATATATATCAATTTTTATTATTTTAAATTATTATTTTAAAATATCGTTTGTCTATTTATTGTTTAATGCAGCTATATTTGTATTTTGTTTATTTTAAAAAGATACAAAAAAGTCTCATCCGGCTAGGATTTGAACCAGTAATAAAAATTATTTAACGAGCATTTTCGACCAACACCTCATTCGGCAATAGCTAAAATCGTCAGAAATTCAAATTCGAAAGATACAAAATTTTTATGCAAAACAAGAAAGAGGCCGGAGCCAAAGTTGATATACCCTTGGAGATAGGTAGCAGCTTATATTATTATACATATATCGGATCGTATATAGTTGGCCGATCCTTATGAAAATTTTACTATCAAATTAATTTTCTAATAAAAATTTTCTAAAAAAAAGCGCCTTTTTAAAAAAAAGGGGGGTTTTGCCATTTCCGATCGTTCAAGTAAATGGCAGCTATAGGATATAGTCGGCCGATCCTTAAGATTTTTTAGATTGGATTAGTTGAACAAAATTTTTTATTTTAAAAATCACAAAATAATCATTATTTTCTTAGCGAAAAAATAAAATTAAAAAATAATCATTATTTGCGATTTTTATTTTCGCTCAAAAATATGAATTGATCATGATTCCGGGCAAAGTAATAACCTTTTTAGACATATGAGT
Source organism: Drosophila ananassae (assembly GCF_017639315.1). Lineage (NCBI taxonomy): Eukaryota > Metazoa > Arthropoda > Insecta > Diptera > Drosophilidae > Drosophila > Drosophila ananassae. The sequence continues at coordinate 474,840 of NW_025319038.1, forward strand.
GCCTTTCTCTATAGACCAAGTATATACATAGATCCAAATTAACACGATGATTTTTCTGCGATCATTCCTCCACACCATTAAAAATTAGAAAAACCAGAAAATCAAGAAATCTTTTTAATATATTTTCAATGTTGAAGAATGTATCAACGTTGGTCTCGGCGACGATGGGACAAGACGACGTTGTGAGCTGGCTTTAGGGTCATAATCAAGCTATTTATTTCCTCCCAATATTTCTTCATTAATTAAGTTGAGGATTTGAGGTGTCTATCGATAAAGTTCTCAAATGTTAAAAGTTTTCTCAACATTTGGAATTTGGACGTGTAGAGACGTGTATTTGGATCGAGTACTGTTTGCGGGAGAGATTCATTAAAAAGGGATTCATTATTTTAAAAATCACAAATAATGATTCTTTTTGATTTCATTATTCCGCTTAGAAAATAATAATTATTTTGTGATTTCTAAGATAAACCCTATAATGATTAGTAGACCTCGGAATTTGCATGTTTTCTTATTTTTTATCCATTTGATGCCAAATTTTGTATTTAGACATTACATTTTTCAAATATTAGAATTTTAAATACATATTAAAAATATGCTAAATATATTCAATAAATATGCACAAATTATTAAAAAAATATGCAAAAAAAAGAAAGGAAAGCTAACTTCGGGCTGAGCCGAAGCTTCAATACCCTTGCAGTTAAGTCGCAGTCCGTTAAGTGGCGCCACCCATCTTATATTATTAGATATATAGCGGATCGCATATAGTCGGCCGATCCTCATGAAATTTGGCAAATCAAATTCTTTTGTCCAAAATAGAATCTGTACCAAATCCGATGTTTCTAACTTAAAAAACACCAAAGTTATGCCAATTCCGATCGTTCTATGACAGCTATAGGATATAGTCGGCCGATCCTTATAAAATTTTGTACACAAGATATTTTGGTCAAATATAACATGTGTGAAAGTCCCAACCCTCTAACTTAAAAAACACCAAAGTTATGGCATTTCCGATCAATCAGTTATATGGCAGCTATAGGATATAGTCGACCGATCCTGGCCGTTCCGACTTATATACTGCCTGCAAAGGAAAGAAGGGTGTGTGCAAAGTTTCAACTCGATAGCTATAAAACTGAGAGACTAGTTTGCGTAGAAACAGACAGACGGACAGACGGACATGCTCATATCGACTCAGGAGGTGATCCTGATCAAGAATATATATACTTTATAGGGTCGGAGATGTCTCCTTCACTGCGTTGCACACTTTTGACCAAAATTATAATACCCTCTGCAAGGGTATAATAACTATTAATAATAATCAATCAAATTTTAATCTATTACGTCTCCACGAATGGCTTTTATTAAATATTTTTCTTTTCTTATCTTTTTTTTTATATCCTTTGCATGTATTTAGCATATTTTTCATATATTTTGCTTATTCTGCATATATTTTGCATATTTTTTGCATATGCATTTTATGCAAATATGCACAAAAAAAAAATATGCCGATCGTTTCTAACTACCTATTCATTGAAATGAATTTTGGTGTTTTCAGAATTCAAATAACTTAAACCGTTAAAAATATGCAAATATGCAAATTCCGAGGTCTGATGATTACGGTTCCCGGTATATATTCTTTCTATGGTCTGAGATGTATCCTTCACTGCTTTTGCACACTTTTGAACAAAATTTTTATTTAGCTCTGTTAATTAGCTCTCTGGGTTAAAATTTAAACATAATATTAATCAATTAAAATAAAATAAAAAATGTGTATGGGTCTTGAGCTCGATCTGTTCATTTCACAAAAAAAGCCGTAAAACTATACAATTCTTTATCCTTACACAAAATGAACTAATTGCATAAGCGTTTTTACATAGGAAGATTTCAACTTGAGTTGAGTTTAATTTTTGAGTAAAAAAAAATAAAAAATTATCATTAATTTCTGAGTGCGAAAAGTATGTATCTACAATAAATTTTTTCCCCCGCAGAGGAGGTGAAAGTAGCTGTAGGACGAGGGACGAAAACGAGGAGAGGCGGTGGGCGGGGCAACAGGTTTTGAGTTACATTTTCATAGCACTCTTTTTAGCTGCTAGGCTTTTTTGATATTTTTGTATGGGAGACAAAAAAATGTATGTAAAAGTCAACTTGGTCAAAGAAAATTTAAAGAAAACAAGAAAGGAAAGCTAACTTTGGGCGTAGCCGAAGTTTATATACCCTTGCAATTAAGTAGCAGCATAGTCAGACTATAGGATATAGTAAATGCATTCTCCAAAATGGAATCTGTTTTAAGTCTTTCTAACTTAAAAAAAGATATGCTAATTTCGATCGTTTTATGACAGTTATAGCATATAGTCGGGCGATCCTTATGAAATTTTGATCGTTTTATGACAGTTATAGCATATAGTCGGGCGATCCTTATGAAATTTTGAAGATAAGATATTTGGGCCATTATATTTGTTTGGAAAGTTCCAACCATCTTACTTAAAAAACACCAAAGTTATTGCATTTTCGATCAATCAGTTATATAGAAGCTATAGGATATAGTTGCAAACAAAAGAAGCAAGTTCATGTGTGCAAAATTTCAACTCGATAGCTCTAAAACTAAGAGACTAATTTGCGTAGAAACGAACAGACAGACGCTCAGACGGACATGTTTATATCGACTCCGGAGGTAATCCTGATCAAGAATATATATACTTTATAGGGTCGGAGATGTCTCCTTCACTGCGTTGCACACTTTTGACCAAATCATAATACCCTCTGCAAAGGTATAAATATTCCATAAAAAGTTTCCATTCCAAGAAAAAATATGGTTTCAAATTATTATGTCTCTATCTTTCATGGTTTTTATTTTGTATTACAATATAATAGGATTTACATATATTCATTAGCATAAAATATGGCTCTATAAGCCAAAAATAAATATAATTATTTTTTGTTACCCGCGATCAATTTAGTTTTTACGGATCAAAAAATAATAAAACTTTTTTAAAGAAATGCGCAAATATGTTTTGAAATATAATATTTATTTAAGTGCAGGAATTAAACTTGGTTTAGTCAAGTACAAAATAATGAAAAGGGTTTATCATTACGTACGTACGTATGTCGTACATTACGTATTAAATGATAGTATAGTATACATTATATAAAAACATACATTTTGTTGTTGTTGTTGGCGTTTTTTGTTTGAGTAGTTCAAAATTATGATAACTATTGATGTTTATGTTGACACATTTTGCCGAATGAATTTAGTAATTTAACAGTTATGTCCGTTATAAAAGTTAAAGATTAATTTATTTCATTATATAATTATTTTACTAGAAATTAATAGGTCGTCTGTATGGGTTCTAAATGTTTCTTGGAGAATTTTATTCTTTTGAAAAATGATTGTTTATTTCTTTATTATTATTTTATTTCAAAATACGAATATTGTCATAGACTGTTCAAAATGGTAGCTCGCCTTTTTTTACCTTCTATAATATATAATATATTGTTATAAAAAGCAGAAACTTAATAAAATACTTTGAACACATAACCGATTAATGCGATTTTTTTTTTAATTCTATAAAAATTGCTAAACATATTTAATTTCATTCAAAAAAAATTAAAAATTTGAAATGAAACAGCTTTGTTATTTCATAATATTTATTTATATTTAATTTTATTACAATTTTAATTACACTGGGGTCTCCCGTATTTGATCCGCTGGCTTCAAATAATAAAAATTAATAAATTACTTTTCATACAAACAATGCAATTAGCGACCCAATATTGTAAATTGTTCTGTATAGTTCTCTAATAATTTTGAAATTAAAAATGTATATACTATTCTATTTATGTGTGTGATTTTTTTTTTAGAGCTATCACAATAAGAAAAATAATAAACAAAATTTGGTATAAACGGTGTACGAATGCAAATATATTTACTGAGTTTAAAATGTGTAAGATTTTCTTCTATTCCTAAGAGCCTTTAAAAAAAAACCTTTTTTAAACCTCAACATCAAAACAGCCTAACCGCATTTTCCTAAAAAAATTATTTTACATTTAAATTTGGAATTACTACTTATTTATTTAGGGCTTATATAAAAAACATTTTCAGTTCTCATACTTATCGTAGATTAAACACAAAGGATATTTCCGCATTATATATTGTCGTTGTGGCCCACGTTAGTAGAAAAAATAAATGCTTTTTGAGAATTGGGGATCTAGGGGTTACATTCTGAAGAGTTTAAATCATCTGGTTTCATTGAATTTAAAATTCAAATTATTACTACTAGCTGGTGGATTAAAATAACATGCAAAAACATATAAATTTAAGTCGAGTATGTGCCTAATCAAAATTCATTTTACTTGAACTAAGTGTTATAACTTTTATCAAAGGTGTGCAGTGGCGTCTCCGCATCTATAAAGTATATATAATCTTAATCAGTACGTCTGTTTAATACTACTACTCCTCCATTTCTATTGCATATGTCCTACATGTCCGCCATATGTATAACTTATTAATCAGAAATGTCAAACCTTTCATGATTTAGTCAATAAAAGCTACATATAAATGTATAAATAATTTTGTCTTTGTCTTTGTAACAAAAATTCGTATTTTTTGTCGTATTCGTATTTAAATCTTAAAGCTCTATATCTTATAGACTCTTAGATCCACGGGTTCAAACAGACAGACGGATAGACGGACATGGCGACATCGACCGCTTTTCATGTTGATCAAGAATATATGTATATACTTTATGGGGTCGGAGATGATTCCTTCTCCCAGTTAAATACATTTACACGAATACAATACTTGTATTCTACGAGAAGCTTGAATTTAAGCCGGACAAGCCAATTCTTTAATTCAAGAAGCATAATAAATCCATAAGAAACCACAGAGGTGGCATCGCGTTGCATAAAAATTATATTTCTCATCTTGGGCCAAAATTTAGAATATCTTAAAAAATAAAAAAAAATCTGTTACTTAAAAAACATATATAGGAAGTCTATTTCTGCTGGATTCAGTTTCACGGGTACTAGGTACCCCCTGTATCTTAATTTGCCTCGCTATTATAACTCCCGAAATCCCCTATTGAGCTTCTCTACTATATTATCACTGTGGACGGCAGTCCACGAGGTGACGACCTGCATGCCTTAGCGTGCGCGAGGAGACTCTATATACAGCCGAAGAATTAAAAATTTTCTGTAGGCATCCAATCTGAATGAATTATATACCAATCAAAAGGTATTGTTTTAATTAGATAATTTTTGTCAAGTTATTTGGTTTGGGAGAAATAAGGGTGAAACGAAAAAAAAATTTTGAATCACTAAGGTGGGGCTGGTGGACACATTTGAGTCCCCATATAGAATATTTTTATATATTCGCATTCTACTCCTAAATACGCATCGATTTGTACCTCGACCGATTCTACATTTCTTTCAGAAGTTATTCAAAAAAATCTATTTTTACAGCTTTTTCCAAATGAAGGCAGTTTGCCTGGTTGTCTGTTTGCACTGTTTTTTTCTTAACAATCCTGAAAAAAATTGGTGATGTTTGTTACCATCATATGAGCAACTATTGTTCTACAACTTTGGGAAATACCTTAAGCTTACGTTAAAAAATTAAAAAAAAACGTTGTTAATTAAAAAATTTATAACTTTATAATCATAAATAACTTTAAGTCTACTTTCTTTAAGACCAAACGTCTTAATAGTTTACAAAAAAAAAACACCCCTAAAATAATTTTTTTTTAAAAAACAAAATTATTTTTTAAAATTTGCTCATTTGATCTTGTTTTTATTGCACGTGGAGATAGCTCTTTAGATGACGCAACTTTTGATATATCGCTTATATTTGGCAAATTCGTTAACTCAAGATATAGTCCTATAAGTGCAACTACCAATTCTGTGCGGCTTGCTGTTACGTGCACATATGAACATACATACATATGTACATATGGATATGTATATTTGAACGGGAATATTTTTTTTTATCGTATGCATGTCTGTACATATGTGTGCAATAAACTTGAAAATATGGAGTAAATTTACTTTTACTTTATTTGTCTATCGGTCGACTATTTCCTATTAAGGGGGCAGGATGGTTTGAGACTTCAAAAAATTTTTTTTTCAGAAATTTTTTATATAATAGAATATTATCTTAGGAATATCCTGTGAAAGTTTCATGTCGATCGGACTAAAACTTGCTGAGATACCGATTTTCTAGTTTCTTTCTCTCCATATACTTTCAATTGCTTTTAAAACTTTAGACGCGTTTTTCTCAAAACAACTTTTTCAAGTCGGTGCGTAACGTAACTCAAAAAGTAATGCTCGGATCTAACTAAAATTTTGCACACATCTTTAACACAATAAATACTTGCGGATGAACGAACGCTTTTTTTTTTTAATTTTTTTGTACCATTTTTACGGGCAATAATGGGCGGATTTTTATGTAAAAGTGGTACTTCCGACTTTACAACGGCGCCAAAAATTCAAAATCGCATATTTTTCAAAATGGTTTCGTTCATCCGCACAAGAAACTAATATTTTAAGTAAATCAATTCAATTTTTTTATTTCCGATAACAATGTAAGGACAGACTTTACGCACCGCAAGAGACCAATTTTTGGAAGCGACTCCGGCCGACTGCCCGTCACGGGATAAATTATAATTATTTATTAAAAATAAAAATTCCTAGATACTCTCCAAATATAGCCATAAATTGTGTAAAAAAATTGAATTGATATATTTACTCAAACATAAAAAAAAAAATCGCAAAAATTTGCTATTTTTCAGCCTCTGAAACCATCCTGCCCCCTTAAGGAAAGTTAATCTAATTTATCCAAGGTTTATCAGTAAAGTGAAGTGAAGCTTAATTACAATTAGTAGTATTATATACTATACGGAATATCTTATTTACAATAGCTTAAATATTAATATTAAATATTATATTTATACAAATCAACAGTTATATTTGGTCAAAATATCATATCAAAATTCATAAGGATCGGTCGACTACATCTGTTGTCTTACCTCACGCGGCAAGTTGCCTTTAAACGGCTCCCCACACGCGTAGTTCCAAAAGAAAGGGTAATACTTTAAGGGACTATGACCGTGGCGAACGGGCGTTTTATTCTGAAATTGCTTACATTAGCCTCGCAATTCAGAATCTTAATCTAAATCTTACCGCAGTGTGCCCTTCTACAATTCACAAGACAATGAAAGGCAGTAGGCCCGTACTTCAAAGGGCCAAGAATCGGATAACTTAAAAAATACTACATTTTCCTACCAATACTGATTCTACCTAACGATTACAATATTTGACCATCGAAAACATCCTATAGCTGTCGTAGAACGATCGGAATCGACCGGAATAAACTTTGGTTTTTTTTAAGTTAAGAAGAAGGGACTTAGTACAGATTGCATTTTGGGCAATCTTATCCGAAAAAATTTAATTAGGATCGGCCGACTATATCCTGTAGCTCTTATATAACTGAACAATCGGAATTGGCTAAACTATGTTGTTTTTAAAGCTTTCTATGGATTCCGACAATATAATGCGAATTTTCAAAAGGATCGGCCCCCAATACCTGCCGGTAGGATCGGCATCCAATACATGCCATATACAAACTGAACGATCGAAAATGGCACAACCTTGATTTATTTGATGGTGAAATTCTCATAAGGATCGGACAACTATATACGACCCGATATATATAATAATAATATAAGCTAATGCTTAATTGCAAGGGTACATTGGTTTGATTGGTTTGGGAAAAATTATGGTGACAGTAAAAAAAAATTTGAATCACTAAATGGGGGCTGGTGGAGACATTTTAGTCCCTAGATAGAATATTTTTTTTTCTTGTACTCCTAAAGATGTGTAGATTGGTACCTCAACTGACCTCTGTTTGTCTGCAACATTTATTCTACAACTTTTTAAAATACCTTAAGCTTACGTTAAAAAATTAAACTTTGTTAATAAAAAAATGCATAACTTCATAATCAATGAAGATATCAAATCGTGTCTTAGACCGTTGAAAAGGTTTTTTAAAAATATTTTTCACTTTTTTTAAGACCAAACGTCTTAATAGTAGACAAAACAAGAGAGGAAAGCTAACTTCGGGCGGAGCCGAAGTTTATATACCCTTGCAGTTGAGTCGCAGTCCGCTAGGTGGCGCCACGCATCTTATGGGGTCGGAGATGTCTCCTTCACTGCGTTGCACACTTTTGACCAAAATTATAATACCCTCTGCAAGGGTATAAAAATACACTGAATAGAAAGGTCTTTTTTCAAAAAAACATTTTTTTTTCAAAATTGATCAAATGAGATCTTATTTATATTGCACGTGGAGACATCCCTTTGAGGTGATGCAACTTTTAATATATCACTTATATCCGGAAAAATTCCTTACCTCAAGACCTATTCCTATAAGTGAAGCTTGGTGGTTGTGCAAGTATGTATGAAATATACTTGAAAATATGAAGTTATTCTTTTAAATTTATTTGATTTAATAAAATCGAAAGTTTGGGGGATGAATTTGTAGAGGATTTATATATATTTATACCCTTGCAGAGGGTATTATAATTTTGGTCAAAAATGTGCAACGCAGTGAAGGAGACATCTCCGACCCTATAAAGTATATATATTCTTGATCAGGATCACCTCCTAAATCGATATGAGCATGTCCGTCTGTCCGTCTGTCTGTTTCTACGCAAACTAGTCTCTCAGTTTTAAAGCTATCGAGTTGAAACTTTGCACACACCCTTCTTTCCTTTGCAGGCAGTATATAAGTCGGAACGGCCGGGATCGGTCGACTATATCCTATAGCTGCCATATAACTGATTGATCGGAAATGCCATAACTTCGTTGTTTTTTAAGATAGAGGGTCGGGACTTTCCACACATGTTATATTTGATCAACATATCTTATGTACAAAATTTCATAAGGATCGGCCGACTATATCCTATAGCTGTCATAGAACGATCGGAATTGGCATAACTTTGGTGTTTTTTAAGTTAGAAAGATGGGACTTGGTACAGATTCTATTTTGGACAAAATAATCTGATTTGCCAAATTTCATAAGGATCGGCCGACTATATACGATCTTCTATATATCTTATAATATAAGATGCGTGGCGCCACCTAGCGGACTGCGACTGAACTGCAAGGGTATATCAACTTCGACTCCGCCCGAAGTTAGCTTTCCTTTCTTGTTTTATTCTATTCTATATTGAATTGCAGAATTTTCGAATGCTTGGATTTTTTAGATAGAGCTATTCGATTCGGCACTTCCCTTCTCCGGCAGACTCCCATAATTCCCAAGCAAATCCAGTTTGTGTCAAAATTTTCCCCGTTCACCCTCAAAATTAAAATCTTACCAATTCCTTTTTATACCCTTGCAGAGGGTATTATAATTTTGGTCAAAAGTGTGCAACGCAGTGAAGGAGACATCTCCGACCCTATAAAGTATATATATTCTTGATCAGGATCACCTCCTGAGTTGATATGAGCATGTCCGTCTGTCCGTCTGTCGGTTTCTACGCAAACTAGTCTCTCAGTTTTGGAGCTATCGAGTTGAAACTTTGCACACACCCTTCTTTCCTTTGCAGGTAGTATATAAGTCGGAACGGCCGGGATCGGTCGACTATATCCTATAGCTGCCATATAACTGATTGATCGGAAATGCCATAACTTTGGTGTTTTTTAAGTTAGAGGGTTGGGACTTTCCACACATGTTATATTTGACCAAAATATCTTATGTACATAATTTCATAAGTATCGGCCGACTATATCCTATAGCTGTCATAGAACGACCGGAATTGGCAAAACTTTGGTGTTTTTTAAGTTAGAAAGATGGGACTTGGTACAGATTACTCTTTGGGCAAAATAATTCAATATGCCAAATTTCATAAGGATCGGCTGACTATATACGATCCGCTATATATTTAATAATATAAGATGCGTGGCGCCACCTAGCGGACTGCGACTGAACTACAAGGGTATATCAACTTCGGCTCCGCCCGAAGTTAGCTTCGGGTAACAAAATTCAGCCAAATCGGAAATATTATTTAGTATTAGTTTTTAAATACAAAATGTTATATTCAATCGTACCAAAAAGTTTTAGAAAAGTATAGTTACAATCGACTTGAATACGAGTCGATTGGTAACTGAACTATCCCATTCTGACATTCTGGTCAAAACTAAAAAAAAAATTGTCCTCGTTTTTATACCTTTGCAGAGGTTATTATAATTTTGTTCAAAAGTGTGCAGTAAAGAACCCTTTAAACTATGTATATTTTTGATCAGGATCACCTCCTAACCCGATATTAACATGTTCGTATATCAGTCGGTCTGCCTATTTGTTTCTGACCAAACTAGTCTCTCAGTTTTAAAGCTATAGAATTTAAACTTTGCACACATCCTTCTGTATTTTGCACGCAGTGTATAGGTCGACTGCGTCAAGATTGGTTGACTAAATCCTATACCAGCCATATAAGTGAACGATCCAAAATGCCACAACTCTCGCAGAGAGGAGCGACTGAAAAACCAAAAACGTTCAATGAGATTATGAGCATTAGAGTAAAATGCTGTCTGGGGCCTACTAGCGCCTGTCGTAAGAAATTTTTGCGCCCATTTTCGTTGTATGAAATGAGTACTCTATTATTATAGCTGATACTGATCGGTACTGCTATCAGTTAAAGTGTCAACAGTGGGCAATCCAAGAAGGATCCAACTACAAAACACATCACCCAATGTCACCCTCAGACGCCAAGGAATATTCCTCCACTGGTTGAGCTTCGCGGATTTTTTATAAGAAAAAATTCAAATTAGGCCTTCTATCTTCAAAAACCACAGAATAGTAAAATTTTCGATCGTTCAGTTATACGGCAATTATTGGATATAGTCGGCCGATCTTTGTGAAATTTGGTCGATCTGATCAGTTCGATCGGGCCAAAATATATCCCATAATACCAACCCTATTAACAAAAAAAATTATATGACTTTTAAATTATATGACAGCTATTGGATATAGTCGCCCGGTCCTTATGACAGATGAAATTAAGCCGTTTTTAATTGGAATCAATTTCTTTGGCAGAATTGTTTAATTATTTCAATTATTTAAAAAAGGACACATAATATATAGAAAGAGGAATTACTTTAAAGTACCCCTCCTCTGGTCAGGTGATTCACACAGTTAGCTTAAATGTAAGGATAAACACCAAATCTCTTTTTTTTTTCCTCCATAGATTTTGACATTAAAGAAAGTGGAATAATTAAAAACCTTTCCAAAGAGTTTTCCTTTAATCTATCGCTGGAGACTTCGATCTTTCCTCTTAAGTGAAACTGAGGCTGCAATGAAATGCCTCTATTTCTAAGTATTTTTTTTTAATTCCAAAAGCAATTCCAAATATTTTTTTAATAACTTATCACATTTGCAACACCTACTTAGTACAATAATCTCCGTGCCATGAAACGCCGCTCCACCACTACCAACTTGGGATGGGTTCCGGAATGGCTTACAAAAAGACTTAATTTACACTGACTTCAGTAAAGCATTTGACTCTGTTAACCATTCGCTTCTTATAAACAAACTCAGTCTTTTGGGATTTCCAACTAATCTTCTTAGTTGGAAAAACCAAACGTGTCTTCTTTAAATGTGTTTAGTCCGCGCCAAATCTGGGGTGCTCCAAAGAAACCATCATGGACCCTTACTTTTTACACTGTTTATTAACGACTTGCCTCTTTGCCTTAACTGATTCATTTGTACTTATGTACGCTGATGGCGTTAATCTTTGTCTTCAGTATAAATTCACTCACTCCCAATGTAGACTTCAATTGCAAAATTGGTGTTAAGCAAATAACCTAAAGCTGAAGTCAAAAGAATTTAATGACCCGTACATAACTAAAACATTATATACATCATTAGTCCGTCCGATTCTTGAGTATGGATCGTGTGTCTGGGATCCTCAATACGGCGTACACCGAGATCACATAGAATCTGTCAAAAAAACTTCCTGACTTTCGCTCTTAGGGGACTTTATTGGGACGCAAATCTTCACCTCCCCTCTTATCATAGTAGACTTTTCGGTGCTCGGTGCGTGCAAAATAACTCTCGATAAAATTCGAAAATAATTCGATAGCTTTAAAACTGAGAGACTAGTTTGAACAGGAACAAATAGGCAGACAGGCTGATATACGGACATGTAAGTATAGGCTTAGTAAAGCCAATACCTATGTTTGTAAAAAAAATAAGAAAGGAAAGCTAACTTCGGGCGGAGCCGAAGCTGATATACCCTTGCAGTTAACGTTGTTCCATTTCCGATCGTTCAGATATATGGCGTCTATAGGATATAGTCGGCCGATCCTTATAAATTTTGTACATAAGATATTTTGGCCAAATATAATATGTGTGAAAAGTTTCAACCCTCCATCTAAAAAAACACCAAAGTTATGGCATTCCGATTAATCAGTTAAATGGCAGCTATAGGATATAGTCGACCGATCGCGGCCGTTCCGACTTATATTCTGCCTGCAAACAAAAAAAGGATGTGTGCAAAGTTTCAACTCGATAGCTCTAAAACTGAGAGACCAGTTTGCGTAAAAACAGACGGACATGCTTATATCGACTCAGGAGGTGATCCTGATCAAGAATATGTATACTGGAATACGACGTGGAATTGACGCATCGGAACCTGAGCTGCGTTGATTCGATTGGATGCCACCTACTATTCCGGATTCTACCCGTGACGTTGTACGGGGAGAATACGCAGGTCGACATCTATGCATTGCTGGATGAAGGATCGTCTGTCGACGCTCATCGACGACAAACTCATCCGCAGCCTGAACCTGAAAGGCGAGAGTCGCTAACTGAACGTGCAATGGTTTGGTGGGAAATCTACCAAAGAGCACCCGAAAGTGGTCAGCCTGCAGATCAGTGCAGCGGGCAAGCCAAAGCGCCATGGGCTGAAGAACGTGTAAGAAGTAGCCAATTTGAACCTTCCGATGCAGAGCCTGCGTCGGGATGATGTACAGGCAGTGAAGGCGAATGCGCGCCTGCCAGTGAAGCCGTACAACAATGCGACACCGAGGATCCTAATTGGACTGGATCATGCGCATCTTGGAATACCCCTCAGAACAAGAAGCTATGGATCTGGAGGACCATTTGCAGCAGCCACCGCACTTGGATGGATGGTGTATGGACCGGTGAGCAGAAAGGTCAGCTCACCGCTTCAGAGTTCGTGCCTCCTAGCCGTGCACCAGGATAATCTTCTGGAGAAGATTATTTCGAGATCGAGAATTTTGGAGTAAAGCCGGCACGAGAAGCCGGCATGAGAATCCTGGAGGAGACGACTAAGCGAGTAGGTCGACGATATGAAACCGGGCTGCTATGGAGAGACGACAAGGTGAGACTGCCGGAGAGCTACAATATGGCGCTCAAGAGACTCGTTAACATCGAAAGAAAAATGAGGCGCGACGTGGACTTCGCGCGGGCCTATAAGGGATTAATGGATGATTACGTCAAGAAGAGGTATGCGCGACGACTGGAGCCCCAGGAAGTCCAGAGGTTCCAGGAAGGCAAGTTATGGTACCTGCCGCATTTCGGGGAGGAAAACCCGAACAAACCTGGAAAAATCCGGCTGGTCTTCGACGCGGCTGCCAAGGTGAACGGCGTGTCCCTCAATTTAGCGCTACTGAAAGGCCCACAGCGCTACAAGCCACTCCTTGCAGTGCTCTTCCATTTTCGGGAAGGAGCAGTTGGGGTTTGTGCAGACATCAAGGAGATGTTTCATCAGGTACTAATGCAGCCACAGGATAGAGGTTCCCAGAGGTTCCTGTGGAGGAACGGAGATGACCAGCGGGATGACCATGCAAGTGATGACGTTCGGAGCAGCTTGCTCACCATGTTCGGCGGACTATGTGAAGACCGTGAATGCCTCGCAGTACAGCAGCACAGACCCGCCAGCAGCCCTGGCCATCATGGAATACCACTACGTGGACGACTACGTCGACAGTTTCACCAGTGAAGAAGAAGCTATCGCTGTTTCGACACGGGTGAGAGAAATTCATGCAGATGCAGGATTTGACTTGTGTCGATTTACTTCCAGTTCGGCAAGTGTGGTCAGAGCGTTGAACCCACTTGAATCCATCGCTAGCGTCAGATGGACCGAAGCTGAGGAGAAGGTACTAAGAATGTACTGGCAGCCGGCTACACAAGACTTCAAGTTCGGCATCAAATATCATCGAGTCCCGAGAATTGTGATGACAGGGGAACGCGTCCCTACCAAGAGGGAGTTCCTAAGCCTGGTCATGTCCACGTTTGACCCGATTGGATTCCTGAGCTGCTACATGGTGACTGCCAAATTGTTAATGAGAGAGATTTGGCGGAAAGGAGTCAACTGGGACGAGCCGCTACCAGATGATTTGGCCGCAGCCTTTGAGGATTGGCGGCAAGAAATGAGCAAGATCGAAGAGTTCCGATGCCCGCGCTACTACTTCGGTGGTGAACGCGTGCGGATGCTACAGCTGCACATATTCGTGGACTCCAGTCAGTCGGCGTTCGCAGCAGCGGCCTATTGGCGGGCCACGTACGAGAACAAAAACGTGCAGACCTCGAAGGATTCCGAGGATCTCCGAGGAGATGGATTCCGTCTGCCGAAAACGTGGCAGACGACGCGACGAGGCCGCGCAAGGCCGTGGACCTGAGCATCGGTTCGCGATGGCTAAGCGGTCCACCATTTCTACGAGGATCAGGGGAAAGCTGGCCAAGATCGAGCGAGGGGTGGATCCCTCCGACGCCCGACGAAGAGAAACTGAAATGTGAGTTTGCCTTGGTCATTGTAAACTTCATATCCTTGCAGAAATTCTCGAACTACAATCGACTGTTGAGGAGCACCGCATGGGTGCTCAAATTTATTCGACGGTGCCGTGGACTACGATACGATGGAGAGGATCACGGACTGACGTCGATGGAGTGCGCTGAAGCTGAGCGCTCGCTAGTACGGCAATCGCAGCGAGAAGCGTTTGCTGAGAACAACCAAGGGAAAGCCGCCAAGGGCAGCGGATTGCATGGACTGACCCCATACTACGACGAGGACGGAGTAATGCGAGCCAGCGGAAGGATCGACGACGCGACGTGTGTGCCATACAGCGCACGTCGACCGATCATACTGTGTCACGATTAGGCACTGGCGGAGAGGATCGTGCAGCATCACCACGAGAGGATGTGCCACCAAAACACGGAAGCAACCATCGGAGCGATCCGGCAGAAGTTCTAAATTACGAACTTACGGAGGCTGCTACGAAAGGTGGTGAGCAAATGCAACGTTTGCAAGCTGCAAAGGGCACGAAAGGGCTTTAAGTTTACCGGATTGGACTATTTTGAACAGCTATTTGTGACGGATGGACGACGCACGAGATGGGTGGCACTGTTTACGTGTCTAACCACAAGAGCTATCCACTTGGAGATGGCTCACGATTTGTCCACCGATTCCTGCATAATCGCTATGAGGAACTTTATGTGCCGACGTGGACCCGTCGTCAGGATTAGGAGCGACAATGGAAAGAACTTTGTTGGAGCCGACCGCGAAGCCAGGAGGTTCAGCGAAGTGTTCGAGCCTGCACAGATCCAGGGCGAGCTGTCGTCCAAAGGAGTCGAATGGATCTTCAATTTCCCGGCGAACTCAGCTAAGGGGGGGGCCCGGAAAAGGATGGTGCAGTGCGTGAAGAAGGTGCTGGCGCACACGATGAAGGAACTTGCGCCCAAGGAGCACGTACTGGAGAACCTGCTGATTGAGGCGGAGAGCATAGTAAACTCTCGTCCGCTCACTCATCTACCAGTGACGGTGGACCAGGAGGCTCCACTGACACCCAACGATTTGCTGAAGGGAGCACCCGATACCCCACATCTTCCCAAGGATGACGGACAGGAGTTCGTGAGATGCGCTACCAGGAAGCAGTGGCGCATAGCGAGGATGATGCGGGATCGATTCTGGAAGAGATGGGTGCATGAGAACCGGCCTACACTTGTGCGCAGAGAGAGATGGTGCAAGCATGTCGAGCCAATTCGCCGAGGAGACCTGGTGTTCATCGTGATCCTGCCATACCCCGAAGGGAGTGGAAACGAGGCGTCGTGGAAGAGGTGTTCACCGGGAGAGATGGAGTACCTCGTCGAACGGCAGTGCGGACTAACGATCGAGCCAAGATAATAATGCGTCCCGCTTCGAAGTTAGCTGTCCTGGATGTGGTGAATGCGGCTGCTTCACGGGGGTGGGGATGTCGCGGAACGGATTAAACAGAGGAAAACAATTTGGCGGAATTAGACCGATTTGCGCCATCACAACAAGAGGGAAGAGAAACTGCGGTAGGTTAAAGACTAAGTAGTTGTAAGAGCTAAGTAATTAATGGAACTCTTCCAGAATAAAACATCAACAACACAAACCGAACTCCAACTATTGTCCAGCACTAGTGTGTTTTGTTTCGGGGGCATGCGCAGTTGGAGCGCCAAAAAAT
This sequence comes from Drosophila ananassae, assembly GCF_017639315.1. Lineage (NCBI taxonomy): Eukaryota > Metazoa > Arthropoda > Insecta > Diptera > Drosophilidae > Drosophila > Drosophila ananassae. The sequence goes on from NW_025319038.1 coordinate 491,334, forward strand.
TGACATTTTTCCCGAATTTTTTTCTTGTAAACTATTGAATTTTTTTTAAATATCGCTTTATTATGTGAAAGTACATCATTTTAACTTAAATTAAAAAAAAAACAAAAGTGTAGAAAATATTGAGCAGTTTCAAAGATATGCCCCGTCGAAGTGAGGTCCGTCTAAAAAACACGGGTCGCGGTGACTAAGACTGTGGAAATTTGGATCGTCGGAAATCAAAAAATGAAACGGATTAACATTTATTGAAAGTTTATCAAGTACTTAATCGATAGATATTAAAAAATAAAAATATTCGACAAAATGGCGACCTATCAAAGTTGAACAATCGTTTTTCGTTAAAAAAAGCGGTAGTTTTTCAGCTGTAAAAAAAAAAGTTTTGCATAAAAAAATCAATCCCTCGATTAGGTACTAGATTATTATGTATTAAAGAAGCATGCCAAATATAAGACAATCGGGTCACTAGTTTTCAAGTAAGAGTGGTCACAGACTTCAAAACGTAGTTTTGAGAAAAACGTGTTTAAAGTTTCAACTCACTATTACATAAACCGGACGCCCCTACCTTTAAACATGTGTATCTCAATGAATTTTCACCGGATCATTTCAAAATGTTGTGAACACATTTCTAAATATATACACTTTAGGAAAATGCAAAAAAAAAAAATCGATTTTTTGAAAGTTTTTTGCACATGCCCCCTTAAAGGCATTCCCCGTGATCGGCCAAGCGGCGACACTGCCATATAACTGATTGATCGGAAATGCCATAACTTGGTTGCTTTTCAAGTTAGAAGAATGGGAGTTTCAGTGGATTCCTCTTTGGGCCAAATAATTCGATATGCTAATTTTCATAAGGATCGGCCAACTATATACGATCCGCTTTATATCTAATAATATAAGATGCGTGGCGCCACCTGCGGACTGCGACTCAGCTGCAAGGGTATATAAACTTCGGCTCCGCCCGAAGTTAGCTTTTCTTTCTTGTTTTTCCCTGAAATTTGAGTACGAATACAAGCATTTGCGCAGCTAACTCATTTGTACTATTCATAAAAAGTGCACTGGAAATTAATTTTTCTTAATAACAAGAAAGGAAAGCTAACTTCGGGCGGAGCCGAAGTTTATATACCCTTGCAGTTCAGTCGCAGTCCGCTAGGTGGCGCCACGCATCCTATATTATTAGATATATAGCGGATCGTATATAGTCGGCCGATCCTTATGAAAATTGGTAGATCAGATTGTTTTTCCCAAAATAGAATCTGTACCAAATCCCATCTTTCTAACTTAAAAAACACCAAAGTTATGTCAATTTCGATCGTTCTATGACAGCAATAGGATATAGTCGGCCGATCCTTATGAAATTTTGTACACAAGATATTTTGGTCAAATATAACACGTGTGGAAAGTCTCAACTCTCTAACTTAAAAAACACCAAAGTTATGGCATTTCCGATCAATCAGTTATATGGCAGCTATAGGATATAGTCTACCGATCCCGGCCGTTCCGACTTATATACTACCTGCAAGGAAAAGAAGGATGTGTGCAAAGTTTCAACTCGATAGCTTTAAAACTGAGAGACTAGTTTGCGTAGAAACCGACAGACAGACGGACAGACAGACAGACGTACAGACGGACATGCTTATATCGACTCAGGAGGTGATCCTGATCAAGAATATATATACTTTATAGGGTCGGAGATGTCTCCTTCACTGCGTTGCACACTTTTGACCAAAATTATAATACCCTCTGCAAGGGTATAAAAACGAGAAAAATATTACAAATAATAGATAAATGCATTACAATTTTTTTTTGACAAAATATTACAAAATTATATAAAAACCCGCAGCAATTTTTATACCCCTGCAGAGGGTATTATAATTTTGGTCAAAAGTGTGCAACGCAGTGAAGGAGACATCTCCGACCCTATAAAGTATATATATTCTTGATCAGGATCACCTCATGAGTCGATATGAGCATGTCCGTCTGTCCGTCTGTCTGTCTGTCTGTCTGTCGGTTTCTACGCAAACTAGTCTCTCAGTTTTAGAGCTATCGAGTTGAAACTTTGCACACACCCTTCTTTCCTTTGCAGGTAGTATATAAGTCGGAACGGCCGGGATCGGTCGACTATATCCTATAGCTGCCATATAACTGATTGATCGGAAATGCCATAACTTTGGTGTTTTTTAAGTTAGAGGGTTGGGACTTTCCACACATGTTATGTTTGACCAAAATATCGTATTTACAAAATTTCATAAGGATCGGCCGACTATATACGATCCACTATATATCTAATAATATAAGATGCGTGGCGCCACCTAGCGGACAGCGACTGAACTGCAACGGTATATCAACTTCGGCTCCGCCCGAAGTTAGCTTTCCTTTCTTGTTATTATTAATTTTGACCACGGAAAACTACGTGTCGTCGGACGAAGAAATTGTAGAAGAGTATAGGAAATCTCGGGAGTCAAGTGCGAAAGAGTGTCCTTGAAACAAGAACCTCTGAATTTTCCAGTCAAAAAATAGGAACGTCTCAAGAGCAGCTTCTAGCCATCGAGAACGCCATGAAAGGCGCACTCGAAAGGCAACAACGAGAATTTGATGAGAAGGTAGCCGCATTGACGGCAGAAATAAACTCATTAAAAATCAAAACTCCAGATATCAAAACGTATCAGGAGATTAAAACTGTACCCGGAATAGAATGTACCGAACCGCTAGATATAGTAAAATCTGTCCCAGAATTTGAAGGGGAACAGGAGAATTACGTCTCCTGGAGGCAGGCTGCCACAGCAGCATACAGTGTATTCGAGCCTTACGATGGCAGCAGTCGATTCTATGAAGCAGTTGCAATCCTCAAAAACAAAATAAGAGGACCAGCGTCCGCTGCATTGTTTTCATATAATACAGTGTTAAATTTCCACGCCATACTGGCACGTTTAGATTTCACGTATGCAGACAAAACTTCGACACATGTAATTCAACAAGAATTAAGTTTATTAAGGCAAGGAGATTTACCCTTACTTAAATACTATGATGAAGTAGAACGGAAGCTAACGTTTTTAACAAATAAAATTATTATGACCCACGACGCTAACGCAGGAGCCGTTTTGAAACAAAAATTCAGGAACGACGCCCTGCATGCGTTCATATCCGGCGTAAAAAAATCATTAAAGATGGCCGTATTTCCCGCGCATCCACAAGATTTGCCATCGGCATTGGCTTTGGCCCAAGAACACGAATCGAGCAACGAAAGAAGTGTTTTTGCGGCTAGTTTTGCTCGCCACAACGAGGAAAAAATGAGTAAACCAAACAACCAGCGACAAGCGGCTGAAAGAATTGGCCTGCAGACCAGGAAAAAAACTCGAAATTTGGGGGCAATGAAAAAACCCCTTACTTTGCCAGACCTCAAAAAGGAGGCAATAATCAACCCGGTACGGGAAACGCCCGGAAACAACCAAGGGTGGAGCCCATGAATGTGGATACCTCATCCCGTTTTAGACAGCCTTCGGCATGGGTAGAAGGGCAATCGACAAGGACCCAACAGAAAATCAACTTCATGCCCGAGAAGCAGTCCGGCGAAGAAGACTACGATTCCGTTGCGCAAGCATGCGCCACAGAAATAGAGGATGACCTGGACGCGGAGGACTCTATTAATTTTTTAGGGTAAAGTCCCTACTCGGGTACATTACACATACGCTGGCAGGAAAGGAAATAAAGCTTTTAATCGATACAGGTACCTCAAAAAATTATATTACTCCACTCCCGGGGCAGAAAGGCGTCGTGGCTGTGGACACCCCATTTAACGTAAAGTCAATCCACGGCTTTACAAAAATCGAGAAAAAATGTTTTGCTTCCATATTCAATGTTAAATCACCATTTTTCATTCTCGAAGTTCTGAAAGATTTTGACGGTATTATCGGTCTCGACTTGCTTAAACAAGTGAATGCGAAACTCGATTTTACTCCAAATACTTTCCACACTAATAATGGATCCGAAAAGATCCAGTTCGCTAAGGCAGAAAAATGTCAACATTATCAAAATAGATGACGAGGACGTCCCCCCCGCAGTAAAAGCTGCCTTTGACAATTACAAAGCCTTCGCTGATCCAGACGAAGCACTTCCTTTCAATATAAATACTGTTGATACAATTAAAACAGATTGGGAACCGGTGTACTCAAAGTCGTACCCGCACCCCATGGCTGTAACTGAGTTCGTCAACGCAGAGGTAAACAACTTCTTGCGGACGGCGTAATAAGGCCATCCAAGTCTCCTTATAATAATCCAACGTGGGTTGTTGACAAAAAAGGAACCGACCAGAACGGGGCCAAGAAGCGTTTCGTTATCGACTTTAGAAAACTAAACGAAAAAACCGTAGACGATAGATACCCTATCCCTGCGATTACGACAATATTGTCGAACCTGGGCGAGTCAAAGTTTTTTAAAACACTCGACCTTAAATCCGGCTTCCCAAAAAGCTGGCAGAGAGAGACCGACAGAAGACGGCTTCCTCAATAAACAATGGTAAATTCGAATTCTGTAGATTGCCATTCCGACTAAAGAATGTTCGAGTATTTTCCAAAGAGCTATCGATGATGTCCTACGAGATGGAATTTCAAAGATATGCTTTGTTTATGTAGACGATGTCATAATATACTCATTAGATGGGTTCTAGGAAAACTTTCCGAAGCAGGTATGAGAGTATCTCAAGAAAAATCAATGTTCTTCAAAAAGAGCATTGAATACTTGGGATTCATAGTGACGCAAGAGGGCTTGCGGACATTACCCGAAAAGGTCAGGGCCATCAAGCAATTTCCCCAACCAAAGACCCTTTTCGAGCTGAGATTTTTTGAATTTTGCAGCAATTGAAAGGCCTCTTACTAACATTCTTAAGGGCGAAAACGGTAAGATAAGCAAATACCAATCAAGAAAAATAAGCATTGAAATGAACAAGGAACAGATCAGAAGATGTTTTACTTTCCTACCCAGACTATAAGAAACCGTTCGATCTAACAACGGACGCGTCAGGTTTTGGTCTAGGGGCGGTTCTATCGCAGGCTGGCACTACAAAAACTCTGCAATTATTTGTATGGAGTAAAAAATTTACAGATCTTTACCGACCACCAGCCACTCACTTACGCCGTCTCTGATAAAAATTCTAACGCTAAACTAAAGCGCTGGAAAGAAATTCTTGACGACCACGGTGCAAGGGTGATTTATACACCCGGCAAAGAAAACTTTGTCGCTGACGCGTTGTCCCGTTGTAAAAGGAAGAACAGGACTCCGATATGGCTACTATACATAGCGAGGAATCGCTAACGTATACCATAGCCACAACGGACACCGCGGGTAACTGTTTCAGGAATAAAATAATAATTGAAGAGAGTAACAGCTCATCCGTAAACACGTTCATTCTGTTTAAAAGCAAAGTTAGACACATAGTAAAAATAAATGACCGCGGTAACCTACTGAATTCCTTGCAAGAGGTGGTTAATGCCGAAGTGGTAAACGCAATGTACCAACCCTACCAATCCTGGCATTTATTCAACACAAACTCGTGGAACTATTCCAAAACACTACGTTCAGACATTCAAAATGCTTTGTACAGGACATAACAAACGGAACCGAACAGAAAGATATCATGGTAACCGAACACAATAGAGCGCATCGAGCAGCCCAGGAAAATCTGAAACAAGCCCTAAGGGACTATTTTTTTCCAAAAATGTTCCGGCTAGCAACAGATGTAGCATCAAACTGTAAAATCTGTTCCATGGCAAAGTACAAACGCCACCCGTCCAAACAGGCAGTAGCACAAACACCTATACCTACTTCTGTGGGGGAAATCCTCCACATTGACATTTTTTCCACAGACGGAACTCTTTTCCTTACGTGTGTGGAAAAATTCTCGAAATTCGTCACAGTACAGGTGATCGCGTCAAGAACTATTATGGACGTAAAAACTCCAATAAAGAATTTTTTTCCAAAAGCGAAAACGATCTACTGCGATAACGAGAAATCCCTAAATTCCAAGACCATAAAATCCATTCTCCTGAAAAAATATAACATTACCGTTTCTAACGCCCCACCTCTACACAGCACCTCAAATGGCCAAGTAGAGAGATTTCACAGCATTTCTGGCTGAAATAGCACAATGTTTGAAGCTGGAGAACAATCTAATTGACACCACCTAGATAAATCTTCTTGCAACTAGTAAATACAATAAATCCTTTCACTCGGTGACTAACGAAAAACCCATAGACATTTTACACTCAAAACCCGCCGAATTCGAGGCAGAAATTAGCCAAAAAATTCAACAAGCTCAGGAGAAAACTCTCGAATACATAAACAAAGCTAGGATCCATAAAACTTACCAAGTGGGCGATAAGGATTTCCTGAAAGCAAACAAACGCCTGGGGAATAAGCTTTCACCACTGTGCTCAGAAGAGATTATTGATGCAAACCTGGGGACCACGGTCCTTATTAAAGGGAGGGTGGTCCACAAGGACAATCTACGTTAATCACCTTCACAAGATTTTAACCTACCCCTTTGTTCCTTTCTTTATTCTTTCTAGGTTACAGAAGTATTTTCTAATTTTCATACTAACGGCTATTAGGACGGACGCGGCATTCAAACTAAACGATTACACGAACGCGGACTATATCCCGATAGAAGACAATGACATTGTAATCTGGGAGAATTACGGATACCTACAGCACGCAACGAACATGACGACCTACGAGGACTACGCAGACCAGGCAGAAGCAATGACGAGGACATTCACAGACGACCACAGAATACCAGTTATAGCAACGGACCTTAGAAATATTCGCAAGTTGGTGACCACCCTTAAGTTCCACCACAGGGCTACTAGAAGTATTAATTTAATTGGTACGGCTCTCAAGGTTATTGCAGGTACGCCTGACTTTAATGATTGGGAACAGGTAAGATTTAATCAGAACCAGTTAATGAGGGCAGACGAAGGTCAGACAGAATTAAATATAAAATTTCAAGAACGTCTAAATGATTCAGAAATACGAAACAAATAAAGAAAAACACTTGTTAAAAATCATTTTAGCAAAGAATAGAATCATCATTACAGACCTAGAAAACATCCTTATGGGCCTAACCCTAGCAAAATTAAATATTGTAAGCCCAGCTATTCTAGGTGCCGACGTAAACGAATTCAGAGACAAACAGCCTATTAATATTAATATTAGTTTGGTAGAAATATTAGAAGTATCTAGAATAAGTGTTTTTCAAAATTTTGACATTCTGCACTTTCTCATTAAATTTCCTAATCCTAAGCTCGTATGTAAGAGAATAACAGTCTACTCGGTTCAACACCATAATAGAATCCTGAACTTCGAGAGCGGGAATTTATTTGCCGAATGCCCAACACGAAACCTCAATATCGGTGACTGCAAGACAACGGTAGGTGCCACATTCTGAAAGGAACTAAAGAACGGCACATGAGATAGCCCAACAGATAGTTTCTGGGGCCACCGCGCACTGCTCCACGCTCCCAGGTCATCTAGATCCAATCACCATTGTGGACCACGGAACCCTCATCATCAACAATGCTAACGTAGCGGTCACTGATTACCAAGGCCGGGAACAAAAGGTATCCGGAACCTACCTGTTAGCGTACTCCAACAAGGTGGCGCTCAACGGAACCTGGTTCATAAACCAGCTGGGGAGCTCACTAAAAAAACCTGCTAAAAATAATAAACGTAACTGCTCACTACAACCGGCTCCGCCTCCCGTTTCTCCATGAGCTTAGTCTAAGTAACCTACACCACATCGGGGCCCTCAGAGAAAGACTGTCATCGGGATCCCGTCTCAACATTTGCCTTATTTTACTGGCTGCCCTTTCACTATGCGCAATCCTGTGGATTGCCAAATATCATCTGAAGGCCAATCGATGCAGGAAATCGAGGGCCGACGACGATTTAGAACGAGTGGGTCCTCGGGACGACGACCAATTAAAGGAGTGAGGAGTGCGTAGCCAGAATTTAGGAAAAGTGCCAAATTGCACACCGGATCCGGTGGCCCGCACGCGTAATGAAAGAGGTGCTCACTACGCATTCCAAGGGTAACTGCCCGCGGACCAGCCCGGACACTTGAGCAACAAGTGATCGTTGCTGGCCGGATACGGAATGCTGACACTGCAACTGGGCAACTGCGCCGCAGCCCAACGAAGGTTTCGAAGTACATCCCGGGTAGTATTTTAGTTCAGTCTTAAGTAGAACTCCGCAGCCTTAGCTCGCGTTATATTTTATTCTTTGTCAGTAACACTAACCCTAACGGGATTGTGTGAAACAAATGATTAATAAATTAAATATTGTAAAACCCACACAACAATAACTAATATTATTAACTTACATATGTATGTATGTGGTAGCTTCACTTATAGGACTATATCTTGAGTTAACGAAAATTGCCAGATATAAGCGATATATCAAAAGTTGCGTAATATCTAGGACTATCTTCAGTGCAACATAAATAAGATCGAATGAGCCAATATAGAAGAACAAAAACTTTTTCTGAAAAAATTGTTTCTCTTTTATTTTAGTTAGTCTACTATTCAGACGTTTGGTCTCAAAGAAAATGAAAAAGATATTTTAAAAACCTTTTCAATGATCTTAAGTTTAAATATCTTCATTGTTATAAAATAATGCATTTTTTAATTAACTTTTTTTTTTAAATTTTTTTTACAATAACAAGAAAAGAAAGCTAACTTCGGGCGGAGCCGAAGTTTATATACCCTTGCAGTTGAGTCACAGCCCGCTAGGTGGCCACACGCATCTCATATTATTAGATATATAGCGGATCGTATATAGTTGGCCGATCCTTATGAAATTTGGCATATCGAATTATTTTGCCCAAAGAGGAATCCATTGAAACTCCCATCCTTCTAACTTGAAAAACAAAGAAGTTATGGCATTTCCGATCAATCAGTTATATGGCAGCTATAGGATATAGACGGCCGATCCCGGCCGTTCCGAATCGAATTTCTTGAATAACTTCTGATAATAACTAACGAAATGTCGGATCGGGTCAGTTGAGGAACCAATCGACGCGTGTTTAGGAGACGAATGCGATTAAGATAAATATTCTATTTGGGGACTTAAATGTCACCACCCAATTTAGCGATTAAAATTTTTTTTTGTTCACTTAAATTTCTCCCAAACCAAACGACTTTTGGAAAATTTTTGGACAAAAATTTTAATATTACAACAAAACCCTTTTGTTTGGTATATAATTCATTCAGATCGGATGCATACAGAACTTGGTGTAGCAATAAAAAAAATCACATTGAAGTTATTGTTAGCTAGACCATAGATTCTGCGAAGCACAATGACTAAATAAGAAATTGAAAAATTTGCAGTGCAATTGGCCCCTAGAACTAAAGTCTCTTGGGAAGCTCACACATCTCCATTTATATCTGATACAAAGTAAGAAACAAAACACCATTTTCTTTTCAAGCATTATTTTTTTTTCTTTAATTTTTTATAAGTATTTCCAATAACAACAATTTTCTTAAAGAATTAAAAAAAAATGAATCCCGACACCACAGGCCGACAATTTGTTTTCCTCCACCCAATATTTCAACTGCTCCATAACCTTTAGGCTCCACTGAACCAAAGTCCAGACCAAACATAGGTTCAATCACCATCAAAAGGTACACCTAAAACACTTAAGCGTTTGGGGAAAATGTTTCAGGAAAACTCTTTGAGTTTGTATATATACATTTCAAAACCGATATATACTAAAATAAATGATGGTTAACGCAATTACACGGCCTACATAAAAATAATAATATATGGTAAAATTTGATCTCCTCTCCTGTTCTGGACTTTGGTTTAGTGGAGCCTAAAGGTTAAGGAACAGATGAAATTATGAGTGGAGATTTTTTGCTGTCGTACTGTGTTATCAGACTCTTTTTTAGGTGATAATATACTCTTTTCTTAAGGCTAAGACCAAATATGTATTTAGTAAACTTTTAAAAGATTTTTTCAGAAAAACAAACTTAAATTAATTATAATTTTTATTCGAACATAATTATAAATAAAAACAAGAAAGAAAAGCTAACTTCGGGCGGAGCCGAAGTTGATATACCCTTGCAGTTGAGTCGCAGTCCGCTAGGTGGCGCCACGCATATTATATTATTAGATATTTAGTGGATCGTATATAGTCAGCCGATCCTTATGAAATTTGGCATATCGAATTATTTTGGATATCCCAAAAAGGAATCCACTGAAACTCCCATCCTTCTAACTTGAAAAACAACCAAGTTATGGCATTTCCGATCAATCAGTTATATGGCAGCTATAGGATATAGACGGCCGATCCCGGCCGTTCCGACTGATATACCTGCAAAGGAAAGAAGGGTGTGTGCAAAGTTTCAACTCGATAGCTTTAAAACTGAGAGACTAGTTTGCGTAGAAACAGGCAGACGGACAGACGGACATGCTCATATCGACTCAGGAGGTGATCCTGATCAAGAATATATATACTTTATAGATGTCTCCTTCACTGCGTTGCACACTTTTGACCAAAATTATAATACCCTCTGCAGGGGTATAAAAATTAGTTTTTTACAAGCGCTTGTATATAATTTTTTTAAATAACAAAGATCCATGGGGTTACGTCGATGTCAGGTTACTCGCGTGATAAATAAAAAAATATAATAATATGAAATAATAGAATCAAGACGGGTGATTCGGGACGATTATACAAAAACCACTATTTAGATGCCAATACATAAATCAAATACAATTCTTACCGGTACAGAAATCTGGAGATTGTTGAGTTTTGCACGCGAAATTTTGTTTAAAATTAATAACGTTTGTGGTTGGATGCACACATTATAGATAAATTTTTATTTCCATTAAGTAATTGTATTTTATGAAATAATTGTATGTTGTTTATTATAGTAATGGTTGAGTAATTCGAGGATGGTTTAGCATTAATTATTTTAAAAGGGGGAAAAATAAAAAAATAAATATTATCAAGTTTTTAAATATTTTCAGAATATTTGTGAATTAGAAAAATATAGCTCTGAAAAGTTTTTTTTAAGTAGAAATTGGTAAAATTATTAATATTTATATTGAAGAAAAATCAAGGTTCAAGTTTTTCCAGACATGACCGTATTTGTTCCGTTTACAACAACATTTTAAATCTCTTCATATAACCCAAACAAAATTTGTAGGTTTAAAAACCAAAAATTTATAAAGCTTATTTAATTTTTATTAAAACGTAATTATTTCTCATATGTTTTAGATGAATAAAAAAATAATTATTACTATTTCCTTTAAATACAATAAATATGTTTTTTCTTTTTTTCGAACTTTTTAACAACTTAGTTCGAACCTTTTTCTCAAAAGGAAAGCTTACTTCGGATGAAGACGAAACTAAAGTACTTTTCCAGAAACTTGTACTCCACTTACCATAATGCTTTTCAAGAACAGGTGATACATTTTTTAGTTAGTTAGTTTTAGCAAAACAAAAACACGTGCCAAATATATTATATAATCGATCTATCCTGGTCGATTTAAAAAGTAAATAGTAGGTGGCACACCCCGAGATTCACGACTACTAGCTTTAAACCAGCGAGCCTATAATTTACTTAATTATAAAAATGAGCAAAATTCAGCGAATTCTTGAAAGCATTTTAAATAAAACAAGATAATAGGAAATCTGAAAGGGATCATCCCATGTTGCCGCAATTTCCATGTTTTGTAGATTTGTTTGCCTCCAGGAAATAGATAGGGCTTTCGAATTTTAATGACTTATAAATATATACTGAAACTACTTAAATATACATTTTGAACCAAAAATCTTGTTTAAAACCGTAGTTACACCATTGCAATCCCCCATCCTTGAAAAAATTTACTCAAACTTCTTCCACGATTCCGGGTTATTCAATTATTTAAACCAAAAACATGAAAGTAAAGCTAACTTCTTCGAAGTTGATATACCCTAGAATTTTATACAATAGATACATATCGGATCAGATATAATGAGCCGATCTTTATGAAAGGTTTGCTTTTGAATCAATATTTACAAAAAATCTCTTTAACTTACAAAACATCAAAGGTGTGGCATTTCTGATCAATCAATTATATGGCAGCTCTACGATATAGTCGACCGATCTCGGGCGTTCCGACTTATATACTGCAAACAACAGAAGGATGTGTACAAAATTTGAAGTCGATAGCTTTAAAAGTGGAGCTTAAACGGACAGAAGGATGTGACTTTTTCGGCTCAGGAGATAAGGGAGAATATAAGAAGATACTTTATAGGGTTGGAGATGTGTCCTTCACTGCGTTGCACACTTTTGCCTAAAATGTATCGTTGAGCGCGCGTTGAGTTATTGAGTTATTAGTGAGATAAGTGGGGTTCAGATCTATTTTAAATAGGTTAATTGAAAAAATAATGCAAATAGAATACCAGGCTCAGAGAAGGAGAAAAAATGGATTTACATTTCGTATTGACAAAAGAATAGAAGAAGCTTGTATCATTACGAAAGTGTGTCTTACTATTCGTGATATAACGTGAGCAACGATAAAACCGACTTTATAGTCGCTACGTGGCAGCAGACACATTGGCAGATTAAATCAGAAGGAACACATCCAGAGGGCCATAGATAAGAAAGTATCCACTGATGATCGTGCCGACCCTTGTGAACCGATTCGGGCTCGCGTATCAGAAAATCCTTTTTGCGAAAATTCCACTACTTAAGGTTATGGAATGGATTTTAAGGCGCACCCAACAAATTCATAGGCAGTGAATTGTTGTTCGGGATTTTCCGACGTGGAGATTCGCTCAACAATTTTAATTCAAATGCACTAAATGTATAAAAACTTACACATTAAAAATATATTGTTTATTGTCATTTGTTCCACTTGCCGAATAAGAATATTTTTTTTTACATCATATATTTTGGGCGTTGCATGAATAACCTTTAGGCCCTAACATTTAGACCTTTAGGCCTGAACCAATTCCAGGTTCTATCACAGTTTCCGGGGTACACCTAAGATAATAAATACATCAAATTTTTCCATACATTGTACTATGTAGGCCGTGTAATTGCGATGACCATCATTGTTTTTAGAACATATCATTTTTGAAATAAAACAAGAAAGGAAAGCTAATTTCGGGCGGAACCGAAGTTTATATACCCTTGCAGTTGAGTCGCAGTCCGCTAGGTGGCGACAGGCATTTCATATTATTAGATATATAGCGGATGGTATATAGTCGGCTGATCCTTAAGAAATATCGAATTATTTTGGCCAAAATTAGAATCCATAGAAAGTCCCATCCTTCTACATTGAAAAGCAACGAAGTTATGGCATTTCCGATCAATTAGTTATATGGCAGCTATAGGATATAGTCGACCGATCCCGACTTATATACTGCCTGCAAACAAAAGAAGGATGTGTGCAAAGTTTCAACTCGATAGCTTTAAAACTGAGAGACTAGTTCACGTAGAAACGGACAGACAAACAGACGGACATGCTTATATCGACTTAGGAGGTGGTCCTGATCAAGAATATATATACTTTATAGGGTCGGAGGGGTTCTCCTTCACTGCGTTGCACACTTTTGATCAAAATTATAATACCGACTATATCCTATAGTTGTCATATAATTGATTGATCGGAAATGCCATAACTTTGATGTTTTTTAAGTCAGAGGTTTGGGACTTTCCACACTTGATATATTTGGCCAAAATATCTTATGTACAAAATTTATAAGGATCGGCCAACTATATTCTACAGCTGTCATAAAACTTGGGTGTTTTTTAAGTTAGAAAGATGGTACTTGGTACAGATTCTATTTTAGACAAAATAAGTATCGGCCTATCTTTCCATTTTGAGCAATCTTGTTTGTTCTGCCAAATTTCATCAGGATCGGCCGACCATATCCAATAGCCGCTATATAACTGAACGATCGGAAATGGCACAACCTTAAATGCAAGGGTATATCATCTTCGGCTCCGGCCGAATTTACCTTTCCTTTCTTATTTATAATAAGTTAAACAATATTTTCTTATATTATATAGGAGTTTTTAACCTCATATTTTCAAAAAGTCATAAAGATTATAAGTCATATAAAGATTAATTTAACCGCGGAACAACATTTTTATCTGCGACTGAACAACCAAAAAGGTTCAATGAGATTATGAGCTTAAAAATGAGTGTAAGAATGATAGTAAAATTCTCTTCTATGAATGATAGTAAAATTCTCTATATAACAAAGTATAGCATGTGAATTTAGCTTCATTGGTTAAAAATTACGCGTTAAATTACAGATTTTTGCGATTTTTTTTTTCATTTCTGAGTGAATAAAATTATTCAATTTTTTTTATACGATGCATGGCTATATTTGGAAAGTATCTAGGAATTTTTTTGTTAAGAAATAATTATTATTTATACCATGACGGGTATTCGGCCGGAGTCGCTTCAAAAAATTGTTATCTTGCGGTGCGTAAGGTCATTATTGCCCTTAAAAATGGTAAAAAAAAAAAATTTTAAATAAATGCGTTCGTTTATCCGCAAAAATTTATTGTATAAAAGATGTGTGAAAAATTGTATTTAGATCCGAGCATTACTTCTTGAGTTACGTTACGCACCGACTTGAAAAAGTTGTTTTGAGAAAAATGCGTCCAAACTTTTAAAAGCAATTGAAAGTATATGGATAGAAAGTAACTAGAAAATCGGTATCTCAGCGAGCTTTAGTCCGATCGACATGAAACTTTCACAGGATATTCCTGAGATAATGTTCTATTACATAAAAAATGTTTGATAAAAAAAATTTTGTTACGTGTCAAGCATCCTGCCCTTTAAGAAAACCTTAAGTAAAAAATCGTAAAAGTAAAAAACTAAGTAAAAAATCGTAGAAAAAATGTTGCTCAAAGTTTAGTGACAAACATACGCAAATTTATACGCGCATGGGTCTTTCTCAGTGAAAAAAACTTGATAGACATCCCTATACACATTTGATTCCATTTTTCTACTTCAGTGGTTCATCCAAATTTATGCAAAATGTTATTTTAAGTAGTTACATGGTTTTCACATGTTTAAACAAGTGAAAAGTTTCGATCGAAAAAATCACGCTCCTCATGCTCTGTTTTCAAAGACATTATTTTTCAAAAACAACTCAACTGACTCAACTGAAATCGAATCAAGATACATACAACTAATAAATAAACGACGGTTTTTTGGTTTTATTAAAACTATTTAAATTAAAACAAGAAAGGAAAGCTAAGTTTGGGCGGAGTCTAAGTTTGAATAACCTTCCATTTAAGTGGAAGTTTATATTTTTAAACATTTATCAAATTTGATACACTCAGAAAATATGGAACACGGACGATCTTATTAAAAATGTATTAAAAATTTCATTATCAAAAAACTTAAAAACGTTCAAGCTGTTATCTTCAATAACGCCAAATTTTCGATATGTCTGTGACCGTTCACTGATATGACAGTTAGAGGATACACTCCGATGATAATAATTTAGACAATTGTGGAACCGATTTCATCTCTGTTTTTTAAAGCCTTCTTTCTTTCCGATAGTAATACAAGTTCCGACTTTGAAATCGTTCGCCTATATTATATAGCTGTCCCATAACATTTAAGATTGCCTGGTACTTTTTTCAAAATACGAATTGTAGGAAATTGATCTAATAACAAAATTCCCATTAACTTCGGGGAACAATATCCGGTATTTACGATATATGTCATACCATATACAAGTACATTAAACTGCAAGGCAACTTTAAGCTCTACCAAAGTTAACTTTCTTCTTTCTGTTTTATATGTGTATATATCTATATATAATTTAAATATAATAAAATATATAAATATTATACTCGAAACTTGCAGAGAATAAGGGTATATTGTATAAGTGTATGTATGTAACAGGGAGAAGAAATCATCTCCGACCGAAGGCGAGGAGACTTTATATAAAGCCGAATAAGTAAAAATTTTCTGTAGGCATACTATCTGAACGAATTATATACCAATCAAAAGGTACTGTTTTATTTAGATAATTTTTTCCCAAACATTTTCCGAAAGATATTTGGTTTGGGAAAAATTAAGGTGAAAGTAAAAAAAATTGGAATCACTAAAGGCTGGTGGACACATTTTAGTCGCCAATATTTTTATATATTCGCATTCTACTAAATACGCGTCGATTGGTACCTCAACCAACCCGATCCGACATTTCTTTCAGAAGTTATTCAAAAAATATCGATTTTTACAGCTTTTTCAAAATGAAGCCAGTGTCTGTTTTTTTGGCAATCCTGAATAAAATTTGAGATGTTTTTTAAATTTTTAAAAAATTAAAAAAAAACTTTGTTAATTAAAAAATTCATAACTTTATATTCAAGAAAGTTGAAAAGATTTTTTAAATATCAATTTCACTTTCTTTAAGACCAAACATTTTAATAGTACACAAAAAAATGCACTAAAAATAATTAATAGGAAAAAAAATTATTTTCAAAATTAGCTTATTTGAATTTATATTACACGTGGAGATAGCTCTTGAGATGACGCAACATTTGATATATCGCTTATATCTGGCAAAATTCGTTAACTCAAGATATATTCCTATAAGTGCAGCTACCAATTTTGCGCAGCCACCTGTGAAGCCACCTGTTGACGTTACGTTCACATATGTACATACATACATCCATGGATGTGTATATGATGGGGAATATTTTATTTGAGCTTGTGCATGTATGCGTGCAATAATCTTGAAAATATGGATGCAATAATCTTTTAACTTTTACTTTATTTGTCTATCGGTCGACTATATCTTACAGCTGCCATATTATTGATTGAACGGAAATGCCATAACTTTGGTGTTTTTTAAGCTGTGACACTCCACACGTTATATTTGGTCAAAATATCGTATGCACAAAATTCATTAGGATCGTCCGACTATATCCTATAGCTGTCGTAGAACGATCGGAATTGGCATAACTTTGGTGTTTTTTAAATTAAAAAGATGGGACTTAGTACAGATTGCATATTGGGCAATCTTATCGATTTGCTAAATTTTATTAGGATCGGCCGACTATATCCTATAGCTCTTATATAACTGAACAACCGGAATTGGCTTAACTTTGTTGTTTTTGAAGCTAGAATAATGGGACTATCTACTGATTCCGTTTTGGACAATCTAATCCGATCTTTCATTTATTAAACTATTTTTAAAGATGCTTGTGGCTGTTTCCAATATTTTAATTTTAGAATTTATTTTGAGCGTTTCCCACTGCATACTTACAGCCCACCCCCCGTCCAACCGACCGAGGGACGCTGCCGCGTGACGTACGGCTCGAATCGCGGGAATAGATCCGATATAGTTAAGCGAAAAGTAGGAGAAAGATATCACGAGGAAGAGATAATCTTTCCATATATAAGATTATATATAAACATGACACCCAGCATCGTTCTACGGTTTGTTAATGATGGTAAGTTGATTAGTAAAAGTCTACTTCGATAAGAGGGGAGGTAAAGATTTGCATCCCAATGAAGTCCCCTAAGAGCAAAAGTAAGGAAGTTTTTTTGTACAGATTCAATATGATCTTGGTGTACTCCATATTGAGGACTCCAGACACACGGTCCATACTCAAGAATCAGACAGACCAGTGATGTATATAACGTTTTAGTTATGTACGGGTCTTTAAATTCTTTTGACCATCTTTTAATAAAACCAAGCACACCCATAGCTTTATTAACCATTGTAGATATATGGTCCGTAAATTTAAGTCTCAAATCTAATAAGGTATTCAGATCGTTAACCTGAGTTAATCGTTTCAAGGCATTCCCATAGAGAAAGTACATAGCCTGGTGAGAACTAGATCGGTAAAAAGACATGAGTTTACATTTCGATCCATTAAGCTTTAGGTTATTTGCTAAACACCAATTTTGAAGTTTATCCAAATCGGATTGAAGTCTATGAATTTATACTAAAGGCATAGCTTAACGTCATCAGCGTACATAAGTACAAGTGAATTAGTTAAGGCAGGGGCAATATCATTAATAAACAGTGTAAAAAGTAGGGGTCCATGATAGCTTCCTTCCAGAAATCCAGATAAGAAGATCAGTTGGGAATCCCAAAAGACTGAGTTTACTTATAAGAAGCGAATGGATAACAGAGTCAAATGCTTTACTGAAGTCAGTGTAAAGGACGTCTGTATGTAAGCCATTCCGGAACCCATCCGTGATAAAAGATGTTAGCTCCAATAAGTTGATAGTGGTGGAGCGGCGCTTCATGAAGCCATGCTGGCACGGAGTTATTATTGTGGAGTGATACATGTCGAATGATAAGTTTTTCAAACAGCTTTGGAATTGCTGACAAATGCTGACAATTTAGAGATGCTGACGATTTGCAGCGTCGGATTTTTTTCCTTTTTTTTATGCAGCGGAATAATGTAAGATTCCTTCCGCATAAGGGGAAAGATCGAAGTTTCCAGCGATAGATTAAAGAGTTTAACGAGTGGTTTGCAAAGCCTCGGCGCAGTTCTTCAGAACCCAGCCTGGTACTCCATCCGGGCCTGGCGAATACACGGGCTTGACCTTAAGAAGATCCGATAACACACCACTTTGATCGAAAGATGGGCAAAATATACGGTTGGCTGATTGGATATTATAAGTGAAAGGCTGAGCTGAACTGCTGCTAGGTGATTACGTAGTTTGAAAAAACTGTGCAAAGACATCGGCCATTGCCTGATCAGTGTTCGCATAAGAGTTCTCAAACGTAAGCAGTGCGGGAAAAGATACATGTTTACGCTCAGTGTTTACAAAGTTATAAAACTGCTTCGGATCCTGAGTAAACTGAATCCTGCAGCGGCGAATATAACTCCTATAACATTCTGCGTTATGTACGGTGAAATTGGACCGAGCTACTAAAGCGATGTTTATATCCTCACATGCCAGTGAATCAGACCAATCAAATTCCGAGATTAACTTATTTAATTTCATAAAATCAGCCTTACGGAAGAAACGAACTTTATTTGATTTAACTGTAGACTTAAGGTCAATTAAGGAGTTGTTTTCGATTGAAAGCTCAAGAGTGGGATGATATGGATCCTCAGGGTCAGAAAGGGGCAAAGTTCTGGAAAGAGTAATTCCATCAGGATCAGAAACGAAACATAAGTCCAACAGTGAATTTTCAACATTTGACCACATAAGTTCTGGGATATTAAAGTCACCTAGAGCTATCAGCTGGTCACCATCAGACAGACGATCGAAAACCAAACGAATAGCGGACAAATGTTGCCAGTATGTTGGCGGTTCGGACGGAGGTGGTATGTAAGAACAGTTAACATACAAAGATTGATCGGACAAAGTGATTTTGATGCAAAGGAATTCAATGTCACCAAACTTTTGTGATTTTACCTCTTCAGAAGCGTGTTTGGAGTCTACAGAGATTAATACAGGGAAGGAGAACTCCCCTTCGCAGAGTTCTATCACATCTAAAAATGGTGTACCTATTAGGAAAAACTTTATAGCTTAAGATCTTCGGCTTTAACCAAGTTTCTGTAAATACAATAATGTGAGATGCAAAGAAAGAACTATCAGAGTACAGTTTGGGAAGTTTACTACGTAACCCTCTAGTATTCTGATAGGTAAGTGTTAGAGAAGACATTAGTTTTTTAAAACAGAGGAAGATGAAGTGGAAGGTTGGTCAGTGGCCGTAACAAGTGGAAGTTTTACACCCACAGGTTTGGTTATTTTTTTTTTCACCGTACTTGGTTGATGTTCTTGGACGAAAATATTCTCTGGCCAAAAGCTGGCGGAACAAATCGTCTTGAACATCTGTAAGGGCACACGTATTTTGAAAGATGACGTGTGCCACCACCTTTATGTCGAATTTTGTTTTGGCTTTGATGTAAGCTTTGATGTAATTTTGTTTGATGTAAGTATCAGGGGCAAGGCGGGAAACAAAAATATATTTCGATGGTGGGATCACCTGCAAGGGTTTTGGTGCCGCCGCAACTAGTACAGCGGCATCAGTCCGTACCGGGAGTCCGGACGGTTGATTGCTCTGTTTGGTGACTGTTACGGGGGTTTGAATTATTGGGTCTGGGATCACTTGAAGCGATGCCACAGAGGACATATCGGACAATTGCTCATTAATCCTGAGATATTCGGAAGCCGAATTTTTCTCAGGTCCGGCCCTTGGGGTGGCCAGAGATATAAGCGGCTGCATAGTTGTCGGCTGAGCAGGCTGAAGATTATTCGCCACAAGCACATCACTAAAAGAGGATTTTTTACGCTTTGGAGACTCGTTTAGTAGTTGAAGACTACTAAACTGTGTATCGAGCGCACAGAGTTGGTCATTGATTTTTCGAAAACCACTAATCAACTCCTTGAAACCGCTTTTAGTCTGCCTGATGAACGATCTCATTTCGTCCTGAACAGCACGAAAACCGTCACAGCAAAAGTGGAGACCAGACCTACGCGAGATTGCATCCGAAACTGAGGCCGTGAACCCGGCACACTTAGCGTGTAAAACATTTTCACAGAGCCAGCAATGGATGGTAGGCTGGGAAGACGAGATTGTCTTATTACAAGACTTCAATGCACAGACCAATTTAAATTCCATAATTATTAAGACTTTAAATAATTAATTTATTAAAAATTATTAAAGAGTTAATATTAATAATTAATAAATTAATAGTTATAATAATAGTTATATATAATAGTTATTAATAATTTATTATTAATTAAATTATTAACACTCTTATTTTCAACATTTGACCACATAAGTTCTGGGATATTAAAGTCACCTAGAGCTATCAGCTGGTCACCATCAGACAGAAGATCGAAAACCAAACGAATAGCGGACAAATGTTGCCAGTATGTTGGCGGTTCGGACGGAGGTGGTATGTAAGAACAGGTAACATACAAAGATTGATCGGACAAAGTGATTTTGATGCAAAGGAATTCAATGTCACCAAACTTTTGTGATTTTACCGCTTCAGAAGCGAGTTTGGAGTCTACAGAGATTAATACAGGGAAGGAGAACTCCCCTTCGCAGAGTTCTATCACATCTAAAAATGGTGTACCTATTAGGAAAAACTTCGGAGCTTAAGATCTTCGGCTTTAACCAAGTTTCTGTAAATACAAGAATTTGAGATGCAAAGAAAGAACTATCAGAATACAGTTTGGGAAGTTTACTACGTAACCCTCTGACTGATACGTAAGTGTTAGATAAGTGTTCTCATAAGGATCGGACAACGAAAATATGCTATATACATAGGTGTACAAAATATTCTTATTCGGCACGTGCCTGATTTTTTTTTTGTTTTTCTTGCACGTGCCGAACAAAAATATTTTGTATATGCAATTTTGTACACCCATATAGCCCATTCATCACCAAAATTGGTATCAGATATTTTGGGTTTAGCATGCAGGTTCGTCACCGGTATTTTACCTCGTCAAGAGGTTTTTTTATATGATAAAGTATATATATCTGTATAAAAACGTGAATCTCAGAGGTTCAAACAAATCGATCAGGAAGTTAGGATCTTTTTGCACAATTTGGCCTTCTGGCACATTTTTGCCCATTCTTTTTTTTATTATCGTATCACCTTCAGGTAAAAGTATGTTCTTTAAGGTTTATTCGCCAGACCCTGACGGAGTACCACGCACTGTTCTGAAAAACTTTGCCGAGTCTTTGTGCAAACCTCACAAAACTGACGCTTATGACGTTAAGCTTATCGTTCAGTATAAATTCATGTTTATATTTATATTCTCTGGGGATCAAAAGACTGCATCCAATTCGTCGATCCGATAAGGCGGAAAATCATTTTATGTATCAATTAAAACAAATCTAGATTAAACTTTAAAAACTTTAGCGACTATACCATGAAAAGGACACCAAGCAAAAATAATAAATAAATAATAATTTATTTATCGTTTAGTCGTTTTACGTCCAAGAAGTATTAAAAGAATTAAATTGTATCTTTCGAAGATAATATTCATATGTGTGTTTGTTCAGTTGAATGATCGGATAACTATATACAATATTTGTGCTACATTTGTGATCACAAATATATCTGATATTATATTTTTATATAAATTTTCGAATTCGCTCAGTGTAAAGCACACAAATACACAATAACTTTTGTTTCCGTAATCAGCCGTGAATTATATCATCGATTCGCTAACCCTATCACATGTGTTTAAGACTTGCATTTCTGTACGACGTCCTAATTCCTAAATTAATTTCTTTGAAAGTTTTTTAAAATAGAATTTTCTCTTAATTCTCTTCAACAAACAATACATCTTATTGGTGGACTCTGTTGGGTTAACTATATATTCCTTTTTAGGGTATAAAAAAAGGTATTGTACGTCTGTCCATCTGTCTGTCTTTCTGTCTGTCTGTTTCTACACAATCTAGTCTCTCAGTTTTAAAGCTATGGACTTGAAACTTTTCACACAACTTTTCCTTCTTTTATTCGCAGGCAGTATATAAGTCGGAACGGGATCGGTCGACTATATCCTATAGATGTCATATAACTGATTGATCGGAAGTGCCATACCTTTGATGTATTTCAAGTTAGAAAGATGGGACTTGGTATAGATTCCATTTTGGGCACCCGATCGGCAAAATTTCATAAGGATCGGCCGACTATATTCTATAAATGAAGCAACCTTGCTAGTTTTAAAGATGCTTGGGGCTGTTTCCAAATTGTTTTTTAAAAAACTGATTTGATGGTGAAACTTTCATAAGGATCAATTATATAAGATCCGATATATATAATAAAACAAGCTGCTACCTAACTGCAAGGGTATATAAACTAAGCCCGAAATTAGCTTTCTTTTCTAATTTATTTTAAAGACGGAAGAGTGAGACTTTCTTCAGAATGTGTTTTGTTTTAGGAAGGAAGTGTTATGTTTTATTAATACTCATAAAAATGTATAATAGTGTACGATTTAAATGAACATTAGAAACAACCGAATATATTGTAACTGCGTGGGTATATAAGCATCGATTCGTCCCGAAGTTAGCTTTCCTTTTATCTTTTTGATTTAGATATTTACCGTAGGTAAGATCTTTAACTAATTTTCCATAAATATTTATTATTTATATAAATTAAGCTAAATATTATTATTTATTATACATACTCTTTACTTTTCAACGAAACTGTCAGGGAATATTTAATTTAATTAACATATTTACAACGATTTATTTTTAGGATTGATAACCTTTAGGTTATACATACGTAACGTTTTGTATATAAAACCATGTCAAAATATATTGAAAAAAATTATTTTTTAGTTTACAAATTAAAAACCTTGTATTTTGCTATTACATTATATGAAGCCCTATCGGAAATTATAAGTAATTCCTGTGAAAAAATAAATAGCTCAGACTTGTAGGTATGCATGCGACTATGACGTATGCAAGAAAAGATTTTTTTTAATCTAAAAATTTTATTTAAAAAAAGTGAAATTATTTAAATTTCATTAATAAATTGTGACCTAAGTTCGATACAAAATTTTTACATTTAAACTTCAAGAGAATAACTACTCTCAAAAATTAAGAAATTATAAATAAAAAAAATATATGCCAAAAATTGTAATCTATCTTATTTTAACATAATATGAAAAAATGTTGTTTATTCAATTAATATTTTTTATTTAGAAACTTACTTGGGTTTGCAAACGGGTAAGACCTCGAATCCAAAGAATTTGACCAGCTCTAGGCTTCTTATCGGAATCAATGGAATCAAAACGCTCCTCGCCTAAGTTCATTGCGTCTGTGTATTCTTCAGGATGGCCACGACCCCATCTAAAATGATAATTTATTGTTAAATGATTGAATTAAAAAACGTTATTCTATTTTTTTAGGAAATTATTTCGACCTAAGCCTAAAAATTAAGAAAACTTTAATGAAAGATAAAGAAACTAGTTTTAAAACAAGAAAGGAAATCTAACTTAGGGCGGAGTCGAAGTTTGAGCCAGTCGTGATTCCTATAATTGATTTCTCTGTTAGGAAATACTTTTTCGATTAGTTCCTCTTTCGATGTTACTAAATTACAAAAATTTTCAGGTAGTGATATTTTTCTTGACGTCTCATCAACCGACAGCTTTCCGTCCCAATGTCTGTCAATAACTGTCGTGAGGAAACCTCGGCTGATTCATCGTTCTGCAACTGGACACGCATATTCGTCATTAACTGCAATGTACGTTCGTGTCGCCACAATGTTGAATATTTCAGGCAAGCATTTTTCTCCCCCGACCCCCGTTCATCCTAAACGCAGGTGTCGATCGAAAAATTACACGCAATGTTTGTCTGAAATCTCCTGCGAGCAATATCAACGAATTCCCGAATGGATAAACGGTTCCACGCAAATCCTGCAATGATCGATCAAGAGCCTGCAGCGCTTTTTTGTGTGCCATTCATCCTAAACAATACATGCTCGCAGTACTTTTTCCATAAATGATGCTCTGGAAACGTTGCACAAGGGAGTCTCGATGATTTGCATGTTTAATGGAAACTTCAGCGCTGAATGAGCAGTCCTTCCACCAGGTAACAATGTCGCAGCTATTCCCGATGAAGCAAGAGCCAAAGCTATGTCCTTTTTTGCTCAAACCGTGGCCAGAATTAATCTGTTGAATTTTTTCCCAGTTCCTCCTGGTGCATATAAGAAGAAGATTTCCCCAGCTGCACTATCTATCATTTGCATAACATGATCATAAACGCCTTTTTGTTCATGAGTTAATTTAGTAATGTTTGATTGGACATTTGACTGAAGATCATCGCTGTTGTAAGTCTGCTCACGGCACAAATCCACATCAAATGAAGCAGCCGCAGTTCGGTTGGGTGCTGGCATACCCAATTGACTCAGCACTTAATTTGCAATAGCTAAGCACTTATCTTCAATGTTTATCAAAGTTACATTGTAAATATTGTCTGTCAATTCCACTCTGTGCAAAATATCCTCTGCCATATGCAGTGTTGCACGAATGCAGATATCCCACTGTTGGTCGTTCTTCAATAAATTTAGAGCTTGACACGCACTGCGGAAAAGAGCATGTGTGACGCCGTTGACATTTTTCAAATATTAGAAAGACCTAGGACCAGCCACATTTACCCACAGCGGGTATATAATTAACATGAATATAAGATAAAAGCCAAGCCCAAGCCTGTCTCTATAGTGTGTTAAAATAATTCTATACATTTCTCTATACATTTCTCTATACGCCCTCTATAATAGTTCAGTACTTTTTAAATGTATAGAGGTCGGAGGTACAGACACAACATTTATATACATATAGGTTGGATCGTATATAGATGGCCAATCCCTCTGAGAATTTCACCATCAAATCAATTTTCTAATAAAAATGTTGGAAACAGCCCCAAGCATCTTTAAAAATAGCAAGGTTGTGCCCTTTTAACCGTTCAGTTACATGGCAGCTATAGGATATAGTCCGAACCCAATGCAATTTGGTAGATCGGATTAGGGTGCCAATGAAATGGAACCGTAGAAAATCCCACCCATCTAACTTAAAAATCACCAAAGGTATACCATTTTCGATCAATCAATTATATGGCAGCTATAGGATATAGTCGACCGATCCCGGCCGTTCCGAAATAAAATAAAACCTGTCAGAAGTGCCTAGTGCCCTGCAAATTTCAACTTTTGCGCTGCGAATAAGATAGAATATAGTGTTTCCGAAAGGTTTTTGTGCTGATCACGAATCCGGACGAACTTTTTTTCATCAAGTCAAGTTTTAAAAAAAAATCTTGTTTGAAAAATGAAAAAATTGCTTTTTTGGTAATTTTTAAAAAATTTTACCGTAAAATTTTGACGTGGTCTGACGTCATATTGCAAAAAGCTTGATTTGTGATCTTTAAAACGAGACCAGGCCAAACTGCATGCGCCGTTATGGCAGGGGCGTGTTTATACAATCCAACCTCTCAATCCAACCTGTCACGGACGGTTAGGGGAGTAATACTCTCCTACTGTAGAACTACTGTAGAGATGGCAGGCACACAGATCCCCTTCTTCCAAGAAAAGGCTAAAAACAGCGACACGAAGGCTCACAAAGGTCCTACGGAGCAGAGAAGAACTTGCTCAAGAATCATACATAGAACAGCTTTCCCCAAAAAGTACCAGGTGTCCTCTATGGAAAACCCATCCTAACTTAAAGCCGCCCATAGAAGCAGATATGCCCCTTCGAAAACCAGATGGATCTTGGGCGCGCAGCGATGAAGAAAAAGCAAGCGTCTTCGCTAGTCACCTTTGTAAAGTTTTTACTTCAAATGAAGCAGCCTCTCCTTTCATTCTTCCAGAGCTACCAATTCCAGCTATAGAATTTCAAACAACTGAAATCACTAAGGTCATCAAAGAGCACCTCAAGCCAAATAAGTCTCCAGGGTATGACCTCATTGCGCCGAAAATGATTATGGAGCTCCCTGCGTGCGCCATTAATTATATAAAAATTCTATTTAACTCTATTACAAAGCTTGGCCACTTCCCCCAACAATGGAAAAAATCCATTATAATAATCCATAATGATACCGAAGTCTACTTTCATGCTTATCAAAGCTTTTTGAGAAACTTCTACTGCTCCGTATCACGCCTCATATGCCTTCGAATAATATAATCCGTGAACATCAATTTGGCTTCCGAGAAAAGCATGGCACCATAGAGCAGATGAACCGTATCACATCTGAAATTCGAACCGCCCATTAACAGCGAGAATACTGTTCTGCCATATTTCTGGACATATCCCAGGCATTTGACCGAGTCTGGCTGCAAGGACTTATGTATAAAATAAAACTATTACTCCCACAAAACTGTCATGAGCTGCTCAAAACATACCTTTTTAATCGGGTGTTCAATGTAAAACCAAAAACTTTTACATATCGAAGCGAAACGGGACCAATTAAGACATAAATCCAGAGGACTGCACTGACTTATCAATCCTCGTTCCCCACATCGACTGGAATATAAAGTACTACTCTACAATTCAGTCATAAAGCCTATCTGGAAGTATGGCTCCCAACTTTGGGGCAATGCAAGCAGTAGCAATATAGACGTTATCCAAAGGGCACAGTCTAAAGTGCTCAGAACCATCAAAGGAGCTCCATGGTATATTCGCAATGAAGATATCCATAGAGACCTAGGAGACCTCGTCAAAGTCGAAATTTCTCAACCCCATGAAAAATACAAAAGGAAACTCTCCACGCACCAAAATCCTCTAGCCAGATCGCTAAACCAAGTTAGTCAACAATCCCGATTAAGAAGAAATGACCTTTCAGCCCGTTGACATCGGAGGCCCCATAGTATTGATGTTTACAAAGATAAACTAATTATGTATTAGATTCAGATTTTTAAAATTGTTGTTAGTCTCTTAATAAGAGAAGATCCAACAAATAAAAGATAAAAGTATGAAAAAAAAAAAAAAAATTAAATTATTTTTCAAATATGTAGCTAATATTTGCTAATATACGCAAAGGTATAAAATTCTGCCAACTTTACAAACGAAATTCCCATTGCCGCGCTGTTTGAAATTCTTAAACAGTACATAAAACGTCAATTTGTTGAAAAAAGTTATTTTGTGAAAGGAGGATAATATCACGAGACCATGGGCTTCGACCCCCTCCCTACCCTAGTGTGACAGTTTATGATCATTTTGAGAACACCCCCCCCACCCCCATGAGTGTCACGTAATACTTGAACGGCCCCTAAAGCTTAATTACAATCGATATCGATAAGATCTAATTCACAATAGCGTATTCTAATATTATATACTAAACGGAATGTCTTATTTACACTAGCTTAAATATAAGTAACTCTAAATTATTATATTATATTTATACAATTAAACAGTTTTATTTGGGTTCAATTTAACGCCAGCCGCTCCAATCACATTACCAAGAGATTGCACAGCTCCCCAGAGCACATACATACGCTACAAACAATAAAGTTTGCAAAACTGGGAGAAAAAAAGACAAGAATACATGCTAATCATAACAGTTGCAGTTCAACTTATGATGATTATTTTACATGAATTTTATGGTGGCTGCTTGACCCAACAGTCATTAATAAGTTTTTTTGTAAGTAACTTATTGCCCAAGCAGGTAGATAATTTAACATTTTAGCTGTAATATAGCATATAAGATCTATTTGGCTTCCTATGTTGCTTGATGACCTTGGAGAACCGAAATTAATACATCCTTTCGATATATGTTCCCAATAATCTGAAATGAGATCTTTGTGGGATGACGTTGACTCTTGTGAACAGCATCGCTGTTCCATCTTGTTCCCCCTTGTTATAATTTTGCTCAAAAGTGTGCATCGCAGTAAAGGAAACATCTCCGGCCCTATAAAGTAGGTAAATTCTTGATCAGAATCACCTCTCGAGTCGATATAAGCGTGTCCGTCTATTTGTTTAATTCGTGAGTTACAGTTAAATTCTTGAAAGCAAAAACGTACACAAACTAGTTTCGCAGTTTTAAAACTACCGACTTTAAACTTTGCACGCATCCTTCTTTCTTTTGCACGTTAATAGTGTATACTGCCATATACCAAAAGCTGCCATATAAATTACACAGGACAACAGTAAAAAATCTCCACGCATAATTTCATCTGCTCCATATACTTTAGGGTCCCCTGAAACAAAGTCCAGATCAAGCATAGGTTCCATAACCCACAGTTTCCGCGGTACACCTAAGAGAATTGATCAAATTTTACCATATATTGAATTATGTATGCCGTGTAATTGCGTTGACCATCATTGTTATACCCTTGCAGAGGGTATTATAATTTTGGTCAAAAGTGTGCAACGCAGTGAAGGAGACATCTCCGACCCTATAAAGTATATATATTCTTGATCAGGATCACCTCCTGAGTCGATATAAGCATGTCCGTCTGTCCGTCTGTCTGTCTGTCCGTCTGTCCGTCTGTCCGTCTGTCCGTCTGTCTGTCGGTTTCTACGCAAACTAGTCTCTCAGTTTTAGAGCTATCGAGTTGAAACTTTGCACACATCCTTCTTTTCCTTGCAGGTAGTACATAAGTCGGAACGGCCGGGATCGGTCGACTATATCCTATAGCTGCCATATAACTGATTGATCGGAAATGCCATAACTTCGTTGTTTTTTAAGATAGAGGGTTGGGACTTTCCACACATGTTATATTTGACCAACATATATTATGTACAAAATTTCATAAGGATCGGCCAACTATATCCTATAGCTGTCATACAACGATCGGAATTGGCATAACTTTGGTGTTTTTTAAGTTAGAACAACTTAAGTTGGGACTTGGTACAGATTCTATTTTGGACAAAATAATCTGATTTGCCAAATTTCATAAGGATCGGCCGACTATATACGATCTTCTATATATGTAATAATATAAGATGCGTGGCGCCACCTAGCGGACTGCGACTGAACTGCAAGGGTATATCAACTTCGGCTCCGTTCGAAGTTAGCTTTCCTTTCTTGTTTTTAGTACATATCATTTTTGAAATGTATGTACACCAACTAAAATACAAAAAAACTTTTTATCTACCAGTTACCATATCTTTGGAATACTCATCTAAAGTTGAAATCACCGAATTTCTACATTTATTTTTGTGCTTCTCTGATTTATAGCTCCTATGGAAGATTTGTTCCTATTGAAATCAGTATATCATAACATGTTTTATTTTTGGATTTAAGGGAAAACTCGAAATAATTTTATTGCATTTTTTATAATTAGCTATACAATATTTTCTTCAATTGAATGGGAGTTTTTAATCTGATATTTTCAAAAAGTTATGGCTATCTAAAAAATCTGTTATGCCTTACTAAACCGGCTCAACCTGCAAAAGATATGTTTTAAACATAGAAACAGTTTTAGATAGCCAAGTCTTTTTGAAAATATGAGATAAAAAACTTCTATTTAATTGAAAAAAATATTGTTAAACTATGATAAATTAAATAGAATTATTTCGAATTTTTACTTAAGGGGGCAGGATGGTTTGAGGCTTCAAAAAAAATTTTTTTTCAGAAATTTTTTATATAATAGAACATTATCTTAGGAATATCCTGTGAAAGTTTCATGTCGATCGGACTAAAACTTGCTGAGATACCGATTTTCTAGTTTCTTTCTCTCCATATACTTTCCATTGCTTTTAAAACTTTAGACGCGTTTTGCTCAAAACAACTTTTTCAAGTCGGTGCGTAACGTAACTCAAAAAGTAATGCTCGGATCTTAATAAAATTTTGTACACATCTTTAATACAATAAATACTTGCGGATGAACGAACGCTTTTTTTTAAAAAAAAATTTTTTTACTTTTTTTAGGGGCAAAAATGGGCGGATTTTTATGTAAAAATGGCACTTTTGACTTTGAAACCGCGCCAAAAATTCAAAATTGCATATTTTTCAAAATGGTTTCGTTCATCCGCACAAGAAACAAATATTTTAAGTAAATCAATTCAATTTTTTGATTTTAGATAACACTGTAAGGCCAGACTTTACGCACCGCAAGAGACCAATTTTTTGAAGCGACTCCGGCCGACTGCCGTCACGGAATAAATAATAATTATTTCTTAATAAAAAATATTCTTAAATACTCTACAAATATAGCCATTTATCGTGTAAAAAAATTGGATCATTTCGTTCACTCAGAAATGAGAAAAAAAATCGCAAAAATGTGCTTTTTTTCAGCCCCTGAAACCATCCTGCCCCCTTAAATCGAAAAAATTAAAACATGGTATAATCTACTGATGGAGGAAAAAAAAATAAGAAATTGTCGGCCTGTGTTATTGATCGGAAATGCCATAACTTTGGTGTTTTTTAAGTTAAATGGATGTGCCTTTCTATGAATTCTATTACTAGTCCGATCTACCATATTCATTAGCATCGGTCGAAAAAATCCTATAGCTGTCCGTTATGGTAACTGAATAATCGAAATTGGCATACATTTTTTTTATTTTGGGCAATCTCTATAAAGATTTTATTTTATAGATTTTTTTTATAGCTTCCATATAACTGAATACGATCCATCAAATTTAAAAAGGATCGACCGACAATATCCTACAGCTGCAATTTAACTGAACGATCGGAAATGACAAAAACTTCGTATTTTTTTTAAAGATGCTGGGTTCATTTTCCAACATTATTTTTATAAAAAATGGATTTAATAGTGAAATTATCATAAAGATCGGGACATTATATCCAATTCGATATATCCGATATATATCCAATAATATAAAATGCTACTTAACTGCAAAGGTATATCAGTTTCCGCCCGAAGTTAGCTGTCCTTTATTTATTGAATGTAACAATTAATTGTTATTCATAAAAAATTTTGAAAATTAATTATAATTATGAGTACGGCTGATTATAATAGATGAACAATCAATTTACATTAAATTACATCTAGGCTTAATTCAGGGGAAAATAAATTTGACAACAGGTTATAATTTTTACCGATAACACGAAAAGGATCATAATCGCAAAATTAGAATCGCAAATCTGCAAATTGGTAACCAAAGGGGTCGGAAGGACCTGGTTGACCTATTTGGAACAGTAAAATATATCTTTTCCAGTAAAAGTTTCGAGTCAACGTGACCAAGAATGATTTTATGAAGGAGCCTGACCCCAGCACAAGTACGATGTACCTGCAATAGGTCTAATAACTTACCGTCTTTTCTAGGCTTGAGGGTGCAATAAAGAATCTCGAGGATTACCTCGAGCAAACTTATATAGAAATCCAGGAGAAGAAAGCTGAAACCTTTCCGATAAGAATTAAAAAATTAAAAATGTTTCTCAGCAGAGTAGAAACAGTGTCCGATTTAATAAATATTGAAGGCCCAAATAATAAATATATGCCCAAAATAATAGAGCTTAGAGAAGATGTTGAAATGCACATTGAGCTTATGAATAATAAAATCGAAGTAGGTTGATTGGAAAAGGTAGAAGGTAATCTTAAAACAGACTTTCGCCCTACCAAAAATTGAGGTTCCCAGTTTCTTTGGAAACTCCAAAGATTGGGATCATTTTTATGAGTTATTCAAGGAGCTTGTGCATTCAAGAATGGATTTAAGGGGACTGGATGGTTCGAGACTTAAAAAAAATTTTTTCCGAAATTTGTTATATAATAGAACATTATCTCAGGAATATCCTGTGAAAGTTTCATGTCGATCGGACTAAAACTTGCTGAGATACCGATTTTCAATGGCTTTTAAAACTTTAGACGCGTTTTTCTCAAAACAACTTATTCAAGTCGGTGCGTAACGTAACTCAAAAAGTAATGCTCGGATCTAAATAAAATTTTGCACACATATTTAATACAATAAATACTAGCGGATGAACGAACGCTTTTTTTTTGTAATTTTTTTTTACCATTTTAACGGGCAATAATGGGCTAATTTTTGTGTAAAAATGGTACCTCCGACTTTACAACCGCGCCAAAAATTCAAAAACGCATATTTTTCAAAATGGTTTCGTTCATCCGCACAAGAAACTAATGTTTTAAGTAAATCAATTTATTTTTTTATTTCCGATAACACTGTAAGGCCAGACTTTACGCACCGCAAGATAAAAATTTTTTGAAGCGAATTCGCCCGACTGGCCGCCTTGGGATAAATAATAATTATTTCTTAACAAAAAAAATTCCTAGATACTCTCCAAATATATAATTAAATAATTATATTCACTCAGAAATGAAAAAAAAAAAATCGCAAATATCTGCTTTTAAAACCATCCTGCCCCCTTAAGTCCATACTTGAAGGTAAGCTACCTTAAAAGTGCTCTAAAAGGGGAAGCACGAAATGTGGTCTCCCATTTATTGCTTGGCTCAGGCAATAATTACACTAGTTTACAAATTTAAATGTAATCGAGTGAACCTTAAAATTGATGATTGTTTTATAGTAATTTGGGGTCGGAGAACACGAAAATGACATCCGTTTATTTTTCTTAAGAACCGTTTTTGAGATATTTTTGAAAATCGTGTTTTTGAGGTCCTTTTTCAGTTTTTTGGTAATATCTCATGAAAAAAACTGTTTACAAACAAAAAAAGGATATTGATTGACAGGTATTGAAGTAACGTTTACGTGGATATATAATATGTGCAGATTGAATCAAATCTCTGTAATGCACAAGCGAACAAAGTACAAAAATAGTGTCATTTTCGACCAATTTTGAAAATTTAAATTTTTCAGATCGATTTTTGCCAAAAAAAACAATTTTTTTTCTAAGGTTTCAATATTTGAGGGAAAAGATTTATTATTTACCAACAATTTAAGCCTAAGATTATCCAAATTGAGTAAGAAGTTTAAAAGTTATAGTAATATTAACATTTTGACACTTCATAAATTAGGTCGAAAAAAACATTTATCACTCAAATTTTTTCGTTTGTGATCAATTTTCTCTTCACGCACTTGCATCCAAAATGTTAATGTCAAAATGTTAATATTACTATAACTTTTTTTAATATTTAATTTAATATTGAGGCTCTGCAACAATATGAGGGCCAAGTAAAAAAGTCAAATGACATTCAAAACTTGAAAGATGTCATAGAATTTTTAGATCAACGGCTTAGTTCGTTGACATCAGTTGCAACTTACCGTCTTTTCTAGGCTTGAGGGTGCAATAAAGAATCTCGAGGATTACCTCGAGCAAACTTATATAGAAATCCAGGAGAAGAAAGCTGAAACCTTTCCGATAAGAATTAAAAAATTAAAAATGTTTCTCAGCAGAGTAGAAACAGTGTCCGATTTAATAAATATTGAAGGCCCAAATAATAAATATATGCCCAAAATAATAGAGCTTAGAGAAGATGTTGAAATGCACATTGAGCTTATGAATAATAAAATCGAAGTAGGTTGATTGGAAAAGGTAGAAGGTAATCTTAAAACAGACTTTCGCCCTACCAAAAATTGAGGTTCCCAGTTTCTTTGGAAACTCCAAAGATTGGGATCATTTTTATGAGTTATTCAAGGAGCTTGTGCATTCAAGAATGGATTTAAGGGGACTGGATGGTTCGAGACTTAAAAAAAATTTTTTCCGAAATTTGTTATATAATAGAACATTATCTCAGGAATATCCTGTGAAAGTTTCATGTCGATCGGACTAAAACTTGCTGAGATACCGATTTTCAATGGCTTTTAAAACTTTAGACGCGTTTTTCTCAAAACAACTTATTCAAGTCGGTGCGTAACGTAACTCAAAAAGTAATGCTCGGATCTAAATAAAATTTTGCACACATATTTAATACAATAAATACTAGCGGATGAACGAACGCTTTTTTTTTGTAATTTTTTTTTACCATTTTAACGGGCAATAATGGGCTAATTTTTGTGTAAAAATGGTACCTCCGACTTTACAACCGCGCCAAAAATTCAAAAACGCATATTTTTCAAAATGGTTTCGTTCATCCGCACAAGAAACTAATGTTTTAAGTAAATCAATTTATTTTTTTATTTCCGATAACACTGTAAGGCCAGACTTTACGCACCGCAAGATAAAAATTTTTTGAAGCGAATTCGCCCGACTGGCCGCCTTGGGATAAATAATAATTATTTCTTAACAAAAAAAATTCCTAGATACTCTCCAAATATATAATTAAATAATTATATTCACTCAGAAATGAAAAAAAAAAAATCGCAAATATCTGCTTTTAAAACCATCCTGCCCCCTTAAGTCCATACTTGAAGGTAAGCTACCTTAAAAGTGCTCTAAAAGGGGAAGCACGAAATGTGGTCTCCCATTTATTGCTTGGCTCAGGCAATAATTACACTAGTTTACAAATTTAAATGTAATCGAGTGAACCTTAAAATTGATGATTGTTTTATAGTAATTTGGGGTCGGAGAACACGAAAATGACATCCGTTTATTTTTCTTAAGAACCGTTTTTGAGATATTTTTGAAAATCGTGTTTTTGAGGTCCTTTTTCAGTTTTTTGGTAATATCTCATGAAAAAAACTGTTTACAAACAAAAAAAGGATATTGATTGACAGGTATTGAAGTAACGTTTACGTGGATATATAATATGTGCAGATTGAATCAAATCTCTGTAATGCACAAGCGAACAAAGTACAAAAATAGTGTCATTTTCGACCAATTTTGAAAATTTAAATTTTTCAGATCGATTTTTGCCAAAAAAAAACAATTTTTTTTCTAAGGTTTCAATATTTGAGGGAAAAGATTTATTATTTACCAACAATTTAAGCCTAAGATTATCCAAATTGAGTAAGAAGTTTAAAAGTTATAGTAATATTAACATTTTGACACTTCATAAATTAGGTCGAAAAAAACATTTATCACTCAAATTTTTTCGTTTGTGATCAATTTTCTCTTCACGCACTTGCATCCAAAATGTTAATGTCAAAATGTTAATATTACTATAACTTTTAAACTTCTTACTCAATTTGGATAATCTTAGGCTTAAATTGTTGGTAAATAATAAATCTTTTCCCTCAAATATTGAAACCTTAGAAAAAAAATTGTTTTTTTTTGGCAAAAATCGATCTGAAAAATTGAAATTTTCAAAATTGGTCGAAAATGACACTATTTTTGTACTTTGTTCGCTTGTGCATTACAGAGATTTGATTCAATCTGCACATATTATATATCCACGTAAACGTTACTTCAATACCTGTCAATCAATATCCTTTTTTTGTTTGTAAACAGTTTTTTTCATGAGATATTACCAAAAAACTGAAAAAGGACCTCAAAAACACGATTTTCAAAAATATCTCAAAAACGGTTCTTAAGAAAAATAAACGGATGTCATTTTCGTGTTCTCCGACCCCAAATTACTATAAAAAACACTTTTTTATGGAGGTTCATTTTTGGTGTAAACTAGTGTTATGATGCAGCCTGGGAGTTGCTCATAAAAAGGTATGAGAATAATAGAAAAATATTTTCAGACCAATTGAATCGCCCGATTGATCTTCCAAAAATAAATTTGGACTCATATAGGCATTTAAAAAATACAATTGATTCTATAAATGAATCAATTTATATGATGCGTCTCAAAGCAAATCTGACCGAAGAATCAGATTGCATTTTTGCGCATATTATTATAAAGAAATTTAATATTGAGGCTCTGCAACAATATGAGGGCCAAGTAAAAAAGTCAAATGACATTCAAAACTTGAAAGATGTCATAGAATTTTTAGATCAACGGCTTAGTTCGTTGACATCAGTTGGAAAAGAGTTGCCAACTAGAAAAATAATAAAAAATAGTCACACAAATAACCAAGCATGCCCGATGTGGAAAATGCCCGGGCATCAATTAAGTTTTTGCTATAAATTTAAAGCATTAAGTCCACAAGAAAAAACGAATATGGTTAAAAAATTGAATTGGTGCTACAGATGTTTAAAGCACAGTTCAAACTCAAAATGTCCAAGCGAGCTAGTATGCTCGTATTGTCAAAAACTACATCATAGCATGTTACATTTTAACAAAGAGAATGTAAATACATGCATGACCTCTGAACCAGCGTTGTTGGCCACGGCGTATGTTCAGATTAAAGGTCAAGATGGTAAATTCGGGAAATTTAGAGCATTGATTGACAATGGGTCAAAAGGACTCTAATTTCTGAAGAAGCGGCACAAAAACTTAAGTTGCCAAAAATAACAGCGCACACAGAAATAAGCGGAGTATCAGCAACAGGTGCCTGTGTTTAAAATCACAAATTAAAATTTACAATCAAGAACAATATTAAGTATTCAAAAGAAGTGAGCACAAACGCAATTGTTTTGCCAAAAATTAAGGAAAAGTCTTCCCACAAATAAAATTTTTATAAATAAGTCGGATTGGAAAGGATTTAGCGGATCGCAATTTCGACAAACCTGGTCGAATGGACCTGGTAATTGGTGCGGATTTATATCCACAAATTTTAGTGCCGGAGATAACCAAAAAGGGTATGCTTCTTGGGCAAAAACTATCTTTGGATCGACCGTGTCAGGATGCACGAAATCCAGGGGTAGTAATTCAATCGTAGCAACCAAGATCGTGCTCAAACAAATGGTCCGATATTGGAAGGTAGAAGAAGAGGATAGCAATGAAATAAAAACAGAAATAGGTGAAACGAATTTTAAAAAAGTTACTAAAAAAGATCCGGATGACTATTTAAATAATTTGCAACAAAGACACAAATGGAAAAGAAATTCTGCGAATATACAAAAAGGTCAAATAGTTATATTAAAAGATGATAGTTGCCATCCAGCGAGGTGGCCTCTAGGAAAGTCAAGAAGCATTAGCTTCGGCTTATATAGGAGAAATAAAAGAGATTCCGAGAATAGCTTGGGACCCTCTAAATCCTCCTGTTATGAATTATACAGCAGAAATAGCTCACCTGGCCAAACAAATAGAAGATTTGAAAGCACAAAATTTAGAATTGAAAAATATCGACTTTCATCATGTGTCAGGTCATAGCTCGTTAATTTTGGTAATGATAATCATATAAAAAAACCTCTTGACGAGGTAAAGTACGAGGTGACGAACCTGCATGCGAAACCCAAAATATCTGATATCAACTTTAGTGACAAAAATATGCTATATAGGTGTACAAAATTGCACATAAAAATATTCTTGTTCGGCACGAGACTGTTTTTTTGTTTGTTTTTCTTGCACGTGCCGAACAAGAATGTTTTTTATATGCAATTTTGTACACCTATATAGCATACATATACCTCGTATATATATTACCTCGTCAAGAGGTGTTTTTATATGATATCAGTTGTTTTTTTTTTTTGTATTTATTGATCTTCGATTACACAGGCCAACAGCAAAAAATCTCCACGCATAATTTTACCTGCTCCATAATCTTTAGGCTCCCCTGAACCAAAGTCCAGAACAAACATAGGTTCTATCACCCACAGTTTCCGCGGTACACCTAAGAGAAGAAATTGATCAAATTTTACCATATATTGAAATATGTAGGCCGTGTAATGGCGATGACCATCATTGTTTCTAGTACATATCATTTTTGAAATGTATGTGTACCAACTAAAATTAAACAAGAAAGGAAAGCTCGAGGTAATCCTCGAGATTCTTTATTGCACCCTCAAGCCTAGAAAAGACGGTAAGTTATTAGACCTATTGCAGGTACATCGTACTTGTGCTGGGGTCAGGCTCCTTCATAAAATCATTCTTGGTCACGTTGACTCGAAACTTTTACTGGAAAAGATATATTTTACTGTTCCAAATAGGTCAACCAGGTCCTTCCGACCCCTTTGGTTACCAATTTGCAGATTTGCGATTCTAATTTTGCGATTATGATCCTTTTCGTGTTATCGGTAAAAATTATAACCTGTTGTCAAATTTATTTTCCCCTGAATTAAGCCTAGATGTAATTTAATGTAAATTGATTGTTCATCTATTATAATCAGCCGTACTCATAATTATAATTAATTTTCAAAATTTTATGAATAACAATTAATTGTTACATTCAATAAAGGACAGCTAACTTCGGGCGGAAGCTGATATACCTTTGCAGTTAAGTAGCATTTTATATTATTGGATATATATCGGATATATCGAATTGGATATAATGTCCCGATCTTTATGATAATTTCACTATTAAATCCATTTTTTATAAAAATAATGTTGGAAAATGAACCCAGCATCTTTAAAAAAAATACTAAGTTTTTGTCATTTCCGATCGTTCAGTTAAATTGCAGCTGTAGGATATTGTCGGTCGATCCTTATTAAATTTGATGGATCGTATTCAGTTATATGGAAGCTATAAAATAAATCTATAAAATAAAATCTTTATAGAGATTGCCCAAAATAAAAAAATGTATGCCAATTTCGATTATTCAGTTACCATAAAGGACAGCTATAGGATTTTTTCGACCGATGCTAATGAATATGGTAGATCGGACTAGTAATAGAATTCATAGAAAGGCACATCCATTTAACTTAAAAAACACCAAAGTTATGGCATTTCCGATCAATAACACAGGCCGACAATTTCTTATTTTTTTTTCCTCCATCAGTAGATTATACCATGTTTTAATTTTTTCGATTTAAGCAAAAATTCGAAATAATTCTATTTAATTTATCATAGTTTAACAATATTTTTTTTCAATTAAATAGAAGTTTTTTATCTCATATTTTCAAAAAGACTTGGCTATCTAAAACTGTTTCTATGTTCAAAACGTATGTATTGTTCAACTTGTTTTGTAAAAGCTTACAGAAATTGTAGACAGCCATGACTTTTTGAAAATATGAGATTAAAAACTCCAATTTAATTGACGAAAATATTGTTTAACCACCTATAATAAATTATACAAAATTATTTCGAGTTTTTCCTTAAATCCAAAATTAAAACATGATTCTGATTTCAATAAGAAAATAAAAATCTTCCATAGAAAAATGTTTGGGGAAAAATCATAGAAGACCAAAAATTAATGTACAAAATCTGAGATTTCAACTTTGGATGCGTATTCCAAAGATATGGTAACTGCTAGATACCATTACAGTCTGTCTGTCTGTCTGTCTGTCTGTCTGTCTGTCTGTCTGTCTGTCTGTCTGTCTGTCTGTCTGTCTGTCTGTCTGTCTGTCTGTCTGTCTGTCTGTCTGTCTGTCTGTCTGTCTGTCTGTCTGTCTGTCTGTCTGTCTGTCTGTCTGTCTGTCTGTCTGTCTGTCTGTCTGTCTGTCTGTCTGTCTGTCTGTCTGTCTGTCTGTCTGTCTGTCTGTCTGTCTGTCTGTCTGTCTGTCTGTCTGTCTGTCTGTCTGTCTGTCTGTCTGTCTGTCTGTCTGTCTGTCTGTCTGTCTGTCTGTCTGTCTGTCTGTCTGTCTGTCTGTCTGTCTGTCTGTCTGTCTGTCTGTCTGTCTGTCTGTCTGTCTGTCTGTCTGTCTGTCTGTCTGTCTGTCTGTCTGTCTGTCTGTCTGTCTGTCTGTCTGTCTGTCTGTCTGTCTGTCTGTCTGTCTGTCTGTCTGTCTGTCTGTCTGTCTGTCTGTCTGTCTGTCTGTTTCTACGCAAACTAGTCTCTCAGTTTTAAAGCTATCGAGTTGAAACTTTGCACACACCCTTCTTTCCTTTGCAGGCAGTATATAAGTCGGAACGGCCGGGATCGGTCGACTATATCCTATAGCTGCCATATAACTGATTGATCGGAAATGCCATAACTTTGGTGTTTTTTAAGTTGGAAGCATGGGAGTTTCAATGGATTCCTCTTTTGGCAAAATAATTCGATATGCCAAATTTCATAAGGATCGGCCGACTATATACGATCCGCTATATATCTATTAATATAAGATGCGTGGCGCCACCTAGCGGACTGCGACTCGACTGCAAGGGTATATCAACTTCGGCTCCGCCCGAAGTTAGCTTTCCTTTCTTGTTTAATTTAGGTTGGTACACATATATTTCAAAAATGCCATTACACGGCCTACATATTTTAATATATGGTAAAATTTGATCAATTTCTTCTCTTAGGTGTACCGCGGAAACTGTGGGTG
Organism: Drosophila ananassae; assembly: GCF_017639315.1. Taxonomy (NCBI): domain Eukaryota; kingdom Metazoa; phylum Arthropoda; class Insecta; order Diptera; family Drosophilidae; genus Drosophila; species Drosophila ananassae. Next base: position 531,767 of record NW_025319038.1, read on the forward strand.
ATAGAACCTATGTTTGTTCTGGACTTTGGTTCAGGGGAGCCTAAAGGTTATGGAGCAGGTAAAATTATGCGTGGAGGAAAAAAAAAGTTGGAAATTGTCGGCCTGTGTTATTTAAAATAGAACGCATAATATATAGAATATATATATAGAATAAACCTCTGGACAGGCGATTCACACAGTTAACAATACTTTAATTGTAAGGATAAACATCAATACTCTTTTTTTTAACTCATAGATTTGACATTCAAGAAGGAGGAATAATTGAAAATCTTTCCAAAGACGTAAAGAATTTTTCGATAGCTTCAGTGGCTCTGAAGTTTTACGTATTTTTAATTTACAAAAGTTTTGATATTGGGTTAGTTTAAAAATTTTAATTAAAAATTTGCCCAAAAATGTACATATTTAGAATCCAAAATTGTTTCGTAGTTATGGGAAACCAAATTGTTTTAACTAATTAACAGATCAGAGGCCTATCCTTATGAGAGTTTCGTATATTATTAAATATATAGCGGATTGTATATAGTTGGCCGATCCTTATGAAATTTGACATATCGAATTATTTTGCCAAAAGAAACTCCCATCCTTCTAACTTGAAAAACAACGTTAACTTGAAAAACAACGAAGTTATAGCATTTCGGATCAATCAGTTATATGGCAGCTATAGGATATAGTCGACCGATCCTGGCCGTTCCGACTTATATACTACCTGCAAAGAAAAGAAGGATGTGTGCAAAGTTTAACTCGATAGCTTTAAAACTGAGAGACTAGTTTGCGTAGAAACCGACAGACGGACATGCTCATATCGACTCAGGTGGTGATCCTGATCAAGAATATATATACTTTATAGGGTCGGAGATGTCAAAATTATAATACCCTCTGCAAGGGTATAATAAATGCGCAAATAACAATTTATTTTGGGTGTGCGATATAAAATAATAAATATTAGAAAAGTATTGGAGGAGTTGGTTTGCCTGGTTTATGTTTTAGCTTTTAAACCATGATTTGGCCCAAAAACGGTGGCGCCTGTAATTTAAGTAAAGCAGAGTTTTAATTATATGCACTATATGCTCAGTGAGGGCATATGCATATAAAGCTTTCTACTCGTAAAATTGTGCATTTGTAAGTCTTCTCATTAAGACATAAGACACTGAAAAACAAAGCAGAATTACATCAAAATTTGCCCAAAAGCAACAAAATTCGAGGTTGGCCGAGTGGAGAGCGTCGTGGTTCCTAACACGGAGGGCCTGGGTTCGAGTCCTAGTTGAGTCAATGTTTTTTGTTTTACTTTTTAAGCCCTTTTTTATTTGGATTTTATTTTTAAATAAATAAACTAAAATCTGAAAAGATATACTCCATAATTTGTAGGGTATTGACCAAATATATGCAGACTCCAAAATCAAATACACACACGCTTGTATAAGTAAATGCAAGCTTCACAGGAGGCTGCACAAAATGGGTAGCTGCACTTACAGGACTATATCTTGAGTTAACGGATTTTTCCAGATATGAGAGATATATCAAAAGATGCGTCATCTCAAAAGCTATCTCCACGTGCAAGATAAAAAGGATCAATCGAGCAAATTTTGAAAAATAATTTTTTTTCTTTTAAAAAAATTTTTGTTTTCTTTGTATTTTTTTTTGTGTACTATATAGATGTTTGGTCTTAAAAAAAGTGAAATAGATATTTAAAAAACCCTTTCAACGGTGTAAAGCTCTTTTTAATATCTTTCTTAATTATAAAGTTATGAATTTTTTAATTAACAAATTTTTTTTTTGACGTAAGCTTAAGGTATTTAAAAAAGTTATAGAACAAAAGTTGCTCATATGATAGTATGAATATGATTTTCAGGATTGTTGAGTAAAAAATTGTGCAAACAGATAAACCGACAAACCGAGGCAAACTGGCTTCATTTTGAAGAAGAAGAAAAAATCGAATTTCGAATAACTTCTGAATGAAATGTCGGATTGGGTCGATTGAGGTACCAATCGACGCGTATTTAGCTCTAGAATGCGAATATTCTATCTGGGGACTAAAATGTGTCCACCAGCCCCACTTTAGTGATTAAAAATTTTTTTACTTTCACTCTAATTTCTTCCAAACCAAATAACTTTAGGAATATGTTTCGACAAAAATTATCTAATTAAAACAATACCTTTCGATTGGTATATAATTCATTTAGATCGGTTGCCTACAGAAAATTTTCAATTCTTCGGCTATATATAGAGTTTCCTCGCGCACGCCAAGGCATGCAGTTCGTCACCTCGTGGACTTCCGTCCACAGTGATCATAACTGTACTTATTATATCCTAACTAAGAAAATTAAAGTCGAGAAAAAAATTGATGGCCAACCCCAATGCCGAATGTTTAAAAAAAAAGTTTATATTGTATGTTAATTATATAATGTAATGTTTTTATACATATAATTAAGTAATCAATCAAAAAAGAAAAGCTATATCTAAAAGAATAATAAGAAACAAAATAAGTAAAAATTATAGTCCACTAAAAATTCGAATGAAAAAAGTTTTCAAGATGTCCACTAAAAACAAAAATGAAAAAATATATATCACAGTCCACTAAAAAAATCGAACAAAAATATTAATTAATTTAAAAATGTAAACACAACTCAAGCACTTTAGTGGCCCCTTGCAGGATGTTCAAACATAAATGTTCAAACATAAAATTATAATAATAATAATTTTCTAATATTGAAGAAGTTTATAAAAGCAAATGTATGTACACATATAGATATACAGTCCGCTATCTAGTGTTATCAAAGGACAATGTAATGAATTTAAAATATATAAAATGTACACCTTTTTTTGTGGCCCTTTGCAGAATGTTTAAGCATTAAACACGATTGTAAGAGATCGGACCCATCAGAATAAGTGATTAACAGCATGCTTTGAAAGACGATCTCCTGCAGTCTAACCAAATATTTATGTGGTGCACTTGAAGCACTTAAGAAAGGGTCACATAGCATGTCAGCGTGCAGTCCGTTGAGTAGTTTTAATAGATTTAAGATTTTCATGTATCTTTCTTGTAAGAGAAGTGTTTGGAATAAAAACAGTTTTGAAACGGAACTCATTGGAGTAACACCATTATTTAAGGGGCTCCTCTTAACACCAGCAGATTGGTTGTTGTAGTACGATGCTTGACAAAACCATGCTGTGTGGAGGAAATTATGCTTTTGCAATGATGTTGCAGCTCCGATGATACCAGTTTCTTCAGCAGCTTGGGAATCGCAGAAAGTTTAGCAATTCCGCGGTAGTTTTCTATAAGTATTTTAGAACCTTTCTTATGAAAGGTTAAAATAATGAAATAATTAAGTATGAAATAATAAAAGATTCATTCATTCCATCTCTTGGGAAGGCATGAAAGGTCAAAAAATAAATTGAATAGGGTATTAAGAGGGTAGCATAGGCTATCGGAGCAACACCTGAGAATTCAGCTCGGGACATTATCAGGACCCGCAGAAAATGAGATATCCAAGGTTGAAAGATCAACCAAGGCTGTTTCGTTGATGAAGACGATGAAACTTCAGGGACAAATTTGTCCAGCGCGTTATGGATTACACCATAAAAAGAATCAGTAGAAGCTTCGAAAGATAAAAGATAAAATATATTCCCAGTCAATTCCAATTCCAATTTTTTCGGAAACATTTAGTACGAGGCGAAGCCTTATAGTTAGGGTGAATTTTAGGGACATCAATTAACACAGAAACCAATAGTGTAGGATGGTGTAAGTCCTCAGGAAGCGATAGCGGTGAAGACCGATTTACAATCACAGAGGATATTATATTAGAGAAAATAAGGTCTAGAGATCTGTTAATATTGACAAACAAATAGAAGGAGCTCGGATCATTTCGGAAGTTTGCCTTACAATGCGTATTGTAACGCTTATAAAGTTGATTATTAAGAATAAAAAACTGCTTGTTAGGATGGGGTTAATTTGGAAAAAAGCAATTTCAATAAGTTCTTCAATAAAGTCGTTGTGACAACTGGCATGCAGGGAATTGTCATGTTCACACGAGATCCAGGAGTTTTGGTGAAGGTTGAAGTCACCCATAGTTAGGGCAAAATCAGAGTCATTGACTAATGATAAAACAAACTTAATAGCCTCAAGGTGGTGAAAATATACAGTATCCTCAACCGATGTATCCTCAACCGTATAGAGGTCATTACATAACAGGTCATTAAAATATGAGACGGACTAGCAGCTATTTTTACAGCGATGAACTCGATTCCAATGATTTAAGAGGTGACTCCTGACATCATCCACAGTGACATCCGGCATATGGCGGGATACAAATATGGCAGAAGATCTTATTTCAGGCGCCACACCAGTGAGAGGCCTAGGAGACGGTACCAGGAACATGCAGGTTTTCCAACGATGGAGGATCCAATACAATAGGTGAATCAAGACTCCTTGACGATTCCATTGGCTGACTTGGTGAACGGATCACTTCAACAGGAACAACAGTAGGCGAAGATGTATTAGGCGTTAAAAATGTATCCGAATGAATCGCATGAGAAGCAGGGGTACCCAATAAATTGACCATCGGCTTTTTGTTAGGAATTTTTCTCTTTGGAGATTCGCTTAATAACTTGAGACCAAGAAATTGAGTCTTAAGTCTAAGGAATATCTCATTAAGTGCAGAAAATTGCTTACGGACATTTAGAAAGCCATTTCTCGTCTGCCTATTGAAGGTCTGCATTTTAGACTTAATATCTCTACAGGCAATACAAGACCATGTCAGACCAATATTCTTTGTTATAAGATCACTTAACACACATTTAATATGTGAGCAGTTATTGCAAAGCCAGCAGGACAAATACGAGTCATCAGTGATGGATCCTCCAAACTCGCATTTTTTAGCAGTGCAAATTAGACTCATTATGAACTAAGATTTGTCCACTGTAGTGAGAGCGAGAAGAGTTCAGATAGAAATTCTGTGGCACGTTCGGATCAGGCACGTCGAAGAAAAGACGTAACAAAAGAGATCCGCCGTGACGAATAACCGCTTCAGAGTAACAATAATGTAACGGGTTACACAGCAAGAGAATAGAACTCAGGAAGGGAGTATATATATGAATATTCGAAGAGAACGGCAGAAATAATATTGAAGAATAATATTGTATTTACGAAGTGTATGGAACAATGAACTATGTAGGTCAAATATGCTCCAAAAATGATACATAATATTTAGCTCGTATCAAAGCTATAGGCAACCTGATGAGAGCAATCGCAAAAACACGTCTGGATACGGCAAAGTCAGATTACCGATTCTTTTTTGTTTTTGTTTAATGTAAGATTCTTGGGCCTGCGTTTCTTTTTACCTCATGTTCTATAAAGCTTGCGCGTTTTTCTCTGACTGGTCTCTCAATAAAAAAGTTGGTGTGGCTTCTGTCAGCTGATATTGTAAATGCGGTGGATACTTGCAGCAGATACAAGCATTTGTTCTGTGTCATCTATGCCCTTAGTGGATCTCGGTTAAAATTTGAGCTGATGTACTTTTTGTATTTTAGCCAATTTGTTTAATTTGCTGTTAAGAACTGTGAGTTTTTAGATAGCTGAGGGAACATTAAAGAAAAGATTGGTGTCGGAAAATCACGGAGGGCAATAGACAGGGGCTAGTGAGGTCTCACCGTTGATTATATTTATGCTTATTTTTTATGGCTACAAGTATGTTATTAGTACGCCCTGTTGAACCATACAATTTATTTTGTAGCTGGTTTTAGCTGGTGAGATGTGTTTCTGAGATTAATATGATGTCAATTTTTATTCTGCTGAATTGTAAGAATTTTTTTCAGTTCATTTTGGTTCCTCATTAGTTTCGACATTGTTGCCTGCACGAATGTCATAATTTATATGCAGCTTTGTTGCTGTGAGTTCATCAGTACTTGTATGCTATTTGGTGCTTTTGGAGCTTTTGCCCTTGGATATGTTGAGTCGCAGTTTGCTACTGCCTCTGATCCGGTTCCAATTCACCGATGAACGTTAGCGAATGATACCCTTGTTGTTGTAGAGGTATCGGTACTGGTATCGGAGGTACTGTAGGATATCGATAAATATGACGGCGACTGAGTGTTTTTGGTCGAAAGAGTATGTGAGATGGGTCTTAGGATGAATAGCTTAGGGCTACTGAACGGGTCGCAGGTTTCGGATAGCGAATGGCGAGGAGGCACTTTGGATCGAATACAAGGGCTGCCTTATATAAAAAGTCCATCCGCAAAGCGAAGCGCTCCTCATGGAACTCCTTCTGCCCAGACATCGAAAATACAGCCCAAGCTGCAAGGCTTACGAAAAATCTACCGAAATCAGTAACAACTCTCGGTTATCTCAAAAAAAAAGACGGCAATTGGACTAATGCAAGCGACCAGGTTACACTGAAATGATTTCAGATCTATCAGTCTCTCATCCTTTCTGCTTAAAACGCTAAAAAGAGTCATAGGCATATACCTAAGATCAACTCTTAACCCCACCAAAATCTCTGATGCACAGCATGCTTACAAAAAGGGTAAATCCCCCGGTGGACTCATGGGGTAGATGATCACCTGGTGGGACTCATTGACCAGCTGCTAACCTGCAGTACAGTGATGTCCTCACTTGGTACATCTTCAAGGGCCGCCTGGGAGGAAATGCGCAGAAAACAGAGCTAGTTCTGTTCAGCACGAAATACAAGCCCCCGCATAGCCCCCGTAATAGTACACACTAATAGGAGTTAATATATACAGTGATTGCCAAACGTCTATAAAATCGATCAGCTCGATCACCACCATCTCCAAAACAGTCTCAGACTGCAGGTTATCTCTACACGAGATGGCAACCAGTATAACATAAGCCTTATCTGGGTCCCTTGTCACAGGGATATCACAGGCAACTGCATAGCAGACGATTGGCGCGCATAGGCACCACCACACTGCACCAGGGAGAACTACCAATTTCAACAAAAAGGTAAACCAGCTCAGCTGAAAAGAATATCACAATTACTTAGCATGGAACGAACTCGAATCAGCACGGCTTTAAGAGACATCACGATATGAGGGTCTGGCAATCATTGCTTTACACAGATAATTACAATCGCGATAAGTCTTACGGCAGTTTTTGTTAGGTGAGTAACGCTTGTAGAACAATTTATTTTTTGGCGAGGACTAATTATGTTCGAGGTAATTTTAGCAAAATATATTTTAACAAAATAAATATTTTAGCCTGATATTTTAGCAAAAGAAATTTGTATTTTTCTAAGTAAACGTGCAAGATACAAACATAACTGTTTGTTACATGTCACACATGGCACTGCCTTACGACAACCTATAGCACACCGCTGTAAAACAAAGATTGGGCTAAAAAATATATTTTTCGTTTCTAATTCCCGCCCCAGAGTTTTATTAAATTTAGACGCACTATAAATCAAACAATTTTCAATATTTTTGCTATAATTTATAACCTTATCTTGAGACGTACAAAACGGAAGTTGTTTTCTTAAGGATGTTTCCTACTTTTTTTTTAAGCAGGGTTTATGTCTAATATATACTATAAAAATTATACATATATTATAAAAAGTATATATATATTATAAAAATTATATATATATTAAAAATTTATATTTCTAAACTGTTTATTGTCTTATAATAACATGAATTGATTTGATAATACATAATCATTTAAAACCCACGCCCTGAAGCTACTATTTTTTATTAATTAATCATTTATATATTAAAAAGTTACATTTATTGATGTATTTATTCTTAAAATATTATTATTTTTATGTGTTTCTACCTGTCGTATAATTAATACTAATAATAATTTGTAACAGAAATTATATTAGTTTGTATACAAAAGCATAGTTTTTTAAACGTAAAATTATTATGACTTTATTTGAAATATTTAATTAAACTGAGCTTTACTTCTATAAGCTTAATAGGAATAAAAATTTACTCACGATAGTATCTTAGGTAATTTTCTTGTAGGTACAGAGGTAATCAGCTGCCCCCATACAAGTGTACCAATTCCAAAAAATATACACCAAAGCCATTGATCTAGTGTAAGAGCTTTTGTAGAAAACGCCATTTTTCCATATTGAATTATCAATACCTATTTTAAAAAAAGGCATTGTATTAATTTATAAATAAAACTTAAAACATGTTTATATAATGTTATAATATAAAGTATAAATAATAAATATAGGTTATATAAGTAAAATATAAGTATAAAATTTAAATAAAAATTCGAAAATGCTACCTGCGATATCATCGTAAATATCCATATTGTGTAGAATATAGGATTTGTAAACAACCCTTCAATAACGTTTCGTTGACCATGTATTTTTCTAGCATTTATTTCATTAAACAACGTCATCATGACAAATGTGTTAAATATAATAGTAAAATGCTGTGTTGGTCCTGCATTGAGCTCTTGTCCGCGTCCTGACTCAATATCAAGTATTAAATCACCTGTAATTCATTAAACATTTATATAAGAAAATATTTCGTTTTTTTAATAGAAACATACCGACAAACAACAATCCAAATATAATAACCAACTGGTAAAGTGCTTGCCCAAGAATGTTTTTCATCATTGTGCGTGAAATCAAAGGCTTGGTACGGCCATATGGCTTTCGAAGCAAAAGATCCGGAGTGGGTAGTTCCGTAGCTAATGCTAGCGATGCCAAAGTATCCATTATTAGGTTGACCCACAACATTTGCACTGCCTATACAATTTTAACTTTTAGAAATCGTTTTCCATGGTTAAAATTAAACTTACTTTAAGAGGCGAATCCTGCACGGCACATGCTCCTATAAATGCAACAATTACAGCAACCACGTTAACAGTTAACTGAAACTGCAAGAACTTTGCTATGGAGTCATAAACATTCCTTCCCCACATTACAGCTTTAACAATGCTGCTAAAGTTATCATCGGTTAGTATAATATCGGACGCTTCCTTCGCTACGTCTGTCCCGGCAATTCCCATGGCGAATCCTACATCGGCTTTTTTAAGAGCTGGGCCGTCATTGGTTCCGTCGCCAGTAACAGCAACCACTTCACGGTTTTCGCTAACAGTGCTATCAATAATACCTGAAAATAAAACGAAAAAATAAAATAATAAAAACATACAATTGTGAAAGCTAACAATAATTATTATTTTGTCTGTCTGTTTCTACGCGAACTAGTCCCTCAGTTTTATTTGGATTTTATTTTTAGGCAATTCATCGTGTTATGTACTTCCGTCTACTTGTCCAGCTTGGTATCTGCTGCTACGTTACTGTTAAATTCTATTTCAAAATCCGGCTCATAGTCTTGGTAGTCTATTTGGTCATGATTGGGAACTTAACCCACCCCCTTTCATGCGTGTTTTTTGAAAAAATAGCAAAGATATTTTGATTAAAACAGCCTACGGGTTAAACGATATTTAAAAATTTGTATGACCTTTCGCTTTAAAGCACTGGATGTTAACGGGCTAAAAATCGATTTATTTTTAAACGTTACCGTTATGGTAAACAAAAAAAGGCCTGAAACTCGGATGAATTTCCGGTGAATTTTAATCATCAAATTCACGTCTCGACTATAAAATTAAATCAGACAGAAACACGAAGTCATACATGCGAAAGAATCGAACTTTAAAGTACATTGCGTTATTTCGATTGTTAAACTTCAATCGTTGGATGGTATGGATCTCAGGGACTGAAAAGAAGCAATACTTTGGAAATATTAGTCCCATCTGGATCTGATGTGCTCTGACCGCTCTAACGTAGTTAAAGTCACTTAATTCCAGCAATGGTTTTAAGAGGGCATGCGCACTTGTAATTTTCAAAAAATCGAATTTTTTTTTTTTTGCATCTTTAATACATAATAATCTAGTACTTAATCGAAGGATTGATTTTTTTATGCAAAACTTTTTTTTTATAGCTGAAAAACTACCGTTTTTTTAACGAAAAACGATTGTTCAACTTTGATAGGTCGCCATTTTGTCGAATATTTTTATTTTTTAATATCTATCGATTAAGTACTTGATAAACTTTCAATAAATGTAAATCCGTTTTATTTTTTGATTTCCGCCGATCCAAATTTCCACAGTCTTAGTCACCGCGACCCGTGTTTTTTAGACGGACATCACTTCGACGGGGCATAACTTTGGAACTGCTCAATATTTCTACTTTTTTTTTTAAAATTAAGTTAATATGATGTACTTTCACATAATAAAGCGATATTTCAAAAAAATTCAAAAGTTTACGAGAAAAAAATTCGGGAAAAATGTCTATTTTTTGGCACTTCAACTGCGCATGCCCCCTTAAGTAAGTAATAAAGATTGTGAATTAGCAACCATGATTGTTACCACAAGAGTTCTGGAACATTAAAGTCGCCCTGAGCCACTATCTGGGGTTACAAACAAACAAAAGATTAACAAGAAAATAAAGCTAACTTCGGGCGGAGCCCAAGCTAATAAACCTTTGCAGTTAAGTAGCTGCTTATATTATTATTTAAATATCGGATCGTATAAAATTGGCCGATCCTTATAATAATTTCATCATTAAAATAATTTTCTAATAAAAATGATCGAAATAGCCCCAAGAATCTTTAAAAATAGCAAGGATGTGCCATTTTCGGTCGTTTAGTATATATTGCAGGTATAGGATATAGTCGGCTGATCGTTATTATTTTGCGATAGTCTTACTTAAAAAACATCAAAGTTATGCCATTTCCGATCAATCGGTTATATGGCAGATATAGGATATAGTTTCAACTCGATAGCTTTAAAGCTGATAGACCAATTTTCTTAGAAACAAACAGACAGTCAGACGGACAGACGGACATGCTAATATAACGCAGGAGGTCATTCTGATCCAGAATATATATACTTTATAGGGTTGGAGATGTCTCGTTCACTGCTATTTAATCTTTTCTTTAAATAAAATAAACTTACCTTTCACTAATGTATATTTGTCAGTTGGAGATGAACGAGCTAATACACGAAGTTTGGGCCACACTTTGTCTATAAGATGTTGTTGAATCTGGAAGAAAGCTAAATAAAAATCCTAAAATAAACTAATTTTTATATTTTACATCTCCATTGCTATCCCGGATACGTCGATTGAATTCTTTGCCCTCTAAAATAAGAAAGTCATCATTAGGACGAAGAATGCCACATTTACTAGCAATTGAGCGTGCTGTGTTAATGTTGTCTCCAGTAACCATGCGCACAGTAATACCAGCACGTTGGCACTTTCGAATTGCATCTGGAACTTCAGGACGCACGGGATCTTCTATTCCAACGACACAAAGGCAAGTAAGATTAGTCATAATGTTCTCTTCATCATCCCAGTTTGGTTCTCCATCAATGTGTACTTCATTAACTGCAGCTTTTCCAGGCACAAAGTCGCGATAGGCTACAGATATGGTCCGAAGACCATCACATGCCATGGGCTCAATAACTTCACGAATTAATCGTTCCTGCATGTCTTTTGTAAAAGTCTCCAATGTTCCCTCATGCCCATAGATAAAAGCGCACCTATTCAAATTATAAAGAAATAGCCAATTTATTTTTTTATTCGCACAGAAAGTATATGTGGCATTTATTTTGCAACATATGTAAATATAGACCATTAATAAATAAACGATATAAATGATTAATTCTCGTTTGGAAAATTTCATAGTACACCCACCCTACACCCTTCAATGGATCCATATGATCAACGTTTCATTTTCCGCCTTAAGTGATTTAAGGTAAGTCCACCTCCTTAATTTTATCACGTTAAAAAATATGGATTTTTTTTAATTTGGTAAATGTGGTGTTTTAAAATTAGAATAAATTTTAAGATTAAAATTAATTAAGAAAATTAAGAATAAAACTTTGATTCAAACTTGTTATTTGTAGGACTAGGAAGTAAAATCCAGGAGACTTTTTGAACACTGGGCCAAAAACAGTAGTATTGGAAACACATATTTGGACGTACACCGAAATGATGCGACATTTTTTTTTAGAATCCTTTCCAAATTAGAAATTTGTTGAATTTGTTGTTATGGGATTAATTACAAGAAGTTTTAGTCTCACAAAGTCAAAAGAAACCACGCATATTAATGTAACAGAAGTAATGTTCATATCGACTCAGGAGGTGATCCTGATCAAGAATATATATACTTTATAGGGTCGGAGATGTCTCCTTCACTGCGTTGCACACTTTTGACCACAATTATAATACCCTCTGCAAGGGTATAATAATAATAAAGAATAGAAGGTACTTAATCTGTAAAACATTCTGATTTTCGCCGTTAAAAGACTTTATGCTGTGTGTTGTGTTTCTACATAATCTTATTAATTGTAATTTAGATTGCCAGCATTACTAACACGCTTAAAATTGTACGTTCCTAGGAGAAGAACTAGAAACTTTCGTCCTCTACTCCTTAGTCAATTATAATCCAACATGATCCCTCTATGTTTGGACCTCAATGGTCTCCTCCACAACTTTTCGGTTTGCTCTTTTTAAAATTTTTATATTTTACGTATAATATTTTATTCTTAACACATTATTTATGCAACACTATGACCCTGGTCCTGGTCACAGTAACCTAATAATTGTGAAATTTTTTTTTGTGGTAGAAAACATTTTATATTATTGTTATTTTGAACAATTATCTCAAGTAATCCTGCTGAGGCCTCATTACCGCTCGTGTGTACATCTGGCACACGAAGTCTACTTTTGGTCGCTGCAAAGCGGTGGCTGCTATCGTCGAGTAATCCAACAGCGATAAGTAAGACAAAAAGAGTGTTGGTTTTACCACCCGCTCTACGCATTGCGTAAGCGGGAGGTCGTTTACAAATTATTTTGAAGACTTTTGGTTCTAAACTGAAAACTATGGATATAATGGAAGAGTAATCTGCTCGCTCTCAGCCTAGCAGCAGGAGCGAAAAATTTGAGAAGATGAAACAAATAGCTGGCGCAGAGCCTGGAGAAATAAGATCCCAAATCCGCGACCGGCACTCAGATCTATCTGCCTACCTTACAGGTATGCCTAAACAAACAGGGACCACCAGCTCGATGGTGACAATTAGCAGTAACACTACTACCAGTGTAACCTGCACGATAACAAACGCCAATAAAATTTTGGGCAATAATTCTACGTACACTGTGGCTGCAACTGCGGCCGGCAGCATATGTTCAACTACTTTTCCGCTGGCAAATGTATTACTTTCGATGGTGAATAAAACAAGCAATTAAAAATGTCTGTTTCAAGCTCCTAGACGAAATGGCAGCCGAAAACGCAAAGACGTGACTCAGTCCTATTTACCTGCTCTCACACCACCCCCGATTCGCAAAGCTGTATTGCAGCCCTCAACCCCGCTCAACAAGACGGCTGATTCTTCCTCTGCGAAGGCATTGGGTAACAATCGATTCGCGATTCTGGCTGCTGAAGCAGAACAAATGGAACAGGATCTGGAGGATGTTGACTCTATCAATGGGGTCCAGGTGCCCTTGGAGGAGATGACCAACCAAAACCTAGCAAAATCCCTGCTATCTGCGTTTCGAATGTAAGCGATACGGTCTTATCGGAAAAATCGTTTGATCATAGCATTGCTCAAACTACAACATTCGCACTTCCAAATTTGGTGTTTCCAGAATATATGCGGCCAACTCTAACGCTTTTCGAGCATCTGTTAATACACTGACATCGCTTAACTGCCAATTTTGGCACCATCAGCTAAAGGAAGACAAGGCATACAGAGTTGTGCTCAAAGGAATCCATTCAAACATACCAAAATCACAGATTGAACAGGGATTTACTGACAACGGCTTTGAGGTCGTTAACATATACTGCCCCAAAAATTCTGATTGAAAGAACATTCCGGTTAACGAAGATGATAAAGAAGCTACAATAAATTTTAAAACTAGTAAAATTTATTTTTTGTCAACTTAAAGCAAAGTGCTAATGTAGCAGAGTCCCTAAAAATAACTCAACTCGGGAGATACAGAGTCACTGTTGAGCGTGCTTCTCGTAGAAAGGATTTACTTCAATGCCAAAGATGCCAAATTTTTTGGCACTCTAAAAACTATTGTGTCCTGGACCCTATTTGTGGCCCTCATGCTACTGGATCCTTACTCTGTGCAAGCGATAAATGCTTGTATATAAACTGTGGCGGTAACCACGTCTCAAAAGATAATAGCTGCCCAGTGAGAAAAGATAAAATTAAAAAACTAAAACCGATGGCTAGACTCCCGATAACCAATGATCCACGACGTGTCTCTCGTGAATTCATACCTTCTGAAGCCTTAAGAACGAATATATCGTATGCTGATGTAGCTCGAGCCAAGGATATACAGCCAAGGACTGGCGCAATCTTGCAAAGTGACTGTAGCTCTTCTTCTGACCCTAGGCTCAGCCATAAGTTCACAGTAATAGATAATGCCATCCGCGACATCAATACCAAACTGGACACTCTATTTAAGCTGATGCAGGAAAATGCAGAGTCCAACAAAGCTTTCAGAGAGCTGGTTCAGGTTCTCGTTGCGCGTTTGCCGAAATGATTAAACTAACAAAAAATATCGGATTGTGGAACGCTCTTGGATTAGTCAGAGTTTCTGAAGAGCTTCGATTATTCCTTAGCACTCATAACATAGGCATAATGCTTGCTACGGAAACTCACATGTGTGCTGGTCAGCGCTACTTGCCAGGTTTATCACCCCATTGGCAACAACAGGGGTGGATCTGCAGTCATTATAAAGGATTCTCTAAGCCACTATCCCCTGCCCCCTACCTCTAGCAATGACAGACAGATAGCGAGAGTACAATTACAGACTTGGGCAGGGAATGTCACATTAGCGGCGATATACCTACCTCCAACGGAAACATGGATACAATCAGAATTTGAATCCTTGCTGACCGAATTTGGAGGCAAGTTCATTGCTGGCGGTGATTATAACGCCAAACATGGATGGTGGGGAAATTCACGAGCCTGTAAAAGGGGAAAGAAGTTGCAAGAAGCCATTGCAAATGGCCGTTATCAAGTACTTGCCACGGGTGAACCCACTTTTTACTCATATAACCCTCTGTTAACACCTTCAGCGCTTGATTTCTTCATAATCCATGGATTCGCTATGAACAGGCTTCAAGTGAGAACACTCCATGAGCTCTCCTCGGACCACACTCCTATTCTAGCCAAGCTCCATTCTACACCTGTGAAAAATCCACAGCGCTCACGGCTTCTTGCCAGAGGCGTTAATATAAAGCCTTTTAAAGCCCACCTAGAACAGCTGGGCGACATACAAATCCAGGAACCTTCTGACATTGACAATGCCATCAGCACTTTCATGCGCATTATAAACCAGGCTGCTGAGATAGCTGTACCCAGCATTCACCGAACTACAGATACTTCTAGACATCCCCACCTACCACATAGAATTGGTGCGCTCCTTAATCTAAAGCGAAGAGTCAGAAAAAAATATACAAGAACGGGAGACATCCGAATCCATCAGATATATCATCGACTGGCTAACTGTCTAAGCAAGGTGCTCGCCAAGAGAAAACAAGATTCTATAGACCGACTTTTGGAAAACCTGGACACAGACGCTAGTTCTAAGAGGGTCGTTCAATAAGTCTTTAGAAAAAGATATAAAAACATTTTTTTTTGCAGAAATTTTTTATTTTTTCAACATAGTTTTAGCCTTTTTAGCTCTACACACTTTGCCAATCGTTTTTCCAACATTTTTATCCCGTCCAAAAAATAGGATTTCGGAAGCTCTTAAAAATACTCATTTGTTTGAGCAATGACGCCTTCTTTGGAAGCGAACCGTCGTTCCCAAGCCATTTCTTCAGATTGAGGAAAAGAAAATAGTCACTAGGGGCCAAATCTGGTGATTAAGGAGGATGCTGCAACTATTCCATTTTAAATTCCTCAATTGTCCGCGCATTGTCCTGATGCAAGAGGACTTTTTTCTTGTTCAGATGGGGTCGTTTCTCTTTAATTTCCTCGCTCAACCGTTGCAATAACGACGCTTAATACGCTCCTGTTATTGTTTTCCCTTTTTCCAAGTAGTCAGTAAAAATGATGCCCTGCGAATCCCAAAAAACCGTGGCCATCATCTTGCCAGGCGATGGCACAGTTTTTGCCTTCTTCTGAGCCCGTTCACCCTTGAAAATCCACTGTGATGAATGTCTCTTTGTTTCTGGAGTAATGTATCTGGAGTAATGTATCTAGTAATGTATCCAGGTTTCGTCTACAGTGACATATCGACGAAGAAATTCGGCCTGATTGCCATAAAAGAGCGCCAACATAACCTTAGAGTCCACTACACGATTGCGCTTATTCTCATCTGTGAGCAAACATCTGCGCGGCACCCATCTTGCCGAAATTTTTTTCACATTCAATTTTTCATTCAAAATTGAAGCGACTGTCCCTTATGATATGCCTGTGGCCTCAACTAATTCGCGCACTTTGATTCGCCGATCGCCCAAAATCAGATCGTGGATTTTGTCGATAATTGCAGGAGTAGCCACCTCAACTGGACGTCCTGAACGATGTTCATCTTCTGTGGATGAACGGCGACGTTTAAATTCGTTCACCCAGTTGTAAACCGTCGCAAACACAGGTGCAGATGTGCCATGAACTGCATCCAATTCGGCTTTGATATCCTTCTGACTTAAGCCTTTCAAATGGATATGTTTGATGTCAGCCCTGAACTCGCTTTTATCCATTGTTACAAACACGTATATTTTTTTTATCGACGATAAAAATTTACCTAAGTTATCGATCAAACTGAAATTTGGACAGCTTTCCAATCGATAGTGGTACTTACAAAAAAAATCTTTACCGACACTACGAGCGCCATCACTCGGATTTTCTAAGGACTTATTGAACGACCATCGTAACTACTCACTGTGGCGTATCACAAAACGGTACAAAACTCAGCCCACTCTAAAATCAGCCATTAGAAATCCCTCAGATGATTGGTGTCGTACGAGCCTAGAAAAGGCTACGTTTTTTTTTTTTGCGCGGTTCCCACTGCATACGTACAGCCCACCTCCCGTCCAACCGACCGAGGGACGCTGCCGCGTAACGTACGGCTCGAATCGCGGGAATAGATCCGAGATAGATAAGCGAGGATTAGGAGAAAGATATTACGAGGAAGAGTGTTGCACAGATAAGGCGGTTAATATAAGCGATTTAAGATTGTTAGTAGAGCAAAGTGACAAGATGTGGTAGAGACCATTGTAGTCCGAACATAATACCCTGAACGGATCGTGTTGGGCATATGTCGAACTACAATGGCTGAGGAGTAGAGGACGAAAGTTTCTAGTCCTTCTACTAGGAATGTTAAAATTTAAGCGTGTTAGTAAATGCTGGCTGTCTATATTTCCATAAATAAGATTATATAGAAACATGACACCCAGCATCGTTCTACGATTTGTTAATGATGGTAAGTTGATTAGTAAAAGTCTACTATGATAAGAGGGGAGGTAAAGATTTGCATCCCAATTAAGTCCCCTAAGAGCAAAAGTAAGGAAGTTTTTTTGTACAGATTTGTACAGATCTTGGTGTACTCCATATTGAGGATTCCAGACACACGATCTGATGTAGTTTTAGTAGTTTAGTTTTAGTTATGTACGAGTCATTAAATTCTTTTGACCATCTTTTAATAAAACCAAGCACACCCATAGCTTTATTAACCATGGTAGATACATGGTCGGTAAATTTAAGTTTCAAATCTAATAGGACACCTAGATCGTTAACCTGAGTTAATCGTTCTAAGGCGTTCCCATAGAAAAAGTACATAGCCTGGTGAGGACTAGATCGGTAAAAAGACATAAGTTTACATTTCGATCCATTAAGCTTTAGGTTATTTGCTAAACACAAATTCAAGCCATACGATTATTAGCCAGAAAGCATACGTCAACAAGTTGAAAAATTTCTGGAATCTCTATTTCAAATGAGCCTGCCTGCTAACTCTGTCTTACTGACAGAGGTGAAAGATCTTGTACGTAAACTTTCGCCAAAGAAAACCCCCGTTGAAGACCTTTTGGACAACAGGTTGATTCGAATTTTACCGAATCAAGCCTTGCAATTTCTGGTGATGTTGTTCATCAGCGTACTAACTATTGGATACTTCCCGAAAGTTTGGAAATCGGCGAATATACATATTATCCCAAAACCTGGAAAGTCGCTAACTGACGTAGACTCTTACCAAGCCCATTAGCCTACTACCATCTCTGGGAAAAATCATGGAAAGACTGATCCTGAACAGACTACTTTCTGACAAGACGGTCACCAGTGCGATTCCGGAATTCCACTGCTTTCGGCTTTCGGCTTTCGTCTTCAACATGGAACTCCTGAGCAATTACACAGAGTTACTTTGGTTTCGAAACCTTAGAGAAGAAGTATGCAGTTGCTGCCTTTCCCGATATTCAACAGGCTTTTGACAGAGTGTGGCACCCTGGGCCAAAAGTCTT
Organism: Drosophila ananassae; assembly: GCF_017639315.1. Classification (NCBI taxonomy): domain Eukaryota; kingdom Metazoa; phylum Arthropoda; class Insecta; order Diptera; family Drosophilidae; genus Drosophila; species Drosophila ananassae. The sequence continues at coordinate 550,208 of NW_025319038.1, forward strand.
TTTACACCACAAATGTTCCAGCTTGTAAAATGCTTTCTGGAAGATCACACTTTCCATGTATCTGTTGATGGATACAAGTCGTCCACCGAACCGATCTCTGCCAGAGTTCCCCAAGGTAGCGTCCTTGTTCCTACTTTTTACTCAATATATACGTCAGATATGCCTACCCAAATCCTATAACTAAAGTAAACGAATAAGATGTTCTAATTGCGACATATGCTGATGATACTGCGGTCATAACTAAAAGTACCAGTATCTTGGCTGCCACATTTGCTTTGCAAGAATATCTGGATGCGTTACACCAATGGGCCATGAACTCTGCAGGGGTATAATAAAATCCGGGTTTTGCAAGCAAAAACCCTTGGACGGATCTCTGGAGCTCCGTGGTCCATCCGAACCAGAGACATTGAACGTATTGTCAACGTGCCCAAAATCGGAGACAAGTTGCAAAATCTTTCTCAAAAATATATGCAACGTCTAAATGATCACCCTAACAGCCTAGCCAAAAAGCTTGGCACCGCTGCTATTAGCAGCGCCGATCCAAGAAATCGGGTAAGGAGAAGACTAAAATGATTCCACCCTCAAGACCTACCAGACCGGATCTTGACATAATAATTCCATCAACCACATTCGATTTCCATCCATGTAATCACATCTTGCCCTAAGCATCTCTTAGACGTAGTTTTATTATGAAATTGTTAAAGACGATTAGATTAAGCTGCCATTTGCGTAGCAGTGCGCTAATCATAAGAATAAAATTTCTACATACATAAAAAAAATAAAAAAAAATTTGTGCAACACCCCGTTTTATTTTACTCTATCCTTACTCTCAGAATTATTCCCTATATTTGAGCCGGCAGGGTTGGGTGGGAGATGGGCTATACATATGCAGAGACAGCTCGATAAAAAATCTTTCAATATACTTGTGCTATTGCCGATGTTTTAGATGTCTGTTTGCCCGGCTTCTGGTTGGAGAACATATTCGTACAAGAAAACCGGACAGTACGGTTAAGAAAAAAAATACTAAGATTGTTGGAGAGAAACATCCATCATCTGCCCAATCGTAATTTTCTTTAAAAAACTTACTAACTCTCTCACTCTTTGATTTACAGAGGTTTACGCAGTAAGGTTCCCAAAATATTCTAATAGTTCTTCATTTGCATCACATGTTGTAGTCTTAACTGAAACCGAAGATCTTTAGGTCTTTTAGATAGGTACACCAGTTTTCGACACTACCGACTTCTGCGAAGGAGAAGAGGAGTCTTAATCTCTAAAGAATTCAATTTTGCTTCTGAAGAGGTGAAGTGGCACGAGTTTGGGGATTTTGAAATTCTTTGCGTTTAAATCATTTTGCCGCTAAATCGTAGTTTATTACTTTTTCTTATATTCCACCGACACCCGAACCTTCTACATACTACTAACATTTCTCTGCAATTCAGTCGATATTTAATGGTATGTCCTATAGTGACAAATTAATGATTCTTGGTGACTTTAATCTAACTGATTTCGCTTATTCCGTTAAAGTAAAAACTTATCATCTTTGTCTCTTTCATCTTTCAAAGATTTCAACCGATTTAGAATGAGATCACTCTTTCTAGAGCTTTGGCTCTTTTAAACAAAGTTGTAAACAATTGTAAACACTTTAAATGCAGGCGTATATTAACTTCGGCTCTGTCCGAAGTTAGCCTTCCTTTCTTGATTTTTTATTTACTTACTTTTTCATAATTATTTCTGATGCTCCTTTGGTGTACAATCGAAATCCCCCGTTAGGACGCCGTATAACAGTGCCCATACTTTTGCGTACAGAGTTGAAAGTATAGACGCGCGTAAACTTATCCTCAGGAATTTCGTCACGAATGGACTGGTATTTAACACCTAATCCCTGAACAAATCCTAGCAGCGCACATTCTGTTTTGTTGCCGACTTGGATTGGTAGATCTCCCGCGTTTTGTCCAGGCTATTAGGAAAAAAAAAAGATATACATTATATATTAACAATACAATTAATCAATCAATTTCATTCAATTTCTTCAATTTACATTTTTACAATTATTTTTTCCAACAAAACATATTAATGATCCAGATTTAATTCAAATACTTTCTTCAAACCATTTTGAATTATCACATCGCTCAATAAGTTCCCGGCCTAACAAGAGAAAACACTTTTTATACCCTTGCAGAGGGTATTATAATTTTGGTCAAAAGTGTAAAACGCAGGGAAGGAGACATCTCCGACCCTATAACTTGATCAGGATCACCTATTCTTGATCAGGATCACCTCCTGAGTCGATATGAGCATGTCCGTCTGTCTGTCTGTCTGTCTGTCGGTCTGTCTGTCTGACTGTCTGTCGGTTTCTACGAAAAGTAGTCTCTCAGTTTTGGAGCTATCTAGTTGAAACTTTGCACACATTCTTTTTTTCCTTGCAGGCAGTATATAAGTCGGAACGGCCGGGATCGGTCGACTATATCCTATAGCTGCCATATAACTGATTGATCGGAAATGTCATAACATTGGTGTTTTTTAAGTTGGAGGGTTGAGACTTTCCACACATCTTGTCTACAAAATTTCATAAGGATCGGCCGACTACATCCTATAGCTGTCATAGATCGATCGGAATTGGCATAACTTTGATGTTTTTTAAGTTAGAAAGATGGGACTTGGTAAAGTTTCCATTTTGGGCAAAATAATCTTATTTGACAAATTTCATAGGGATCGGCCAACTATATCCAATAGCCGCCATATAACTGAACGATCAGAAATGGCACAACTGCAAGGGTATATCAACTTCGGCTCCGCCCGAAGATATCTTTCCTTTCTTGTTTTTTTTTATTTTTTTTATTCATCAATATAGTTTCCATCTACGGCTATACACTCAGTCCAGCGCTTCTCTAACCTTTCTATGCCATTTTTGTAGAAAGATGAACTTTTACCCTCAAAATAGGTCTCAGTATCGACAATCACCTCCTCATTTGATCGATATCTCTTGCCTTGGAGGTGCTTTTTGAGATCTGAAAAAAGCCAGTAGTCACTGGGGGCCATATCTTGAAAATAGGGTGGATGCGGCAGAAGTTCGAACCTCAATTCACTCAATTTTACCATTGTTTCCATAGACTTGTGGCACGGTGATCCTGATGAAACAGTGGTTTCTTCTTTGCCATATGTGGACGTTTTTCCTTGATAACGCGCTCCAGTCGATCCAGCAGTTTTATATAATATTCGCTGTTTATTGTTTTACCTTTTTTCAGGTAGTCTATAAATAAAATCCCATGTGCATCCCAAAATACAGAAGCCATAACCTTACCCGCCGATATTTGTGTTTTGGGACGCTTCGGAGGGCTTTCACCGGCCACCACCCACTCAGAAGACTGACGACTGGATTCTGGAGTACTGTGGTGTATCCAGGTTTCATCCATGGTTACGGCGAAACAAATCGGTCCTATTGCGCTTCAACATGCTTAAACACGTCTCGGAAGCATCGATGCATTGTTGCTTTTGGTCCGGTGTTAGCAATCGGGGCACCCACTTTGAGCAGAGCTTTCTCATATCCAAATGTTCATGTAATATCGTAAACACACTGCCTTCCGATATCTTTGAGGCATCAGCTATCTCCTTTAATTTCAATTTGCGATCAGCCAATACCATTTTTCGGATTTTTGCCACTTTTTCTGGCGTAACTGCTGTTTGTGGGCGAACACTGCGTTTAGCGTCTTCGGTGTCCACACGACCACGTTTAAATTCATTTTACCAATCTTTGATGGTTGATTTTCCCGGAGAAGAATCTGGGCAATGTTTATCAAGCCAAATTTTTGCTTCTACTGTATTTTTTCCGATCAAAAAACAGTGCTTAATTAGGACACGAAACTCATTTTTTTCCATATTGTGAAAAAACCCAAAGGTTGTATCACTTAAAAATTTGTAAACTAAAAGCTCCTGGTCACAGAGTTGTAGAATTTTTACACAGAGCTTATGATAATCGACACTTTCGATAAAAAATATCTATATTTGCTATATATTAAAACAAGAAAGGAAAGCTAACTTCGGGCGGAACCGAAGTTTATATACCCTTGCAGTTGAAGCGCAGTCCGCTAGGTAGCGCCACGCATCTTATATTATTAGATACATAGCGGATCGTATATAGTTGGCCGATCCTTATGAAATTTGGCATATCGAATTATTTTGCCAAAAGAGGAATCCATTGAAACTCTCATCCTTCTAACTTGAAAAACAACGAAGTTACAGCGAGTTCCGATCAATCAGTTATATGGCAGCTATAGGATATAGTCTGCCGATCCTTATGAAATTCGACAAATCAGATTGTTTTTCCCAAAATAGAATCTGTACCAAATCCCATCTTTCTAACTTAAAAAACACCAAAGTTATACCAATTTCGATCGTTCTATGACAGCTATAGGATATAGTCGGCCGATCCTTATGAAATTTTGTGCATAAGATATTTTGGTCAAACATAACATGTGTGGAAAGTCCCAACCCTCTAACTTAAAAAACACCAAAGTTATGGCATTTCCGATCAATCAGGTATATGGCAGCTATAGGATATAGTCGACCGATCCCGGCCGTTCCGATTTATGTACTGCCTGCAAAGGAAAGAAGGGTGTGTGCAAAGTTTCAACTCGATAGCTTTAAAACTGAGAGACTAGTTTGCGTAGAAACAGACAGACAGACAGACAGACAGACAGACAGACAGACAGACAGACAGACAGACAGACAGACAGACAGACAGACAGACAGACAGACAGACAGACAGACAGACAGACAGACAGACAGACAGACAGACAGACAGACCGACAGACAGACAGACAGACAGACAGACAGACAGACAGACAGACAGACAGACAGACAGACAGACAGACAGACAGACAGACAGACAGACAGACAGACAGACGGACATGCTCATATCGACTCAGGAGGTGATCCTGATCAAGAATATATATACTTTATAGGGTCGGAGATGTCTCCTTCACTGCGTTGCACACTTTTGACCAAAATTATAATACCCTCTGCAAGGGTATAAAAAATATCTATCCTTATATGTCGGGCCGGGAACTAATTGAGCGATGCGATATATCGATTAAAAAAAAAAACAATTTTATACCCACCCTAATTATACGAAACGTTACCCCAATAACTTTGTCATTAAATAAAACCAAGAAACTGTAAAATCCAATTCATAAACGCTCAAAGCTATAAGTGTGGTCAGAAAATATTTGTATACTTTTGCAGAGGGTATTATAATTTTGGTCAAAAGAGTGCAACGCTGTAAAAGAGACATCGCCGACCCTATAAGGTGTATATATTCTTGATCAGTATAACATCACCGTCGAGAAGTGTTTAGTGGGCAGCGATTCTCATGGAGCGTTTGGAAACCTCCGCCTGCATGTCCACTTGCACATCAATCAGCAGCTCCAATAGTCTCAGCTCCAGACTCCATTATTCAATTAAAATGCAACTTATAACAACAAGGGCGTTTTCTTGGCACTTTTAATGGTGATCACAATAATCACCCGGGCAGAAATCGTGTCGGGGTCACCAAATGTTATGCTATTAATAGTTTTTAATAGCAGCCAAATAAATAGACGCGTTTCAAATGAGATTTTCAATACTTTTATTTGGGTTCAATTTAACCCTAATCTATGTTGCTCCAATCAATTCCAAATCATAACAAACAAAACCAAAGAGCTTGCGCAGGAGCTCTACCAAAGCTTCCCAAAGCGCATACGCTACAAATAACAATAAAGCGCATGCGAAACTGGGAGAAAAGACAGAGAAGTATACATGCTGATAACAAGAGCTGCAGCTAAGCATTTTATGATTATTTAAAATGAATATTTGGTGGCTGCTTCGCCCAACAATGGAACATGATACAGATTTCAGGGTATATATATGCAAGGGTTTCCTTTCTTGTTTTTTTTTTTATTATTATCAAGCCAAATAAAAAATAGATATAAATTATATATGTGTGCAAGCCATAGTTGTATACAATTCTGTCGAAAATTTCAGCAGTGACACAAGATTTATCGTCTTTTGTCAAACCATAAATCATATTAAAAATCAGGGCTCAGAGGTGACACCTTGTAAAATTTAATTTCCCAAGTGTTTGATTAGATCCTTTTGTTAAAGATCTTGTTGTGAAAGAATGCAGAGTCATTCTTTTTGTATTTATTTTATAAGTTAATTTATTTTTTTGACAAACTGACGACTTTTTATTATTAAAATTTGCAGAACTTTATAGATTTGTAAATAAAACATAAGTTTACTTTATCTGTTGCCATTATCGTTATTGTTGGTCAATGGGCATTATCTTTAGTATCTTTCACTCAGCCTATTATCTAGGGCGGACTCTCACTCTCGCCTAATATTTTAACGTTTTAACGTTCTGGCAGACCAAACTCCAATACCAAAGGACAAAATCAATTACACATCTGTTCGGGATTTTTTTTCGGAGCCGAAAATTAGGACAATTTGAACCATGAACAAATTAACACCAAAAAAACGTATCGAAATGGTGACTTTGTTTATTAAAAATGGGCGTTTAATAGTGAAAGCGCAGCGTGCATATTAAAGAAAGTACAGAGGCAAAAAAACGCCTTCCGAAATTACTATTCGTCATTTGGCTGATCATTTTTTGAACACGGTTCAGTGGCGAACCGTGGGCCACACAACCGACAGGATAGTGTGGCCCACTGGGAGGACCGCACCGCATCGTACCGGCGGTGTTCGATTTGACCCCGCCGGATTTCTTTTTGTGGGGCTATCTAAAAAACTTTTTTTTTATTTCATTTTTTTTTTAATTTTACAAAATGTTTTTTAATTATGTATCTCTTAATTAATAAAAGTTGGAGATGTCTCTTTCACTGCGTTGCACACTTTTGACCAAAATTATAATACCCTATGCAAGGGTATAACAAACTTATACAATATATAAGACAAAATTGAAAACATATTACTGCGCATTGGAAAAGTTTTTATTAAAACATTGGGAAATTATTTTTAACAAGATATCAACCCTGAGCAGAGAAGTTTTAATGTTTTTGAACTGGTGAAAAACCATAAAACTTCGCTAAACTGTGAAATCAAATCCGTCAGCGATTTCTGTGGAACAGAAAGGCTCGGTATACAAAAAAAAATATTGGATCTATAAATTTTTAGATAGATCAGACATTTTCAGACATAGTTTTTTAGTAAAATAAAAAAAAAAGGAACATCATAAACAATTCGGACTATTTGGCATATTAAACGTGGCTCCAAGGTAGAAAAAAGTTCTGGTTTAAATTCAGAAGGACTGAAACTTACCATAATGTTGGAAGTGTAAGCTGAGTTTACAGATATTCCCATTGTTATTAAATTACCCACATGTTGTGGTATATCCGTAAGAGTTGGCAAAACCTTACAAAGTTTTTCGCAGATATATGATTGTACCACAGTCATACGGTTGGTTGTAAGTGTGCCCGTTTTATCAGAACAAATGGCAGTGGCATTACCCATGGTTTCGCATGCATCCAAATGTCTAACCAGATTATTATCCTTCATCATTTTCTAAAACAAAAAAATGTTATTGTGCCATATTCGAAACATAAACTTTACAATAAAACTAACCTTTACTGAGTATGCAAGTGATAGTGTAACGGCCAGCGGAAGTCCTTCGGGTACAGCTACTACTAACACTGTGACTCCAATTATCAAATGTTTCACCAAGTTATTAGCATATGTGTTCTTCCATGGTTTATCGTCAATTACGAAAGTTTTAATACAGAACTGAATAATCAAAATTATAACAGTAAGTACGGCAATTGTGGATCCTGCATATCCAATTTGTATAGCTAATTTTGTTAATTTAGCTTGCAGCACAGATTTCTCTTTCTTATGCCCTGCTTCAGTAACTGCAGAAGATGAAGATTGAGGTATATGATTTCCATCAGATTCCGACTTTGTTCCTTCACTGATAATAGGTTGTGGAGCTTGCGTATTTTTTATATGGGAGCTTTCACCTAAATAAATTAAAATTACGATACAATGTTATACTCCATCTAATAATGCTATTTTTATATATTTATAACTCGAATTTAATTAAGTTCCATACATATACAGGCAGGCTCCAGTTTTCACTTTCATGACGTAAATTTTGACAACTCATACTCAACGGGATATTCAACCCATATTCACCCATATTTTTCAACTTCTCCTAGAAGAATTGTCACACTCATACCCATTCGATTCCCCACCGACCAATCGCATGTTCTCACTTCACATCTCATAAAATTATTTTAACTTCTATTTAAAACATTTAAAAAAAAACATAGTTTTAAGCCATTCCAATTCTTTAGTTTCATTACTGCAACCATTTTGTATCAAAGTAATCCAATACTCCAATACCCAAGCCCTCAAACAGGAGGTGAATTGTCATGCTACTAATCCAAAATATATTTTTTTTAATAATCGCAATCTTAATAGGCAAGGGATTTTGCACTATCTTAAAAAAAACAAGAAAGGAAAGCTAACTTCGGGCGGAGCCGAAGTTGATATACCCTTTCAGTTCAGTCGCAGTCCGGTAGGTGGCGCCACGCATCTTATATTATTAAATATATAGCGGATCGTATATAGGCGGCCGATCCTTATGAAATTTGGAAAATCAGATTGTTTTTCCCAAAATAGAATCTGTACCAAGTCCCATCTTTCTAACTTAAAAAACACCAAAGTTATGCCAATTCCGATCGTTCTATGACAGCTATAGGATATAAACGGCCGATCCTTATGAAATTTTGTACATAACATATTTTGGTCAAATATAACATGTGCATAAAGTCTCAACCTTCTAACTTAAAAAACACCAAAGTTATGGCATTTCCGATCAATCAGTTATATGGCAGCTATAGGATATAGTCGACCGATCCCGGCCGTTCCGACTTATATACTACCTGCAAAGGAAAAAAGGGTGTGTGCAAAGTTTCAACTCGATAGCTCCAAAACTGAGAGACTAGTTTGCGTAGAAACCGACAGACAGACAGACGGACAGACGGACCGACGGACAGACGGACATGCTCATATCAACTCAGGAGGTCATCCTGATCAAGAATATATATACTTTATAGGGTCGGAGATGTCTCCTTCACTGCGTTGCACACTTTTGACCAAAATTATAATACCCTCTGCAAGGGTATAAAAACTAATATAAATGCCAAAACCTTGAGTAATTTATTTCTTTTTATACCCTTGCTAAGTGCATTATATTTTTGGTCGAAAGTGGGCAACAGCTCTTCGGGAACATCCATAAGATTACTTTTTTTTTTCTCTCGTCCGCAGAGTAACCAAGCCAAAATAACAAAAATATATTTGTACGATTCATACGAGGCAATTTTTTTATGAGGGCAAGAGAGAAAGGATGGGAATAGAAGGATGGGACAATTTATTTGATAATGAAACTCTCATTAGGATCGTCCGACTATATACGATCCGATATATAACTATATAATAATATAAGCAGCTACCTAACTGCAAGGGTATATCAGCTTCGACTCCGCCCGAAGTTACCTTTCCTTATTATACCCTTGCAGAGGGTATTATAATTTTGGTCAAAAGTGTGCAACGCAGTGAAGGAGACATCTCCGACCCTATAAAGTATATATATTCTTGATCAGGATCACCTCCTGAGTCGATATAAGCATGTCCGTCTGTCTGTCTGTCCGTCTGTCTGTCTGTCTGTCGGTTTCTACGCAAACTAGTCTCTCAGTTTTGGAGCTATCGAGTTGAAACTTTGCACACATCCGTTTTTTCCTTGCAGGTAGTATATAAGTCGGAACGCCCGGGATCGGCAGACTATATCCTATAGCTGCCATATAACTGATTGATCGGAAATGCTATAACTTTGGTGTTTTTTAAGTTAGAGGGTTGAGACTTTCCACACATGTTATATTTGACCAAAATATCTTGTGTACAAAATTTTATAAGGATCGGCCGTTTATATCCTATAGCTGTCATAGAACGATCGGAATTGGCATAACTTTGGTGTTTTTTAAGTTAGAAAGATGGGATTTGGTACAGATTTTATTTTGGACAAAAGAATTTGATTTGCCAAATTTCATGAGGATCGGTCGACTATATGCGATCCGCTATATATCTAATAATATAAGATGGGTGGCGCCACCTAGCGGACTGCGACTTAACTGCAAGGGTATTTAAACTTCGGCTCCGCCCGAAGTTAGCTTTCCTTTCTTGTTTTTTTTTAAATTTAAATTAGAGGTCGATTTAGGGGTAGAGGAATGAGAAATGTCGTTTATAAAATATAAACGTGAAATACGGAGCACGTTACTTAAGGGGGCAGGATGGTTTCAGAGGCTGAAAAAAACAGATTTTTGCGATTTTTTTGTTCATTTCTGAGTGAATATATTTATTCCATTTTTTTACACGATAAATGGCTATATTTGGAGAGTTTCTAGGAATTTTTTTTGTTAAGAAATAATTATTATTTATCCCGTGACGGGAGTTGGCCGGATACGCTTCAAAAAAATTATTGTCTTGCGGTGCGTAAAGTCTGGCCTTACAGTGTTATCGGAAATAAAAAAATTGAATTGATTTACTTAAAATATTAGTTTCTTGTGCGGATGAACGAAACCATTTTGAAAAATATGCGATTTTGAATTGTTGGTGCGGTTTTAAAGTCGTAGGTACCATTTTTACATAAAAATTAGCCCATTATTGCCAGTAAAAACGGTAAAAAAAAAATTAAAAAAAAAAAAAGCGTTCGTTCATCCGCAAATATTTATTGTATTAAAGATGTGTGCAAAATTTTATTTAGATCCGAGCATTACTTTTGAGTTACGTTACGCACCGACTTGAAAAAGTTGTTTTGAGAAAAACGCGTCTAAAGTTTTAAAAGCAATTGAAAGTATATGGAGAGAAAGTAACTAGAAAATCGGTATCTCAGAGAGCTTTAGTCCGATCGACATGAAACTTTCACAGGATATTCCTGAGATAATGTTCTATTATATAAAGAATTTCAGAAAAACAAATTTTTTTTAAGTCTCAAACCATCCTGCCCCCTTAAACGTTTTGTCAAAAAAAATACTTCTCTTGTGAAAGTGTAAATAGGAGCCTAATTAGCGTCCCTGATACAATATATTTTTCTTCAAAAACTTTACATTCTTAAAACTTAAAAATATAAATAATTCGTAACGATTCACCTGTCAAGCTCTTTTGCTTGCTCGCCTTCTTAGCTTCTGATTAATTAATGTATCCGTTGTGTAAAAATTTATTTTGCAGATTTTGGTTTGTTGGTTGACAGATTGGTTGGTTGATTGGTTGGTTGTTTGGGTAGATGAAGGAGTTCAATGATCGGTCAATCAATTCACATCATGCAATTCACACATGACAATTGGTATATGAAAAAATAGCAACAAAAAGAAAACAAACAATAACTAAGTAAATTTATAGCAGAGAAATCTAGCCCTACTTTATTACGTTTATTAGATTGGAAATTAGGATATTTGTGAATAAAGTTTTGTTTCTAACTTTTAAACTTAGGTATAAGTTTATTTATTTATTATCATTTATAAAAAAATTTTTATTATAAGTTGTTTACCTTTTTTCATTTTTTTAATTTCGGCTTCCTGTTCATCAACTGCTGCACCAAGAAGTGTGAAGATGATACCGGCTTGAGAATTTACACCGACGGCTGTAACCACCATTTTACCGCTTCCCTCCATTACATGGGTGCCTGATAAAACCATAGGATCCACATCTGTTCCTTTTTTTACATGGTCTGATTCGCCAGTTAAAGAAGATTCATCTACCTAAATAAAATTTTGATTTTTTAATTAACTACAGAAATTGTTGTAATGAGTTTTGCTAATTTATACCAGCCATCTTTAACTCAAGGGGTTTTTCCGTAAGACTGATTTTTACACACTTGATAACTTAATACATTTGATTGGTCGGATTTTCTGGCTTGGACTAATAAAAGTGTTGCCTTATAACAATTTTAAACTACTTTAAACATATTTTTTGACTCATGTGTGCCGTAGTAATATCCCTTCGCTTCAAATAATCTTAAGGCTTTTAAATCAACATAAAACAAGAAAGGAAAGCTACCTTCGGGCGGAGCCGAAGTTGATATACCGTTGCAGTTAGGTAGCACCTTATATTATTATATATATATTGGACTGTATATAGTTGGCCGATCCTTATGAGAATTTCACCATGAAATCTAATAAAAATGTTAGAAACAGCCCAAAGCTTTTTTTAAAAATAGCAAGGTTGTTCCATTTTTGATTGTTCAGTTATAGGGCAGCTATAGGATATAGAAAGACGAATTCGGACCGTTCTATGATAGCTATAGGATACAGCCGATCCTTATGAAATTTTGTACTTAAGATGTTTTGGTCAAATGTGTGGAAACTCCCAACCCTCTAACTTAAAAAACACCAATGTTATGGCATTTCCGATCAATCATTTATAGCTATATACTATAGCTATATACTTGACTGATCCCGGCCGTTCCGACATATATACTGCCTGCAAACAAAAAAAAAGGTGTGCAAAGTTTTAACTCCATAGCTTTAAAACTGAGAGACTAGTTTGCGTAGACAGACAGACAGGCGGACATGCTCATATCGACTCAGGAGGTGATCCTGATCAAGATATATATATATACTTTATAGGGTCGGCGATTTCTCATTCACTGCGTTGCACACTTTTAACCAAAATTATGATACCCTCTGCAACGGTATACAAATTAGCTGCATTTTTAATATATTTAGGAGCTCTATCAAACATCAACGTGCATAATGAAAAAATGTTATATGAGTCGAGTTATATTCGACGCTGCAGAACACAGTTTAAGTGGCAGTTTTATAACTTTAATAATACTTAACGTAACCATTTTTATTTTTGTTCTTAGGTTATGTTTGAAATCTCCACATGTGTTCGCCAATGTAACTGAACGATCGGAAATGACACATCAACAACTAATAAATGATTTTCAGAACGATTTTTAGAAAATTGAATAGGTAAATTCTTATAAGGATCGGCCGATCCGATATACATTTAATGCATTATATATAAGGTTGTCAAATATCTCCCTTCCGCTTTTTTGCTCTTTATTCAATGCTTTATAAAAAGTGTTACAGTGATCGGATTTAGTTCAAATATGCGCCGTTTTGTTCGATAATCTGTTTCCATCTAGACGGCAACTTCATAATACCTCCCTCGTAGAAGCCCCCCTCCTTATTTGCGAAGAACTCGGACAGCCACTTTTCACAAGCCTCTTTTGAGTTCAACTTTACACCACCAAGGGCGTTCGCCATGGACAGGAACAGGTGGTAATCACTTGGCGCTATGTCCGGGCTATATGGTGGATGCGATAAAACCTCCCATCCGAGCTCCCGTAGCTTCTGACGAGTCATCAACGAAGTGTGTGGTCTGGCATTGTCCTGGTGGAACAATGCACCCTTCCTGTTGGCCAATTCTGGACGCTTCTGGTCGATCGCCTGCTTCAAGCGGTCCAGTTGTTCGCAGTAGATGGTAGAATTAAGCGTCTGGCCATATGGGAGCAGCTCATAGTGGATGATTCCCTTCCTATCCCACCAAACACACAGCAAAACCTTCCTGGCCGTCAATCCCGGCTTGGCCACTGTTTGGGACGATTCACCGGCCTTCGACCACGACCGTTTTCGCTTGATATTGTCGTATGTGATCCATTTTTCGTCGCCAGTCACCATCCGCTTCAAGAATGGGTCGAGTTCGTTCCGTTTCAGCAGCATATCGCAGGCGTTGATTCGGTCCAGAAGGTTTTTTGCGTCAAATCATGCGGCACCCAAACATCAAGCTTTTTTTGTATCCAGCCTTCTGCAGATGGTTTAAAATGGTTTGGTGACTAACTCCCATCTCCTGGGCGATGTCACGAGATGCCACATGCCGGTCTAACTCGATGTATTCCATGATTTGATCAGTATTTGTCGTCACAGGTCTTCCGCCGGCTGGCTTATCCATGGTGTCGTTTTCACCGGCTCTGAATCGTCGAAACCTTTCCTCCGCGGTTCGATGTGATAGAGTACCATCCCTCAAAACACCATTAATCTCACGGAACGTTTCTCTAGCGGATTTGCCTTTAACGAAATACGCGAATTTCGGCGTTAGTGAACTCCATGTTTACACGTCTATAACTGTTGAACGCAATATCCAAACTAATCATGCATAGCGTCGTTTTTTAGGTTATGTCAAGACCTTTCAAATTATGTATAGTATTGCCAGATACGAGCTCTGTAGCGCTTTGTACAAAGCCGCGAAATTCAAAAGACAAAAAGGCGGAAGGGAGGTATTTGACAACCTTATATACTACTAATTAACTGCCAGGTTGTCAAATTCGATGCTTCAACTTTAAATGCCATTTTATACCCTTCCAGAGGGTATTATAATTTTGGTCAAAAAAATGGAAGGCAGTAAAGGAGACCCTATAAAGTATATGTATATATTCTTTATCACAATTACCTCCTCAGTCGATATGAGCATGTCCGTGTGTCTGTATCTATACAAACTATTCTCCCAGTTTTAGAGCTATCGACTTGAAACTTTGAACACATCTTTCTTTTGTTTGCAAGCAGTATATAAGTCGGAACGGCCGGGATCGGTCAACTATATCCTATAGCTGCCATATAACTGATTGATCGGAAATGTCATAACTTTGGTGTTTTTTGAGTTAGAGGGTTGAGACTTTCTACACATGTTATATTTGGCCAAAATATGTTATCTACAATTTCATTAGGATCGACCGACTACATACTATACTATACTATAGCTGTCATAGAACGATCGGAATTGGCATAACTTTGGTGTTTTTTAAATTAGAAAGATGGTACTTGGTCTATGTTGGGCAAAGTAATCCGATGTGCCAAATGTCATAAGGATCGGCCGACTATATCATATAGCTGCCATATATCTGAACGGTCGGAAATGGCACAAACTTGCTATTTTTAAGGGGGCATGCGCACTTGTAATTTTCAAAAAATCGAATATTTTTTTTTGCATTGAGATACACATGTTTAAAGGTAGGGGCGTCCGGTTTATCTAATATGGAGTTGAAACTTTAAACACGTTTTTCTCAAAACTACGTTTTTGAAGTTGGTGACCACTCTTACTCGAAAACTAGTGACCCAATTGTCTTGAAATTTAACATGCTTTTTTAATACATAACAATCTAGTACTTAATCGAAGGATTGATTTTTTTATGCAAAACTTTTTTTTTACAGCTGAAAAACTACCGCTTTTTTTAACGAAAAACAATTGTTCAACTTTGATAGGTCGCCATTTTGTTGAATATTTTTATACCCTTGCAGAGGGTATTATAATTTTGGTCAAAAGTGTGCAACGCAGTGAAGGAGACATCTATGACCCTATAAAGTATATATATTCTTGATCAGGATCACCTCCTGAGTCGATATAAGCATGTCCGTCTGTCTGTTTCTACGCAAACTAGTCTCTCAGTTTTAGAGCTATCGAGTTGAATCTTTGCACACATCCTTCTTTCCTTTGCAGGCACTACATAAGTCGGAACGGCCGGGATCGGTCGACTATATCCTATAGCTGCCATATAACTGATTGATCGGAAATGCCATAACTTTGGTTTTTTAAGTTAGAGAGTTGGGACTTTCCACACATGTTATATTTGACCAAAATATCTTATGTACAAAATTTCATAAGGATCGGTCGACTATATCCTATAGCTGTCATAGAACGATCGAAATGGGCATAACTTTGGTGGTTTTTAAATTAGAAAGATGGGATTTGGTACAGATTCTATTTTGGGAAAAACAATCTGATTTGTCGAATTTCATAAGGATCGGCCGACTATATCCTATAGCTGCCATATAACTGATTGATCGGAAATGCTAAAACTTCGTTGTTTTTCAAGTTAGAAGGATGGGAGGGGGGTTCCTCTTTGGGCAAAATAATTCGATATGCCAAATTTAATAAGGATCGGTGAACTATATACGATCCGCTAATAATATAATATCTAATAATATATATCTAATAATATAAAATGCGTGGCGCTACCTAGCGGACTGCGACTCAACTGTAAGGGTATATAAACTTCGGCTCCATCCATCGATTAAGTACTAGATAAACTTTCAATAAATGTAAATCCGTTTCATTTTTTGATTTCCGACGATCCAGATTTCCACAGTCTTGGTCACCGCGACCCGTGTTTTTCAGACGGACGTCACGACGGGGCATAGCTTTGAAACTGCTCAATATTTTCTACTTTTTTGTTTTTCAAATTTAAGTTAAAATGATGTACTTTCACATAATAAAGCGATATTTCAAAAAAATTCAATAATTTACGAGAAAAAAATTCGGGAAAAATGTCTATTTTTTGGCCCTCCAACTGCGCATGCCCACTTAAAGATGTTCGGGGCTGTTTTAAGCATTTTATTAGAAAATTGATCTGATGATGAAATTCTCATAAAGATACTATATACGATCCGATATATAATAATAATACAAGCTGCTTCTGAATTTCAAGGGTATATTAATTTCGGCTCCGTACGAAGTTAGCTTTCTTTTCTTGTTTAATTTCTGATAATGCAGCATTGATTTATTAAGGAAAATTACTGTTTTACCTTTGAATATCTTTCTTTAATACATTTTTGTTTTTTTTTTCAATAATTAGATTGCAATAGTTTCAGCACGAAAACATTACGAATATGTACCGTTTTTACACGAGTTAACCATATTCTTCCTTTAATGATGCCTGGATTTACCTTATTTTTCTTTACGACAAATGTAAGATATAAATTTTATCTTACCTTTAAATCATTACTTTGAATAAGACACCCATCGGCTGGCAATAAATCTCCATATTTAATCTGGGCAATATCGCCAACAAGTATATCTCCAACAGAAATTTGGCACACCTCCCCGCCTCGAATGACTGAAAACTTGTGTTCGCCTTCAATTCGGCTTTGTAGACCACGAAATTGACGTTCCTTTGAGTAATCATTAAAAGCTGTTACTATCACTACGACTATAACTGAAATAAGAATTGCCAGTCCCTCAATCCATCCATGGTGTTCCTCCTCCTCTTGGAGCACAGCTGCGTTGGTTGAAAGGGTTTTAAATAATAACCAAATTTAAATTATAAAAACCAATTACTTACGTGCATCTTCATCGGCGGGCTTATAAAATGATAGGCCAAGTGATACGAGGGCTGCGACCTCTAAGATGATAAGAGTTACATCTTGAAGTGCCTCCCAGACTAGAGTAAGAAATGTTTTTGGTGGTTTTGGTGGTATTATATTAGAACCAAATGTGTCACGTCTATGTTCCTCATCTGCTTTGGATCCGCTTAAGCCTAATATGGGAGAAAGTATCAGTTAACATGAAAAAAAAATACGAAAATAAATTATGGGAAATTTGATTAATTTTATTTATTTAATTAACTTAAATCTTTAAAATTTATTGAATATAATTTTTTAGTTCTTTAGGTATTGATATAATTGTAAGAAATAGGTGTTGGAAAAAAGTTTTGTCTGTACAAGTAAAAACGCCGAACAAGAAATGTCGCGACTCTTTGTGGCAACTAAAACTTAAGAATTATTAAAGCTAAATGTACGTCTACGACTTAATCCACGCATTACAACAGTCACTAATAGTGTCGGAAATGGGATAGTCTTTACGTAATAGAGAGAACGACGAACTGTCTAATAAAAGTTTTTTAACACAAAAAGCAGTTCAGCAAAGATGCAGACAACCCTTTAGGAAATGTACGTTACAATGAAGCAGATCCCATACAATTTTGCCGACTCCACTTCGATCTTTTGGGACCATTCAACCAAAGCAAACGTGGAAATAGTTCCTATTCGTAAAAGCGGTCAGAAATACGAAAACGGATGCAGTCATAAATACAAAGTTTTACGAATAAGGTAGGGTTTATCTGCACAACGATCGTTCAGTGGAGGAATTCTCACGGCAGCTACTGGACATTGGGCACGGACGGCTATCAAAAGAAGTATACTTCAAAAGAAATACCATTTTCAACAATTTTAGTAGTTCCAGACTATAAGACTTGAATATACGAATAGTTTTTATATATAGCTAGGCGGGTAAATTTTTTTTCGCTAATCTAAAAATCTGAATCTACCAAGTTGTCTAAGACTATTAAACTATTAAAGTGTGCATATCCAAAAGTTGGCTGCGACATTGACGTTATGTTCGTTTACACTATGTATTTGTATGCAGCAGAGCTTAGGCAGAGAAATTTTCAATGCTCCTGGAATAGGTCCCTGCCGACCAGTGGTCTTAAAGGAATGATATATAATTGTATCATTAAGGGTTTTTGAAATTTATTGAGATTTTGCTCATTGCTTGCCGGTTTTTAGCATATAACATCAGTACATCATTTTATATGAAAGCAAGTTAAATATATAATTAAATTAGAATTTTATTTTTTATACCCTTGCCCCATAATTTTGGTCAAAAGTTTGCAACGCTATAAACACTATAAAGTTTATATATTCTTGATCAGGATCACCTCCTGAGTCGATATGATCATGTCCATCTGTCCGTCTGTTTGTTTCTACGCAAATTAGTCTCTCAGTTTTAAAGTTTTAATCCTTCTTTTGTTTGCAGGCAGTATTTAAGTCGGATCGGTCGACTTTATCCTATAGCTGCCATATAACTGATTGATCGGAAATGCCATAACTTTGGTGTCTTTCAAGTTAGATTTGCCAAATTTCATAAGGATCGGCCGACTATATCCAATAGCTGCCATATAACGAAACGATAGGAATTTATCAATTTCATCTCTTAGGTGTACCGCGGAAACTGTGGGTGATTGAACCGATGTTTGTTCTTGACTTTGGTTCAGGGGACCCTAAAGGTTATGGTGTAGTTGTGTTATTAGTCGGATCAACTTGAAAATTTAGGAAAATATTCTAGAGATGTTATAGAATTCAATAAGATAAAGCAAATTTTTTTGATTTCTTGAAAACCCGAAACGCATGTAACCCCTTAACTCTCAACGAGTAAAGTTTGTCACACCCTGACCTTTCGTTCTCACTAAAATAAAAACACCTTAAACTATCGCAGAAAAGTATGCTACTGAGCATATTTCGATATCTTTTACTAGGCAATTTTTGTTTTTTTTTTACATCCCGTCAAACCGACCGAGGGACGCTATCTCATAACGTACGGCTCGAATCGCATGGATAGATCCACGATAGTTCAAGAGAAGATTAGGAGTAAGATATCACGAGGAAGAGTGTTGCACAGATAAGGCGTTTAGAATAATGGATGTAAGGTTGTTATTGGAGAAAAGTGACAAGATGTGGTAGAGACATGAACATAATACCTTGAACAGAATGTGTTGGGCATATGTCGAACTACAATGCCTGAGGAGTAGAGGACGAAAGTTTCTAGTCCTTCTACTAGGAACGTTAAAGCGTGTTAGAAAATTTTGGCTGACTACATTACCATAAGTAAGATTCTATAGAAACATGACACCCGGCATCGTCCTAAGGTTTGTTAATGATGGTAGATTATTAATAAAAGTTTACTATGATAAGAGGGGAGGTGAAGATTTGCATCCCAATTAAGTCAACTAAGGGCGAAAGTCACAAAGTTTTTTTGTACAGATTCTATATCATCTTGGTATACTTCGTGTTGAGGACTTCAGACACAGGATCCATACTCAAGAATAGGACGGACCTGAGCTAATCGTTTTAAGGCGTTCCCATAGATAAAGTACATAGCCTGGTGAGGACTAGATCGATAAAATGACATGAGTTTACATTTCGATCCATTTAGCTTTAGGTTATTAGCTAAACACGAATTTTGAAATCTAACCAACTCGGATTGAAGTCTATATTGGCCCCTAGTGATTCTATACTGAAGATATGGCTTAACGGCAACGGCGCACATAAGTAAAAGTGCATTAGTTAAGGCAGTGGGCAAATCCTTAATTAATAATGTTAAAAGTAAGGGTCCAAGATGGCTTCCTTGCGTCACCCTAGATGTGATTAAATGCGAGTGAACATCTTTAAATAACCCCGATGGGATTTTCCGGAAACGTAGCTCGAATTTCAGATAAAGATTTCAGTTGGGAATCTCAAAAGAGACTGAGTTTACTTAAAATAAGCAAATAGTTTACAGAGTCAAATGCTTTAATGAAGTCGGTATAAACGAAGTCGGTTTGTAAGCCTTTTCCGAACCCATCCGTGTTAAAAGATGTTAGCTCCAATAAATTGGTAGTGGTGGAGCGGCGCTTCATGAAGCCATGCTAGCATGGTGATATTATTTACAAATGCCTTTGTTGGGACTTGTGCCAGCATCAAATATCATAATTATTTATATTTAATTCTCTCAGTGTAACTAGCCGCAGCGGTACACTAATTTCCCGTTATCAGCTGTTCCATATTCTTTGTTTCTCCCAGATTCGCATGCGCTTTGTTGTTCTTTTGTAGCGCATGCACTTTGGGAGCTTTGGTGGAGCTTCTGCGCAAGCTCTTAGGTTTTATGCAGTTGTTATTCGGCATTGGTTTGGATCGGCCGCGGAATTTGTTTTGGGGTTTAATTGACCCATAATAAATTGAATATAAAAATTGAACCTCGTCTTGTTAATTCGGCCGCTATCAAAACGATATAATTGACCTTTATAATTGACAGGGTCGAATTTTTCCCCTTTTTTATGCAGAGGAATAATGTATGATTAATTCCACATCAAAGTCTCCAGGGATAGATTTAATAATTTAAAGAAATTAAAGGAAAGGTTTGCGCATTGCCTCTGCCCTGTTCTTTAGAACACAACCTGGTATTCTTTCGGAGCCCGGCGAATACATGGGCTTAACCTTAAGAAGATCCGATAATAAGCTACCTTTATCAATGGGCAGGGTGAAATTGGACCGAGCTACTAAGTGAGCTACTAAGTACTTTATAAAATCAGCCTTATGGAAGAACTTTATGAGATTTAAAGGGATTCTTGGAGTCAATTAAATTATTGGTTTCGATTAAAACCTCAAGAGTGGGATGATATGAATCTTCAGGATTATAAAAAGGAAAAGTTCTGGAAGGAGTAATTCCATCAGGATCTGATACGAAAAAGAAGTGCAGCAGCCGGCGAAATTCTAACGTGGTTAGTTTGCCTGCGGGCTGTGTGTTGTGTGCAAAAAAGACGATGAATGATCAACATTAGACCACATGATAGTTGGTCACAATAAGACAGAAGATTAAAAACGAATCGAATAGCGAACTTGTGTTGCCCTTACCTGGGCAGTTCGGACGAAGGGTGTAGTTAAACATACATAGAAAGATTGACCACACAAAATGAAAAAATTAAGAAATTCTGTCACTAAACTATTGTGATTTTTCGTCTTCAGAAACAAATTTGGAGTCTACAGAAATTAACACTCCTCTTCCCCTTTGTCTATGTGGTCTATCACGTGTAAAAGTGGTTTACTTAATTTGAAAATGTTCGGAGCTTAAGATCTCCGACTTTTACCAAGTTTTTGTAAAAACTATGTATATTGTGGATCTTTTTGTAAAGATCTTTTTTTGTCGAGAGGCGGTCTTGGGCAAATTTTTATGGAAACTCAATCTTGCATTCCAAATATTTAAATTGAATTCATTTATAAGACATTAAATTTTACATTTTTCAAGCCACGTTGATAGCTTTAAATCTTTAAGGTTTAAAATTTAAATTTAAATCAATTTACTAATACTAAATCAAATTTTTTTCTTACAAAATTTTTGAGAAAATAAATAGCAGAATATTATAAAGTAAAGTACAGTAAAAGTTGGGATGGAAGTCTTCACTTTCTTTGACGCGTTTGGACGCACCAGAAGAACATCTAAACTTTCAACGCCCTGTATTGAAAAGAATATTTTTTTACGGGTTTTACTCGAAACAAACAACATTTCACTATTTTAAATTAAAAAATTATTTAAAAAGCTATCATTTGGGTTTGTGGCCTGTGCTTTAGCTTAAATATAAATGAGTTTAAAGTTTTGTGTAGGTGGCAACGGAGAAGACTTCGTTCTTCAAATCACCCAAAGCCAAAGTGGAACAGCATATGCCGAGGTGTCCTAAAGTTGATATGCGGACTCTGGGGTATCAGCCGACCCTGATTCATCCAGACTTGCTTTGACACTCGAGCTTGCCATCCGATTCCTTTTTACACCAAGTCTGGGAAAGCCTCCTGCCTCCTAACTCGGAGGGCTGATAACTCGCACTATTCGGGGGCTCTCGCCTGGGCAAAATTCATTCAAAAACTTTCCCAAGTGTAGACCACATTAAAACTGTCGATGGACCCTGGACAACGTCCAGCCAAGATGTTTGGGTCCTTGGGAACTAACGCAACAGCTGTTCACTTAAAAGGCAAGGAAGACAAATCAGGAGATACGGAGTCTAATGGGTCTTAGACTCTTCTCAGCAATATGTATCTTAATTTGGGAATTCAAGCCCTTGAATTCTTCAGGTGTTGGCGGTATCATTGCCGCTCAGCTCGCAAAAGCCGAGGGGAAACCTCATGCAATAGATCATCAAAATCTTTAGGACAATCTTTCAATCGTAGAAGGCTTAACTACGCATGGGGAACTACTACTACGTTTCGGGGAAACTGACCCTTAGCAGTGATGCAAAATACCTCGATATCACAGAAGACAAAAAACTGGACTAGAAGCTTAAGACGTTGGATATAGAAAACAAAGCCTCGATCGCAATTTATAACTTTGGAAAGGCTGTATAGTTGAAGGTGGGAATGTCGCTAAAGATATTAAAATGGCTCCCACGGCAATCATTCGACCGATTTTGCAGTCTGGTGACCCGCCCAAAGAGATTCTCTTGTAGAAAAAGATTAAAAAAACGCAGCGCATAGCGGATGTCTGTAAAAAGATCCTAGACTTTATCCTACACTACCAGTCGAAATAATTGGAGTTAAGGTAACCTCATAAGGAATACGAGCGGGGGGCGGGATTTTGAGTAAATATTTACTCTAAATATTTTAACAGTAAATTATTGCCACAGATCTCTTAACGAAATTAAGGGGCAGGATGGTTTCTAAAGCTGAAAAAAAAAACAGATTTTTGCGATTTTTTTCACTTCTGAGTGAATATAATTATTACATTTTTTTACACGATACATGACTATATTTGGAGAGTATCTAGGAATTTTTTAGTTAAGCAATAATTATCATTTATCCCGTGACGGGCAGTCGGCCGGAGTCGCTTTAAAAAATTATTGCCTTGCGGTGCGTAAAGTCTGGCCTGTAAGTCTGGCCTGTAAGTCTGGCCTGGCCTGTGTTATTGGAAATAAAGAAATTTAATTGATTGACTTAAAATGTTAGTTTCTTATGCGGATGAACGAAGTCATATTGAAAAATATGCGATTTTTAATTTTTGTCGCGGTTGTAAAGTCGGAGGTACCATTTTAACATAAAAATCAGCCCATTATTGCCCGTAAAATTTTTTTTTTGATAAATACGTTCGATCATCCGCAATTGTATAAAAGATGTGTGAAAAATTCTATTTAGATCCGAGCATTACTTTTTGAGTTACATTACGCACCGACTTGAAAAAGTTATTTTGAGAAAAACGCGTCTAAAGTTTTAAAAGCAATTGAACGTATATGGATAAATAGTAACTAGAAAATCAGTAACTCAGCGAGTTTCAGTCCGATCGACAAAAACTTTCACAGGATATTCCTGAGATAATTTTCTATTATTTAAAAAATTTTTGACCCAAAAAATATCAAAAATGGCTAAAAGGGTCTTTTATACGTTTAAAGCTTAATTAATTTACTAAAAAGTTCCTTTTACAAAATAGGAGCTTTTTGAAGGTCAGATTCGTTTTCAGCGCAAAAAAACTACAAGAAACAAGTACAGCCATTCTTGAGACTCACCTTTATCTGATAACAGAACGACTTTTTCTTTTCCTTGCAGGTAGTATAGAAGTAGGAACGGCCAGGATCGGTCGACTATATCCTATAGGTGCCATAAAACTGATTCATCGGAAATGCCATAACTTTGGTGTTTTCTAAGTTATATTTGGCGAAAATATCTTATGTACAAAATTTTTTAAGGATCGACCGACTATCCTATAGCTGTCATAGAACGATCGGAATTGGCTTAATTTTTGTGTTTTTTAAGCTAGAATGATGTGACTTGGTTCAGATTTCATTTTGGGCAAATTAATTCGATTTCCCAAATTTTATATGCATCGGCCGACTATATCCTATAGCTGTTATTTAAATGAACAATCGGAATCGACATTACTTTGTCTTTTTTTTAAAGCTAGAATGATGGGACTTTCTACGGATTCCATTTTGGGTCTAATCCATCTGCCACTTTTTATAAGGATCAGACGATAATATACGATCCCATAAATATATAATAATATAAGCTGCTACCTAACTGCAAGGGTATATCAACTTCGTCTCCGCCCAAAGTTAGCTTTCCTTTCTGGTTTTATTTCACTTTTGCTTCGGCTCCGCCCGAAGTTAGCTTTCCTTTCTTATGTTATTTCACCTATGCTTCAGCTTACATCAAAGACAAAACAGACATTATAAACATTAAAACATTATAAAAAGTTATAGCTTTGAAAAAAAAGAAAGGAAAGCTAACTTCAATGGAAATGCTTAAATAGACTCAGATAATCCTGATATATATCCGGACACGCGTTGCTGTGACTTTTTTTACACAGATGGTATTTGTAAAAAAATATGGTGATCTCCTTATTTGACTTTCTACTACTATAACCCTTTAGTACAATCAAATTATTTACAAACAAGGACGAAAATGTTGATGTTGGTATACAAATTCACTGGACTGAGATTTGAAGGGGAAGTACCTTGAACACAATTAATTAAAATGTTCTTACACTTGATATTAAGCAGAAATCAATAGGTGCAAAATAAAAATTTATCAGATTTATTATTTCCATTTAAATTTATAACAAATAAAGTATATTGCAGTATAATATAGTAAATAATATGTGACGCTTTAACTGAGGTAGGCAAGGCAGACAGTCTTAAACTTTTAAACATTAATATCTATTTTTTGAAGTATAAAAACTTTCAATTTAATTTAACACCAATCGGTGCACAATGTTTTTGGTTAACTTGTCTTTACCTAACACAAATAGATTCGACGGTTTCCCAACACGTGAACACGTAACATACATATAGTTGCCCATGAGAAAAACATGGACTTTTCAAATCTAAACCACAAATGGACATTGTTTGACCTTGAGATTTATTTATAACCATGGCTTTGAAGGGTATGGTAGAATCTGATGGTATCATCAGATTACGTGGCAGCAGGACCACTTTTCCTTTAAACTTCCCAGCCAAAATGGTTGTCTTGGCTTTAATCTTTAATCGAAGATTATGTGGTGGCACTGGAATGCCACCAATGGATATATAATGAATTTAAAAATTCAATCGGAAAATTTACTTTCATTTTCATGAACAACAGTTCATGACAGCGATTGATTTAAAAGACATCAGATCGCCTGGTAACAACTGTTGTATCTGGAAGTTAATTTCGTCAACATCAACGTTTTTGGCTGCCAAAATCGCCCGTTGATTAAGCAATTCATGATTCAAATAATTATTCTGTATATCCGGGAAAATACTTTGAATCAATTCATTTTTATCCTAAACAACAGTGCAAAAATTGTCTGGTAGTTGAATACATTGCGTATTTGGTTGCAGTTATATTCCCAATATCCGTTCCGTATACCGTTCCCAATATCTAGTTATAATATGAATTCAATTTACACTTCAGTCTAAGTAACACGTGGCCGG
Source organism: Drosophila ananassae (assembly GCF_017639315.1). Lineage (NCBI taxonomy): Eukaryota > Metazoa > Arthropoda > Insecta > Diptera > Drosophilidae > Drosophila > Drosophila ananassae. The sequence goes on from NW_025319038.1 coordinate 576,012, forward strand.
CTAAGCTAACACCAAAAATTTAAAAAGTGGAAATAATTGAATTATACGGAATTTCGTTCGAATAGCGTCAACAACAGGTGGTAATTATGCTGTTAAATTGTAGCTTATATGACACGTTCGTAGATTTACCATAGCAGCGCCATCTATTGATTAATTACTCAACCCAGTCGAAAGGTAGAGACATCTGTTAGAATCATTTGGAGTTAACAAATAATTGTCAAATAATAACAGAGAAATAATTATCAATAAATTAAAATTGCGACTATAATATGAGATTTAAACTATCCTATCTCTCAAGTTGGATCGAACTGCACATGGTGTGCGAATTTTATTATAATCGGTTAAGTGGTTTAGGAGTCCATTGAAGACAAACATTGTGACACGAGATTTATTTATATTAAGATAGTATCGGAGATGTCTCCTTTACCGCGTTGTATAAATACCCTAGCGTCCTTCAAAGGTACCTGCTGCAAGGTATAAATATATGAATTAAAAATTGAAATTAAATTATTTAAATAACATGGTATTGTTTTATATTGTTGCTAGGTCTATTTAAAAGTACAAAAAAAATTAATTACCCTAGGAAGTATAATCTAGGTGCTAGATGAGTTTATCGCCCATTATACCCAGGGTAAAATTTAGCTTACGTTGTTGCTGCGTGCCACTGAGGCCTTTCAGAGAATTCCATCTCCGGGCCCTTTGCCTGGACCTATCGTAATTTTGTTTTTTTTTTCTTTTTACTCTTTAATACATGTACAATACATTTTTTACCCCCAATTCTCCTAGTCTAAAAAATTACAAAAAAGCGCCGCAAAAACAAGAATTACTGTCATCAATTGTTTCCCATTATTGTTCAACGATCAATCAATGTTCTTAAACTATGTTATTTTCAATTAAAATTAAAAAATTTTTAGAAAAATAGTTTATTCTTGCCTTCATTGGGAGATGTGTATAACTTTTTGCACAGTTCGTGAATACCACCGAACTCCCCAATCTTTGTTACACCTTCACGTCCGCGATGCTCCATGAGCTCACGTAACTGTTTAAGAGAAATGCCATATTTTGCCGGTCTTCCATCTATAGTTGCCATTGGTATGATCCAATCTGAAAAGCACAATGATACAATTTTTTAAAATTAAATTATACATAATTAAACAAAATTAATCTGGTACTGAACTAATAGTAAAAGCACACGACAAAACAAAATTTTAATGGAAGACTTTAATAGAAGATCCAATCTAATGAAGTCTCCTAATCATAGCCTTATCCTCTGAATTTGGCCATCAAGTTTTCCTCCGATTGATACTATAAGTTTCTGGCTGAGCCAAAGTTTTTTTTTTTAAATTTAGTAGTAGTTTTATTTACAATCTGTCCGCGAAAAGGACAATAATTAAATGTTGGGTGGGTGCCTGGACATAAGAAAGGTGTGAGTTACAATATATCTCTTGTGTTAAACATAAAATTGGAGTGTGTGTTCCTTCGCAGATCAGCAGTTAATGAATCTAAACCAGAAAGGAAAGCTAACTTCGGGCGGAGCCGAAGTTAATATACCCTTGCAGTTGTGCCATTTCCGATCGTTCAGTTATATGGCGGCTATTGGATATAGTTGGCCGATCCCTATTAAATTTGGCAAAACAGTTTATTTTGTCCAACATGAAATCTTTACCAAATCCCATCTTACTAACTTAAAAAACACCAAAGTTATGCCAATTCCGATCGTTCTATGACAGCTATAGGATATAGTCTGCCGATCCTTATGAAATGTTGTACATAAGATATTTTAATCAAATATGACATGTGTGGAAAGTCCCAACCCTCTTAAAACCCAGCTTAAAAAACACCAAAGTTATGGCATTTCCGACAATCAGTTATATGGCAGCTATAGGATATAGTCGACCGATCCCAGCCGGAAGTCCCCGGCATTTGTAAGGACTTCAGCCAACTTCTAAGTCAACTAGGCGCGTTCGTTCTTCATTGTATGATAATTCAGAAAGGTGAATTTTTTCAGCTTCGCTAGGGTAAGGCTAGGTAAGGCAAAGGTTATTCTTATCAAATCTCCTTTGGAACTCTGGTTCCAAGTACGCAAAGTGACTTCAGCCGGGTTTGTTATGTGATTAAGCGTTAAGGATAAAAGGTTTTAGGTTATATGTAGAGCATGATCATAATATATTTTAGTGGGAACATAATTCCCCAAAGGGATCGTGTTGGGCATATGTCGAACTACAATGGAACTACTAGAAACGTTTAAATTTATGCGTGTTAGTAAATGCTTGCTGTCTACATTTAATTAATGAGATTATATAGAAACACGACACCCAGCATCGTTCTGTTAGTTTCAATCGTTCGTTAGTGATGGTAAGTTGATTAATAAAAGTCTACTATGTTAAGAGGGAAGGTGAAGATTTGTAGTCCAATTAAGACCTCTAAGAGCGAAAATAAGGAAATTTTTTTTGTAGATTCTATGTGATCTCGGTGTACTCTGTATTGAGGGCTACAGACACACGATCCAAATTCAACGTTTTTGTTATTTACGGGTCATTAAATTCTTTTGACCAACCAAGCCACTTTATTAAGCCATTGCTTTATTAAACATGGTGGGTATATGGTCGGTAAATTAAGTTTCAAATGTAATAGGACACCCAGATCGTTAACCTAGTCGTTCCAAGGCATACCCATAAAAAATGTACATAGCCTGGTGAGGACTAGAATAATAAAATGATATGAGGTTTTATTTCAATCCATTAAGCTTTAGGTTATTTGCTAAACACCAATTTTGAAATTTATTCATATCGGATTGAAGTCTAGACTATGCGCTAATGAATCTACACTGAAGACAAAGCTTGACATCATCAGCATACATACATACATACATACAATATGTATGTGAATAAGGTCAGGCAAGGGGCATATCACACATGCCAACAGCAAAAAATCTCCACGCATAATTTCACCTGCTTCATAACCTTTGTGCTCCCCTGAACCAAAGCCCAGAACAAACATGGGTTCAATCACCCTAAGTTCCCGCGGTACACCTATGATAAGAAATTGATCAAATGTTACCGTATATTGAATTATGTAGCCCATGTAATTGAGTTGACCATCATTGTTTTTAGTGCATATCATTTTTGAAATGTATGTGTACCAACTAAAACAAAAAAATAACATACAGCAGTTACCATATCTTTGGAATATTCATCCAAAGTTCAAATCTCCGATTTTCTACATTTCTTGTTGGACTTCTACGATTTTTATCCAAACATTTTCCTATGGAGCATTTATGCCCTTGCAGAGGGTATTATGATTTTGGTCAAAAGTGTGCAACTCAGTGAAGTAGACATCTGCGACCCTATAAAGTATATATATTTCTGATCAGGATCACCTCCTGAGTCAATATGAGCATGTCCGTCTGTATATCTGTCTGTTTCTACGCAAACTAGTCTCAGTTTTAAAGCTATCAAGTTGAAACTTTGCACACACCCTTCATTCCTTTGCAGCCAGTATATAAGTCGGAACGGCAGGGATCGGTCGACTATATATATCCTATAGCTGCCATATAACTGATTGATCGAAAATGCCATGACTTCGTTGTTTTTGAAGTTAGAAGGATGGGACTTTCTATGGATTCCTCTTTGGGCAAAATAATTCAATATGCCAAATTTCATAAGGATCGGCCGACTATATACGATCCGCTAAATATCTAATAATATAAGATGCGTGTCGCCACCTAGCGGACTGCGACTCAACTGCATTGGTATATAGACTTCGGCTCCACCCGAAGTAAGCTTTCCTTTCTTGTTTTTTTTCTAATTAAAATCTGAAAATCATACCATGTTTTAATTTTGGATTTAGGCGAAAACTCGAAATAATTTTATTGAATTTGTTATAGTTAGTTAAACAAGATTTTCTTCAATTAAAAAGGAGTTTTTATTTTAATCTCACATTTTCAAAAAGTCATGGCTATCTAGAACTGTTTCTGTGTTGAAAATAATTTGCAGTTTCAGCAGGCTCAGTAAAACATTACAGATTTTGTATCAGATATTTTGGGTTTCTCATGCAGGTTCGTCAGCGGTATTTTACCTCATCAAGAGATTTTTTTATATGATATCAGTTGTTTTTTTGTATATATAGATCTTCAATTATTTAAAACAGAACAAATAATATATAGAATATACCTCTAGACTGGCGATTTACACAGTTGGCAATACTTTAAAAGTAAAGATAAACACCAAAACCCTTTTTTTACTCCCTAGATTTTGACATTAAAGAAAGTGGAATAATTAAAAACCTTTCCAAAGATGTAAAGAATGCTGATGTAATTGATAGCTTCATTGGTTCTGAAGTTATACGTATTTTTAATTTACAATGGTCTTGGAATTTGGTTAGTTTAAAAATTTTAATTAAAAATCTTTTAATAGAAAAATTCTATTAAAAATCCAAAATTTCGTAGTTCTGTGAAACCAAATTGTTTAAATAAATATACAGATGTGATAATAAATTACCAAAAAAAAACAAGAAAGGAAAGCTCACTTTAAGCGCTGCCGAAGTTAATATAGCTTTCAGTTAAGCAGCAGCTTATATTATTATTTCATAATACATATCGGATCGCTTATAGTTGTCTGATCCTTATGAGAATTTCACCATCAAATAAATTTTCTAATAAGAATATTGGATACAGCCCCAAGCAACTTCAAAAATAGCAAGGTGCCATTTCCGATCGTTCAGTTATATGGCAGGTATAGGATATGGTCGGCAGATCCTTATGAATGATCGGATTAGATTGTCAGGAATCTGTATCAAGATTCCGATCGTTCTACGGCATCTATGGGACAAAGTCGGCCGATCATTATGAATTTTGTACATGAGATATTTTTACCAAATATAACATGTGTTGAAAGTCCTAACCCTCTAACTTAAAAAATACTAAATTTATGGAATTTCCAATCATTCAGTTATATGGCAGCTATAGGATATAGTCGACCGATAGACAAATAAAGTAAAAGTTGCAAAATTTCACTCTATATTTTCAAGTTTATTGCATACATACATGCACAAGCTATCTCCACATGCAATATAAATAAGGTCAAAAGAGCCAATTTTGAAAAATAGTTTTTTTTCTTTAAAAAAAAAAAATAATTTTAGTGGTTTTTTTTTTGGGACTATTAAGACGTTTGGTCTTAGAGAAAGTGAAATAGATATTTAAAAAACCTTTTCAACGGTGTAAAGCTGTAAAGATAAGGTTTTAAAATCTTGATTATTATATTTCTTGGTTATAAAGTTATGAATTGGTTAATTAACGTTTTTTAAATTTTTTCTCCACCAGCCCCAATTTAGTGATCCAAAGTTTTTTACTTTCAGCCTAATTTCTCCCAAACCAAACGACTTTTGGAAAATGTTTGGACTTCTAATTGTCTATTTAAAACAATACCTTTCGATTGGTTTATAATTCATTCAGATCGGATGCCTACAGAATTTTTTATTCTTCGGCTGTATATAGAGTCTCCTCTCGCACACCAAGGCATGCAGGTGACGACCTTGTGGACAGCCGTCCACAGTGATTAATTCAATAACAACAAAATTAAAACATGGTATGGTCTACTGATTTCAGTAAGAAAATAAAAATCTTCAATAGGAAAATGTTTGAGAAAAAATCATAAAAGCACAAAAATAAATGTAGAAAATCGAAGATTTCAAGTTTGGATGAGTATTCCAAAGATATGGTAACTGCTAGATGTCATTTTTTTTATTTTAGTTGGTACACATACATTTAAAAAATTATATGTACTTAAAACAATTATAGTCAACGCAATTACATGGCCTACATAATTCAATATATGGTAAAATTTTATCAATTTCTTCTCTTAGGTGTACCGCGGAAACTGTGGGTGGTGGAACCTATGTTTGTTCTGAACTTTGGGAGCATAAAAATTATGGAGCAGATGAAATTATGTGTGGAGATTTTTTGCTGTTGGCCTGTGTATTCAATATATATACATTTTTAAATTGAAAAAAATTTCCATTAGGGACGTTATTGCAAAATGATGTAGGGTTACATAAAAGTGGACCCCTCCTGGCCAAACTAAGTGATCGGAATGCCAAACATGGTTTTAGTTAAGAAGATATTAGATATATGACATACTTAAATCATCTAAATGGGATACTTCCGGCACTGCGACCAATGCGAATAAGATTTTAAAAAACATTCCCATTCGTACCAGGGTAAATCGATTATCAAACGATGTAAATTTTACTTTGGTGGATTAACCATTAAGTTATATTAAACGGGGGCACCGAAAGAAAGGAGAGTCACATCAAGAATTGAAACCGAAAATTTAGATATGTTTACAATGTTTATACTTTGTATGGATGTGTGGCAGAGAAATTCCTATTCCCCTGGAATAGCAAAGTGCCGATCACTATTTTAGAGTAAAACTTGTTGAGGTACAAAAAAATCGATTAAATAACATCGACGCATCAATGTTTTTTTTCGGCCATCGATGTTTCTGTGCCTTAAGGGGAAAAAAGTGGAAATTATTTATACCCTTGCAGAGGGTATTATAATTTGGTCACAAGTGTAAAACGCAGTGAAAGAGACATCTCCAACCCTATATAGAATATAAATTCTTGATCAGGATCACCTCCTGAGTCGATATGAGCATGTCCGTCTTTTCGTCTGTCTGTTTCTAAGCAAACTAGTCTCCCAGTTTTAGAGCTATCGAGTTAAAACTTTGCACACATCCTTCTTATGTTTGCAGGCAGTATATAAGTCGGAACGGTCGGGATCGGGCGACTATATCTTATAGCTGCCATATAACTGATTGATCGCTGGGAAGCAGAGAAGAATCAACGTTCGTTACGAGAACTCGATTTCCACACTGGTCTATTTTGTCTTGAAGTTTCAGTCACAAACAAAATAATGCTTCCCAAAAAATCAAATTTGCGTCGTCATACTCCCAAAGCAGATTTAATTCGCCCGCAAAGACATTAACATGATAGGGCAAGTTGTTGAATTCCGAGCACATATAACAGTAGATCGAAATCAGCAATACAATCGATGAGCCATGCACTTGCCAGGCTCTGAAGTTCAATAATGAAACAAAAGGAATGTGTAGTTCTGGCGGGAAAATCAAATTACCTGAACTTGAAACACCACCAGAGGCACTGCGAACTTTGCTTGCTGGAACCACTGCTGAATCGAAGAATTTCCTATTAAACATTAGGAAATATAATTCTTGCTTCCAAATGACGTCATTTAGTGCAGAAATTGTAACTGACCAATTCATGCCAACTTTCAAAATCAAAGGGCAAATCGATCAGAAAGCTGGCGCCCTGCTCCCGTTCCCAGACAGTGAACATAAATATCTTCAAATGTACTTCATCGGTGATGAAATGAAGTCAATGCACGTTGTGGAATACAAACCTCCGGGAAGAGGTCCACCATTTCCAAGCTACAGGAACTCCTTCACGAACGAAACAATTTGGTGCATTTGTTCAAAACGGAAATTGAAAAGATGCGTTCGGATACCCACAAGATTGCCATTCATGCGGACAAAACACCTGCTGCAGAACAGACCAGGAGATATAATGCTCCTACTATAGTGGCAATTGTTTAATGTTGCGTGTTCCTGTGTAGGCAAACCAGATAGCCTTCATATTTACGCGGAGAATGGAGAAACGAAAAATATTGTTTACCCACAAGAATTACGAAATTAAACGTATTCGAAACTTATGCTTTGTCGTGTTCTTTATTTCTTTAACGTCCAACCACAATACGCCACAGCGAAGCGCGGCAGGGTACAGCTAGTACATATATATGTTTCTATATATACTGGGTGCGCCATCATTTGTGGCCCGACTTAAAGTTTGAATAATTTTCTCAAATATTGACCGATAAGCTTGATAAGACATGTTTTTGAAACGCCAAAACAGTAGAATTTTAAACGTCAATTGTAGTAGGCGAGCCTTTCGACTAGCCACCGAGATCTTCCGATTATACTCCGCCAGACTTCTTTCTGTGGGGTTTGAAGAGCAAAGTTTATGCCTGTAATCCTTAAACCGTCGACGAGCTAAAGGACAGCATCCGTACCGAAATGAGGGCCATACCGACCGATATGCTCGAGACAGTGATGAATAAAGGTGGCCATTTAATTGATATTGTTTTTTAAATTGACCCAATGAATTGTATCTATCGATATTAAATGGTACTAACTAAAAAATATGTTAATTTTGTTTTTCTTTTAAGCTGTTCAATGTTTAAATCAGCCCATAAAATATGGGCACCCATGTTATGTACATATATATATGTATGTGTACCCACCCTGCCGTACCAGAAAATCATGAAAGAAAATATTCCCCAGCTCTAGAGAGGGACACACTGAGAAAAGAGTAAGAGGCAGCATCTTTAAAAACAATAGAAAATGCAAAGACAGTCGATGAGAGAAAAAAATGCTCTCAGCAAAGTAAGTGAGCGAAGAGGGAGAGTGTGATCACATATTCTTGTGATTCCAAATATTTTGCGTCTGAAACTTTAACCCGATGGTTCAATGGTTAATCTTAGGGTCGTGGGTTCGATTCCCAACAGAAAAATATACATTATGAGTTTTCTTTATGTTTACTATTATTTAATATCGAAATTTTTTTTAGGGTGCAGGATGGTTTCAGAGGATGAAAAAATTGAAGTGATTTACTTAAAATATTAGTTTCTTGTTCAAATGAACGAAACCATTTCGAAAAATATGAGAATTTGAATTTTTGGCGCGGTTGTAAAGTCGGAGGTACCATTTTTTCATAAAAATCAACCCATTATTGCCCGTCAAAATGGTAACAAAAATTAAAAAAAAAAGCGTTCGTTCATCCGCAAGTATTTGTTGTATTAAAGATGTGTGCAATTTTATTTAGATCCGAGCATTACTTTTTGAGTTACGTTACGCACCGACTTGAAAAAGTTGTTTTGAGAAAAACGCGTCTAAAGTTTTAAAAGCAATTGAAAGTATATGGAGAGAAAGTAACTAGAAAATCGGTATCTCAGCGAGCTTTAGTCCGATCGACATGAAACCCAGGATGTTCCTTAGATAATGTTCTATTATATGAAACAATTTTTGAAAAAAAAAAATTTTTGAAGTCTCAAACCTGCCCCCTTAATATCGAAATCTTATATAAAATGTTATATTTGTTCTTTTTTTTTTTAAATATGGATTTGATAATAATTGAGATTGATTGATACATGCAATTTTGTAGGGTCATATTATTGTCAATCGCAATCTTCTCGCTATTCCTTGATAGCTTAGAGGCTTGCATGTTGGTCGATTAAACAGAAGCACGGAGGTTCGAATCCCAGTCCAGTCGAAATAAGTAAAATTGGTACAATGTAGTTTATGATATTTGTAAAATGTTTCTCTTAACATTTTAACTTAGTTTACAATTTGCGAAAACAAATTAATTTATTAAAACACAAGAAAGTGGCGTGATTCTTGTGTTTCGCCGCAAAGCAATGAATACAATGGCTCTTGTGGCGGAGTCAACACTGGCAATTTCACTTTACCATTAACGCAGCATAATCCAGGCGTTTCTCCGGAAAACTTTAATGCACCACAATACTCGCAAACAACGTCCATTTGCCCAATGCAAACGCTAGGATGCAAGCTGTAATCATTGCTGCAATCGTATCGAAACGCAGCTCGATTCAAATCAGCTAAATATCTGCGTCGCAAATTGAAATCTATTTGAGAAGCACGAAGTCGAGCCATACTATTGCGGCGCTGTTCACGTGCAATTTCTCGTTCTTCTTCAGTCCTTTCATATGCAATATTTTGTATTCTTCTTGCATTACGGCTTTGTCGGGAAAGATTCGACCGTCTTGGTCGCGGCATTATTAATTAAACTTCACTTCACTTCAATCCACTTGTTAATTATTTATTTAATAGAAATAGTTTTAATATTGATTTCAGCGCAACACAATCTTTTTGGTTCGTTGTTAAATTTGAGAGCCTGACTATGAATTTGACTTCGTTTGTAACTGACATTTTGACATTTGACATTTTCTTCTTAGCTGTCTGCCTAAATAAAAAAGTATGGGCCAGGGAGGAACGCTGTCGAACGGGACAAAAAGTATCCTATGTCCTTCTCCTGGCTCTAAGCTACCTCCCAACCAATTTTCACTCAAATCTGTTCTTCCGTTCTTGATTTATAAGTGGTGTAACATAAAACACGATGTTCTTTTATATATATAAGATTGGTGTGGTGGGTGTCTAAATATCGCCAACGATTTTTTTTCAAAATATCTTGATGAACTTCCTAGCAAAGAATACCTAACACCGTCCCTATGGTTTCTTTGCAAGAATTCCTGGGGAAATTCCCTACCCAGTTATGGAAAAAATTCCGCAGGTCACCGATGCATAGGACATCCTATACGAAAATTCCTTCATGTATGGTGAGCATATAATGGAGAGTTCCCCAACGAACTCCTCAACACTGGTAATGCAGGGCATTTTTACAATATACATATGTATGTGTATATACATGTGGGTGACATCTACTTAAGTAGTAATAATTATTACTCAAAGAAATTTGTTTGTAACTAAAACATGCGGCATAAAATGAATGTACATAAATAAGAGAAACTAAGCCTTCTAGTTTAAAATATTTTTTTTGTATATCCATATGAGTCATACAAATACACATTGTACATATAACATAAAAGCCTTAACTTTTTAGCCGTATGTATGAAAACATCTGTGTGTACGAATTTCACTTTTCTCTTATTGATAAACTCATAGTTTGATTACTAGTAAATACCAAATAAAGCAGGTAAAGTAAGTACATTTGTACATATGTATATGCATGGATGTATATGTGTACATATATATCATGATGAGGTACGAGCGTCGTCCAAAAATAGATAGGACCCCTTTTATGTTTTTAAACACTTAAATATGTGCATATATACATACGTGTAAATTAAATGTTTACACTGATAAGTTTTGAGCAATATTATTTTCTTATTTTTAAATAAGGTCAAAACTTGTATATGAAATATTTAAATTTAAAAATTTGTTATCAATTAATTTTTTTTTCATTATAATGAACATATGTACATACATATTGTATTGTATTAAATACAATATGATTTTTTTTTAAGCTCAGGGTATTCAATAAAACATTGCTAAATTTGCATAAATAAGTACATATGTTTGTATGGTAAATAAGTATTTACATACTTTTGCATATATGAAATCTTACGTCATACTTCAATACAAACATACATGCATATGTTGGGACTTTTGTGGGAACGGAATTGAATATTAGAGTAACTTTAAATCATAAATATTATGCACTATGAATTAAATCAATCTAGTGTCAACAGTCTGCATTTGTTAGACACTTTAATAATAAGGATTGTTTACTACTTTTTTCGGATATTTTCAAATCCATGTAATTCTAACTTCACATACATAGCTTATATATTGGTTTGCCTTAAGTATTAGGTTCAATTATATATGTACGTACACAATTATATATTTTAACTGTAAACGACCTAAGTAATTACGCCGCGCGATGTCGTCGAATGTTTATCCCAATTCCGATGTACCAACGTTTTCTAGTTTATAAAATTTTGGGTGTAAAACACCCATGGAACTCTCCGTGGTATTTTTCACAAAAAAATGTTCCCTTACAGGCCAAATGTTTGGTGTATCCACTATACGTTATGCGGTCACACCGCTGTGACATGGAAGAAATTAAAAATAAAAAAAAACTATAGTTTCAGTTGAAGGATGAAAACTTGTACAGCCAATTAAAAAATAATTTTAATATTTTATATTATTCCTAATGGATGCAAAAATTGACTCTTAACGGAAAAAAAATTATTGATTTCTTTCAATTCAATTTTCTACGATTTTTTTTTAAATGAACAGTTTTTTAATGTACACAGATTTTTACTTGTTTTCATAATTCTAGGGTTTTAAATTAAAAAAAATATTTATTTCTTTCAATTCAAATTTCTACCATTTTTAAAAAATGAACAGTTTTTTAATGTACACAGATTTTTACTTGTTTTTATAATTCTAGGGTTTTAAAAGTATAACTTGAAAAATTTCCGGTATTTTTAATTTGAGATTGCGAAAAGTTAAAATATTTTTATTATTACATTTTGAACGAAAACTTTTTCAGAAAAAAAACATTATATAACAAGCATAATTTAAAAGTCTAGTTTTTTTCTCAAAAAATTAATAAAAGTACAGGTAATGTGTTGATATACTGTGTAAGAATTTTTCCTGATAGAAAGTAAAAGTAGAAAGAAAGAAGTAGAAGAAAGTATTTTTTAAATTTTCTTAAATAATTCTCTAATTTGTGAGATTTTTGTGAACAAATTTTTATAAAATACGTGTGCCAAAACCAAAGAAATTTCCCTAAAATAATGATTCGATTCTACTTTTGTTATATTTTTCTAACAAACTCCTGTCAAGAAAACCTTTTTACTTTTGTGTAATGTATAATTCTTATTTTCGACATACGATACATTTGAGGCAATGCGTCAATATGTATAAGTATGGATAAGTAACATTTTTGCAATTTCAGTTTTATTTTTTCCAATACTTTAACAAACTTACATACATAAGTTAAGATAAGCTTTTACTATAGTTTACTTTTGACATAAGATTCGCAAATACGTCGATATCTTTGTTCTTTTACATTGCATATCTACAACAAACACTATAATATTGTCAAAAGTGTGTCAAAAAGTATACATTTTGACAAACTGCATCGGTGGACTGTAATCGTACAGCTGTCATAAAACTTATTGATCGGAAATACCATAATCACTGTGGACGGAAGTCCACGAGGTGACGACCTGCATGCCTAGGCGTGCGCGAGGAAACTCTATATATAGCCGAAGAATTAAAAATTTTCTGTAGGTTTGGTGTTTTTTAAATAAGAAGGACCCTGGATGAATGGATTTATGAATTAAGTACCAATCTTCTTGTTTAAAAAACAAAAAAGTTATGCCTTATGTGATCCATCAGTTACCTAGCAGCCAAGGATATACATATGTAGTCGACTGATTCCAGCAGTTCGAGTTATTTACTGCCTGCATGCAAAGTTTCAAGTCAATTAAAAACCGAGATATTGTTCGCTTAGAAACAGACAGAGAGTCAGATATGCTTACATTGACTTTAGATGTGAGTCTACTCAAACATATATACATACACGTGTATTATTTTATACATACGCGTCTCCTTCACGCGTATAAAATAATTAAAATCTATTTTTACTCCATGTAAAGGGTTATGGAGTATATATATATATGTACGGTTATACGTATACAAATTATACAGAGCATATACGCATTCTGATAAGGCCGATATAAAGTGCTCATATTATGAATCAATCATGCTTTTATAGGTATCGAATGTAGGTATGCAAATTATAATCACGACGGGTTTTAACTTTTAAAAAAATATATATTTAAACTTTATTAGGTTTCATTCCGATCTTAAGTCTAACAAGGCATTATATCTTAACCTAAGCTAGATTCCGACTGACCAGGCTTGAGCTGATTCTTTTCCTTCTTGGTTCGGGATCTTCCCGAAGTATATTACGAATTGAATTCCGAAGAGAATTTCCCGAATGGGATTGCTGTGATCAGCATGGAAAATTTGGGTATCAATACGGATGCTTAAAAAGGGGAGCCGCAGTGGCGTGATTCTAGCGGATGTTTAGTCTAATGTTGTTTTTGCCGTGGCCGGCTCAATAGGGGGAATTTGTTTATTTCATTTCTCAAGCTTGGTCTTCCGTTAGGGTGCTAGATGCGAGTGTGGGAATGTTTATATTATAAAGACTCAAAAGAGCTTGGTGGCAAGTGCCCAAATAATTGTTTATAATATTCATATAAAATATGGCTTAAACTTCTAGTTAATTCTCCCCCTCCTAAGATGAATCGTCCCGATTCATTACAATTGTGCGGTGAGGGAGGTGATTTTATTATTAAGTTCGGCAAATGTTATTTCAATATTTCTTTCAGATTCAACTTCTGCAATGGATTCTGCAGTGGTTTCGTTTTTTGGAATTTCTATTTCTTGTTCAATATTGGTTCGTTTTAATTGAATTTGTTTTAGCATTTTGAATATTATTTTACGTGATTTATATATGGCACAAAGGATAAGTATTACAATTAATAATATGAGTTCAAGGGATATTTTTGTATTTCCTATTTTTACAAACGGGTTTATAATGCTTATGTTGTCTAAACTTAGTTCGGAATCGTTGGAAAATATGTAATCTGTTATTATATAATTATTGTATTTATACTGTGATATATAATCCAACATTTTCTGTTTTTCGTTGATGTATTTTATATTATTGATAATTATGCTTTCATTAAATAAAATCAAAAATGCGCCATTTAGTTTTGTTTCGTTTACAATATTTTCTCCAGTGAGGAGAATAGCGCCTTCATCTAAATTTTCAAATTGTTTATTTTTTTCTCGTATTTTTGAACAGTTTGCCTTTTTTCCATTTAAGAGATTTATAAAACACGAGCTCTCGTTTGAGAGTTTACAATAGTTATTGAATATTTCTTTTTTAAAGTTTGTTATTTTATAGAATTTTCCATTACAGTATGCTGTCTTATCGTCTATTATTAATTTTCCATTATTTTGGGCAATTGCCCTTGATGTGTACAAGCTACAGATATTGTTTATAATTGGGTATTTTATGTATATTATAAGTAGGTCTTGGTTTTTTATTATTTTAAAAGTGGAGATGTCTAACAGATCTGATAGTACAACTGGTTTATTTTCGTGTCTAAATATTTCTTTAATATCTTGTTCGTTTAGTATTTTCGTATTAAAAATGTCTATTTTTGCTAAGGTGATTGTATCGATTAAATTTTGGATATCAAGTGTAATTAATTGTAGTCGGTGTTGTCTTACTTTTGTTTCTTTGTTAACAACGATTGTGTTAAGAATTTTGGTCATAAGTTGGACTTCTTGAAATATACGTGAATTTATTGTGAATTGTTTGTTATTGTTTTCTGTCAGTTCGTTAATTTTGTTTTCTATTCTTATTAAGTCGTCATGGTCTGGTGTACCTGCTAGCCATTTCCATGCTGTGCCCAATTCGTTAATGCCCCTTTTATTTCTTGATGGTATTAATTGGGACATAAGAATTTTAATAATGTTTAGATTTTGGGAAATGTCCCAGTCTGAATCTGAGTTGCTGTTGTTAGTATTTTTATCTTCTATTCTAATTATTTCTTTGTAAAAACTTAGGTTTGTGATATGAAAGAGGTCCTCGAATGAGTCATACGTCAATACATCGTTTTCATTCTTCAGTAGTAGGTATTCGTTGTTAGTGTAGTCGATTATTTCGGAGTGGCAAGTGATTATCAAAATGGTGATGATAAATGGTATTTCCATTTTCTGTAAAATATGGCTTATTTAATGTTGTCTTTATGAATAACTCGTTTCCTATTATTAATGATTACTTTATTGGGTAAATTTTCCTGAACGACTTGTTTTTTAAATCTGGGACCTAATTTGTTTCTTTCTCCGTGTATTTTCTCGTATACTACTTCTCCTACATGATAATTTTTATCTAATTTATTTTTATTATGATAATCTAACATTTTAGTTTGTGCTGTTTGTAGTTTTAATGGTAAGTCACTGTGATCTATTTTGTTGAATAAAATGTCGTATGGTTTTTGATTTGTTACTGAATGAATTGTCATATTGTAGCTTTTTGCTGCTCTTATAATAACTTCGGAATATTCTAGGAGACGGTACTCATCTTTAATACAACGAGCTATCTCAGTTAGGGTTGAATGGGCTCTTTCAACTTGTCCATTCGAAAGGCTATGTCTGGGGTCTGCGTAATGGATTGAAATACCAGAACGCTGTAGGAAGGATTTAAATTGTGCTGATGTAAAGCTAGGTTCGTTATCTGTCATAATCGTTTTAACTTGGGGAAATGTTTGAAGTATTTCATAGACTTTTATATCGATATTTTTTTTGTTAGTAATTTCTTTTACAACGAGGTATTTGGAATAGGCATCAATGCAAGTTAAGAAGGTTAGATTTTGCGCGTAAAAAATGTCAATATGTAAGTGTTGGCCTTCTATTTTTGGAATGGGGGCTTCTCCAATAGGTATTTGAGTCGGGTTTCTATTATATTTGTTCGTATTACAAATTTCACAATTTGTTATATATTCTTTTAATTTTTTGTACAGATTCGGCCAATAGTATAATCTGGTTATTTGTTTATAATTTTCATCTAATCCTCGGTGCGCTCTACAGTGTGTTTCCTCTATAATTATTGCTTTATCGTCATTATTTGTTATGTCTACAACAAAACTTTTTGTATATACGAATTTATTAATGAAGTTATTTTTTAATTGAACTTGAATTTCATACAACACTTCAGGAGTACAATGAATCCCTGTATTAATATTGGGTTGTAGATATTCTTTAAGGACTGTAACTAAGTTTTCTGGTTGATCATATTCAATAATATGACGTTTATTTTCAAATACATTTATCTGTTCATGAATTGTGAATTTTCCCTTTGCTATTAAAAGTTGTTGTTTAAATTGATTAAGTGGTTTTTTTGTTTCGCCTATAATGTTACTAAAGCTACTTTCGGCTGAGTGTTGGGTTCCGTAATCCGTGGATTCTACGTCTTCATCTTCTGTAATATTATTTATTTCAATTCGGGACAGTGCGTCTGCTACTACATTGGTAGTACCCGGTTTATACAAAATTTTTGGCCTGAAGCTTTCTATGTAATTGAACCATCGTTTTAATTCCACATTTGGGTTTTTATCCGAAATTGCGTATGAGAGTGATTGATGGTCTGTATGTATTTCAATTCCTGATACTCCGTACAAATAGTTTCTTAGGTTTTTTAATGCCCATACTATTGCTAAAAGTTCTTTTTTGTTAGTCGCGTAATTTCTTTCAGTTTTGTTAAGGGTTTTTGATATAAAAGTGATTGGGTATCCGTCCTGAGAAAGTACTGCTCCTATGGCTACGTCGGATGCGTCAGTTGTTAATGTAAATTGTTTTGAATAGTCTGGTTGGACCAGTTCTATTTGGCAAATTAGGTGTTCTTTGAGTTCATTAAATGCCTGTATTGCAGTCTCGTCAAGAGTAATTAAAACATTTTTTGACATCCTCTTGGATATTTTTCCATTGGAACCTTCTAATAATCTAGTCAGGGGTTTGGCAATGGTTGCATAGTTTTTTACAAATTTTCTATAATACCCAGTGAGACCCAGGAAGCTACGCAGCTCTCTGATATTTTTGGGAATTGGGTAATTCGATATGGTGTCTATTTTTTGAGGATCGGTTTTAATAACGTTTTGCGCTACTACATATCCTAAAAATGAAGTTTCTAATTTAAAAAATTGAGATTTTTCTAATGATATTTTCATATTGGCTTTATGTAAAATATTAATGATTGAATTTAGGTCTTTGAAATGTTGTTCGAGGGAGTGAGAGAAAACAATTATGTCATCCATGTAGACATGGCAGAATTTACCAACATGTTCTCGAAGTATATCATCCATTGCCCTCTGGAAGATTCGAGGTGCGTTTGTTAACCCGAATGGCATTCTAATGAATTCGTACTTTCCGTTGTTAATTGAAAATGAAGTTTTTTCTACGTCTGATTCTTTCATCAAAATTTGGTGGAAACCTGATTCTAAGTCTATAGTACTAAAGTATTTAGCTTTTCCTAGATTTGATAAAATGACTGTCGGATCTTGCATGGGGTATCTATCTGGAATCGTGCTAAGGTTTAGTTTCCTGAAATCGATGCATAATCTATGTTTAGGGGTGCCATCTTCATTAGTACCTTTTTTTGATACTACAATTACGGGTGAGTTATAAGGACTTTTGCTGGGTCTAATGATTTCATCATTAATCATTCGTTGTATTTCTTGATTAACAAATTCGTTTACTGCTTGTGAGTATGGGTATTGCCTTGAGTAAATCGGTTTATCGTTTATTGTGTCTATTTCACAGCGAACGTCCGTCCGGAATGGTAAATTTGTATTTATTTCTGAATGTACTTTTTTTATTGTGCTTATTATTAGTTCAATGTAGTTTTCTGTATCGGTTTCGTCTATATTGTTTTTTACATTGTTTATGCCAAAAATATTTTCGGCCGTGTTATCTATATTCTTTATATCGTTTGAATCGGATTTTACATCGGCATCGTGTTCAGTGTCTGAGTACCCTGAACCACTTGAGGGGTAGTTGTCGGAAATCTGACTTTTGGTGCATTTGGAACCTGAGTATTCCAAATTTCTTGTGTCGGAATGAACATCGACGGCGTGTTTGGGTTTTATATAACCCAAACTATTAGATTTGAAATTGTCAGAAGTATCGCTGATGGTGCTCTTAGAACTTAAGTGTTTCGAATTGTGTGTGTCGGATTGAACATCGACGGCGTGTTCGGGTTGTATGTACCCCAAACTGTTGCATTTATAATTTTCGGAAATATCGCTGACAGAGTTTTTGGACCCTGAGTACTCTAAAGTGTATATGTCGGAATGAGCGTCGACGGCGTGTTTGGGGCTTATATATCCCAAACTTTTTATGCTAAGTGAATTCTTGCTTGACAAATTTTCGTAGTTAAAATATTTGTCTAATATATATTTTTTTAGTGGAAGTATGGTTGTTTCTTTGTTTAGTTCTAATAAATTTATTTTTTCATCATAGTGCAATTTTTCGATTTTTCCCTTACATTTTAGTGTGTCATTGTTCGTGTCAATGACTGCTCCTATCTTTTTTAGTAAATTGTATCCTATTAATAAGTCTGCCTTTAGGCCCTCTATTTCGTAAAAAATTTGTTTTGTTTGAAAAATTGTTATGTAGTGGCATTTTTTTATTGTTGAGTATCCATTAACCGTGGATACTCTTTTGTAAATGGGCAATTCTATCCCGTTTTGGTAGGTACCTTTTTTTATGTAACAGGCTGTGGCTCCTGTATCTATCATAACATTAAGTTTTTTATTAATTTTTTTGTCAAATCGTAATATGTGTGGCAGACCTATTCTTCTCCTAAAAAATGTTCCTCTTTGATATTATTTATGCGCATTTGTTTGTTTCTAGGTTGAGCAGATGACTCAATTTGTGCGCGTTTAACTGCCTGTTCTGGTTGTTGGAATGAATTATATTGGAGGCTATTTGTAGTTTGGTATTGTTCACCATTTGGGAATACTTGGTTACTATTTTTATTTTGGATTTGGATGCTGGAGTCCACTTCCATAGGTTCGCTTCTGTTTTGGTATGTATTATTCCTTTGAGTCCAAGTATTATAACTTGGATAGGGATTATACCGAGTGTTATTGTGTTGATAGCTATTATGGTTTTGGTAGCTATTACTATTTTGGGGGTTATTTTTATTTTGGGAATTATTATTATTCTGAGGAGAACTTCTATTGTTATGCTGATAATTGGGATTTTGTCCGTTATAATTTTTGTAATTGTCGTTGGTTCTGTTCAGGCGCAATTGATTGCCCTGATTCTGACCATCAGATCTATAATATGGTTCGTTTTGGTTTCGTTGGTTATCGTTATAACGGCGCTGAGGTGCGCTAAAACGATAAGCGAACTGTGCCCTCATATGATTGCTCTCCATTTCTTGAACTCTAGCTAGAGCGTTTGGTAAGTCTGGAGGATTTAGGGAAAATAACATGCCAGAAATTGGGCCGTTTAGGCCAGTTATGAATACCCTCAAGGCATTTTGTCTATGTCTGAGGTTTGCTTCTGTAGTTATTGGATTTTCTTTTCCGTACGTCATTATGGTTTTATTTATTAAGAGGGTTAACTTTTTGTTAACCAAATTATAAAAGTCCATAACAGAAAATCTGTTTTGTGTCAGCACGCTTAATTCTTGTTCGATTATGTGGATTGGCCTCTTGTCGCTAAAGACAAAATCGAGTCTGGCCAAAATAGCGTCAAAGTTCAATACGGTTCCATGGTTTGTTAAAGCGTCATTGGCTTTGCCTACAATCTTGTTTCTTAAAATGGTTAGGGCTACAAAGTACCGACGACTTTTGCGGACATAGAGTCCCATTGCTGTTTCAGCGGCTTCTCGCCAAGCTACGTAATTGTCTAAATTTCCAGAAAATTGGGGAACGGATTTGACTATTTCTAGTGTTTCGTCGCATGGAATGGTATCGTCAATCTGTTCGATTTGGAATTCGGTCACTAAATTGGATTTGGAATCCAAGAGAGAACGTAACGTTTTTATTTCCTCATGTAGTGGTGTTAGGTTGTTAGCTATCAATCGGACAATTAGGTCTGATGTTAGTGTTTGTTCAGGTGTTTGTCGGCTTAAATTAGCGCTATGGCTAGTAGATGGACCGTTTGAGTCTGTCATTTTAAAGTTTCTTAAAGCGTTTATTAATTCTTCCAGTATTAATCACTATTTAGCAAAACAGCAGGCAATTTTTTTCTTGAATTTAATTTAGTATATAATTGGTATATTATATGAAATATATATAGACATATTTTGAGACGGGGATTTATAAAAACACAATAGAGGAGGAAAAAAAAAAAGGTTACATATAAATTCAATATAGTGTCGGTGTGTAAAATAGGATTTACATTGATGTGTTTTTTATTTTTAATTATTTATTTTTTTTATAAAACTAAACAATAATCTATCTCACGTTTGTGATTTTTTTTTGGTGTTCCTCTGATGAAATTGCTTTTTTTTTTTTTCTTCCTTCCCAGTCCTTTTTCCGTTGAGTGGGGGGTCTTCTGCCGTTTTTTTTTTTTTTTTTTTTTTTTTTTTTTTTTTAAATATAGGTTTTTGGTTTTTAATTTATTTTATTTAATTTTTTTTTCACTTTTTTCGAGTTTGTTTAAGTTTTTACTTTTTATTTTTAATCTTTTTCTTTTTTATCTTCTTGTTTGTCGGGGTTGTTTGTTGTGTTTGTGTGTTTTTTTTTTTTTTTTTTTTTTTTTTGTAATTTTATTTTAGTTAATTTTTTCACTTTGTTCGTTTGATTCTTTACTTTTTTGGTGGTTCAAAATTTATTCATTTGTATATTTTGTTTTTGTTCTCTTTTGTGTCACTTTTTTCTTGAAAAAATTCCACTTAGGGCGTTGAGGGTTAATTTTTTTCACTTTTTTGAGTTCGTTTGATTTTTCACTTTTTGGTGGTTCAAAATTTATTTAGTTTGTATATTTTGTTTTTGTTCTCCTTTTGTGTCACTTTTTTCTTGAAAAATTCCACTTTGGGTGTTGAGGTTATTCTAGTTATTACCGGTACGTGATATAAGTTTTTTTACATAGAAACCTTTATTTTTCAGGTCTATGATTTTTATTTGAGGCACTCGCGAATATCTTTTTTTAATCGATATTTTTAATTAACGCGTGCCCCACGTTGGGCGCCAATTATAATCACGACGGGTTTTAACTTTTAAAAAAATATATATTTAAACTTTATTAGGTTTCATTCCGATCTTAAGTCTAACAAGGCATTATATCTTAACCTAAGCTAGATTCCGACTGACCAGGCTTGAGCTGATTCTTTTCCTTCTTGGTTCGGGATCTTCCCGAAGTATATTACGAATTGAATTCCGAAGAGAATTTCCCGAATGGGATTGCTGTGATCAGCATGGAAAATTTGGGTATCAATACGGATGCTTAAAAAGGGGAGCCGCAGTGGCGTGATTCTAGCGGATGTTTAGTCTAATGTTGTTTTTGCCGTGGCCGGCTCAATAGGGGGAATTTGTTTATTTCATTTCTCAAGCTTGGTCTTCCGTTAGGGTGCTAGATGCGAGTGTGGGAATGTTTATATTATAAAGACTCAAAAGAGCTTGGTGGCAAGTGCCCAAATAATTGTTTATAATATTCATATAAAATATGGCTTAAACTTCTAGTTAATTTGCATTTAAATTTTTCTATCATATATTTCAAACGGATCGGCGAAGTAATTTTAATAAATGCTAAATATTTTAAATTTGACCTTTTAAAATTTGGTTGAAGCGGAATAAGTAAACCTGTGCCCATGTTTTTTTTTCAAGTAGTTGTTCACATTATTTAAATGCCTTATAAGTTCTCTTTAAGTTGTATGAATTTAAATATTTATAATTATAAAATATTTACCGATTTATTAAAAAGATGAAAATTTTGTCAATTAAACAAAAACTTTTATGAGGTTTCGTGTTGGACAGCAGCTCTATTTGTAGATGTTATGAATTGTTTGATTTGCGTGAGAGAGAAAGCTTGAACAGCTTTTTGTCTTGATTATCGCATTTATTTATCATTTATTTGACTATATTGCGTTGACAATGCGGCGTTCATTTACTTGAGTGATAAGAATAGTAAATATTAAATCTCCCTGACGAGGTAAAATAGTGGTGACAATCCCGCATGACGGACCTGATGTCTACTTTGTGACGAAAAAAAGTCAAAATGTTCTATTATTATAGAGTACCATGCGACACAACTGCGAACTGATCCCAGATCATACTTTGCCGTTCTTCCGCTAAGGTTTTGCTCTGGAGCCCGTCAAACTGAGTGCGGTGCAATTAAATATACACATATATTTAATTTGGTTTGTTTGGATCATACAAATTTTAAAAAAATTGGAAGGATCTTTTATGGGTTGGGTTCTTTTATATTTGTGTACCCTTGAAGGGTGTTGCCGCCGTAATAGAATTTTTTATTTAAATTTGAATTGTTAGAATAAGCACACATATGTAAACTTAACGATAGGTTAGTAACGGCCAAAAGAAGGCTGTCCTAGAAAGAAAAGCTAGGTAATCACGCAGGTCGAACGAAGAAGCGTCAGAACACGCACGCCGGTTAGAGTGGAGCATGAACATAGAAGTGTGCCAAATTTGTGAGAACAAGACGAGACAGCGTCAGAAAATGGGGTTCAGTGTGACGTTTGCCGAAGGTGGTACCATTTTGAGTGTGCCGGAGTAGAGGACGACATTGAGAGCAAGGGCTGGAGTTGCGATTTCTGCCTCGCGGGTTGCAGCCACATAGCACCGTACGGCAGTATGCAAAGATCACCGGTACAGCTTCAAACACGCGAAGACGCAATGGCCACCCCCGAACCGCTCGACAAAGCGCTAGCTGTCGATACTCTAATCGATACGGCCGGCAGCGGAGAGAACACACACGCGCAGGAAGGAAATCCGGAAAGGACTAGGAACCAATTGCTTTTAAAGATGCTAGAGGGGAAAAGGCAATCGGAGGCAAAGTTTATAGAAGAAAAGTATAAACTTCTCATGCAGATGAATCCCACTGATGTACCGGAAGCCGGGATGGTTCGAGCTACAGATTCACCAACGAGCAGTCAAATAGCGGCCCGGCAAGCTATACCCAAAGATCTTCCAACATTCAGTGGAGATCCGGAGGAGTGGCCGTTATTTATCAGCACGTTCGAACACAGCACCACAGCAGCCGGATGAACTAACGTGGAAAACATGCTACCTTTGCAAAAGTCGCTTAAAGGAAAGGCTCGTGAACTTAATAGGGATAAACTTCTACTTCCTAACCTAGTTCCAGATGTCATCAGCACTCTGAAGATGTTCTTCGGCAGACCAGAGTATATCCTAGAAAGAATGGTGGAAAAGGTGCGAAGACTGGCACCACCCAAAGACAGACTGGAGGCGTTAATAGTGTACGCGCTAGCAGTTCGCAACGTCTGTGCGATTATGGAGGCATGCGGTCTGAAGGCACATCTTAACAATCCAATGCTGGTTAAGGAGCTCGTAGATAAGCTTCCCAACCAACACAAGCTAAACTGGGTAATGCAATCTCGGGACAATAGGATAGCAGCATTTCAAGCATTCAGCGATTGGTTGTACAAGATCGCAGAGGCAGCATCTTCAGTAGTGGCGCCATCGTTTTACAAATCAGGCGCAGTTAACACTCACAACAGTCGCGCGACGCAAAGACTAGAGGCGGATGAGTCTATACCATCACGAGGACAAGCGCGATCGAACGCGAACCAAACGGAAGCAGCTGTGTTTACAGTGGACCGCAGAAACAACTCGATTTGAGAGTGAATCCGTGAAAGCATCAGTCCAAATCTCGGAAATCAATTCCGATAGATTTTATTGGCTAAACACCGTCCAGACCGTTCAGAACCTAGCACTGCCAAAACATACAGTCGAGATGAAAGAACAACGTAGCAGATTCCAGCATTTGAGAGACTTACCGCTAGAGTCCTATTCTGCCCAACCGACATTGCTAATCGGGTCGAATAATTGAAAGCTAGCAGTCCCTCGCAGGATCCGAGAAGGGAAATGGAACGAACCGATAGCATCGAAGTGAATGCTAGGATGGACCATCCAAGGAACCCCCAACGATCCATTGTCATGCATCATTGCGACAGCGATTGGCAGGAGCTTCATGACGACATCAAGGACCGTTACAGCCTTGAGACGTTCGTACCACGTAAGCTATATTCAGCTGAAGATAAGCTAGCAGTTAAAATATTATAGAAGTCAGGAAAATATGAAGTCGGTTTCCCGTGGCGTAGTGGCATCGACAAACTACCAGAGAGCCGCGGTAACGCTCTGAAGCGCCTTACCTCATAAAGAAAAAGTTCTCTCAGGAACCTGATATATACGAAAAGATTGACGCCCAAGTCAGGAACCTACTAGACAAAGGATACGCGGTTAAGCTATCCAAGGAGGAAACCTGCCGTGAGAACAGCCGTACATGGTATCTGCCGATATTCATAGCGCGAAATCCAAATAAGCCGAGTAAGCTAAGGCTGGTATGGGATGCATACGGGAAGTCACACGGATGTGCACTGAATGACTACTTACTCAGGGGACCAGATTGCCTGAACCCACTCATAGAGGTCTTACTAGCCTTTCGTGTCAACAAGATTGCGATTTGCGGAGACATTGCGGAAATGTTTCACAGGATCAACATCCGAGAGGACGATATGCACGCGCAACGATTCTTATGGTATGACAGAAGCAGCGATAAAGTAGAAACTTATGTTTTGCGGGCTATGACTTTTGGGATCAGTTGCGCACCATTCATAGCTCACTTTGTTCGAGATAAAAATGCAGAAGCCCATCAAGAAGATTTCCCATTGGCCTTAAACGCCATCCAAAAGGCGCACTACGTCGACGACTACATCGATAGCATGAGAAACGAACAGGAGGCCATCCAGACCACCAGACAAGTCATAAAGGTTCATCGAAGAGGCGGATTCGAGTTCCGCAACTGTTCGTCAAATTCAAAAGAAGTCCTTAAGAGCTTGCAAAGTAATGGCAATGTTGGTAGCCAAAAACCTGTGGATTTTTGTTCGACTGAAAAGATACTTGGTATGTCCTGGGACCCACATAAGGGTGTGTTTAAGTTTCTCTGCAGATTTGCAAGGCTGAAACGTGGCAGAGAACGTAATCCCGACCAAGCGAGAAGTTCTTCAAGCCCTTATGTCTATCTTCGATCCATTAGGATTCTTGTCGTGCCAGACGATTGGGCTGAAATTACTTCTCCATCGTATATGGCGGCTAAATATTGACTGGGATCAGGAGCTGCCCGAGAAGATTCTGGAAGACTGGCGCCTTTGGAAAACTCTTTTAGAGCAGATCATTTCGAGTAGAGGATTTTCGAGGTGCCTAGATGCTTTTCCCTAGACACATCAGATCCACGTCAAACGGAGCTCCACACATTCGTCGACGCCAGCGAGTATGCGTATTCTGCTGTTTGCTACTTGCGTGTAGCAATGGATGACAAGGTCGACGTCTCTTTGGTGATAGGGAAGTCGAAGGTGGCACCTTTAAAACCACTTTCGATTCCTCGTATGGAGCTGCAGGCAGCAGTTATGGGAGCACGCTTAGCCCACAAGGTGATGAGCACGCGCAACCTGCGAATTGACAACGCCACATTCTGGTCGGATTCAAAGACAGTACTGCAGTGGCTAACTATGGACCCCCGTAACTTTCATCAGTTCGTGATGCCGAAATCCTGGAAACAACGCAAGTCGAGCAATGGCGGTGGGTACCTTCGAAGCTGAACGTAGCAGACGTAGCAACACATTGGTATATAACTTAACTGTGCATTTTTGTGAGGTCACTACTAAAACTTTAGCTAAACATAAAAAAGACGTTCAAAATATATATTAAACATATAGACATGGACATTTTAGAAACGATTTGTTTACTTTTCGTACATTTTTGTTGTTATTAATTTTTTTTTTATTTTTGGCCTATGGGCGCAACCACTGTGCGTTTGCGTCCCTTTTCCAAATATATAACGTGTAACGTGCCTTGGATGGAGTTGTTAGAATCTGTCTTCGCGGGGCACACTATAGATTTCGGCTCTCGCTCGATGGCTTGGGGGGTGGAGGTCTTTCTCCAACAAATCCGTTCGCTAACTACTTACCATTACTAATAACGCTAAAATTGAGTGTGCTGTCGACAATAAAAGGCAAGATACATAGTTACATAAGTTACAAAATTTACTTGTATATAATATAAAGAAGTGGCGACTTAATATGAGGATTTCTCTAATATAAAATTTTAATATCGGGAACGAGT
Organism: Drosophila ananassae; assembly: GCF_017639315.1. Classification (NCBI taxonomy): domain Eukaryota; kingdom Metazoa; phylum Arthropoda; class Insecta; order Diptera; family Drosophilidae; genus Drosophila; species Drosophila ananassae. The sequence goes on from NW_025319038.1 coordinate 602,542, forward strand.
CGCAAGAGAATCTATTCATTATTGTATAACTCACATATTTATATTTTCGATATCTCCAGCGGCGAAAGATCGATCTCCCGAGCTAATGATGCTGCAATACTGGAGCTCTTGACCGTAAAATGGGAATAAATCTATTCACCTTTTCACAATCTCGAACATCCCTGAAATTAGCTAGACTTTAGAATTACAAGAACTTCAAGTAAATTTCGATAACAATAGCTGATATAAACATGATCATAATTTAATATAAAAAGAAAAGTATGTAAAATTAATGAAAGGATAAAAAATTTAAAGATTTTTCACTTCCACTAAATTTTGTGGAAATTATCCGGCCCTTGATCGGATATGGTGGAGAGGTTGCTCTTCCAAGTATCAAAAAGGAAAATGCAGTCTTCTTCTTCTAAAAAACTCAAGGCCCACGTGCGACTCCGGGGTACAAAATTTTTTGGTAGGACTATAACCGCTGGGTTGCCGGTCGCAGCGGGGCGAGATAAGGCCGAGGCAGAGCAAGGACGGCACGAGTCATAGATTTCTTTAATAGGCTGTTTTCTTCCGGTGACACAACCCTTGGCAGGGGCCCCTCCTAAAAAAGGTCCTATCGAGATAAAGATCACCAAACTTTAAGACAAAGAAAAATTCTAGTCAGATTCCACTCAACCTTACTTTTTTTTAGTTTTAAACTCACTTTTTGAATTTTTGAAATCACTGGGTTGAAAAGATGCAGTCGCTCTGAGAGCGTCTTGACACTGGGTAGAAAAGATGCAGTCGCTCCGCGAGCTGCTTAACGCTGGGTAGAAATTTCAGCTCGATATGGCTCCACTGATGCTTACCTTAGATCCAAATATGTCCTGTCGCTTTAACAGGTGATTTTAGAAAAAACTTTAGAATAAAATAAAATTATTATTTTATTTTTTTTTTGTGTTTTAAGTTACTGCGACGTCTTAGGAAGTCGTGGGATTATTTGGCCGGCAACCTAGGTTTTATTTAAGATTGATCAGATGTAAATATTAATTTTATCGAGAAATTCGGTAATTGTGTTGTACTTGTCGATGTTTTCCCGTCTTAGGAACTCGTGTTCCTAATAGATGTATTGTATTTTCATGTATCTTTCTTGTAAGAGAATTGAATGAAATAAAAACAGTTTTAAAACGAAACTCATTGGAGTAACACCTAGTTATTACAAGGAGATCCTCTTAACATTTGGTCCTTTGAGGCGTTTTCCCCGCTGTGGTAAGAGACTCAGGTTTCAATTACTGGAACCTATAGCTGGCTGTAAAAAAATTAAAAGTCTCAGCCCAGGGTAGGTAAAAAATAAGGCTGCGATCTGAGTAAAAAAGAGCCCAGTTTAAAAATCGTAGTCCTCTGTCTAAAATTATTTATGTGTTGGCGTGTCCGTGTTGGCCCTACATCGGAAAAGTTAAAAATACAGCCGAAGCAGCAGTGACACAAGTTTAAGCAACATCAGCCGAAGCAGCAGTGACACAAGCCGAAGCAACATCAGCCGAAGCAGCAGTGACACAAGCCGAAGCAACATCAGCCAAAACAGCGGTGACAATTTCACAAGCAGAAGCTTTCATCAGCCAAAGCAGCAATGATAACAACGACACAAGCAGAAGCAACATCCGCAGCGACAACAAGATGAGGACCAACAGTAGAAAAGCAACAACGAAAACAAAAGCATCGGCAGCAGCAGCAAAACAACAGCAGCAATTATAGTCATCGGCAAGTTTGGTTTTCTTTTTAGTTTTATAACTTAAATTTAACTTTATTTAAAAAAACAACAAATTTTCAAATTGTCGACTAAAGAAAAAATTGCTATTATTGAAAACCAGGTGCGCCTCACCCGGCAAGTAGATGCGCTACTAGCGAAAAACGATATTTTAAAAAGAAGGTAAGAAAAAAAAAAAAAATTTACAGTCCACTAAACAATCGAAAAAAAAAAGAAAATTAATTTAAAATGTAAACACAAATATAAGTAAAGCACTTTTGTGACCCCTTGCAGGATATTCAAACATTAAGTTGAGCATGGGAGCTACTATAATAACTTTAGCAATGTTAAAATATTTAAAAATATGAAATAATATTATACAGTGAACTACTTATTGTTATCGAAGAAGTATAAAAAAAAATAATTTTCTAATATTGAAGAAAAGAAATTTATAAATTTAATACAAAAGCCAATGTCCGCTACAGTCCTATACAGTCCGCTATCTAGTGTCCTCAAAGGACAGTGAATCTAAAAAATTGTAACAGAGGCAGGCAGAGATGGTCGAGGTGGCAACGCCGAAAAATATCGATAGGTGTAAAGTTACTGGAGCTGGCAGCCCAGCGACAGGGGGGATCATGTACGATCGAACGGGTATGATGTAGGTCCGAATAGCGGCGTGAAGCTTGCGTTTTTTCCCACGTGAACCGGCGACACTGAAGGTATTCGGGGCTGAGGTTAAGAAAAGAAAGACAATAACTGTGCGAAGTGGACTCGGAGGAGCACGGACCCGGGAATACGAACTCCGAATCTGGAGTTTCGGCGATCCGCAGCGGAAAGCGTCGATTGGGGACAAGCCGAGACGGCTTTAGTGTCAGAGCTCGGGAATAACCCTCTTAGGTGAATAAAATAAAAGTAGCTTGGTTAGTGAGGTTAGGTGGAAAATGTAATGGGGTTTTGTATAGGAACTCGGCGAATATCAAGGCTGAGTGGGCGTATTGGTGTGCCCCACGGGCAGTGAAACTTGGAGTAGCTGTCTTCGTGGGCCCCAGCGGAAGCGAGGAGAAGGAGGGCGTCACGCGCCCGGCACAAGCGCGGCGGGAGTTGCGCCGCATTAGTATCGGCGCAAGAACAACAGAAGGAGAGAAAAGAAGGAACCTAGGAGGCGATCCCAGCCGACGGTGGCGGATTTGACCTCACCCTCGGAGAGAACTTCGGGCAACCGCGTGCTCTGAAAGAGGAGTTTCAAGAAAGGGCAGGCGCAAGTGCGCCCGAACCCGGGGGCAAGGAGCTGGCGGAGCTATAAAGGAGAAAGGAGACTTCGCGGTGATAATTGCCGTAGACTGACCTGCGGGCGGTCACTCGCGTTCGGCGATGGCTCCAGAGGAAAAGGAAAATCCAAGAGCAGGCGACGACGTAGAGATTCTATCTTTGTTAGTTTTAAGAACATCGGGAAGCATCTGGCGACCCTTAAATTTTGTACCACTCCCCTACAGGTGGCATGAAGAAAGCGCTTTCATCATCGCAACAACTGGATGAAGTGGTGAGTGAGAAATATAGTTAAATTTCCCCGAAGTAGAGTCATTCGTTGCCGCCTGCCTCCTTTGGACAGTCCCAAGCTCGGGCATGATCCACGCGTTGAATCTACAGCGGTAGCTTAAATCAGATCAAGCAAATAAACCAACATATCACTCCCAAGCTCAGGGTCCGGAATCCCGATTCCGTCCCACGTCCCTCGCGCGAACTTTCTCACACGGGCATGCTCGTTAGCGGGTGTGAAGACAACCCACTTTTCTTCATATTTTTATTGCGCAATCGTAGAAATTAAGATTCCCTAACGTTTGATAATTGAAGTTTTATCGTAATTTAGTACATATGCCCTAGATTTAAGAGATATTGAATGAAGTTAGGTAGCAGTTAGGTTCAGATTCTAAGATTAGGAATCAAGGGAATATAATGTGGATTAGAAATAATAAAATATTTATAATGTGCTAAGAATATACAGCCGAGTCTGATTTGCAGCCGCCATGCTGTCATCTAATCGTTCCTGGGGTGCTACACTGGACCGCTTGCGGACCGAAAGTTTTCAGAGAGAATAGATAGGTAAGCCTGCGCTGTTCGACAGGCGAGGCACGCGTTCGATTAAATTCGAGATTCTATGATGGACAGCAACGATCTTGTGGGGAGAGAGGGGAGTTTCAGAGGGACCCACCCACTAGCCGACGAGATCTAGGCCGGCAACAGCGTGCACCTCCCGTCCCACCCGAATCTGTCAGTACAAGATTCTCGCGCCATGACTGTTCGTTACAAAATATATAAAATGTACACCTTTTTTGTGGACCTTTGCAGAATGTTCAAGCATTGAACACGATAAAAATTCCAAAGATAGAATTTCAAGAGATTGTACCTATGGGAATACGTATTTAACAGCATGGTTTAAAAACGATCTCCTGCAGCCTAACTCACATACTTATGTGATGCACTTGAAGCACTTAAGAAAGGACCACATAGCATGTCAGCGGGCAATCCGTTGATAAGTATTTTTAATCATTCTTAAGCACTGAATGAAGTAGATAAAAGGTTGAACTTCCACCTTTGAATACATAAAAAATATTTCTTTCGGCTCAGGGCTCTGCCCTGAAACGAAATTTTGACTCTTTTTTTTGGAATGAGCTGACACTTGTCTTTTGGATCCTTTTTCATAACTCTTGAGATTTATAGAATTGGTATTTCTTAGTTTATAGTTTGAAGATGATTCCCGTTTTAAAAATAAAGTGTGTGAAAATTTTCGCGAAGTAACCATTTTCCTCTAGCTTTTTATTGTGATTTAGGATGGAATTGGCTATAGTTGGCGAGCCCACCAACTCATTTTATTTCCAGGATGTCGATAAAATTAGATAAAATTGATTGATAGCTTTTCTAGCTGTGGATTGAGGAGATGACCTTCCAAGAATTCTCTCTTCTTTTTCTAAGCATCACTGCTACAACGTTGGTATTATTCTAATGAATTTATTTTCTAGTAAATTCTTCGAATCAAAGTTGCCTTGTAAAACCAGCCCGATCTGGCAACACTGTCTACTGCCAGAGAAATCCCCCAAAAAGAAAACCACGTCCGTCGTCTTTGGGATTTGAGTCGCGAGTAAAGAACGAATTTAAAATTTTGAATGCTAAGCTTAACGAGAATTTGTGGGCAGGATTATTGTTTCCGATTAGGCTTTCAAAACCAGTGCTGCCAATTAAAGGGGCGACCAAGTCTGTTGCATACTTTTTAGTGTTGTTTAGCGGTGATCGGTTCTCCAACCCTGAAACGGTTTTGAACCGGTAATCAAATAATATAAAAAAATATACATACGCGAAAATATTATTATTTTTCGCATGCGATAAAAAATATAACGTTATTATTTTCCCCACTGACTTCACCCAATTGCTACAAAAACCGTTACAAATACGTTTCAAAATTAAATTGAAAAGTCAATAGCTTTAAAATTTAAAGACTAGCAAAACTGTACGGGTATAAAAATTACCCACTTAAGGCTTTTATAGGGTACTGAATGATAGGGAAGCAAGAACTGCTGACATGCAATCTACAAAATATTGTAACACGATCCACACTTTTGAATTGTTCATTTATCATTTTTACGTTTTGCTATATTTCCGTTAATTTACCACCTAAGAAATTTCCATGTATCAAATTAGCTATAAATATTAAACTTCTATATTAATAAAATCAGTCTCAGAAAATATTATTCTGAACCCATTTAAACCTGCAATCGGTTTATGTATCCTTCGCTTCCGGCAATCATTACAGAGTAACATTTTGGTGACACCAACGTTCAGGAAGACTCCAGCTAAGAAAGCAATGGGATCTTCAAAACAGTGTGACTCTGTCCCTCTAATGGGTAGTCCATCAGAATAAGGTTTAGTTTCTTCGACCACTCTCGAGCGAGTCAGAGGGCATTCAGCGACTAGCAGTAAGAAATTCAAGGAACGGCCAAGACCGAAAGCAACATTAGGTATGCTGAGAACCTCCGGATCAGTTGCGTGAAATATACCGCCACATTCGAAAGCAAGGCACGAGACGGAAGGAAGAGGCTCAAGAACAAGTAGAAAATCAAGTTTAAGAGCAATCCCGTTTCGTTGTCCCCATAGATAAACGATAGCCGGGCTATGTCGCACAGTGGGCGATTTGGTCCCGCTAGCGGCATTTAATTAATAACTTCTAAACTAAAATAGATGTTTTCAGTCGATTTTTGTTCACTGATCAGAAACAAATTATAGAAGAAAGAAGTTAAAATTTTTTTTTTTTAATTTTTTTATACCCTTGCAGAGGGTATTATAATTTTGGTCAAAAGTGTGCAACGCAGTGAAGGAGACATCTCCGACCCTATAAAGTATATATATTCTTGATCAGGATCACCTCCTGAGTCGATATGAGCATGTCCGTCTGTCCGTTTCTACGCAAACTAGTCTCTCAGTTTTAAAGCTATCGAGTTGAAACTTTGCACACACCCTTCTTTCCTTTGCAGGCAGTATATAAGTCGGAACGGCCGGGATCGGTCGACTATATCCTATAACTGCCATATAACTGATTGATCGGAAATGCCATAACTTTGGTGTTTTTGCCATATCAGGATCACCTCCTGAGTCGATATAAACATGTCCGTCTGTCCTTCTGTCCTTCTGTCCGTCTGACCGTCTGTCCGTCTGTCTGTTTCTACGCAAACTCCTTCACTGCGTTGCACACTTTTGACCAAAATTATAGTACCCTCTGCAAGGGTATAAAAAGGGCAGAATGTTATTAGGAATCATCGGAATCATCAGAGAGAGATGTTTTATTAGAAGCAAACTCTTTGTTTTATTAGAAGCATACGCATATCCAGATGTTTTATTAGAAGCAAACTCTTAACATCATCATCCATAATAATTTTTTTGTAGAGAAAATTGCAGACCCATTTGACAAAGACGTTATCAAGGGGTCGGAAGAAACTAATAAGGCATTTAACACATCTTCCATGGTATTTTTCCTGCAATTTTTCCTTGTATTGCTCTCTCGTATATTTCGGAAGTCCTTGTTCCTGGCTTCCTCGGACGTCATACCAATTGGAAGGCAGAAATGGCTTATAATATCTGCTCCATGAATTAAAATTCTGTGAACAGAAGTTGGCATATAAAAGCAGGGATATGATTTTACAAACAATTCGGCAGTTTCCAATCCGAATTTATTTCGTGGCAGGATGCTAGTGTTCGTAAGACTACACTGAATCGATGTATTAAATTACAGCTTACTCCTATTATACAAGCAGCCAAATTTGGTTGTTCGAAAAACCTCCTTGCAGTGTTTCCGTTATTCGTACTACCAGCAGTAGCAATTGGTATATCTACCAGCAAATGCATCTCTTCCCTCAGCTTCTGCTGAATAATTCTTTTATTTTCATCGACAACATCTTTGTCAACACCACGAGCTTGCCACTTTTGAATCGGAATTCTATATGCAATGTGCAAAACACACGCGAAAAACCTAATCTAGACGTGAAGACTTGCTAACCCATATTCAAAGAGGTTTTCATTAATAAACCTCTTTAAAGCCACTCAATAATGTTGGTTAAATATTTGAAATTTGGCTTTTAATATCTTAACTTTCTCTACGAATTAACTCTGCCGATTCTTTCTCGCAAAGTACCTTAATGGGTCGACAATATCGAGTAGATGAAGGTCTATTGTTTTTCCATAAAACTTTCAGTTCTTTCTGCACTGTTAATGGCACTATACAAATTGAAAATAAATATTGATCTATCATGTTTCCATCAAAGTCATTAAATTTTTGTCTTCCGTATCTTCAGTAAGCTCTGACAATTTGTTGACTTGCGTTTTTTTGCAACAATCCGCCAAATTTTTGTGGACGACCAACATTTTTTAAACATGAAATTTCCATTAATACCAGTGGCGTATCTAGCCATTCCTGGTTTTTAGTTTCGAAGAAATCCTTATTTCTTCCACAGTCTTTCCACTTTACTATTAGCCTACTGATAAAATTTCGCAATTTTTTACGATTCTCGCTCTGCTCTTCCAGAGAAAATGTAATGTTTTTCATTTTTAATAGCAGTTCATATTACTCAATTTGGACGGCACTGATTCACACTTTCGGCTTGTTCGTCCGTAGAGCATTATGCGGCAACTACGTCAAACTTGAACTCACGGGAGTAACGGTAGGTCCCGGAGTCGTAGTCAAAGACCGTAAATAGTCTTGACTAAATTTACCTGAATTCTGCAAGGGACTGCTCGGGTTGGCCAGACGCTTGCTGTGATCAGGCAGGATTTGATGTGCTTGAAGTCCTGGGGTGGTTTTCCTCAAGGACCGGTGGTATGGTGGTTCGGCTGATTCCTTATCCTTAAGTATGTTGGTTTTAAGTGCCGTGGTTCAGACACTGAGTAACGAGACGATTGACTCTGATTTCGGAACTATCTTTATTTCAGAAGAACAATTCTTATATAAGATGCTAAATTATACATACTTAACTCTAAGGAAGGTCAATGTTAAGGACGTGCTAAACTAATGTTAATGCCAGGGTCACCCACCTCTGAGTCTGCTGATTCAGATTGTTTTTTCATGTACCGCTTGTACATGCATTTTCGGCTTAGCTAGCTGGTTTTTGCTTGCTTCGGTCAGTCGGTCATTCTTCTTGCTGCTACCGCTTCTGGTGCCGTCTACTGTTTATATATTGGATATTGTTTATGCTTATTTCTAATTATTACTTGGTGTGCTAATAGGTTAGTGGGTTGTATTGCGACATGCTGATGTGTATTGGATCAAATTACTAGTGTGCATCTAGGGTAGTAGGTCTTGGCAATAGGTGCCAACATTCTCCCCCCCCATTGAGGTACTCAATAATAGAGTCTATTGTGTCATTCTATGAACCATTTTCAGTATCTCTGTTGATCATGTCGTTGCTCTTCTTTCAGGTTATTGGTCCTTATTACGGTCGCACGAAATGGTCCTGTCACGATCGGGACTCCAGCATACTGGAGTCGCAGTCTTCGATTACGTAGCTCCGATGTCAACTTCTGGTACGGTGGCCGCATCATGCCTCGCCGCGGTACCCCCGCCTCTCTAGGGATGGAGGACCGCGACCTGATTCTCGTGCAGTTCCGTCCAGCTGGCCGAATTGCCCGGAGGCGCCTTAGTCGTCGTTCGGCTTGGGACAGTGACGACAACCTTTCTACTGATAGTGGTAACTCCTCGATGGGTACCATTGACGCCGATGCTTCTTAGCTTAATAAATTTTTCCTATTAACTACGTTTTGTGCTTTCTTGCTTGCCTTTTACTGAGAAGTCCCTGGATCGTATACGTCGAATCTGCAGTGATGTCCATCCTTTGTTGCTGAGGCTGGATGTTGCTCGATTACTTGGAATTCTTCTCCTTTGGCGGGTATCGTTCTCTGGTGGTGGGTCGCTGAGGTGTCCTTCCTGGCCCACCGTGTGTATCCTGCCCATGCGGTTAAAAGGATCGCTACTCCTAACATTATTACTCCGGAGTATTGATGAACCCGATTCCACTCTGCTTCGCTGTCCACATCTTCCTGTGCCTGCTTCGTCCATGTTTTTAATCCCTGAAACTCTGCATGTAGTCGGTCTAGCTGATCCAACGTTGACTCCAACTGCCCTTCTGTTGTCCTTATGTTTTCCTGTGCCAGCCACTCGTGCACATAACTTCCTGACATCTTTACTGTTCCTGATGAGTTAACTTGCGCTCGTCCCAATAATGTGATGGTCGGGCTTTGGATCACACAATCTTGCCTGATGGTCATTTTTCCTACGCCGTCGATGATGATTTGATCTTTTTCGGCTGAGCAGACATATGTCATTGTTATTGGTTTCGAGGTCCCAAAGATCCATGCATTCTGCTCTGTCAATTGAACCCAATAGCTGGTCCCCTTGATTGGCTCTGGCTTACATCCCCTTACCCGATGTCTCGCTAATGCTGCCATTGTACACGGGAGTCGATGGGCGTCCGGGCCAAAGAGCGTCTGCTTAAGCTCGCAGACCTTATTTCCATTCGTCATGCTGATACACTGCCTAAGGTGTTCTTGATTGATCGCGAAGTGGTGTTTCCGATGATCATCTTTTGCTAGATATCCTGTTTCCGTCTTGGTTATCACCAGGCCTTCTCTCGTTATTTGTGGAATTGGCTCCATCCGATACACTGTGAATTCGTCTTCCTCGACTAACGGAACGCTTGTATGGAACATTAATAAGTCCTCGGTTTCTTGTACCCTCGTGGTCGCCAGTCGATATACGTCTCGTGCTGTTTCAATGGTGATGGGTAACCGTCGTCCCGGTGGCAGGTGTGTTTGTGTTTTTGTGATCACCTGTTTTACTTGTTCCACCGACACCAATGCAGGGCTTAATTTTCCTTCGTGTGTCCCGATTAACACATTCAATACAGCAGCCTGGACTCGCCGAATGTGGCTTGCCACGACGACCAATTCTGAGACTGCATGCGGAAGATATCGATCAGCCGCATGACTTCTCACCTTGATTCTGGCTAGACTGGCTTCAAGGTCCGGCATCCTCTTCTGAGTTTCGATCGTCGTCCTCCTCATAATGTTGATGGTGGTATCCAGAATCGAAGTCTGGTTCTCCACGATTTTATGTGTGATGCTTTCTTGGGCTCGGAGTTTGCCAATCTCTTCCATCCGTTTGGCATATTGATCATCGAGTACTCCGAACAGCCCATTCGCGATATTTCCAACGATGTTCAGTGCTCCCCGTTTTTGTCTTTGATGATGCATTAACTGATCGGCATCTTGAATTTCCGCCACTTCCTGCTGCAACGTTTGTATGATTGTGGGGCACACCTCGTATGCCGTTGGGCACACCTCGTATGCCGTTGGGCACCATTGTTTTATAGATTGAATACCCCTTTTAACTGTTTCGATTTCTCGTGCCAATTGACTGAGGTCAAAATGTGATGAGTGTCCCCTCCGCAGATTTGATTGCTATCCTATCGGTGGCTTCTATGATGGTTCCAGTCATGATGGGATCTATGATGTTGATGGGAGTGATGACGACAGGGTTAACGACCTTCTCTTCTGATGGTGTGAAGATGGGCAACGACAGTCCGGGTATCACCCAGATGAGTATCATTGTTAGGACAAGCCTTTTTTTTTTTTTTTTTTAGTAGGTTTCCTCCTTCTTATCGTTGATTGGTAACACCGCCAGTCGGTGTATAGCCCGTGTTATATTGCCTGATGTTGTTCGTATTTCTGGAATTCGGATCTCGCCGTCTTTACCGGGATGGACTGCCACGATGCGTCCGAGGGGTCAATTCAACGGAGCGATGTTGTCTTCTTTTATTATGACCAGATTACCAATCTTTACCGTTTTGCAACTTCTTGTCCACTTCGATCGATTCTGTAGCTCATGTAAGTACTCGTGGCTCCAGCGTGTCCAGAATTGCTTTCGTAGTTCTTCGATCCGCTTCCACCGAGTGAGTAAACCTGTGCGTCGCCTTGATTGGTGAATATCGGGTGATGCCGTTAGAGGTTCCCCGATCAGGAAATGCCCTGGCGTCAGTGCCGTAAGATCCCTTGGGCTGGAAGAGACAGACATCAATGGGCGAGAATTTAGAATGGCTTCAACATCAATGACTATGGTTTCCAGTTCTTCATGAGTTAGTGTGGCGGTATATAATGTTCGTTTCAATAAATGCTTTGCTGATTTTACCGCGGCTCCGACAAGCCTCCGAAATGGGGTGCCCGAGGTGGTATAAATTTGAATTCTATGCTCAGGTTTGCGCAGGTCTTATGTATCATTGCTTGTGCCTCCTCGGCGAAAATTGCTTCCTTTACTTCTGATAGTTCGTTGTAGGCTCCAACAAAATTAGTGGCGTTGCCACTATAGATTCTCGACGGTAGTCCTCGTCGTCCGCAAAATCTTTTTAATGCCGCCAGGAAGGCTTGGGTAGTCAAATCTGTTACCACCTCTAGGTGTACCGCCTTGGTTGAAAAACAACAAAAAACTGCTATATACACCTTATGTGGTCGTTTTCCTCGGATTTTATAGTGAGTCCAAAAGGGCCCACAGTAGTCCACTCCGCAATTCTTGAATGGTCTATGCTGTTGAACTCGGTCTGCCGGTAGTGGGCTCATTATTTGATTCAACAATTTTGGTCTTCTGAGCCAGCTCTTTTCCTCTTAATGACCAAAATCTTTGTCTAATGTTGCATAATAACGCCTGTGATCCGCAATGTGCCAGTTGCTGATGTTTCTATTGAAATAAGAGTATTGTCAATGGATGGTTTGGAGACAATAACATTGGATGTGTGGCATCATACGATAATGCGGCATTTTGTAGCCGTCCTCCTACTCGAATTATTCCGTCCGTGTCTATGAACGGGTCTAGTGCTCGTAATGAATCGTTTGGTCCAACAGTTTTTGTCTTCTTGAGTTGTACCATGGATGTTGAAAAATGCTGAAACTGTTTTTCCCGAATTATCACTCCTAATGCCTCATTCAATTCTACTGGTGACAATGGTCCAGACCTTTTCTTCTCTGGCTTGCGGCAATTAAAAATGAATCGCCGCATTCTTCCTATTATTTGCACCATCGTATTGAATGATCCGTGATGGTTGATTTGTTCCATCCAGTCGTCAGATTTACTGGCTAGGTTGCAGACCGCCCCCTTCTTTCTTTCTTGATCTTCGATTGCCTTGAATCTCTTAATTGGGCTGCCGTGCACCCTCTGGAGAGAATATCTGCAGGATTATCTGTTGATGCTACATGTCTCCACCACTCTGGGTCTGTCAGTTCTTGAATCTGGGCGACCCGATTCGCCACAAACGTTTGGAATGAGGAAGCAGTGGCGTTAATCCACTTTAATGCAATCTCCGAGTGTGACCATAAATGTATTGCTTTAGTTTACGGTAAGATCGTTTTTCACTCTTTTTGTGACCTGAGCTGCTAGTACTGCTGCACAGAGTTCTAAGCGTGGTAGGGTCTGTTTCATCAGGGGTGCTACTCGTGCCTTTGAACATAGCAATCGTGTGACGATATTGCTTGTCTTATCCCTTGCTCGTAAGTATGCCACTGTCCCATATGCTGCTTCTGTTGCGTCTGCAAACACATGTAGCTGAATGCCTCCGGATGTGTCAGCTGGGAGTGCACATCTTGGAATTATTATTGTTGTCAGGATCTGAACATCATGTCTGAATGCTTGTCATTGATTTGTGAGTTCTGAACCCAGTTCCGTGTCCCAGTCGATTTTCAGTTCCCATAATTGTTGCATTCTTATTTTTGCCGTTGTTACAACTGGACCAAACAACCCTAGAGGGTCGAAGATTTTTGCCAGCTCTGAACACACGATCCTCTTAGTGATGACTCCTGTGTCTTCTGTCGCTGCACGTCCTTGAAGCCAATCTCCGGGTGGATCCCAAATAATTCCGAGCGTTTTGACTGTTTGTTTAGTAAAATTGCTGAAATCAAGATTTATTTCTTGGTCTTCTTCTGGAATGTCTGCTAGTAACGCTGGGTGGTTTGCGCACCATTTCCTTAATTTGAATTTTGCTCCTCCCAAAAAGTTTATTAGTTGATCCCTTTTTCTTAGTGCTTCCTCGATGGTGTGCCCTCCGGTAAGAAAATCATCTACATAACAACCCTGTCGCAGTGCAGCCGCACCCTGAGTCAGATGTTCAGGTGCTGTGTCTGCCAAATATTGCAAGCATCGGGTGGCCAAATATGGAGCAGTAGCTGTGCCATAAGTAACAGTGTTCAGTTGATAATATTTTAATGGTTCCATAGCGCTGCGCCTCCATAATATAATTTGAAACTTGCGGTCATCTGGGTGTATCATAATCTGTCGGTACATTTTCTCTACATCTGATGTAAAAACATATTGATACGATCGGAACCGTAAGAGAATGGATTGTAATTCACTTTGAACTGTTGGTCCCATCCGTAATAGGTTATTTAAGCTTTTTCCACTTGTCGTCGTTGCAGAAGCGTCAAATACAACTCGAAGTTTGGTAGTACTACTGTCAGGTTTTAATACACAATGATGTGGAATGACATAATGGTTTGATGTTAGTTGTTTGGTTGTTAATCTAGTCATATGCCCTAATTCTTCTTATTGATCCATAAATTGTACATATTGTTTCTGGAGATCAGGATCCCGTTGAAGTCTCTTTTCCAATGCATAAAAACGCCGATATGCCATTGGGAGGGAATTTCCCAATGTTTGTGGATCTTCCTTAAATGGTAGGCGTACACTTAATATTTTGTCTGCCCCCCATTTTATATTTTCTATGAAATGCTGTTCGCATAACTTCTCGTCCGTGGTAAGGGCCTTTTGGTTTTCGCCGAGGGTGTCTTACTTCCAAAACTGTTCGAGCAGTCTATCGATTCTTGGTTCCTCCATGGTGGATAGGGCACTGCTTACCGGTGGATTTGTGTGTATCACCGAACTGGCTTTATATTTTCTATGAAATGCTGTTCGCATAACTTCTCGACCGTGGTAAGGGCCTTTTGGTTTTCGCCGAGGGTGTCTAACTTCCAAAACTGTTCGAGCAGTCTATAGATTCTTGGTTCCTCCATGGTGGATAGGGCACTGCTTACCGGTGGATTTGTGTGTACCACCGAACTGGCTGCTGCTGGTCCGGATATAATCCATCCTAATGGGGTCCGTTGAAGTAATGGTTGTCCTTGTCCTAGGTTTATATGTAACGGTTCGATGAGTCGTGGGAGACATTCGGCCCCAAGCAGCAAATCGATCCCTTGTGGCTGATTAAAATTGGGATCTGCCAACCGCAGTTCTGGTGGAATATTTTTTGGGCGCATAATTGGCTCCGATGGTTGATTCGACATGAGTTCTGGTAGTCACAACTTGTGTTTTGAAGTTTGTGGTTAACGAGAACATATTTAGTACTGTTCGGGAGCTTGCTTGTTTCGTGCCTCCTATGCCTCTTATGGTAATGTCGGATGGTGCTAGTTGCACTCCGAGTTTATCAGCCAGTTCCTGAGAAATTAAATTTACTTGTGATCCGAAACCGAATACTGCACGACATTTTTGTCGTGCTTCGGTAGAACCTTGGACTTCCACTTCGGCGGTTGCTAGTAGTACATAAGGTGTTGTAAGTTGGCTGGTTGTAGATGCGCTTGTTCGCGTAGAGGCACTATGCAGCATTGTGTGATGATTCCTTTTGCACACCTGACATGAGAACCTGGATTTGCATGAATTGACTGTAAGGTATAGTGATAAACAATTTGTGCAGGCGTTCATCCTTGTTATTTTTTGTGTTCTTTCACTTGGAGTCATGTCCAAAAACCTTTGGCAGGTTTGAAGTCGATGACTGCCATGGGTGCATATGCTACATTTTTCAACCGGTGCTTGAGTTGATAAGCGAAACCCATTATTGGCCACTGTCTTTTGTAACGTAACTAGGCTAGTTGCTTGCCGCTCTAGATGGTCAAGCATTTATTTTAATGATGGTTGGCAGGTTGGGTTTGTAATGGCGAGCTCAACACATGACAGGGTATGGGAATCTAATTTTTCTTCAAGAATGTGTATCAGAATCGGATCCCAACCTACTGTTGATATATTCAGGGCGTGAAGGGCGGTGATTTTTCTAAGCACTGCATCATGTAAGCTGCGTAGCTGATCTGCTAATCCATTTGTTTTTGGATGTGCAAACAAGGTTGCAAGTGTTGATTTGATGATGATTCTTTCATTCTGATATCGTGCCTATAGTCGCTGCCAGGTATTTTGATAGCTGGCGTGTCCCCCAATTACGTGGTTCTCCAGGTACCAGAATTTTACCGCATCGCTGTACTCTTGATTGTGTACCAGTTTCGTAAAGATGTCGCAAAATCGTGGCCACTTCAAATAATCTCCGTCAAATTTTGGAATGTCGACTGGTGGTATTACAAATGGAGAGGCCATCGCGGGTTTTTGTGTTGATACTGACGTTGATGATATTTCTTCGTTCAGAAAGGAAAAATACTCTGCTCGTACGACCTTAAATCTGTCATCGGTATGTCCATCATGTTTTAAGGTTGGCTCCAGATCGATGAGATCATGGAATCCCGTGACGATTTCTTTCCAAAGGTCCTTCATGTGTTGTCTGATGTGTGTGGATAATTCCCGTCCTTCGGTGCGGTTGCACAGAAAGTCTTCCATATCATCTAGCCGTCCTTCATGTCTGCGTTTTAATGATGTGGCGTAAGGGTCTTCTCCCTCGGTTCCTTGTACTTGTGCCTTTTG